>NC_135372.1:138966998-139654498 GCF_049243985.1 Paroedura picta
AGTGGAACAGGCTTCCTCGGGAGGTGGTGGGCTCTCCATCTTTGGAGATTCTTAAACAGAGGCTGGAGAGCCATCTGACGGAGAGGCTGATTCTGTGAAGGCAAAAGGGGTGGCAGGTTCCAGTAGATGAGCAATAGGGTTGTGAGTGTCGTGCATAGTGCAGGGGGTTGGACTAGATGACCCATGAGATCCCTTCCAATTCTATTATTCTATGATTCTATTCTATGCAGAGGAAGACAATTTGCCTTGTGAACTGTCCTGATCCTAATTTCCTCCTTGTGGGGACTTCCTTTAAAAAAAAAAGAAAAAAAATCAACCATCCAATTTTGTGACTCTCTGTCCTGTCATCTGAAGATGGGACTGCCCTGGTTGACCTCCTGCGTCATTTGAGCCTATGCAGGTGATGGGGAAATTCTTGAGGGTCCCAGGAGGAGTTCAAACAAAGACAGCAGAAAAGAATTCAAGTAGTTCGAACTACAGAGGGAGCCTTACCCAAGTTCTCCAGAGTTCTGACACAACATGCATTCTGTAGTATCATCCTTCATCTCCAGTTACCTTATGACCTGTTTGCTACTGATTTACGGTGCTTTCATGATCATTCACGACCTTGGTCCATTGCATTTCTCAAGGGCACATTTCAGCAACCTACAGATAACAAGCCATTACTCAAGGCTGGCAACTGTTCCTAGTTTATGTCTTCTTCTTCTTCTAACTTCTGTATTCTTATCTCTTAGGCCCTGGACAGACACCACCAGCTGGTTGTTGAGCATGGCCCTAGATCTACTTGAAAGAGGCACTCACGTTCTTAACATAACTTCTGCTCAATGATATTAGCAGCTTTTGGGACATTAGAAAAATTCAGAGTTCATTCATTCAGGACGTTCAAAGACTTTCAGTTTTAAGGAGCCGTTTTCCGTTCCTGTCTCCATCACAGGTAATAGGGTAGCATTGTAAAAGGTGCCACAGTGATAAAATTTGGGGAAATGTGGCCCGTACTACCGTGCACAATTAACATTAACACGCTTTGCTTCATATCTGGTTTTAGACTTCTGGTTGGTTCGCCAACCCAAATAATGCTGCAGTGTTTATGAAATTTCCCATTCTGTGGATTGTATTGACTCCCTCTGTGCAATCCACCTTGAGTGTACAATGTGAACTGTAAGAATAACATAGAAAAATAACATAGGGGGGGGGGATTTTTTAGTCGTTTTAACGCCGCATTGTATCTTGGATCTTTGGAGGGGTATTGTGTAATTTATATTGTTTTATGGGGAATTTTATTGGGGTTTTTAAACTCGAACAAACAAACAAATAGATGCAGGTGGGTAGCCATGAGAGCCAGCTTGGTGTAATGGTTAAGAGTGGCAGCCTTGAATTTGGAGGACTGGGTTGGATTCCCCGCTCCTCCATATCCAGCCAGTTGGGTGAACTTGGGCTAGTCGCAGTGCGGTTCTTGCGGAGCAGTTCTGTCAGAGCTCTTTCAGCCCCACCAACCTCAGTGGGTGTCTGTTGTAGGGAGAAGGGGAAGCGATTGTAAGCCAGTTTTTCTATGCTGGAATCAGCCATCTTGTGTGACTTTATAGGTCTCCCAGTGGCCTCTGTTTTGCTTATTGTTCCGGATATGTCACTGGGTCCCATCCTTCTTTCCTCGCAGTTTTCATGGGTTGAAAAGCACCACCGGCTAACCCGGGAAGATCAAACTGGGCCATGTTTTCTCCAGCTCAGTTGGCATCCCCGTGACTTGGGAAGGGCAGAGAGCCATGCATAAAGGGCTTAGCTCCCTTGAACTCTCATCGGCACTAGCAAGAAATTGACATTCAGCTCTTATTTTCCCGGTAGCATCAGTTCCCCTAGGGAGTGAAAGAGTCCCTCTTCCCCTCAACCGCCTTGACCCTGCCGGGTCAACGTTTCCTCATTGGGGTCTCTCCAGCACAGGCTTTTGGACACAATAGCATCAGAGGCCCCTTTGCAGATAAGACGAACTCCATTGTCTCTGGCCTCCCGAAAGAGTTAAAAAGAAGGGGGCAAACCAGTGAGTTATTGGCACGAAGGGCCAGAAGGCGCCTTTGAACATCAGGGGTTTTTATTGGGGGGGGGGGGGAGGGCTGGCCTTTGCTTCAATAGGAACTGAATATTTATAAGGGCCACTCAAGATGGCCATGAACTCTGTTCTCTGCTGCTCTCGGCACACGGAGGGGCTTTGGGAAAGAGGAGCGGAGAAAAGAGACGGCAAAAACAACGGATGGGTCCATTTTGACGGACACACCTGCTCTCCGCGTAGAAGACACGACGGGTTCTCCAGAGCTAAAACTCAGAACTGTACCCTTCGAAATGGAGTACTGTGTGCAGTTCTGGAGGCCTCATTTCAAGAAGGACGTAGATAAAATTGAAAGGGTACAGAGGAGAGCGACGAAGATGATCTGGGGTCAAGGGACCAAGCACTGTGAAGATAGGTTGAGGGACTTGGGAATGTTCAGCCTGGAGAAAAGGAGGTTGAGAGGGGACATGATAGCCCTCTCTAAGTATTTGAAAGGTGGTCACTCGGAGGAGGGCAGGATGCTGTTCCTGTTGGCTGCAGAGGAAAGAACACGCAGTCATGGGTTTAAACCAGTGGTCCCCAACCTTTTTATCACCGGGGACCGGTCAACACTTGACAATTTTACTGAGGCCCAGACGGGGGTAGTCTTTTGCCAAGGGATGTCGCTACCGCCTGAGTCCCTGCTCCACTTGCTTTCCCGCCGTCCGCTGGGGGGCTCTGCCTGCAGCAGCTGCGCAGTGCCACGCCAAGGGGGAGCCCCAGCCATGGTGGCCGCCAGAGAGCACAAAAGGTGAGCTGGCGGCAGAGTGGCAGGGCAGCCCCCCAGGCAGCAGCCAGGAAGGAGGACAAGGAGGAGTAGCGGACCGGTACCAACTGATCTGCGGACCGGCACCGGTCCCCGGACCGGGGGTTGGGGACCACTGGTTTAAACTACAAGTACAACGATATAGGCTAGATATTAGGAAAAAGTTTTTCACAGCCAGAGTAGTTCAGCAGTGGAATAGGCTGCCTAAGGAGGTGGTGAGCTCCCCCTCACTGGAAGTCTTCAAGCAAAGGTTGGATACACACTTTTCTTGGATGCTTTAGGATGCTTAGGGCTGATCCTGCGTTGAGCAGGGGGTTGGACTAGATGGCCTGTATGGCCCCTTCCAATTCTATGATTGTATGATTTTGAATTCTCAAAAGCTGGCTCTGCAGATTTTTCAGAGTTAGATTCTCCTGTGGACAATGAAGGCCTCTCTCAGCCTCTCCTCCTGGAACCCTGAGATTCCTGCTCGGTCAGAACAACTTTATCAGTGCTGTGGCAAGCCCAAGGTCACCCAGCTGGCTGCATGTGGGCGAGGAATGGGGAATCAAACATGGCTTGCCGGGTTAGAGGTCCACACTCCTAACCACTACACCAAGCTGGCTCTAGGTGGGGCTGAGAGAGCTCTGAGAGAACTGTGCCTGGCCCAAGGTCACCCAGCAGGCCTCATTTGTCTTGAAACAACTGACAATCGGCTTCCTTTCTTCTCCTCAGGGCGGACACTCTCAGGGCCTCCTGAGTGGGGGGCCTCCCATGCCCAGCTGCCTGCCCACTTTACTGGGCCTACAGAGGGCCTTAAATCTAGTAACAACAACAACAACAACAACAACAACAACAACAGGATCAGGGCTGACTTGCATGTTCATAAGGAGAATTAGGTTGGAAACGAGTCACCCTTCCCCTGGTTGCAGACCTGCAAAACTGAACAAAAGAACTGTACAGAGGTGAGTGTACAGATTGGGCAAAACGAGCGGATGCCTCATTCCCACGTGGTTTAGGGACACGGCGACATCTGATGCCAGATTGCCTGAATAATTAGATTTCCATCAAGTCCCGAAGGACTCCCTGATACATTTTAATTTGAAGCCGTGGCTGTGCTTTCTCTGATCCTTATGTTGTTATTACTTATTTTTAAATCAGATTACCAGTCCTTGTTCCTTTTTGGGAACACAATATTTTCGAATATTGCTCTTTTCTGGGCCCAGCGTGTTTCCCCCACCACCCATTGTGAGGAAGAGTTTGAAATATTTAATCTTTTTAAAAACGGTTTCAAGGGATGCCAAAAATCTGGATCAGTCCACGGCTTAGAGCCTCCAACAACAGATGAGGCTGGAAACAGTTTTGCGGGCTGTATCACTTGGAACGGCAGATGGCCTGAGCAGGGATGCCAGTCCCCAGGTGGGACCTGGAGATCCCCTGGCTTGACAGCTCATCTCCAGGTGACAGAGATCAGATCCCCTGGAGAAAATGGCTGCCCCCCCACCCCAGAGGTCCCTCCCCACCCCAAATCCCGCCCACTCCTGCACCCCACAGAGTCTCCACTATTTCCTAACCCAGAGCTGGCAACAATGCCTCAAGGTGGGACCTGGGGAACCCCTTGAATTATAACTCATCTCCGGACTAAAGAGGTCAGTAAGAGCCTCTTGTGGCGCAGAGTGGTAAGGCAGCAGACATGCAGTCTGAAAGCTCTGCCCATGAGGCTGGGGGTTCGATCCCAGCAGCCGGCTCAAGGTTGACTCAGCCTTCCATCCTTCCGAGGTCGGTCAAATGAGTACCCAGCTTGCTTGCTGGGGGGTAAACGGTAATGACTGGGGAAGGCACTGGCAAACCACCCCGTATTGAGTCTGCCATGAAAACGCTGGAGGGCGTCACCCCAAGGGTCAGACAGGACTCGGTGCTTGCACAGGGGATACCTTTACCTTTACCCCTGGAGAAAATGGTTCCTTTGGAATGCAAAATTCACAGCATGATACTCCACTGATGTTCCTCCTCATCCAAATCCCACCCACCCCCAGCTCCACCTCCAAAGCCTCCTTTGAATTATAGCTGTAACTTCTATTATGTATAACATGCTATCTGTAACATAGGAGTCCAGAAGTATAGCACCCTAGTGATCCCTGGTGACGATCGGTTTCAACGTGGGAGAATCTTGTTCAGGACTATTTGCAGCAGAGCCTCTTCAAAGTAATCTTTTCCCTTTCAGGGCAATTGATGTACCAGGGATCTGTTCTATTTTTGGACTTCTGTGACATGGTTAGTTGCTTTATTGGACTGTCACCCATTCTTGTACATCCCTAATTTAAGGGGGTGTCCGTTGGCAAAGACCATCGCCCTCTGATTAAGATTCACCTTAGCGACCATATTAAACATTTTGAGTTTTTACAAGCCTCGAACATTTTCTCCCCTGCTTTTGAACTTGCGCTGTTTGGCTTTCTTCTTTTGTTTCACCACCTGGAGGTTGGTAACTTCGCCCCAAAGAATATCCGTATGGAATATGCGGTTTTCTCTTCTTCGGGATGCGATCCGCCACTCCCCATGTTCAAAAGCAGTTTTGGCACCGTGTAGCGAACGTCGATTCTGAATTAGGGAACTGTCACATCTCTCGTTAGCAGACGCCGCAGTTTAGCGCTAATTGCTTTGGAATTGACTTCATTGAAAGCGAGCAAGTGGGGGGGGGGGTCTTCCGAACCATTTCTCACCCGGCAGCAAGAGACCGAGAAAGCCCTTGTGCTTTCTTTAGCAGAAAACCACAAGCCGGATGACTGGTTTTGTGGGTGAGTGGCATGTGGATGACACACAAATTCAAATTCCCTTTGCCAGATTCAAATTCCCTTTGGCTCCGCTTTGTGGGTTGGCTTCCGTTGCATGATCTCCTCCAAAATGGGGAACCCAGCAGAATAACCAAGCACTGTTTTGGATTTCAATGCATTCTGCGTTCCATTTTGGACGTTCCTTCAGTAGCCCTTTCAGCATGGCTGTGAGGAAGAACAGAAGAACGCTCGGTTCACGGCAAGGCCGAGGCCATCCCGGCATATAGCCTGAACATACGAGGCTGCCTTAGAGACAGAGAGGTGTAGTGGTTAAAGAGCAACAGACTCTAATTCATAGAACTGGGTTAGATTCCCTGCTCCTTCTCCACATGCAGCCAGTTGGGTGACATTGGGCTAGTCACAGTCATCTTAGGGCTGTTCTCGCAAAGCAGTTCTCTTAAAGCACTCCCAGCCTCAGCTACCTCAGTGGGTGTCTTTTTGAGGGGAGAGGAAGGGAAAGGTGTTTGTAAACTGCTTTGAGAGTATTTCGGGCAGTGAAAAGCAGGATATAAAAACCAGGGTGTAGCCTTCATGGGGCTTTTTACCCAACCCCAGTTCGAATGAATCCCTCCCATCTACACTGAAATCATTTTGTATTTTGATACTGGGTGCTTTAAATGTTCTCTCTGCAACATCCATGATTGATCCGCGGTGACCCTACCTTTCCTCCATGATATCCAGAAGTGCATATAAGCCTCGATATTTGAAAAATCGGCATCAGTACATGTGCAGCAGCTCTCTGCTTTTTGTAAACTAACTCTGCCTTGTGACTCCAATGTTTTAACAAAGCAGTCTTCCCTGACCGGCCAGGGCATCAGTTCTTGGTTACAAGGCTTCCCTTAAAGTGACTGCGCTCCAGAAGCCTTAACTTCTCTCAACAGAGATTTCCCTCTTGTTTCCCCCCTCCTCTGCTGTCTCCCTCCCTTCCCAAGGTGCCCTTCCTTCTGCCAACCAACCTTCCTTCTCCATCCTTCCCAAGGCCCCCTCCTTCCTTCAGCCAACCACCTTCTTTCTCCCTCCTTCCCAAGGCCCCCTCCTTCCTTCAGCCAACCACCTTCCTTCTCCTTCCCTTCCCAAGGCTCCCTTCCATTCTTCTCCCAACCAATCTTCGTTCTCCATCTCTTCCCAAGGCTCCCTCCTTCCTTCTGTCAACCAACCTTCCTTCTTGGTCCTGTTACCTGCTTCTTGATCCTTTTTGTCAAAATTAGAGATGCCCATAATAGTCTCACAAAGTCATTCCTCACTGGGCATAGGCTTCCTTGGGAGCTGGTGCGTTCTTCTTTGGAAGTTTTAAAGCAGAAGCTAGATGGTCATCTGGCAGAAATTCTGTTGCTGTGAACCTAGGCAGATGGTGAGTGGAGCTTTGTGTTGGAGCTTGGCTCTTGTGGCCCTTTCTTGCATGCCCAGGAAAATGCCTATCACCACTTTGGGGTTGAGAGGTGAATTTCTACCAGAACAGACTTGCCAGGGATTCTGGTTTTGGTCATCTGGACATGGAATTGGGGTCTCTGTGGGTGGGCAAAGAGTTGTGAGTTTCCTACATTCTGCAGGCGGTTGGACTAGATGACCCTGGAGGTCCCTTCCATCTCTATGATTCTATGACTAAACTTTATTTTTCTAACCCAACTGTCCTGCAAAGCTCAGGATGGGTCACGTTAGTTTATAGAAAACCACAAATAGCATTACAATCATTCTGAAATGGTTAAAACATTTTAGAGTTATCTGTACATTCCCCAATAGACTCGATCACAAGGGGTTTCCATTCCTTTCGATGGTACTTTCCCTTCTGATATTTCCTCTTGATGTTTGAGCAGGAGTTCTACCAGGGAGGCCAGCCAGTCCAATCTTATGGATGTTCTATTCCTGGTCTGAACCATAGGTCTGGTGGAAAAGCTCTCTTTGACAGGCCCTGAGGAACTGAATAAGTTCCCGGGTGGTCCCAGGGGGATGTGTATAGGGAGACCACAAGGGAACCTGCGGGGTAGGGGTGCTGTAGAGCAGGGAGATGAAAGGAACATCCGTGCGTATCTGAAGGAGCCAGCCAGATGTTCAGCTGCAACTCTCTAATCTTCACGTAAAGGGAAATCCTCCCCCTAACCCCTGTATGGGAAGGAAAAATCCAATTAGCATGAAGCACCGATTGGCCACTGGAGGACAAAACTAAGCAGGCCACGGGATCAGCTCCCCTCCTCTGAACTCTGCCTCGAATCCGTGTTGCTGTCAGCCTCTGGAGCTAGACGGGATGCTTGAATCCCAAAGCAGTGGTTTCCCCCCCACCCTTGCCCACATCCCACCCCTGACCAGTTCACCCCTGCCAACCGGCGCCCTCTTCCCTGCGAAGTCAAGGGGAATCTGTTTTGTTTGTAATAAAGCTGATTATCATAGATAAATGCATCTAATTAGCCTCATTTGCTGCCACGGCAAGCCTTTTAATTGCAAGTAGAATAATTAGATGGATCTGCATATGCAAATGATTGGGGGGAAGGGGTTTTTCCCATGATGTCAGGTCTTCAGTGTGATTTCTCCAGAGACAAATAACTCTTGCTCTCCCAGCAGAGTGGATGATATATTAATTTGTGCAGGGAAATAACTTTATTTGGGATATAGGAGGCGTTTGGGGGGGGGCACATCTGCATAGAAAGGCGCAAGCAGAGAACAAGGCTGTGTGTGTGTATTTCTGTGGTTGTCGGTCAGCAAAATCAGATTGCCCCAGGTAGGAAGATGAGTCCCCAGGTAGGACATTTCATTCATTCATTCATTCATTCATTCATTCATTCATTCATTCATTCATTCATTCATTCATTCATTCATTAATCCATCCATCCATCCATCCATCCATCCATCCATCCATCCATCCATCCATCCATCCATCCATCCATCCATCCATCCATCCATCCATCCATCCATCCATCCATCCATCCATCCATCCATCCATTCATTCATTCATTCATTCATTCATTCATTCATTCATTCATTCATTCATTCACATTTTTATACTGCCCTTCCATATGGCTCTGGGTGGGAGATCCCCCAGTCTTACAGCTCATCTTTAGGGACCGAGATCAGGTCCCCTTGAGAAAATAGCTGCTTTGGAGAGTGGCCTTGAGAGCGTGATAATTCCACTAAGGTCCGTCCCTGCCCCAAATCCTGTCCACTCCCAGCTCCATCTCCAAAGTCTGCAAGTATTTCCTAACAGCCAGCAATGGTGGGACTTGGAGAATGACTTGGAGGTCCAGGCAACAGAGATCAGGTCCCCTGGAGAAAATGGGCTGCTTTGGAGGGTGGACTCCCTAGCATTATACGCCACTGAGGTCCCTCCCTGCCCCAAATCCCACCCACTCCCAGCTCTGTCCCCAAAAGTCAGGTATTTCCCAACCCAGAGCTGGCAATTCTAGTCCCAGGGGACATTCTTACATATCCAGGCTTCTCTCTCCTGCTCTCTGGATGGGAATGTTGTCACCCAAAGACTCAGTGAATATTGTTGAATATTCCGTAGGCACCTTTTTGAATAGTTGGTTCAGGTGCTGCTGCCTCGTGTAATGTGTGTGTGGGGGGGAATAATTTCCGATCTGTCCCATCAAGCGTGCTTTTGCAGAGACCCCTCCCCCACCTCCGTCGTTGTGTCTTTCCCGGCATTTTCCCTGGCCCCCACCCCCTACGCGGTTCATAATCTGATGTGTTGCCTTGAGAAACTGCTTGGCCGGTTGTTTGCAGCAGATGGCTCTGGCTGTAGCCCGCAAAGGGCTGCAATGTGAGTCCAGCTGCATGCTGGGATACATGCGTCTTTCCTCCATCTGGATACCCTGGGCATGCTAATGAGGCAGGCCTAGGGATCGCCAGCTGGGCGGAGCAATGGAAATAAATGTGCAGGCAAAGCGATTTGGAGGACCGGAAGGAGGCAAGCCACTGGGTTTCCTGCAGGGCTTCATGAAGGTGGATGGGGGGGGGGAGGATTTCCCCAGGCCCTTTGGTCCTCAGAAGGGGGTGGGTGGGGGTTAAGTTGTGATGAGAAAGGAGGACAAAATTAGGGGATGATAGACTGATCGGGGGAACTGACCGAGAAGGGGAATCCAATGGCCAACCCCAATGCTCTTGCTAGGCCAGCCTGCAAAGCTGCAGATGATTGTCAGCCTATAGAGATCAGATCCTCTGCAGAAAGCGTGTGATTTGGACTGTGGACTCGGTTGCATCAGATGCTGCAGATGTTCCTCCCCTTTCCCAGGTGCCACCACCAAGTCTCCAGGAATTTCTCAACCCAGAATTGGCAACCCTCTTACTGTCACTAGCTGGTCCGCTTCCCCATCTTAAGCCTGAAGCCCCTACAACGTTACTTAAGCCCCTCCAACTCTCAATTGCTTTCAACATGTCCTTTGTTTGTTTGTTTGTTTGTTTGTTCGTTCCTTCCCTCCCTCCCTTCCCTCCCTCCCTCCCTCCCTCCCTCCCTCCTTCCTTCCTTCCTTCCTTCCTTCCTTCCTTCCTTCCTTCCTTCCTTCCTTCCTTCCTTCCTTCCTTCCTTCCTTTCCTCCTTCCTTCCTTTCCTCCTTCCTTCCTTCCTTCCTTCCTTCCTTCCCTCCCTCCCTCCCTCCCTCCCTCCCTCCCTCCCTCCCTCCCTCCCTCCTTCCTTCCTTCCTTCCTTCCTTCCTTCCTTCCTTCCTTCCTTCCTTCCTTCCTTCCTTCCCTCCCTCCCTCCCTCCCTCCCTCCCTCCCTCCCTCCTTCCTTCCTTCCTTCCTCCCTGCCTCCCTGTCTCCTTCCTTCCTTCCTTCCTTCCTTCCTTCCTTCCTTCCTTCCTTCCTTCCTTCCTTCCTTCCTTCCTTCCTTCCTTCCTTCCTTCCTTCCTTCCTTCCTTCCTTCCCTCCCTCCCTCCCTCCCTCCCTCCTTCCTTCCTTCCTTCCTTCCTTCCTTGGTTGCCAATCAGAGTAGACCACACTAACCCCAGTGTTCTGATTCTGTATAAGGCAACTTCATGTGTTTTCACCCAAAGAGTAGCTAACAAGTGGAATTCATTGGCACAAACAGTGGTGACAGCTACAAGCATAGACAACTTCAAGACAGGATTGGGTAAGCATATGGAGCAGAGGTCCATGAGTGGCTCTTAGCCACAAGGTATAGAGGGAATCCTCTGTCAGGGGCAGTGTCTTCTGAGTGCTTGGGGGGAGGCACAGTAGATGGTCTTCTGGAATTTTGGCCCCTTTGGTGGACCTCCTGATGGCCCCTGGGTTTTGGCCACTATATGACACAGGGGGGTTGGACTGGATGGGCCACTGGCCTGATCCAACATGGCCTCTCTATGCTCTGTCTTCTGGGTGCTTGAGGAGCACAGTGGGGAGGCTTCTGGAGTTCTGGCCCCATTAGTGAACCTTTTGATGGAGCTTGGATTTTGGCCAGTTTGTGACACCGAATGTTGGACGCAATGGGCCAATGGCCTGATCCAGCATGGCTTCTCTAATGTTCTTACACTCACGTGAATAAGAGACAATTTTGGGGATAATCTGCAAAGCAACCAACCCTAAACTGCAGCTGAACCAGTCAATGGCTTGGGCTGACAATCAAGGCATTGCCTAAAATAGAAATGAATCTTTCCTTATAAGCATAACACGTTCCTATGGCAACTGCACTTCACCAGTCTGTGGCCGCACTGGTAAGGTTAAGCGAGTGGGGCTGTGAGGTTTTTAAGGGCTGTTTCTCATTTTAGAAGTCTGGTGTTCGGTCAAGGCATAGAATAGAATCATAGAACCATAGAGTTGGAAGGGGCCATACAGGCCATCTAGTCCAACCCCCTGCTCAACGCAGGATCAGCCCAGAGCATCCTAAAGGACCTCTCTCCCTCTCTTCCCAAGGCTCCCTCCTTCCTTCTGTCAACCAACCTTCCTTCTTGGTCCTGTTACCTGCTTCTTGATCCTTTTTGTACTTGTAGTTTAAACCCATTACTGCGTGTCCTCTCCTTTGCAGCCAACGGATACACCATCCTGCCCTCCTCCAAGTGACAACCTTTCAAATACTTAAAGAGGGCTATCATGTCCCCTCTCAACCTCCTTTTCTCCAGGCTGAACATTCCCAGGTCACAGCTCCAAGCCTTCTCATGCACACTGGACTGGTTGTACAACCTTCATCATCTTGCATCATTCACTGAATATCCTCACTTGTTAATTGTATTGACCCACTCTGTTTAATCCACCTTGATTCTAAGACAGAAAGGTGAATTATAAATAATGTCGGTTGAAAAAATGGATCTCCCTTATTTCTCTATTCCTCCCAAACTCCCTATTCCTCCAAAATGGTATACTAGTTCTAGGCTTGCCAATCTCACAGCTGAATTATGGCTACACAGTCAGTGGCCAAACCCCTGGGAACATCAGGAGGTCCACCAGCAGGGTCTGAACTCCAGAAGCCCTCCCACTGTTGTCCCCCAAGCATCAAGAATACAAAGCATCACTACCTCGAACATAGGAACACAAGAGAAGCCATGTTGGATCAGGTCAATGGCTCATCCAGTCCAAGAGTCTGTGTCACACAGTGATGAAGCCCCAGGTGCCATCAAGAGGTCCACAAGCAGGAACTGAACTCCAGAAGTCCTCCCATTGGGGCCCCCGAAGCACCCAAAATACAGAGCATCACTGCCCTGGACATAAAAGAAGCCATATTGGATCAGGCCACTGGTCCATCCAATCGAGGACTCTGTGTCGTACAAAGGCCAAATCCCAGGTGCCATTAGGAGATCCACCAGCAGGACCAGAACTCCAGAAGCCCTCCCACTGCAGCCCCATAAGCACCAGAAGAACACAGCAACATTGCCTGAGACATAAGAACATAAGAGAAGCCATGTTATAAATCTAAATAAATAAATAAATAAATAAATAAATGTTGGATCAGACCAATGGCCCATCCAGTCCAACACTCTGTGTCACACAGTGGCCAACACCCAGGGACCATTTTCTGCCGAGTTACTGATCCCTGTCTCCTGGAGAAAGCGGTTGTATTCCAGGCAATCTCCAAGCCCCACCTGGAGGTTGGCAGCCCTACATCCAAGCCATCATCAGCCCCAAAGGGATCTTTCAGGCCAGACCCCCATCACCAGTGCATGCCTTTGCCCCACTACAGATGCTTAAACAGGAGAACGGTTACTCGAAAGGCGTTTGAACGGGGCTAATTAGGGCGGCCTGAGCAGAGGTGGATTTAATGAGCTGCCTAATTACCGTCCCTGGTAAGCCAAGGTTGTAGCAATATAAATGGGGCTTTAAATGCTCAGGCCATCAGGCACCCTATGAAGAGGCTGGGAGGTGAGCTTGCAAATCCTTTAGGCGCTCACTGCCTTGCTTGATCTCACCCATATAGCAGCGCATCGAAATCCAGGCTGGACGGAGGGCCCCCTATTCCAGGGGAAAGACACTGAGAAAACTCCCTCCCCCTTCGACATTCTCTGAATTCCTCGGGAGCTCCTCTTAGGAGATATTTGGTAACGTCGGGAATTTGCAGCCCCTCCTCTCTGCTCCCCCCTACTCCTCCCCAACCTCCTTACGAGGCAATGAGGTGTTAGGCTACACCTCTGCGGTCCCATCTCTTCTCGCAAGGCTCTGTGGCAGCAGCTCCCTCCTCTCCGCGTTTCCATGACAACAGGAATGGGGATGCTCACTGGAGCTGACACTGTCCCAATTTAACCCCCCCCCCTCCCAGCAATGCCCTCCCCCTTTCTCGCGATCTCACCTGCAGTTCCCCGTGGAGGCTGCAGGGGGCAGTTGTGCCTCAGGGCTGAGGCCGCCCAAAGCCCACCGAATTAGAAACAGTTGCCTTGAAATGCAAAGGTCTGAACTATTAATGGAATAACACAGATTTATGCGTGCCTTCGATGCAGGGGCACGGCAGAAAGTGGGAGAGAAATACAGTTCGGGGAGGGGGGAGGGAGGAATGTCAGGAGTGGCTTTCCTTGTACATTGTACCGAGACAGGGTGATTTTTTTTAGAATTAATCCCCCCCGCAGGAAAATGGTCAAAAGCCCATTTGCCAACGCACTGAGGCCTGGCAGCGAGAAAGACAACCCAGTAGCCCATAATTCCTGCTAAAAGATTGCGATTTAGACCGATTTGGGCCGAAGTCCCACCGCCGGCAACAAAATTAGCTGTTTGCCCGAGAATGCCGTGTACGGAGGATGAAGCTAGAGTGTTTGTGGGTTGTCACACGCCTCTCCCATGGAATCTTTCCATGCACGCACATATGCATACAATCTTGCTCACACACACACACACAAAATAACCATTGGTCTAAGGCAGGGGTAGTCAAACTGCGGCCCTCCAGATGTCCATGGACTACAATTCCCATGAGCCCCTGCCAGCATTCGCTGGCAGGGGCTCATGGGAATTGTAGTCCATGGACATCTGGAGGGCCGCAGTTTGACTACCCCTGTCTAAGGAATCCTGTTACGTGCAGGGCTCCTGAAGCATTAATTTCTGAAAATCCACCGTGAGTCAGGTGTTGACCTTGGCTTGGCCAACAGAGAAAGAAAGGGCTGTTCTCGCCTTTTTTGGGTTTATGGAGTCATCTTTAAATGACATTGTCATTTCTGGAAAGTCCGCCTTGCCATTGAGAAGACTCCGTTGTTCTAATCATGTTTTGAAAAACCGAGAAGCGCAGGAAATCGTAGGAGGATGTCCACATGGGCGCTTTTGTCAAGATGGGCCTGAAATGGAGAAAACAATTACATCTGGTTTCAAGCGTGTTTTTCCTTCTGGCGTTCTTGGGATTTTTGAAATGGCAAAGCGGTGGCTCTTTTAACGTCACGCCATTAAGAGATTGGCCACCCCCTCCACACACACACACACACGCCAAAAGGATGAAGAAATGATGACTAAGATAAAATTATAAAATGTCTCATGCAAACCGTATAAATCTCGCCTTCCTAAGCAAGCTGCATGGATTCATGAAGATGCTTTACTGCGTTTCTAAGGGCTGCCAGACACAATTTTTAATGCAATCTGTACATTGCGGTCTGTAAGGTTCGATGGAGGAGAACGACCACTCTGATATCAGAAGTTTGGTAACCATAAAAGGTGGCCGATGATCACATCCCTTTATTGTCTGAATGTCCTTGCATCATATTGTGTCTCAAGCTGTTCTTAATACCTTTTCCCACGGAAAGATGTGCCTTGAAAAGGCCAGAGATGCATTGCCTAGGGAAAGGATTTTTGGGCTATCATGACACATTCCCAAACTCAAGAATAGAGATGAAGGGATGTTCCTTATTTATTTTCTTTTTAGGAACATGGCAAGAAATAAAATAAGGCGTATCCAATAGCATGGTATTTCAGGGGGTGGGGGTTCTGATTCTCCACTCCCTCCTGTTTATTTCTAAAGATTCATTTGTCCGTTGGGTTGTAAGGATTTCATACATGGTGTTCCTCCCTTTTTTTGCTTTGTAGAAGAAGAAGAAGAAGAAGAAGAAGAAGAAGAGCTGGTTCTTATATGCCGCTTTTCTCTACCTGAAGGAGGCTCAAAGTGGCTTACAGTCACCTTCCCTTTCCTCTTCCCACAACAGACACCCTGTGAGGGAGGTGAGGCCGAGAGAGCCCTGATATTCCTGCTCGGTCAGGACAGCTTTATCAGTGCCATGGTGAGCCCAAGGTCACCCAGCTGGTTGCATGTGGGGGAGTGCAGAATCGAACCCGGCATGCCAGATTAGAAGTCCGCACTCCTAACCACTACACCAAACTGGCTCTCACAACCCAGCCTTTTAAATACATTTCTAAAGCAGTTGGAAAAACTCTGCCCATAGACAAACTAACCAAAGCCAGAGTGGGGGTGTGGGTAAAGGAGGGAGGCCAATACGATGACGTCAGCAGTTGTTTCACTGGCCTCAACCATAGGCCTGGTGCATTTTACAGGCTTTGTGGAAGTCCATGAGCTCCGACAGGGCCCTGGTGTTTTCCAGGAGCTCATTTCACCAGGCAGGAGCCAAGGCCGAGAAGGCCCTGGTTCTGGCCATGGTCAGATGGATTTCTTTGGCACCAGGGATGACTAGCCTGTTGGTATTGAATCATGGTATAGAATCAGAGTTGGGGGGAGGGACCTCCTGGGTCATCTAGTCCAACCCCCTGCACTGTGCAGGACACTCACAACCCTATCGCTCATCCCCTGTCACCTGCCACCCCCTTGAACCTTCACAGAATCAGCCTTTTGGCTGAACGCAAGGCTCTTCTAGGGACATACTCCCCACACTGTCTGGAATGTGTCCACGGTGGTATTTGTACAGGCAGCGCAAGCTATTTTTGCACATAATGTACAAACAATGTGCGCTGCAGAATTGAGAACTCAAAGAAATAACACTGGAAACAAAATGTATATACTATCCAGGATTGATCTGATGCAAAAAACAACCCCAGACAATGCCTTAAAAAAAAAGAGGAGAGAATCAAACATTAGTGTTGCACAAGGAAGTGGTAGAATACAAAATGGGGTTTTGGTATTGAAACTATAGGAATGAAGAATGTGCAGTCTTCTGGAACTTTGGGCATGCTCAGTAAGTCAGAACCAATGGGATGAAATTAATTCAAAAGAAATTCTGTCTAAGCATCCGGAAGAAGTTCCTGACCGTCAGAGCGGTTCCTCAGTGGAACAGGCTTCTTCAGGAGGTGGTGGGTTCTCCATCGTTGGAGATTTTTAAGCAGAGGCTGGAGAGCCATCTGACGGAGAGGCTGATCCTGTGAAGGCTCAAGGGGGTGGCAGGTGACAGCAGAGGAGCGAGAGGGTTGTGAGTGTCCTGCATAGTGCAGGGGGCTGGACTAGATGACCCAGGAGGTATCTTCCAGCTCTATGATTCTAAGTCTGTTTTTGATTTTCAGGGAGGTTCTGCCCAAGAGAGGCACGTTCCTTCAGGTTGTCAGCAGGCCATCACCCTCCACATCCTGGAACAGTAATTTCTAATCTCCAGCAAGCCGCAAGGGGAAACAGATCTGCATGTTTTTGGGTGATGCAAGTCAGAGCAATCCAAATTAGCGGTCGCCCCTGTATCGGAGTCTGCATTGGTTGCAGCGTTGACTGCCAACGGGTTTCTCGACTGCTCCCTTCGATCAAGACATCCATTTCCCTTTCAATGCCGGGGACACATTTTCAAATTTAGTGCTTGTAAATCTGCAGATTGTTATTGCCCGAGAGACCATTTTTTCCAGGGCCCGTTTCTCCGGCAGCTTCTAGGGGAGAGCATGAAAAGGGAACTCTTGCTCTAAATGTTCTTCTGATGAAGAGCCATTAGCGCTTGAATGGAGATATAGCACACACTTCTTAAGAGAGACGGTTTCCCACACCCGTTCAAAGCATTGTTCGCTGCACCGTCTTTGGAGTGTCACGCTGAAGCCTTTCGGTCCTGAACGGAGAAGATTCAAAGGAAGGAGGTGTGAATGGTTTGTGGTCTACTAGAAATGCTCTGGGGGCTACCAAGAATTGAGTCGCCTTCTGATTCTTCGCCCCACGTTGGAGCCCTTGTGGTGAACCAGCCAAGCAGGCAGAGTGGTTCGAAGGTTGGATAAGGGGATCGGGGTCTGAACGCCCACCTCACTGTGAATCCCTCTCTCTCTTAGCCTAACTTTCTCCACAGTGTACGTAGGGATGGAAAGCAGCATTGTTTATGGATGGAGACCCCAGAAGGTTCTCGGGATAGGAGGAAGAAGAAGAACTGGTTCTTACACCCTGCTTTTCGCTGCCTGAAGGAGTCTCGGAATGACTTTCAACAATTGCCTTCCCTTCCTCTCTCCACAACAGGCACCCTGTGAGGTAGGTGAGAGCCAGCTTGGTGTAGTGGTTAAGAGTGAGGACTTCTAATCTGGCAAGCTGGGTTTGATTCCCCACTCCTCCACATGCAGCTAGCTGGGTGACCTTGGGCTCGCCACAGCACTGATGAAGCTGTTCTGACCGAGCAGGAATATTAGGGCTCTCTCAGCCTCACCCACCTCACAGGGCGTCTGTTGTGGGGAGAGGAAAGGGAAGGTGATTGGAAGCTGCTTTGAGACTCCTTCGGGTAGAGAAAAGCGGCCCTTACTTAGCGACCCCAAGCTTTCTTGGTGGGGTCCTGTCTACCTACTATCCATGGCTGACTCTGTGTCGCTTATGACACCTGAGGAGATAAAGGTAGGGATATCCGGGGCAGGGCAGAAACAGGTAGAGGTCATAGAATCATGGCATTGGAAGGGAACCCATGGTCATCTAGTCCAACCCCCTGCAGAATGCAGGAGATTCGCAAATACTTGCCCACCCACAGTGACCCTATTCCGTGATCAGGTGATGACCCCTCCAAGAAAACCAGAATCTCTATCCAGTCTGGCCTGGAGGAAATTTACTTCCCCACCCCACCCCACCCCTGGGCGTGCAGAAAGGGCCACATGAGCCAAGCATGCACACAATCCCTCCTGCCCAACCACAATCCTCCCAAACTTCCCCAGACTTCTGTTGGCTGTTGTATTTGGGGGAACCAGAACTGGTATCCAGTCTCCCCCTCCCTCCTGTTACATTTATATTAGGGCTGTAGCTTCTCTTCTCCCCATTTCCCTCTTTAAGGGCCCTCAGAGTTACACCCCTTTCTAGTCTGGAGGGCCAGGGATTCTGTATTTTTTTCGGGGGTGCATCATCTTGGGACACAACTGAGGTCACGGTGGGTAGGCCGGAATTTGTGAGTGTCCTGCATTGTGCAGGATATTGGGCTGATGACCCTGGAGGTCCCTTCCAGCGCCAGGATTCTAGGATTCTAGGCCTCTTTGTTTGCCAAAATCCTCAGGACCCTACTGCTGTCCCCACATCGCCACGTTAGGCCCAGATACGATGCACGCTCTATAAGCTCCATCTTGAGAAATGCACACAAGCCACAGAGAACAAGGAGGGAGTCGTTCTGATGTCTCCCGCAACTTTAGCAGATTAAGCTCTTGGGGAGGCCGGGAGATTATCTCTCTAAAAGCGGGCATCAAATAAACAGCCGGCTGATCTCGCCCCACCCCAAGGAAAAGCATTTTGATTGGGACGAGCTTCAAAGCCGCCGGATGGCTCGCCATGGGCCCCGTGCACCTTTCCTGCTGGGTTGCTGACAGAAGACAACACGGGGGAAATTTTGTAAAACGAAAACCTTCAGAGGGAATCAGAGAAGCAGCCCGCCCCCCCTCCCCCACCCCAGAACTGCCCCAGAACATATGGAGGAACCGGGAAGAGGATACCCTGTAGGTTTCGGTAATGTACAGGATCTATTAATCCGGGGGTGAGGGGATGCTATGGGGGGAGATCAAAAGGCCCGTTCCCATTTCTGGAGGGAGACAGCGTCGGCTTTGATGTCTCGGAGATTCCTGACTTTGGTGCCTAATGAAATGAAACGGCGATGCGACAACACCTTGGAAAGTTCGAACGTATTTCAGGCGCGACGTCTTTCGCTTTTACAGGGGCCGTTGCAAACAAAAATCTATATCTCTCTCTAGATCATCCGTCCTGATTAAAGGCCGGGCTGCAAAAGCAGAAGAAGAATGTTCCGCAGCAGTTAAAATATTGATGAGGAGGCGCGGATGAGCCTAGGAAGGAGGTTACGTGTTTTGCTCGGGATCGTAGGGGAGTCGTTCGCGTCATGCCTGCGTCAAAGGCGCCAGGGTCCGATGCGGGAGGATCATACGGGATGTGTCAGCATTCCTCATCACATCTCTTTCTCCCTACTACCTTTCCTGGGGTCTGACAAGGGTTTTTCAGAAGTGTGGAGAAACAGGTAGGGTGTTTCGCCCAGCACAGCTTCCGATTTGCAGAGCAGAATATATATTTTTTAAAATGTTGCTTTGGCACAGCGCAAGGATGTCCACTTGCATAGCTGAAGTTAAGCCTCAGCTCCAGCAGCCATTTTGTGGGAGGCTCCGCCTCCTGCAGCCACCATCTTGCGACAGCCAGGTGGCTGCTAGTCACCCTGCAGCTTGTTAGAATTCCAAAGATGGCTGCAGGCTCAAAGATTTCAGGGACTGCTGAAAGAGATTCCCTTTCTTACCATGGCAGGTTCAGTTGGGAAGCAGTACAAAATCAGAGACACATGGTTTTACCTCACCTCCCCCCCCAGACAGCAGAATGCAGGGATATTGTATCCTTATTTTGTTGGTGTCCCATCAGTTTGCCTTGTCGGTGGACCCAAACCAGCTAGGTATAGTGGTTAGGAGTTCTAATTTGGCAAGCCAGATTTGATTCCCTGCTCTGAGGGTGACCTTGGGCTTTCCACAGCACTAATAAAGCTGTTCTGACTGAGCAGTAATATCAGGGTTCTCTCAGCCTTACCTACCCCACAGGGTGTCTGTTGTGGGGAGGGGAAGGGAAGGTGAATGTAAGCCGCTTTGAGACTCCCTTGGGTAGAGAAAAGCGGCATCTAAGAACCAACTCTTCTTCTTCAGTAATATCAGGGCTCTCTCAGCCTCCCCTCCCTCTCAGGGTGTCTGTTGTGGGGAGAGGAAAGGGAAGGCGAATGGAAGCCACTTTGTGACTCCTTCGGGTAGAGAAAAGCGGCATATAAGAACCAACTCTTCTTCTTCTTCAGTAATATCAGGGCTCTCTCAGCCTCCCCTCCCTCTCAGGGTGTCTGTTGTGGGGAGAGGAAAGGGAAGGCGAATGGAAGCCACTTTGTGACTCCTTCGGGTAGAGAAAAGCAGCATATAAGAACCAACTCTTCTTCTTCTTCAGTAATATCAGGGCTCTCTCAGCCTCCCCTCCCTCACAGGGTGTCTGTTGTGGGGAGAGGAAAGGGAAGGCGACTGGAAGCCACTTTGTGACTCCTTCGGGTAGAGAAAAGGGTCATATAAGAACCAATTATTCTATTTCAGGGGTGTTCCATCAGTTTTCCTCGTAGGCAGCCCCAAACCATTCAGGGCTTTGAAAGCAAAACTCAGAACCTTGAACCCGATCCCGTCTCCTATCTGGAACCAGCGCAGCTGCTAGAAAACAGGCAAAACATTCACTCTTCATTGGGTTCCGGTAAGAATCTGAGCTGCATACCCATTCCTGGCTCTGGGAGGCTCTTCCAAAAGGAAGAAAAATACCCTAAATGGGATGACACTGTTGGGGCTGGGCTTTGGAGAGGGACTTTTCGGTTAGAGGCTTTCAAGACTTGTCGGCTCTTGAGTCTACCTGAAAGGAAGCCTGAAGGAGAATTGCCTGCACGCCTTTCCGAGGGGGAGAAATACTTGATCTGCAACTCATGGTGGCACTTCAGACCTTCTAAGTGACGTCTTGAAATCAATCTAGCAACCACCAAAGCCATTCATATCCCTAGAGATTTGTACGGCAGAAGACAATCGGCTGTGATTTGAGGTCATTCGCACACAGCTCCCAGCCTGTGAAGGAGAGGTTTCATCCGCGTGGCGGCTAGTTAGAAGAAGAGCTGGCATTTTTTTGTATCTCAGGAGGAGGAGTCTTAAAGCTGCTTCCCTTCCCTTCCTCTCCCTACAACAAACACCCTGTGAGGCAGAACTCTGAGAGAATGGCCCAAGGTCACCCTGCTAGCTGCAGGTGGAGAAGCAGTGGGGGAATCAAACCTGGGTCTCCAGATTAGAGAACCACTATGCCATGCTGTCTCTTAATCACTACACCACACTGGCTCTTAACCACTACATTACTCTGGCCCTTAACTACTATACCATGCTGCCTTTAACCATTATACCACTCTTCCCTGCAAAGCAATAGAAGGGCTCCATTGGAGGAACTTCTAAGATGAATCTGCACTTACTTTGCTTATTCCGTTGTGGATCCTGCTGAATCCAGATCGATTTGAAAAGTCTTCCTCTCTTCCCCCCTCCCCATTGAAACAGAAAAGTGTTCTGCACATGGCTAGTGAAGCTTAGAAAGGGTGTGGGGGAGCCAAGCACAGCAGAAGCCTCTTTCTTTCTTTTCTTGAAGGGGGGGGGAAGGATTGGAGACAGCAGAGGAGGGAGAAAAAAAAACAAGAGGCAAATCTCTACCAAGAGAAGTTAGGGTTTCTGGAGCTTCTGCTGAGAGAAGTTAGGGCTTCCCCTTTAAGGCAAGCTTGCAGCCTGGGAACGAGGAAATCTTTGAACTGAAGCTTTGGCCAATCAAGGCTTCTCTACCACGGAGGCTCAGCAGCAAATTCAGAACAGGCAGAGAGCTACACGCTTACTGATGGCGATTTTTCAAATATTGAGGGTTTTAATCATGCTTGTTGCAGAGGGTAATTTTAAACTGGACAAAATCAAAATGGAAATCGCATTCAGTGGAGACAGCAGAGACTGAACCGATCTGGGATTGGAATAAAAGCTCCATGCAGATTCAGCGCTATTCTCCCTGAGAGCTGTCCAAGGTACTGAAGATCCAGGTTCTGCCTTTGGCCTGTGAGGGACTGGGTATTTCCCCCTCCCCATTCCTTGTGCTTGAAACTTGCTGTGACTGTAAGTAAAGTGCCATCAAGTTGCAGGCAGCTCCTGGGACTCATCACAGCATTTTCAAGGCAAGAGGGAAACAGAGGGGGTTGGCCATTGCTGCGATGCAGTTCTGGGCTTCCTAGGTCATCTCGCATTCAGCTACAGACCAGGACTGACCCTGCTTAACTCTCAAGATCAGATAAGTTCAGCCTAGCCTGGGTCCTCTAGGTCAGGGGTAGTCAACCTTGTGGTCCTCCAGATGTCCCACGGACTACAATTCCCATGAGCCCCTGCCAGCGTTTGCTGGCAGGGGCTCATGGGAATTGTAGTCCGTGGACATCTGGAGGACCACAGGTTGACTACCCCTGCTCTAGGTCATGACAGGCTCTGTTTTGCAACCCTGGACTTCCTCGGTGGTCTCCCTTCCAAATACCAACCAGGGCCGACCCTGCTTAGCATTTGAGGTCTGATGAAATCAAGCCCGCCTGGGCCATCCAGGGCAGGGCAGGCTAATGGAGGTGGTCTTCCATTGCCTGCCTCTGCTCAGCAACCCTGACCTTCCTTGGTGGTCTCCCGTCCAAATAATAACCATCACTGCCCCCTGCTTAGCTTTTGAGACCTGACGAGATGGAGCTAGCCTGGGCAATCCCGATCAGGGCTGAGACTTGCCCCGTGCCCCCAATGACCCCTCTGCTCTGCAGTCCTCTCCCCCGAAAACGTGCACGACACCTCTGCGTTCCTTCCCCTGGCTCTTCTCCTTGTTCTTTCAAGACCTCAGCTCCGATCAGGAAAGGCTCTGCGGGCAAAGAGCCAGGGAGCAGGAGCACACGCTGATCTCCTGCTGTCAGCGACGGAGCTGGCTGGGGCTCATGGCTCCTTGTCTTTGACACCTAGCAAAGGGACCTGGCCGCACACGCCGTTCCCTGGACCGCCGCCACAGGACACAATGCGCTCGCTCGCCAGGCATGCAGCCTTCACTGAAATAGATGGGAGCAGAGGAGAATTGCGCCTGGGGAGGGGGAAGGGCCCTTTGTTCTAACAGGGCTTCCAAGGGAGTCCTTAGGCAGCCCGGCTCACCTTTTGGCATATCGCAGCCGCAGCTTGCTCCGAGCTGACTCCCGACCGCTTCCGCTGATGCCAGGGCGTTTGATCTTAGGCCCCCGCAGGCTGAACGCGGCCCAAACGCAGCTTGCACAATACTTGTTTGCAATGGGGGCAAGGAGCCAGGATTTGACCCGGGATGGGATCCATAGGGGATCAGCTCAGACCAAGCTGGGAGAACTGCCTGCCAGGCTAAGTAAAGGCTTGACAAGACCACCAGGGTTCCCTGCTCATTAAAGGCGAAATGACCGGGGTTGCATCCATAAGAACAGGCTTTCTCAGCCAGGGTTTTCTGGAATCTTGGGGTTTATGGAAGGCCCTGGAAGGGTTTCTCAAATGTGTGAGAGATAATTATCTATCTATCCATCTATCCATCCATCCATCTCTCTCTCTCTCTCTCCATCCATCCACCCATCCATCCATCCATCTTAAAATTGTTGAACATTTATTGGTGGTATGACAATATATGGTCATAGAATCCTAGAATCCTAGAGTTGGAAGGGACCTCCTGGGTCATCTAGTCCAACCCTCTGCACTATGCAGGACACTCACAACCCTCTCGCTCACCCACTGTCACCTGCCACCCCCTTGAGCCTTCACAGAATCAGCCTCTCCGTCAGATGGCTCTCCAGCCTCTGCTTAAAAACTTCCAAGGAAGGAGAACCCACCACCTCCCGAGGAAGCCTGCTCCACTGAGAAACCACTCTGACTGTCAGGAACTTCTTCCGGATGTTGACTCACCCCCCCCTCCCAAAATGGTCAGTGACAGGCTTGGAGGTGGGGGGAGTGGAGAAGCTTGGGTGGGAATCTGCACAGCTCTACTTCCCAACCCTATTCTGCACAATTGCACCACTTCTGGGGTTTCTCAAAACCTAAAGAATATCTCAGGGGTTTTTCAATGGTAAAAAAGGTTGGAAAAGACTGCATTAGGCCTCCCGTTACTCAGGGATTCCTCCAATAGCTCCAACAAAGGAAAAGTTAAGTTTCTCCTGTGGAATAGTAAGGTCCATGTTATTAAGCAGGTTGCCAAATTTTGTACTCATGTGCTTAGCACGCGGGAAAGACAACTTAAGCTTAATTAAAGGTGTTTCAGAGGAATTTTACTATGCACATTTTATAATGTGCCTGTTAATCATAGAATCATAGAATCACAGAATCATAGAGTTGGAAGGGGCCATGCAAGTCATCTAGTCCAACCCCTGCTCAACGCAGGATCAGCCCAAAGCATCCTAAAGCATCCAAGAAAAGTGTGTGTCCAACCTTTAAATACTGCAACTTTAAATATTTTTAAATTTTGTATCAGTTCCCAGATTATGTAATTTCTGCTGTGCAGTGTTCTTTGCGATCTGTTTTATCTGGCTGTAGTGCTGTGTTAAATAGATTTGATTTGATTTGACTGCATTAGAAGAAGAAGAGTTGGCTTTTATAGCCTGCTTTTCACTACTGAACAGTGTCTCAAAGTGACTTCCCTTCTACTCCCCAAAAATGGGCACCCTGTGAGGTTGGTGGGTCCTGACAGGACTTCTCTGTGCAGCTATTACTGAAGAAGAAGAAGAAGAGTTGGTTCTTATATGCCGCTTTTCTGTACCCGAAGGAGTCTCAAAGCGGCTTACAGTCGCCTTCCCTTTCTTCTCCCCACAACAGACACCCTGTGAGGGAGGTGAGGCTGAGAGAGCCCTGATATTAATGAAGAAGAAGAGTTGGTTCTTATATGCCACTTTTCTCTACCCAAAGGAGTCTTAAAGTGGCTTACATTCACCTTCCCTTCCTCTCCCAACCACAGACACCCTGTGAGGGAGGTGGTGCTGAGAGAGCCCTGAGATTACTGAAGAAGAAGAAGAGTTGGTTCTTATATGGTACTTTACCCGAAGGAGTCTCAAAATGGCTTCCATTCGCCTTCTCTTTCCTTTCCCCACAACAGACACCCTGTGAGGAGGGTGAGGCTGAGAGAGCCCTGATATCACTGCTTGGTCAGAACAGCTTTCTCAGTGCTGTGGTGAGCTCTAGGTCACCCAGCTGGTTACTTGTGGGGGAGTGCAGCATTTGGAGGGTGGCCTCCATGGCCATATATCCTGCTGCCATTCATCCTCTCCCCAAACCCTCTGCATCCCCTGAAGTCCTCAGGTATCTCCCCCTCCGTTGCTGGCAGCCCTGGCCAAGCCTGAAACTTTATCCAGGCACAGAGCCTGAAGGCAGACCCCCTTCCAAGCTCCTGTGCTTTTCGCTGCTGTCCCCACCCTCCTCCGCTGTTTCGAGATTCTAATAGGCAATCAGATATTTCTGGGGCACCCCTCCGCTATTTATCTTGTCAAAACTCTTTCCCTCTGCCCTCCGTGCCCATTTTGTTCTCATTAATGGCGATTATTAGGAAAAAAATGGGGGCTAAATGCTTACTTTGGCATGATTTATCCAAATGTTGAACTCCGTAATTAGGGAAGCGCAGCCATTATGCCTTCAGCTGCTGTCAAGACTCCGTTGCAGCATCCGAGTTAATTTTAAACCCTTGACCCATAACCATACACATATTTATTGCCTCTCTGCAGCCGCCTAGCAAAACAATATCTACCCGGCAACCGTGGGAGGGGAGAGTTGCACTGGATTTGTAAAGCGACAGATTTTTCAAAGCCCCGGTGTAATACTTCCCCCCGTCACGAGGCAGCCCATGGCACAGAGGAACTCCTCGGGAGAAGAGGAAACTGGCTCTATCCCTTTGGATCCCAAGCAGCAGTCCCTGGAGAGAGATTCTCCAGAAAGTTCATCTCCTGGTAACAAACCTCCCACACCCGAGCCACCTGAGCCATGGCAGATGAACAAGTACCCAGCTCACCTGAAGCACTTTTGCAGGGAACTGGAAGAAGAAGGGAGGTCTTTGCAGGATGAGGGCTGAATTCAGGGACCCAGTTGCTGGAAGTAATTCCAGGATCGGGACTTGGGGACTGCCATGCCCTTTATAAATGGCTTGCAACAGCAGGGTCAGTATGGATGCGGTCCCTGTGAACACTGAGCTGTCTTTACTCAGGACCCACCTGGCCTACTCTGCAATCTTGATTTTCACTTGTTGAACTGCTTCTAGGTTATGCCTTGACCCTTTGCCTGCTCGGATGTTTGGTTCAGCCTCTGAACACACTCATGGCCTCTGCTTGTCCAGACTACACTCTGTCATGATCCTGGGATGTGCATCCATGAAAGCAGACATAGGCTCTTCACAATTAGGAGTCCAAAAGTAGCTTTATTGGGGTGCTAGGGGAGCAACTGTAGGTGCTTTAGGATGCTTAGGGCTGATCCTGCGTTGAGCAGGGGGTTGGACTAGATGGCCTGTGTGGCCCCTTCCAACTCTAGGATTCTATGATTCTATGGCCTGTATGGCCCCTTCCAACTCTATGATTCTATGGCCTGTATGGCCCCTTCCAACTCTATGATTCTGTGATTCTATGATCTTGCCATTACAGAGGACCATTGCAGAAGATACTCCAGAGTATTCAAGGAACAGATATCCCCTCAGCCCCAGCCCCCCCCCTCCACTGGGATTTGCGTGCCAAAAGGTGTTCCCATGGAAAGAATGTTTTATCTAAGTTACAAAGTGAAACCATTCTTCAAATGTATTTGCACCCAGACAATGAACTAGGCAAGCTCGTTTGCATTCCTCTCAACATTAAACAGTGACAACCATAAGAGAAAACAGGTGCAACTTTTGAGGGCAGAAGGAACAAGGGATTAGGGAGGAGAGGCTGGGAGAGCCCCCCTGGGCAAAGCAGGCCCCCTCAGCAGTAGGCATGTACGTGAGCTCTGGGTACATGACACATTCCTGACTGTCTCTTACTTCAGACTGGAACACCCTGGTGCTGTGCCTGTCTTGTTAAGCACCACATCCTTCTTCCAATATCTGCCTGGAAAGGGAAGGCTCTCCCTCAGCATCTTGTAAAAACCCTAGACCAGGGGTAGTCAAACTGCGGCCCTCCAGATGTCCATGGACTGCAATTCCCAAGTTAATTTGCAAAAAGGAGAAATCTACACACTTACTGATGGCAATATTTCAAATACTGAGGCTTATATCCACTCCAGGATATTGCGGGGGAAAGGTAGGATCATTCCGGATCAATCGTGCATGTTGCAGAAGAAAAATTTAAAGCACCCAAAATCAGAATGCAAATCGAATTCAGTGTAGTTGATTTAGTTGATCTCGGAGTGGGTAAAAAGCCCTGTGCAGACTACACCCTTGAATGGGAGACCACCAAGGAAGTCCAGGGTCATTATGTAAAGGCAGGCCATTATTTACACACACACACACACGCACACTCCTGAATCTTCAAGAAAGTGCATCACCCAACATTTGAAGAGGAATTCCACCCACATTGCATAATGCATTTTCATTGTGATTGGCAGTTGTGCAAAACAGTAAAAGCTGCTTCTAAAGTGCATTGGAAGTGCACCATCCAACCAATGACTCCTTGTTTTCTTGCCTTTCTTCCAAGGGAATGCAGCTGCTCTGGATCGAAAATACTTCCTTTCCGGAGTCGTCATTTTAAACAGAAACAAACACGATGATTTCTATTCCTGATGGCCAAAGGAGTTACAAAGACTGCCAGTGATTCATCATAGGTATGAAATCTCCGAAGTCAACAGCAGGAACATCGGTTAATTTTTAAAGAAGGTAGAAATGCCGGGGTATTTTTATGTGTTCAAAATGTTAACCCCTGCTCCTTGACAGCAAGTAACTGATAACAAAGTTCAGCCTGTATTTCCCTGTATCGATTTTAGAGCAGAAGATTTCATATTGTAATACAGAAACCACCGAGAATCCATAGGCTGGGTTTCTCTTGCCTAACAGCTGTCCCCAAATAAGTAGTTCTAGACTGGGTGTCCACATCCCCCCCCCCATAAACTGTCTTGAGCTTGCAGGCACTTCTTTTGAGAGGTGAGGGTCTGCATTACCCAAAATGGCTGCCACAAAAGAAGGAGCCAAACAAAAATGGCTGCCTGTGCTCTCCCGATCCTTCAGTGAGAAAGTGGTGGGTTTTTTGGGATGAGAGCTGCCAGGAACAAGCCCTGCCTTTCACTGGTCCTAACCATTTTCTGAAGAGCTCAGAGGGCACTGAAGGTCTCCATGACATCCAAGGGCACCCTGTTTGGGAACCCTGTCCTAGGCCAATGAAAGACTGACTCTTCTGTGAGCTAGAGAAGGTTACGTTCATATCTGCTTGTCCCTCAATTACTACAGGAAGGGGAAAAGAGCCTCTTTGCAGGGGTGGCCAAACTGTAGCTCTCCAGATGTCCATGGACTACAATTCCCATGAGCCCGTGGCAGTATCAGGGGCTTGTGGGAATTGTAGTCCATGGAGATCTGGAGAGCCACAGTTTGGGCACCCCTGGTCCATTGAGTTACTACATTTTGGGGATACTCTACTGAGCTAAGATGTTAAGGTATGTTTTAATTACCAAAGGTTTATACCTTTCTCCAGGGGTGGTCAAACTGCGGCCTTCGAGATGTCCATGGACTACAATTCCCAGGAGCCCCTGCCAGCATTCGCTGGCAGGGGCTCCTGGGAATTGTAGTCCATGGACATCTGGAGGGCCGCAGTTTGACTACCCCTGCCTTTCTCGATGAATTATTTTTGCTTGCAGTGCTTATGAACACGTTTGGGTTCCTTGTTACTGGCTACCGTTATGTGTTTATTAAAGACGGTTTCAAATATCGGTCCGGGAAGAAAGTTGACAAATGGCTCGGTAGAATATTGATCTGAGGAGGTGCCCGTAAGAATGACTCACAAACGCGGCTTGTAACTTATTTTTCATTTCCACTTTGGAAAGGGATACCTGTTATGTTTCATTTCGAGTCGTGCCGCTGAAGAAAGCTCACTGGAAAATGCTTAATAACAGCCTGCGTTTTGGCATCATTCCCCTTTTTGAATAAGGAAGACTTGCTTCTAGTTGATGAGGTTTCGTCCCCTTTGTGTCAGCTTCATGGGTGGTTTTGCCTTCCACAATTCTGACGTTGATCTCTCTCTCTGTAACCTCCAAGTGGAGGCAGGGGTTCTTCTGGAATTACAACTGATCCATAGACTGCAGGGACCAGTTCCCCAAAGAAAAAGGGTAGACTATACAGTTGTTGTTGTTGTTAAGTGCGAAGTTGTGCCCGACCCATCGCGACCCCATGGACAATGATCCTCCAGGCCTTCCTGTCTTCTACCATTCCACGGAGTCAGTAGGGATGGCCAAACTGTGGCTCTCCAGATGTCCATGGACTACAGTTCCCATGAACCTCTGGGGCTCATGGGAACTGTAGTCCATGGACATCTGAAGAGCCACAATTTGGCCACCCCTGCTATATAACATCACCTCCCTGCAAAGCTCCTTTCCCTCCCTGCACTCTCTTGACCCTGGACTTTGGCCTTAAATGTCCAGGGATTTCCCAAGATGGGGTTGGAAATCCCAGCTGAATCCCAAAGACCCATTCCACTAATGGTGATGCTTTCCTCTGGAACAAGAATCCTTGACACAAACTGGATCAGGTTGACCAAGAAGAGCCTTTCTCAAATTTTTGACCATTGAGAAATCTCTGAAGCACTCACCAGGGTTCCAGAAACCCCAGAAGTGGCACGATCCTGCAGAATATGGCTGGGAAGCAGAGCTGTGGACATGCCCACCCGGGGTCCCTCCCCTTCCCACCCCCTCCAGGCCCATCATTGGCCACTTTGGGAAGGGGTGGGTAAGTTGACAATATATGATTCTGTCACCCAATACATTTTAAACAATTTTTTTAAAAAATAACTCCCACCCATTTGGGAAATCCTTCCAGGGCCATCAAGAAACCCCAGGATTTCATGACACTCTGGTTGAGAAAGCCTGCTCTAGACTGACCAGTTCCCTGGAGTGACAGTGGTGGAATTTCCCTCCTCTGCCAACAGAATGGATAGAAGTGACACCCAGCCTCCCTAGGAATTGCTGCGAGCTCTATGGTTTTATGTGGGGATGGGATGGAAGAAAGGAGAAGATGCTGTCAGTGATGGTGTGGTATAACCATCACTGCGTTGAGCAGGGGGTTGGACTAGATGGCCTGTATGGCCCCTTCCAACTCTATGATTCTATGATTCTATAACAGCTTGGTGTAGTAGTTAGGAGTGCGGACTTCTAATCTGGCATGCCAGGTTCAATTCTGCACTCCCCCCACATGCAGCCAGCTGGGTGACCTTGGGCTAGTCACAGCACTGATAAATCTGTTCTGACCAAGCAAAAATATCAGGGCTCTCTCAGCCTCACCCACCTCACAGGGTGCCTGTTGTGGGGAGAGGAAAGGGAAGGCAACTGTAAGCCACTTTGAGACTCCTTCGGGTAGAGAAAAGCAGCATATAAGCAGCATATAAGAACCAACTCTTCTTCTTCAGTAATATCAGACCTCTCTCAGCCTCACCTCCCTCACAGGGTGTCTGTTGTGGGGAGAGGAAGGGAAGGTGGCTGTAAGCCATTCTTGGACTCCTTGGGGTAGTGAAAAGTGAGGATATAAAAAAAAAACAAATCTTCTTCTTGCTGGTTGCCAGGTCATGCCTAGCAGGATCCAACCCAATATTTATCGCTGCCTAGCTTTTACGTGTCTTTTGCTTTTTTTGTTGTTCATAAAAATTTTCTAGGTGTCTCCAGGGGCAGGGAGATGACTAGGGTAACCGTCTTATATTCACAGACTTTTATCAAGGAAGACCCAGCAAACGGGCTGAGCTTTAAATTATTTGAAGCGCTGCTGAATTTAGCACGAAGAGCCTGGTTGTGGCTAGATTGGGCAGCAATCTAATGCCTCCAGCAGCTGATCTCTGGACTGAGACATTTAGTAATAGGGTGAAGAGGCGGTGGGGGAGGGCCATCCCACCTTTGTGTTACGGGGGCTTTTGTTTGAAGGCGGCCCTATTCATGGCTGCCTCTGAGGTCAAGGGGTCAGAGAGCCTGCTTGGGAGACCCCCAGCAGCAGACTTGGGGGTGGGGTGGGGAAAGGATCCATTTTCTCCTGATTTGCAATTTCCCTACCCCTTCCTTGGGTTACTCTAGGGGCTGATCTGAGCCCCCATGTTTACCCCTTGCATTACAATGGCCGTCTGCTATTCTTTTTGCCAACCATAGTGGTTTCTTTTTCTTTTTTAAAAATATTTTTATTTTTAAGATGTAAACATACATCTTAAACATACATCGTAAACATACAGGAAAAATAACGTTCGATTACAATGTCTCTCCATCCCGCATCCTCCCACAGTTCTGGGGATCTTCTTCACTTCTTTTTCTTTTTAAAGAAATTATATCGCTTTAACTTTCTGACAAGGTGCGTGTGAAGCCATCATCGACCGCGTCGGTGAAGATGCATGCATATTTAAAAACAGTTTAAATATTCTCCGTCCACAAAGCGAGGGTTCCTTCCTGAATGACATTTGTCAGCGAAACTCCTGTGGACATCTCACAGGAGCCTGAAAAATTAACGGCAATTTTATTCTCTATTTACTGGACTGCACACGTTCGTTTTCCCGTTGCCTTTTGTATTCACGTACAAGATGCAAATGGAGATACATTCTGACAATAGCCACTGTTCATAAGGCATTTTAGCAACAGCAAAGGAATCAGAAAGAAAGGAGGGTGGGTCTAATTATTAATTACTGGCAACGGTGGCGAATTCACAAAGTTATCTGCCATGGAATATTTGTTCCTGGTGGGGGAAATAATGTATTGATTTTGCTTCTGCATTCAGTTTGGACGGTGTGCTCCTGACAGGTTAAAGGAGAAGGAAAGTTAAGCCTACCGCAGCGGAGAAAGGGCCATTCTCAAATAAGAACGCAGGCCCGTGCTTTTGTATTTTGGCTAGGCCCCTGATTTCTGTTGTGCTAGATTGTGTTTAGTTACAGAATTGTGTCAGATGCCCGCATGCCGTTTTAAACACAGACTAACCTTTTCACCCTTTGACCGTGTGTGGAACTTGGCAGAGAATGCTCAAGGGCACACTTTAAAAGGGGAGGTCAGAGGGTCATTCCGTGTGATTTTTTAACCTAGAACAGCTCGAAAACGTACGGGTCCTTCTGTGCTTCCTTTCGGATAGTTTCATCCACGTGTAATCTGTGTCCCTGGGATGCATCAGTCACATGGCAAGAGGAAATGCCAGGAAGGACTGGAATGATTCCTTCTGCCTCGGCAATTTGAATTGGCCGAAATGGAACTCGGCTTTATGCTGGAGAGTGGGGGGTATCTTGTTTCTAAAAACCCCAAGAATGATCTCTGTTGAAATTTGAAGCAGGAGTCCAGTGGATATTTAAAGACTGAACTCTGAATCAGGATAGCTTCTGAGGAAATGCATTTTGTGAGGGTTTCAGAGGCCATGGGCCTCCAGTTTGATTTTGCTGCTACCCCACTGGGGTCTTTTGAAACTGTGTTTCCCGTTTGCAGCTTCTGGCTGGGCGTTCACTTAAATCAGGGATTCTCAATGGAACCCTGGGGGAGGGGCCTTTCCCCTCCTGCCTTAATGGATGTCAACACAAGCTAGAATATTGGCCACTTCTATAGCTCCTCCTGCATAGTGCAGGGGGTTGGACTAGATGACCCATGAGGTCCCTTCCAACTCTATTATTCTATGATTCTATGATTTCTCCACCCTTCCCAAGGATGAATAAGTTCTCTTGTGATTTCTGCTCCTAGGAGGGGGTGGAGCCACAGGCCTCCTCCCAACTGCCTCCAGTCTCTCCCCCTCCTCAGTCCTCCTCTAGCCTGCCTGTTAAAAAGGGTGTGGATATCACATCTGGTGATGTCACTTCCAGGGGGCGTGGCCAGGAGGCATGGCCAGCTGACATCACTTCTGGGGCTATTGAAATCCTGCAAAATTATTTCTGGGGCTCCTCCAGGGTCAAGAGTTGAAAAAGGCTGACTTAAATTAATAGTCAAGTTGGATCAAGAAGAGTTGAGGGTAGGGGTCTGTTTTGATTTCTGGTTGTGATCATTTGCTGCGAGCATTATAGAAAAAGTTATTTCCCCCCTCAAGTTCTGTTGATCTGGCTAACTCTGCTAGGTGAGGGCTGGCCACTTGTAAGACATTTGTCTTGAAAGGAAAGGGGAAGGGGACCTTACGATAAGTCAATCAAAGTGTTTGTTGTTTAAAGAGGGGCTTGGTTTCAAGGAATCCTATACTTATGTTTTATAGAATCAGAAAGTGGCCGGCTTCCAACCTACAGACCATGTGATTAAACAAAGGAATTCATCAGTGCAAATTTGGCATGTGTTAACATTGAATCAGCTTAAAAGATCCTGACCTGAGGAGGGCGGGGGAACCTTCCCTGTGTTTTCTGATGACAATGAATTTTGGGTGACTTGATTGTAGTGACCCGATCCAGGGCTTAGGGCTGAGAAGAACTGAGAAGATAAGGGAGGGAGGGAGAGAGAGAGAGAGAGAGAGAGAGAGAGAGAGAGACAGGGTGGAAGGAAGGAAGGAAGGAAAAGGAAGGAAGGAAGGAAGGAAGGAAGGAAGGAAGGAAGGAAGGAAGGAAGGAAGGAAGGAAAAGACAGAGAGAAAGAGGGAGGGAGGAAGGAAGGAAGGGAGAGAGAGAGAGAGGACAGACAGACAGACAGGAAGGAAGGGAGGGAGGAAGGAAGGGAAGGAAGGAAGGAGGAAAAAAAGAGTGAAGAAGTAAAGAAAGAAACAGAACCATTTTTGTGGCTGGCATTTCTCTCCTTTGCTGTTTACACAGCTGTGCTTACACTATAGAAGGGGGCTGCCAAAGTAGGCCAGAAGAAAAGATGAAACATTGTGTATGCGTCAGTTCATTTTTAACTTAACTGACTCCCCAACCCCTGGGAGCAAGCCCCTTGCGCTGCATATCACCCAAACCATCTGCTAGAACTGGGCCTGAAATCGCGGGCATCTCTGGAGGCTGCAGTGCCGGCAGAGAGGGGAGCGGAGGGGAGGGGAAAGGGGGGGGAGGAGTAGCGGCAAAGTGGAAACTGAAAAGATAAGTGGGTAGAAAGAGCCCTTTTAACCCATTCCAGCCTGGTAGATTTCTTTCTCTACTCTGGTCCCCTTGCTGATGCATTATTATTTTTTTATTGGATTTATATACCACTTTCTCAAGCGGCTCAGGGCGGTGAACATCATGCAAACATATATTTGATATAGGTATTTATATAACGCCACTCCCGAAACCATCTCGTGGCAGTTGACCCAATTTAAAACACAATAAAACTAAATAAATTAGACACAGTACAAATATACGTATGCAATACCACCAGGGTTTCTTGAATGACCACACATGACCACATATGGTCGCGTTGACCTTCTCCACCAAAATGGCCAATGATGGGCCTGGAGGGGGTGGGAAGGGGAGGGGCCCCGGATGGGCGTGGCCAGAGCACTGCTTCCCAGCCGTATTCTGCACGATTGCGCCACCTCTGGAGTTTCTCGAAGCCTGAAGTAGGTTTCAGGGGTTTCTCAATGGTAAAAAAAGTTTGAGAAAGGCTGGGCTAGAGCAAAATCAAGGCAGCAGGAAAAGAGGAAGACCCGACAGAAGACAGAATGACTCCATGCTTAACACAGCTCTTAATTTGCAATTTTGGGGGTCGCCATAACCAAGAAACAACCTGATGACGCTTAACACCTACAGGTCAAAGTGGAGGAAGGCAAAAAGCTGGGGGAGCAGGCTCACTTGACATCTGTTAAAAAAAAAAATGCCGCTCAGGTTCTTCAGGTTTCCCAGTCAACAGAGGCATAATCCTTGTTTAGGCCCAAGGCTGCAATGTCACTCAGGGAGAAACCCATTCCAGGAATGCTTCTGTCTGTGCTTTGACTCTCAGCGCCGCTCCAAGTATCTGAACGCGCCCCCGGCAGTCGAGTTGGGAAGGGAGCCTGCGAGAAGGAGGATTAGCCTAAATTTAGTCCCTGCTGACCATGTGGAAAGCCGTTTCATCCTAGCCTCCAACCACAGAGCGGAGGAAGAGCTCTACAGCTGGCCACTGCGAACGGAGCCTGCGGGAAAGGGGGCTGAAAATATCCTCCACCAAAGTCCCATCTGTCAAATGGCTGTGCAGCATCTCCTATCCACTTGGTCTGAGAGCCAGCTTGGTGGGGTGGTTAAGAGCGGTGATGTCCAATCCAGAGAGCTGGGTTTGATATGCCAGTCCTCCCCATGTAGGAGAGGAAGGGAAGGCGGTTGTAGGCCACTTGGAGACTCTTTCAGGTACAGAACAATTTGGTATAAAAAACAATTTCTTCTTCTTCTTGGGTCAGAAAAATGAAAAGCATGCCTACTGGATGGGGGATACGCTTCTAGGTAACACTGTGTGTGAACGAGACCTTGGGGTACTTGTGGATTGTAAACTAAACATGAGCAGGCAGTATGATGCAGCGGTAAAAAAGGCAAATGCCATTTTGGGTTGTATCAACAGGGGCATCACATCAAAATCACAAGGATGATCTGGGGCCAAGGGACCAAGCCCTATGAAGATAGGTTGAGGGACTTGGGAATGTTCAGCCTGGAGAAAAGGAGGTTGAGAGGGGACATGATAGCCCTCTTTAAGTATTTGAAAGGTTGTCACTTGGAGGAGGGCAAGATGCTGTTTCCGTTGGCTGCAGAGGAGAGGACACGCAGTAATGGGTTTAAACTTCAAGTACAACGATATAGGCTAGATATCAGGAAAAAATTTCACAGTCAGAGTAGTTCAGCAGTGGAAGGGGCTGCCTAAGGAGGTGGTGAGCTCCCCCTCACTGGCAGTCTTCAATCAAAGGTTGGATACACACTTTTTTTTGGATACTTTAGGATGCTTAGGGCTGATCCTGCGTTGAGCAGGGGGTTGGACTAGATGGCCTGTATGGCCCCTTCCAACTCTATGATTCTATGATTCTTCTTCCTTCCTCCTCCTCCTCCTCCTCCTCCTCCTCCTCCTCCTCCTCCTCCTCCTCCTCTTCTTCTTCTTCTTCTTCTTCTTCTTCTTCACCACCATCACCCAGAGCTAGCAGAGACGGAGTGCTTTACAAACTAAATATTGCTTGACTTATTATTTACGCAGTTCAAGGGAGCCATGGCCTCATTCATTTGTTTGACCATGCAGCTGACCACAGCCTGCCTGTGAACTATTCCCACGCATCCAGAGCTATTGGAAATTCTGTGCTGGGTTTGTTTGTGAATCCGAAGGCCTCCAGATTTCGGTGTTAGCATCGTAAGGATAATTAGGTGAGATATAATTTGCTTTTCAGACGGCATCATGACGAAGAGCCCTTGGCCTTAAACGTAAGACTTCCTTTGCCTACCACACAGCCTAGGATTGGAAATCGTTCTTCATTCCAACAAAATTGAAATTCTGATAAAAGGTTAGATGTTTAATAACATTTCAGGATAATAAAATGGAGGAGCTCCCGACCGTAAGCTGGACTCTAATGAGCAGCCATCTTTTAATGTGTCAGGGGATCTTTTTAGGGGTTATGCTGCTGCATTTTTTAAAATTGTTTTATTGTAAACCGCTGCAAGTCTTTGAGAGGAGTGATACATGTCAGCCCATGTGGACATCGGTGTTTTGGCTTCGCTGGTGATGAGGCCACCCTTGGGCGAGGAGATAAGGGGAAGGACAGCTGGGGAAGCCTTTGAAATGCAAGGAGGAGACGGGAGTGGGACTGCCTAGAGCAGGGGTAGTCAACCTGTGGTCCTCCAGATGTCCATGCACTACAATTCCCATGAGCCCCTGCCAGCAAATGCTGGAGGACCACAGGACCATCTGGAGCACCACAGGTTGACTACCCCTGGCCTAGATCAGGGGTAGTCAACCTGTGGTCCTCCAGATGTTCATGGACTACAATTCCCATGAGCCCCTGCCAGCGAATGCTGGCAGGGGCTCATGGGAATTGTAGTCCATGAACATCTGGAGGACCACAAGTTGACTACCCCTGGCCTAGAGGACTCAGGGAGGGCCCACTTTCCAGATATTTCCCCTCCTCCAGCTCCACAATTTCACAGAGGCATAGAATTGGGACCAAGGGCAGAGCTAGACCCACTGCTTATGGGCAAATGGCCATCCTAGCCTCACATGAAGCATCAACGTACTTTGAGACTTCAGAAGCCGCCCCAAAGCACTTTATATGAACAGGGTGGGGAACGGGTCTGTAGGACAAAGACAAAATCCTACAAGATGTTCCCCGGGCTTGGATTCCAGAGGAGAGGTCCGGAGATTCCTTTGTCTATAGTCCTGACAGTAACAAAGGCTGCAGCAATACAGTCCAAGGGAAAGCTCTTCCCCTCGATGGGAGAAACAGGTCCCCAGAGCCCAAACTGGAAGGCCGGAGCAGAACTCGGAGGCTTTGAAACGGCTGATCGGCTCCCCGTAGAGCCTGCCCTTCAGGAGTTAATCCCCCTGAAATGCGTTTTGTGTGGCTGATTTCTCCTGTGCGCGCACAAGAGAGAGACCAAGCTCAGTTCTTTTTTAGCTCTACCCTTTGGAAAACTGCTGGTTGAAGATAAATTGAAATGCCAGGACTGCAATTGCCCACGTTAGCCCCGGAGGGACACTGGCCTGTCATCTCGCATTAGCTACCGGACGACCAAAGGCCCGCGGCAAAGCGAAAGCTGGGTCCTAGGACTAGGCCGGGAGCCAGGAGGGGCGTTTTGGCACGGCTGCAAGCTCCCAGTTCTGTCCTTTCTCAAAGCCGGTGCTGAACAAGCCTTCTTGCTTTCGTGCTGCCGATTTTCACTTTCCGTGGTCAACCCTTGATGCATTCCGCTGAATTTCAAGAAGGGGGTGGGGGTGGGGGTGGTGCGGGTAACGTTACTTGCAGAATTTTGGGAGGAATTTGGATCGATGAGTCTGGGTTAAGAGCCAGAAGACTCCATTTTGCTTGCCATCTTTACCCAGAGGTGGCTTATCTTAGTAGCACATGGAGCCTTCACACCGTGGCTGTTATGGGGTCTTCCTACTTAAAAAGAAGAAGCTGCCAGTTCTATGAGTCTAGTTCAGCTGTGGAAGGGGCTGCCTAAGGAGGTGGGGAGCTCCCCCTCACTGGCCATCTTCAAGCAGCAGCTGGATAGATCCTTATTCTGGATGCTTGAGGCTGATCCTGCATGGAACAGGGGGTGGGGCTAGATGGCCTGTGTGACCCCTTCCCACTCAAGGATTCTAGGAGTCTAGTTCAGCAGTGGGATGGGCTGCCTAAGGAGGTGGGGAGCTCCCACTCACTGGCAATCTTCAAGCAGCAACTGGACAGATCCTTCTCCTGGGCCTATTCTGCACACAATAGATAATGCGCTTTCAATGCACTTTAGAAGAAGTTTTTCCAGTTCTGTACAGGAAAATTCAGCTGCCAAAGCACATTGAAAGTGTATTATCCTATTTGTGCAGAATGGGCCCAGGATGCTTGAGGTTGATCCTGCACTGAGCAGGGGGTGGGACTAGATGGCCTGGATGGCCCCTTCCCCCTCTAGGATTCTATGCTTTGCCTAAGGTCCATCTGGCTGGGTTGGTGTCTAAACTGGTATGGGAATCAGTGGCCTACTTTTCTTAGTCCTCTTTTTTTTTGGCATCACGTCGCAGCTGATTTATGGTGACCTCATTGGGTTTCCAAGGCAAGAGACATCCAGAGTTGGTTGGCCACTGTCTGCCTCTGTGTCCTGACCTGGGTGTCGGCATGGTGTAGTGGTTAAGAACAGCAACTTCTAATCTGGCAAGCCAGGTTTGATTTGCAACCAGCTGGGTGACCTTGTGCCAATCTCAGTTCTCTCAGAGCTCTCCCAGCCCCACCTATCTCACAGGGGTTCTGCTGTAGGGAGAGGAAGGGGAAGCAATTGTAAGCTGCTCTGAGACTCCTTCGGGTAGTAAAAAAGGAGATACAAAGAAGAAGAGCTGTTTTTTTAGAGCTCTGGTGAGAACACCTCTGTCAGGGCTGTGACTAGCACAAGGTCACCCAGCTGGCTGCATGCAGAGAAGTGCTGAATCAAACCTGCCTTGCCAGATTAGATGCTGCCACTTTTAACTACTACACTCCCCCCAAAAAACAGCTCTTCTTCAGACCAGGTTTGCCTGGGTTATAACAACAGCCTCCTGGACTTCTTTGTTCTCTGCTCTGCTCGCCCCCATTTTTAAAAATCAAATAGCTCACAGGAAGCTTTTCTAGCCGAATCATTTTTACAAATTGATTACACGCCCTCGTTTTCGGCGCCACCCAAAACGCCACGCTCTTAAGTGCCAGGGGAGCGCACGGCACCACTACCCCCGCCCCTGTCCCGAATTCTGCGAGCTGTACCTGTGTCAAGGCACCAGAAGGCTCTGAGGCAGAATCCCCACACCCAGAAAAGTATAAAATGACACACTTTGGAGAACTGTGCATATAGATTCCTCCCCAGTACAATTGAGGTCATGGTAGACGGTGTCATCTGGTTCGAACATATAAGACAGAGCGAGGGGAAAGTCCTTCTCACTAACAAACTCTGCGTCAAAAGGAGTTCTAGTGCGAACAAGTCCTTCACTCTCCAGGGTCCGGCATCGCTGTCCCCATTAATCTATCCAAGGTGACAAAACCATATAGATCTGTTGGAGGTGGTTATTGTCACATCACAACCCCCTCAGGTGACTGGAGTGCTAATTGTTACTTGAGACATCAAGCTGTTTTTGGTGCGCCCAGGGTGAGGAGCTGGGAAAGACGTGGCACGGCTGCTCTGGAGGAGAAAGCGTCCAAGGGATTTGGCTGTCGCAGGGCTCTCCTGATGCTCTTATGAGGGCCTTGGTCTCTCTGCCCTGTGGTTGGCCGTTCAGAGGAACTGGTTGGCCTCTGTGTCAGAGAGGAGGCTGGACCACATGGACCCTCCCTGGTCTGGTCCAGCAGGGCTCTTCTGATGTTCTTATGATGGCCTTGGTCTCTCTGCCTTGTTGTTGGTCCTCCAGAGGAACTGGCAGGCCCCTGGGTGAGACAGGATGCTGGACTAGATGGACCCCTGGTTTGGTCCAGCAGGGCTCTTCTGATGTTCTCATGAAGGCCTCGGACTCTTTGCCCTGTTGTTGGCCATTCAGAGGAACTGGTTGGCCTCTGTGTGAGAGAGGAGGCTGGGGCACATGGATCCTCCCTGGTCTGGTCCAGCAGGGCTCTTCTGATATTCTTAGGAAGGCCTCGGGCTCTCTGCCCTGTTGTTAGCCATCCAGAGGAACTGGCAGGCCACTGGGTGAGACAGGATGCTGGACTAGATGGACCCCTGGTTTGGTCCAGCAGGGCTCTTCTGAGGTTCTTAGGAAGGTCTTGGTGTCTCTGCCTTGTTGTTGGCCCTCCAGAGGAACTGTGTGCCCTGGGTGAGACAGGATGCTGGACTAGATGGACCCCTGGTTTGGTCCAGCAGGGCTCTTCTGATGTTCTTAGGAAGGTCTTGGTGTCTCTGCCTTGTTGTTGGCCCTCCAGAGGAACTGGCAGGCCCCTGGGTGAGACAGGAGGCTGGACTAGATAGACTGATCCAGCAGGGCTCTTCTGATGTTCTTTTTCTTGTTCTTATTTCACACAAATGTACACAGAGAGGCGAGCGTGGCATAAATTCTCAAGTGATCCACCTTCTTGTGTGAAAATGGCACTGAACGGCCAGTCATTACTCCAAGAATGACGTTCTGTAGAAAGACCAGTGTTTTAAAACGGCCCCTCTGCAGCGGCCATTTTGTATTTACTCGGTCTATCAATGTAGGGCGAGAGATTCTATTAACGTGTCTTCCTGTCTGGAAGCTCTTTAAAGAGCATTATTGGGTTTTTTTAAAGCCAAGTTGGCACCTTGGGTCGAAGGCAGGACTGTGCATTGTGTGCGTGATACAAACACACACACACACATAATCATGCTCCCTGTGAATTAACAATGACCCTCAAATTCTTGGCTCTCCACCCCCCTCCCCCCCCCGGTTGATTAACCAGAATTGAAAATCGGAGCAGGATTTATACCGACGCCGTGTTTTATTTGATAAACGTCAAAGTATGTAAATACAGCGCTCTCCTTCCTACAGTCACTGAAACAAATGGGAAAAAAAACAACCCCACATTTATTAGCATAGAGATGAGTTTAATCAAATCAGTGGCGAGTACAAATTAGCCACAGGAAATGTAATGAGCTGGGAATTAATTAGCAGCATAATGATAATAACTTTGCCTGCTGATTACCTTGCGGCCACGGCGTTCCCCCAAGGCCTTCTCGGCCTTCCTCCAGCAGCTGATCTTTTCTGCTGCAAAAGTCCCTGGACTGGAACAGTACAGCCAGCAAGAACAGGGAGAGGAAAGCAGGCAGGCAGGCAGGCAGGAAGGAAGGAGGGCAGGGGAAAAGAGGGAGTCACAGATGGAATAAAGCCAGGGGAGCTGCGCATTTGCAAGCCTGACCGCTTCTCCAAGGGTCATCCTGATTAAGAGTTGTTCTCGCAGAGCAGTTCTGTCAGAGCTCTCTCAGCCCCACCTCCCTCACAGGGTGTCCATTGTGGGGAGAGGAAGGGAAAATGATTGTAAGCTGCTTTGAGACTCCTTCAGGGAGAGAAATGCGGCACAATTTGAACAGCCTGTTGAAGGGTGAGTAAGGAGAAGTGACAACTGACTTCTTAAATCCTGGCCAAGCTGCATAGCCTCTGAGCTGGGCGGCACGTCCCCTGAGAGAACGGTCATTTGTCCTTGAAAAAGGTCAAACCTGGGACAGCAGCCTCAGCCCAGGTCGCCTAATAACATTTTTAAAAAGCCCAGGTCGCCCAATAAAAACAAGTTCCCTGTTGCCAAATGTCCATGGCCGCTGGGACAGAAGCTGTTTTGGAAGGGCGCAATTAGGCCACTTGATTCTGAGACGCTGGGCAATTCCACACTTACCCTCTTGCTGGGGGAACTGCGGGTCTGCAAATGAGGCACGTTGGAGCCTTTGGGCTGAGTTGCCTCTCTGGCCAGGACGAAGGTCTCTAGCTGGATCTCCGCTAGCACTTTTGCGAAGACGAACCTTGGGTGAGACAGGGAAAGATTGGCCACCACTGGGGTGAGAGACTGTAAGAGGACGTGAAAATTAACTGTTTGCCGCCAGCAGTGTGAGAAGAGGACTGGAAGATGGAAGGGAGAAATTTGTCCCTGGTGTGCTTATTTCTCTGTAAGTAGAATATGGTACTCACACATCTGTGGGGACTCCCCGGGCAATACGTTCACGGCTGTCTGAGGGGCAAAAGTTATGCAAGGCCCCTGATGTTATTAATCCCCACACATTCTCCCCCTCCCTCCCAAATACTTGCAAGATAATGGCCAGAAAACGTCAGCCGCTGCCAAAGCTTTTTTGCTTTGGGACAAACAAGGTACGAATCTGAGAATCGCGTCTGGGAATTGCATCGAGGATCTTCCAAGTGCTATTTAAGCCCAGTTCCAGCTCAGTTCACAGTTGACAGGAGACTCCCGGGGAGTGGCTTAAGCGAGTTGCGTGCTACGCAGCAGGTAGGCCGAAAACATCTGGATGTGGACCAAAATCAGAGAGGGCAGAGGAGAGCGACGAGGATGATTAGGGGCTTGAAGGACTTGGGAATATTCAGGCTGGAGAAGAGGAAGTTGAGTAGAGACAGGATTGTTCTCTTGAAGGATTTGAAAGGTTGTCACTTGGAGGAGGGCAGGGACAGGTTCCTGTGGGCAGCAGAGGAGAGGACCGGAAGTAATAAGTTCAAACTGCATGCAGAATGGAACTGGTGAGATATCAGGACCTCAACAGGGTATAATTAGAATCATACAATCATAGAACCATAGAGTTGGAAGGGGCCATCCAGGCTACCTAGCCCAACCCCCTGCTCAACGCAGGATTAGCCCTAAGCATCCTAAAGCATCCAAGAAAAGTGTGCATCCAACCTTTGCTTGAAGTCTGCCAGTGAGGGGGAGCTCACCACCTCCTTAGGCAACCCCTTCCACTGCTGAACTAGACTCATAGAATCCTAGAGTGGGAAGGGGCCATACAGGCCATCCAGTCCCACCCCCTGCTCAATACAGGATCAGCCTCAAGCACTCAGGAGAAGGATCTGTCCAGCCGCTGCTTGAAGACCACCAGTGAGGGGGAGCTCCCCACCTCCTTACGCGGCCCATTCCCCTGCTGAACTGGACTCCTAAAATCCTAGAGTGGGAAGGGGCCACAGAGGCCATCTAGTCCCACCCCCTGCTCAGTGCAGGATCAGCCTCAGGCATCCAGGAGAAGGATCTGTCCAGCCACTGCTTGAAGACGGCCAGTGAGGGGGAGCTCCCCACCTCCTTAGGCAGCCGCTTCCACTGATGAACTAGACTCCTAGAATCCTAGAGTGGGAAGGGGCCATAGAGGCCATCTAGTGCTCAGTGCAGGATCAGCCTCAAGCATCCAGGAGAAGTCTCTGTCCAGCTGCTTCTTCATCTTCTTTTGTGCATGAAAACAGCAGAGATTCACAAGAAGGCATTCTTAATCATCACATTCAGCAATGTGGGAGGTTCTGTACTTCAAACTCTCCTCTAGTTTTACATCGTGAGTGTGGCACAGGGGATTCAAAAACTGGACGGCTCTTTGTGTCCCGGGAGGCAGAGAGCATGTCTCCAAGTAATTGCTCCATAATTGCCCGCTGAACTGCAGGCACCAGCCGTGTGGGTGGCTTTGAGACGTGGCATCATTAGAGCCCCATTAGGACGGGCTGGCATCATTAGCATGAAGCCCTTTGCAAGCATAATGGCAAAGCAATGGTTGTGTTTGGTTTTCCTTCAAGAGACCCTGACACCGTGGCCAGACCGAGGACATCTCTAACTCTAGGGATTTCACTAGGCCTTTCACCATTAATTAAGAAGAAGATGAGCTGACTCTTATATGCAGCTTTTCTCTACACGGAAGAGTCTCAAAGCAGCATACAGTTGCCTTCCCTTTCCTCTCCCCACAACAGACACCCTGTGAGGGAGGTGAGGCTGAGAGAGCCCTGAGATTACTGAAGAAGAAGAGTTGGTTCTTATATGCTGTTTTCTCTACCCGAAGGAGTCTCAAAGTGGCTTCCATTCGCCTTCCCTTTCCTCTCCCCACAACAGACACCCTGTGAGGGAGGTGAGGCTGAGAGAGCCCTGAGATTACTGAAGAAGAAGAGTTGGTTCTTATATGCTGCTTTTCTCTACCCGAAGGAGGCTCAGAGCGGCTTACATTCGCCTTTCCTTTCCTCTCCCCACAACAGACACCCTGTGAGGGAGGTGAGGCTGAGGGAGCCCTGAGATTACTGAAGAAGAAGAGTTGGTTCTTATATGCCGCTTTTCTCTACCCAAAGGAGTCTCAGAGCGGCTTACATTCGCCTTTCCTTTCCTCTCCCCACAACAGACACCCTGTGAGGGAGGTGAGGCTGAGAGGGTCCTTTTATTACTGAAGAAGAAGAACTGGTTCTTATATGCCGCTTTTCTCTACCTGAAGGAGTCTCAAAGCGGCTTACATTCGCCTTTCCTTTCCTCTCCCCACAAAAGACACCCTGTGAGGGAGGTGAGGCTGAGGGAGCCCTGAAATTACTGAAGAAGAAGAGTTGGTTCTTATATGCCGCTTTTCTCTACCCAAAGGAGTCTCAAAGCGGCTTACAGTCACCTTCCCTTTCCTCTCCCCACAACAGACACCCTGTGAGGGAGGTGAGGCTGAGAGAGCCCTGAGATTACTGAAGAAGAAGAGTTGGTTCTTATATGCTGTTTTCTCTACCCGAAGGAGTCTCAAAGTGGCTTCCATTCGCCTTCCCTTTCCTCTCCCCACAACAGACACCCTGTGAGGGAGGTGAGGCTGAGAGAGCCCTGAGATTACTGAAGAAGAAGAGTTGGTTCTTATATGCTGCTTTTCTCTACCCGAAGGAGGCTCAGAGCGGCTTACATTCGCCTTTCCTTTCCTCTCCCCACAACAGACACCCTGTGAGGGAGGTGAGGCTGAGGGAGCCCTGAGATTACTGAAGAAGAAGAGTTGGTTCTTATATGCCGCTTTTCTCTACCCAAAGGAGTCTCAGAGCGGCTTACATTCGCCTTTCCTTTCCTCTCCCCACAACAGACACCCTGTGAGGGAGGTGAGGCTGAGAGGGTCCTTTTATTACTGAAGAAGAAGAACTGGTTCTTATATGCCGCTTTTCTCTACCTGAAGGAGTCTCAAAGCGGCTTACATTCGCCTTTCCTTTCCTCTCCCCACAAAAGACACCCTGTGAGGGAGGTGAGGCTGAGGGAGCCCTGAAATTACTGAAGAAGAAGAGTTGGTTCTTATATGCCGCTTTTCTCTACCCAAAGGAGTCTCAAAGCGGCTTACAGTCACCTTCCCTTTCCTCTCCCCACAACAGACACCCTGTGAGGTGGGTGAGGCTGAGAGAGCCCTGATATTCCTGCTCAGTCAGAACAGCTTTATCAGTGCCTTGGTGAGCCCAAGGTCACCCAGCTGGCTGTATGAGGGGGAGCGGGGAATTAAACCCGGCTTGCCAGATTAGAAGTCCGTGCTCCTAACCGCTACACCAAGATGGAGGCCAACTTCTGGTTGAGAAATTCCTGGAGGTTTAGGGGTGGAGCCTGGGCAGGGCAGGGTGGAGCCAGTTTGAGATTGAGAAATTCCTGGAGGTTTAGAGGTAGAGCCTGGGGGGTGGGGGCTGACACCAACTTCAGTCTTCTTCCGGAGTTAAGTATCTGTGAGTAAAAATGAAAGTTAATACTTCTAAACGGGCATTCCAGCTTTAATATATTAATATTACATACATAACATAGCGTCAAAAGCATATTTAGAATCATACAGTCATAGAGCTAGAAGGGTTTATTGAGGCCATCTAGTCCAACCCTCTGCTCTAGGCAAGATCAGCATAAAGCATCCAGGAGAAGGATCTGTCCAGCCACTGCTTGAAGACTGTCAGTTACCCACATCTGCCATCTTGTTGCCATGGTTAAGAGCAGCAGCTTCTAACCTGACTACCCATGTTTGATTGCCCGCACCTCCACATGCAGCCAGCTGGGTGACCTTGGGCTAGTTACAGTCCTGATAGTACTGTTCTCATCTTCAATTATCTCACAGGGTGTCTGCTGTGAGGACAGGAAGGGAAAGTGTTGTAAGCCACTTAGAAACTCTTTTGGGTAGAGAAAAGCAAGTTATAAAAAACAATTCTACTTCTTCCAGGGGGAAAAAAATCTTCATTGGAGCTCCCTTGACCACTGTGAAGTGGTCATTTATGCTACATTAAAGGTCTGATCAATCTAACAGGGGGGAAAAATGAATCTTCAAGGATCCAAAAAAATAAAAACTGAAGGGGACTGATTGAATTTACAAGAAGTTGAACTCATATTTTGATAAGTCTGTTATTATTTCAACCTGCTGGATATAAGGTCTTTCAGCGGTGACTGAAAGCTGCTACCCCCTGGAGTAGGGGTTCTCAGCCTGGGGTTCGGGACTCCTTAGGGGGTCAAATGACCCTTTCACAGGGGTCACAGCAGGGTAAGCAGCTTGGCTCGGGAGGTTGTGCCATCCACACAACAGCCTTGCGGGGTAGATTGAGATAGAGCATTTGTCTGTCTGGAGCAGCGGAAAAGAGTGAGATCGGCATGGTGGGACCAGAGGCAGAACTGAACTGAAAAACCCCTTGTTGCCATGGTTAAGAGCAGCAGCTTCTAACCTGACTATCCATGGTCTTGACTCAGTACAAGTTGGCTTCACGTGGCCAAGTGCTCACAAGTACGTCCTTCCGTTCCTGAGTTTAAACGGGGGAGAAGAAATCTTAGATTCGACTGCTTCATGCGGAGTACGAGAACACCGATTCTGCATCGCTGACCCTGCTGGAGCGACAAGAATAATAAAAACAACCCTAGCTTTGGAATAGGTCAGTTTTCATCAGAATAATTTAGCCAGTGAGATTTCCATGCCCATTTCCCCCTGCACGGGAACCCCAGCTGTTTGCCCCTCCATTAAGATCAGAGCCCCTACTCGGTCTTCCCCCTAGGACCGGTAGATGTAACCCCAATTAGAATAAACTGGGATGAATTTTACAGGCGAGTGGCCCAGGCTGGAAAGCAAAGACATTGGCAGGGAAACTGCATGATGAGGAAGAACTTGAGTCATTCTCTACTGAGGGTGGGAAAAGAAATCTCTCTCTAGCAGCTCGGTATCCTAAGAGGCCACAGAGCCATTCTGGCTGCAGCCACTTTACCCATGGAAATAACTAGAGACCCGTATCCAATCCATCCATCCATTCATCCTGGTCTTTCAAGAAACATAAAACCCGTAGGCCAAGGAAAACTGGATTCTGTACATGGGGCAAATTCATATGGAGGGTAAGCAAATTTGTGTCTGTTTTGCATGTTGCATTTCATAGAACCATAGAGTTAGGAGAGGCCATACAGACCATCTAGTGGAACCCCCTGCTCAAAGCAGCTTACAATTGCCTTACCTTCCTTTCCCCACAACAGGCACCCTGTGAGGTAAGTGGGCCTGATATTACTGCTCGGTCAGAACAGTTTTATCAGGGCTAAGGTTCATAGAGTTGAAAGGGGCCATCCAGGCCATATAGCCCAACCCCCTGCCCAATGCAAGATCAGCTTAAAGCATCCAGGCTAAATATCCGTCCAGCTGCTGCTTCTGCTTCTGCTTCTGCTTCTTCTTTCTTTGAATAGTGAAAAGCTGGGTATAAAAAACAAACTTCAAACCCCTCACCTTCTTTTTTGCCCTCCTCTGGACACGCTCCAGTTTGTCTACCTCCATCTTCAACTGGGGTGCCCAAAACTGAACACAGTGCTCCAAGTGAAGCCGAACCAGAGCAGAGTAAATGTAAGAAATAATTATCCCGAATGAAATGTGCTCCAAAATTTACTTGTGTGATTTTTTTCTAACAGTTTGGCTGTGAATATTGAGGCTTCAGCATTGTTTATCCCTCACAACTTGGCCCCAGAGCCTTAAGTTTGATCTCATTCTTGTTACTTAATTTAAGGCAAAAGGAAAAAAGTATATATATATCAGTGGAAGGGAAGGAGGGGCAAGGATGCAAAACAGCTGGAGAGAGGTTGCTCATTTTCTAGGTCACATATGTCAGTTTTTCCTCTTTTTAGCCTGCAAACTTGAAACACCTGGACAGCTGTTCCACCTTATTAAGCCTCTCTCCAGTGAACAGCTACAAGCCAACTCAAACCTAGACCCTGTACTGCTAAGATATTGTTGCCGGGTAGAGTTTTATCTCCCAAAAGCATAAAGCGCAGCTGAGTCCACAGACTGCGTTTTCTGGAATCTTCTATCTGTTCTCTTTGTTCTGACAGGAACGGAGGAAAACCCCCCTGGCTCGCCAGAGAATTGATGCCAGGTCCTTGAGGAGGAACTGAACCGATTTTATTTACACGCATGCACCTTGGGCCTAGAGGGTCAGATCCCCGTTGACTTTCTCAGTGAGCACTCTTGGCATTAGCGGCAAAAAACAGTTTCTTCAGGTAGCGATGGGAAGGCCAATGGTTACTCTCACTGGGACGGATTTGATAGGTAATACGCTGATATAACTCCAGAAACCACATCCCTAGTTTCCCCCTGCTCCCTGGAAAAGTGTGCAAACAAGTCTTGCGCTCAGGGGCACATGATATAGAATCACAGAATCATAGAATCATAGAGTTGGAAAGGGTCACACAGGCCATCTAGTCCAACCCCCTGCTCAACGCAGGATCAGCCCTAAGCATCCTAAAGCAAAACATCCTAAACATCTTTGGTGCAAGGCTGACTTGAGGCCAGCCTCACTGGTAATGTCCCGGTTCTCCTCTCCCATAGCTCCTTCCTCCCTGGAGAAAATTGGCAATTAGACAATGTAAATGAGCCAGTAATGCATAGCAATAAAAACAGTTCCAATCAGCTTTCCCAGACCCTCCCTAGAATGACAAGGGACACTGACACATGATAATAGCAAATAATCGTGCCAGGAGGCTGGCAACAGGCCGATCCTGACTCAGAAGCCCAAACTGTCACAAACTCAACCAGCCGTCTTAATGACCAGCACCACAGATTCTTCTTCCCCAAACATTACCGCTTTCTTAACTTTAACATTCCATGTAATTTTTTACCACTGTCCCCTCCATTTTATGGATGTTAGCTCCCTGGTAGGAGTGGAGGATTTCCCTCCACATCTGGAATTTCCTGCTGCATCTCAGTTAGACTGTTAGGACTCTCTCTCTTACCTCTCTTGGTTACAAAGTTGTTTCTCTTCTGAATAAAACAGGCTCATTCTTTATGCAGCTTGCTGCTTCCTCTCTTTGCATTTTTAAACTCTGTCCGCCTATATCTGGCCATGACAATCTACTCATTTTTTTAAAATGCATGATACTGAATGGGCAAATCACCTGTAGGACTCAGGAATGCTTTTGTTTGAGCATTAGAGATTTGATTGGTTCTGGTCATGAACTCATATGAATTACTGAATCAGACCGCCGGTCCATCAAAGTCCATTTTGTCTCTCTGGGGTCTCAACTGGAGGTCTTTCACATTACCTACTACCTGATCCTTGAATTGGAGATGCCGGGCATTGAACCTGTGACCTTCGGAATGCCAAGCAGATGTTCGACTACTGAGCAAAAAGCCTGTCGTTTTTTCAGTATGTTGTTTTGGCAGCAGCTGCCGCTACAGCACATGGATCTTCCCTGCATGGCTGAAAGTACTCTATGGCAGCCATTTTGTGGCTGGTGCCACCTCCTGCGGCAGCCATTTTGTGGCAGCCAATTTGTAGCTGCATTCACCACAATGCATCAGAGTTCTGAAGAATCCTGCAGGCTCAAAAACATTCCATGGTCCAAAACTTCCTGTTCGAGAAATGTTGGTATAACAGGCCGAGCTTTAAGATACAGGGAAGGCCAAGATTTGTTTCTTGGTGAGTGAGAGCCATGATCTCTCAGCAGTGTCAACACCCCAAGGCAGGTGGCTAAGTCAGCACTTTCTTTAAACTTGCTATATTCTATTACTCGAATAGCCTTGTAAAAATTGTCCTGGATATACGGCGGGCCGTAAAGACTCGGAGCAATGAAACGCCGGTGTTATTCGTATTTATTACGCATTGAGAGTTTATAAGCTAAAATCATAGCTTTATTGCATATTGAAATTTTACAAGCTTAAGGACAAAAGGCTTGGCTCTGTTCCAGCATCTGTGATGGTCTTCCTCCGATCTTTGCAATACCAGGGCTGGGTCACTCGGCTGCCGACCTGTCCCCATCGGAGAATAAACGCTGTGATATGGGGAATTGTCCTCTTCCCCTAGATGCAAGAACCCAAGTTGGTTTTCTGTTTGACGAATGATGCTTTTGAAAGTCACCCTACATCGGCCAGTGGAGCATCTTTGCCACGATCCAGGAGGAATAGAAATAAACTGAATGGTCACTTCCTTTCCTGGGGAGGCTTTCTGAGAGAAAAGACCTGGGCAGCAAGTTTTAGCTCTAATGTTCTTTAAAAGGTAAAGGTAAAGGTATCCCCTGTGCAAGCACCGGGTCATGTCTGACCCTTGGGGTGACGCCCTCTAGCGTTTTCATGGCAGACTCAATACGGGGTGGTTTGCCAGTGCCTTCCCCAGTCATTACCGTTTACCCCCCAGCAAGCTGGGTACTCATTTTACCGACCTCGGAAGGATGGAAGGCTGAGTTGACTTTCAGCCGGCTGTTGGGATTGAACTCCCAGCCTCATGGGCAGAGCTTTCAGACAGGACGTCTGCTGCCTTACCACTCTGCGCCACAAGAGACTCTAATGTTCTTTAGCTGGTGATTAATTGTGAGGGGGAAGTATAGAAGTCACACAATAACTCATTCACACACTCACTCACTCACAGACTGACCGACCAACTGACGGAACAAACGAATGAACAAATGAACAAATGAATGAACAAACTAATGAACGAATCAATGAACGAAATAAGAAAGCCAGCATGATGTAGTGGTTGAGAGAGGCAGACTCTAATCTGGAACACCAGGTTTTATTCCCTACTCCTCCCTTGTGCCGGTCACAGTTCTCACAGAGCTCTCTCAGCCCCACCTGCAAGTGAAGGCAAATGTCAGTCACTTTGAATGTCCTTATGGCAGATTCTAATCTAAAGAACTGGGTTCGAAGGAAGGCCAAGTGATTGCAAGCTACTTTAAGAAACCCGAGGCCTACTGGGTGACCTTGGGCCAGTCGTGGTTCTCTCAGAACTCCCTCAGCCCGATCTAACTCCCAAGGTGGCTTCTGCGGGGCGAGGAAGGGAAGGTGATCATAGGCTTCTTCAAGACTTCTTAGAGTAGAGAAAGGTGGGGTAGAAAAACCAACTCTTCTTCTTAAGCAGCAGTAATCCAAGATCATTAGATCTACCTGATAAGATTTCCCATACCACAATGTCTGCTCTCAGATTTGTATTCTGTCCAAGGATCTCAGAGTGGTATAAATGACTCTGCAATTTTTTAAAAATTAATATAATAAACGATACCTTCCCGAGAACCTAAAACGACTCAACTGAAGCAATCGGTCACGTTCTAAGAAGAAGAAGAGCTGGGATTTATATCATGTTTTTCACCCATTGAAGGAATCTTCTTCTTCTTCTGGTTGGCAGCCGTCATTCAAATGCCATTCCCGGGTGAGTGTCAGTAGCTGTCCCAATTATGATTTCCACTGCTTGCCTGAAGTTCCCATCCCGAGCTCTCTGAATCTCCAGCGCAGACACAGGGAGGTGTAGTGGAGGCCAATCAACCCCTGCCCTCTTAACATATTGCGCTCCCCGCTCGCCTTGTCTCTTCCGTAATTCCTCCATTAATTGCTCTTCGGCTGCCGCTCATTGACAAGGTCAGCCGGCACTTTGAGCTTTCTTAGCTCCTGCATCAGATAAACACCCCAGGTCTCCTAATCAGGCCCGGCAGGGATGGAAGTTCCATTAACTTCACTCACCATCTCGCTGTTTCCGGTCGTCAGGGATCTGATTCGGCGGGGATTTCGGTGATTCAGCAAGAAGAACTGCTTAAAACAAACACCCTAGAGAGAAATGGGGGACAGGGGAGCGTGTTGCCGAGCGGGTGAGAGGGTCGCTCAAGACAGGCCACACCTAGACTCCCGTGAGCTGAGACCTTTGAGTTTTGGGGCTTGTCCGTCTTCCAGAAGTTGACGGATAAGAATGTTTTTCAAACCGTATCCCAAAGCACGTTGGGATTCCTTGAATGTTTGGAGAAAGGCCTGGTGGTAGAGCCAATCAGAGAAGAAGAAGAAGAAGAAGAAGAAGAAGAAGAAGAAGAAGAAGAAGAAGAAGAAGAAGAAGAAGAAGAAGAAGAGTTGGTTCTTATATGCCGCTTTTCCCTACCCGAAGGAGGCTCAAAGCGGCTTACAGTCGCCTTCCCATTCCTGGAGCTGGAGAAGACCTGCCTCTGCCTGAAATCATGGAGAGGCACCAATGGTTAAGACGGTACTGAATTAGAGGGACCAGCAGACCACCTGTCTCAATATAAGCCAGCTTTGTGTATTCTGGGTTCCCAAGGACCATTTCCACATTGGGAGATATACCTTGTTTTAGCCGCTCTTTGGATTTCATTTGGATGCTGTGTGTTGACTCTAGCCTTTCCGCATTTGGGCTTTCCTCCCCTTATTTCCCAGGCTGAAATTCACAACATGCTTTCAGTACCTGGGGCCAGCTACCGTCAGATGACTCTCTAGCTTCTGCTTAAGAACTTCCAAAAAAGGAGAACCCACCACCTCCTGAGGATTTTCAGTTATGTCCTCCAGTGTCCTGATTGACTCAACAGGAGACTTCCTATTTTTTGAGCACACATCCTCCCCACTTGCCTCCAGAACAGCAGTTGAACAACAGAAGAACGGTTGATTAGGTCTCTTCTCTTCCTTCCCAAAATTGTTTCTCTCCATAAAGAAAACTATTGCATTGTTTTAAGCAGCCTTCTGCTCTACTCTTTCTGCATATTCAAACTCTGCCAACATGCTTGACCTGACAATATCCAGGCTATGCTATTATGATGTGTTTTGCTTGGGGCTTCCGATGAAGATTATTCCAAAGTTTTGTCTGCTCCAAAAAAAGAAAAGAAAAACCTACAAGCTGTTAACTGATGGTATTAATAGAAAGGGACTAATATCCCTAGAGCTGCACAAGTTACCGGCATGAATTCTAAGTACAGTTTGAAGGGCTGCATTTGACCTAAAAAGGAAAGTCAAAAAGCTAAACAGTTTGGGACCTGTGAATCTGGGGAGAAAAGAAAAAAACTTGTTCTCAGAGAAACCTGTTCAGTTGTGGGCAGCCTGATTTGGAGCAGCCTAATCTTTGTGGGCAGCCTACTTTGGAGGGGGGACGACCCCATAGCATTATACCCCACTGACGTCCCTCCATGCCCAAAATCCTGCCCACTCCTGGCTCCACCCCCAAAGCTTCCAGGTATTTCCAGCCCAGAGATGGCAAGCCTAGACCCTGGTCTGGAGATCGCCTGTAACTCTAGGAGAATTCCAGGCCCCATCTGGAGGTTGCCAGCTCCTTTCTTGGAAATATCTGGAGATTTTGGGGATGGAGCCAGAGGATGGCAGAGTTTGAGACAGGGAGGCACCTCAACGGGGTATAATGTCAGAGTCCCCCATCCAAAGTGGCCATTTTCTCCAAGCTCCTCCGCCTTTTAAAGTAAAGCAGGTTTCGACTGGACCCTCTCCTGTGTCCATTCGTTGGTTCAAGTCTGAATGGTTTTAATGTGCCAGACATCAAATGCGGATCACTTCCACAAGGCCTGAAATGCTGGATGAATGATGCTGACCCCAAAGGCTCAGCTGTGACTTTTTGATTCTGTTTCATTGCTTCACGTTTATCACTTCTAAAGAGGGCTGGCAACTCCAGGGTAGGAAATCCCTGCCTAATTGTAGGCGGAGTCTAGGGAGGGCGGAGTTTGGAGGAGGGGGAGGGGCCTTGGCAGGGTTGTAATGCCATCAAAACCATTCCCCCAAAAGCCATTTTCTCCTGGGAAACTGATAGCGGTGGTTTGGGAACCACTTGGAATGCTGGGAAATCTCCAGGTCCCACCTGGAGGTTGGCAACTGTAAGCATAAAACACATCCGGACTATTGGGTTGTGAGAAAGGGGTGGACCATCTTTTAAATCAGAAAACGCATATCAAAAGCATCCTTCCCATAAGGCAAAGCGGCCATTTTGGCATCATGTGTTAGAGGGAAAATTTGGAGGGCACCATCCCTCCTCCCTCTTTTTCTCTCTCTCACTAATCTATCCCCACTCCTTCCCTCTTTTTCTTTCTCTAATCTATCCTTCCATCCCTCCGTCCTTCTCTCTTTCTCTCTCTCACTAATCTCTCCCCACTCCCTCCCTCTTTTTCTTTCTCTAATCTCTCCCCATCCCTCCCTTCCAGTACCTGGAGTCCTGTGTGCAGTTCTGGAGGCCTCACTTCAAGAAGGACGTAGATAAAATTGAAAGGGTACAGAGGAGAGCGACAAGGATGATCTGGGGCCAAGGGACCAAGCCCTATGGAGATAGGTTGAGGGACTTGGGAATGTTCAGCCTGGAGAAAAGGAGGTTGAGAGGGGACATGATAGCCCTCCTTAAGTATTTGAAAGGTTGTCACTTGGAGGAGGGCAGGATGCTGCTCCCGTTGGCTGCAGAGGAGAGGACACGCAGTAATGGGTTTAAACTTCAAGTACAACGATATAGGCTAGATATCAGGAAAAAGTTTTTCACAGTCAGAGTAGTTCAGCAGTGGAATAGGCTGCCTAAGGAGGTGGTGAGCTCCCCCTCACTGGCAGTCTTCAAGCAAAGGTTGGATACACACTTTTCTTGGATGCTTTAGGTTGCTTTGGGCTAATCCTGCATTGAGCAGGGGGTTGGACTAGATGGCCTGTATGGCCCCTTCCAACTCTATGATTCTGTGATTCTATGATTCATCCCTCCTTCCACCTATTTGTCTTTCTGTCCACCTGTTTATTTACTATTTGTCTGTCTGTCTAACTACCACCTGTCTGTCTGGCGAGTCAGTATGGTATGGTGGTTAAGAGCAGCGGCCTTTAATCTGGTTCAATTCCTTACTCTTCCCCATCCCGCCAGCTAGGTGACCTTGGGCCAGTCCCAGTTCTCGCAGAGCTCTCTCAGCCCTGCCTACCTCACAGGATGTCCTCTGCGGGGAGAGGCAGTGAAGGTGATTGTAAGCCCCTTCGAGACTCCTTCGAGTAGTAAAACTTGGGCTACAGAAATCGGGCTTAGTGTTATGCTTAAGCCCGTCCACCGTCCGTCCATCCATCCATCCGCCTGCCTGTCTTGACTTTGTAGAGATGAGATAAACAAAATAAAAATACATCGCTCACTATATTCTCTCATTTTCATCCCATTCTTTCTCAGAGAAGCTCAGAACTGCGCATTTGGTTCTCTCTCCAGGCTTTTATGGAAAGAGAGCCTCTTGTGGCGCAGAGTGGTAAAGCAGCCGACATGCTGTCTGAAAGCTCTGCCCATGAGGTTGGGAGTTCGATCCCAGCAGCCGGCTCAAGGTCGACTCAGCCTTCCATCCTTCCGAGGTCGGTAAAATGAGTAACCAGCTTGCTGGGGGGTAAACGGTAATGACTGGGGAAGGCACTGGCAAACCACCCCGTGTTGAGTCTGCCATGAAAACGCTAGAGGGCGTCACCCCAAGGGTCAGACATGACCCGGTGCTTGCACAGGGGATGCCTTTACCTTTAATGCATGGTCGTGGTGGTATGGTGGTTCATTGGAGGACATTTTATCCTCCTGACCCCCACATGTGGGGCTGACCGTGCCACAAGGGACTCCTGACCGGCTTATTGACTACCCTACCTGGCACACCAAGCCTGTTTATGTACCCCGCTGCATCCCAGTGCTCACCTCGTGCGGAGGCTAGACAGAAAAGGAAAACAACCTTGTTAAAACAAATAAATAATGCCGCAACCCGAGACACGCCGGCAAGAGCAAAACTATTAACCCGGTTACACGGCAGCCCGTCGTGCACCTGCTTTGAATGTTTAAGCATCCTCCAAAGGAAAGGGCGGGGGGAGGGAATGACATGAATTTTTCATTTTAAGATAAACAGTCTGGCTGCTGGGTGCCGAGGGGGCTGAACGTCCACGTGTGCCGGCTCTTAATGGGGAACGACGATAAAACATGAAATAATAGGAATCGAAGAAGTGTCTCTGGTCTTCCTGGTGGTCTGCCTTCCAAATTCTAGCCGGGGACCACCCTGCTCAGTTTCTGAGATCGGGCTAGCCTGGACTCTCCAGGTCCAGGCATTCAAGGGGTTATATGTCAGGAACTGGGGGGTTTGCAGACATAGATTCATAAGGCCCCATGGCCTTTCCTCAATATGTTCTCATGGGCTTTGTTGGTCCCAATGTGTAGCCAGTCACAACATCACTGCGGACAAGCAAAGTCAATCAAGAGCAGGGCCCTGGTTCTGGTTTCAGGTTGCCTTTGTGCTGAAGGGACTGGACTTTTCAGGCACACCCTTGATGAAGCTAATCTTGAAAAATTGCTTAACGGTGGGGGATCTTTCCACACCGTCCCCAACCTAGAATCATAGAGTTGGAAGGGACCTCCTGGGTCATCTAGTCTAACCCCCCTCAAGCATCCAGGATAAGCATCTGTCCAGCTACTGCTTGAAGACCACCAAAGAGGGGGAGCTCCCCACCTCCTTAGGCAGCTCATCCCACTGCTGAACTAGACTCACAGAATCCTAGAGTGGGAAGGGGCCATGTAGGCCATCTAGTCCCTCCACCTGCTCAGTCCAGGTTCAGCTTCAAGCATCCAGGAGAAGTCTCTGTCCAGCCATTGCTTGAGGACCACCAGTGAGAGGGAGTGCACCACCTCCTGAGGCAGCCCACTCCACTGCTGAACTGTGAAAAAATTGTGCAGTGGTTAACTCGTTGGACTAGGATCGGGGAAATCCAGGAAACCCAGGGCAGAGTCTGCACTTACTTTCTTTATTCCATTGTCAATCCTGTTGGATTAAGATTGCTTTGAACTCGGGTCTTCTTCCCCCCCCCCCATTGAAACAGGAAAGTCTTCTGCACGTGGTTAGGGTGGTTCAGAAGGGGGGGGGGAGCCAAGGCTCTTTCTTTCTTTTCTTGAAGGGGGGGGGGAAAGGAGCCAGGCAGGGAGCCTCTTTTTTTTCTTGGAGGGGAGGGGGAGAGGATAAAAAAAGGCAGAGGAGGGAGGAAAAATCCAGGACCGACAGAAGTTGAGAGAAATTAGGGGCTTCTCCTTTAAGGCAAGCGTGTCACATGACCAGGTATAGCCTATCAGAGGTTCTCTACCACGGAGCTTTCTTTCCCAATCCGGATATTGAGGATTAAAAGCAGTCTGAGATATCGCACAATAAAGGTAGGGTCACTCTGGATCAATCCTTCTTGCTGCAGAAGGAAAATTTAAATCGCCCAAAATCCAAACGGAAATTGTATTCTGTGTAGAGGGCAGGAACTGAATCGATCTGGGGTTGGAATAAAAGCTCCGTGCAGTTTACACCCAGGTTCAAATCTCCCATGTGTCATGAAGCTCAGTAGGTGACTTTGAGCCACACACACCCTTATTGCCTAACCTCCCTCATAGGGCTGTTGTGAAGGTAAATTGGAGGAGAATGACCTGAATGACTTTATGTCCCCATTGGGATAAAGGACGAGATATAAATACAATCAATAAATAAAGCCCTGGATTCCTTCTTCTGCAAAATGACTGGCATTCCTTCATCAGTACATTTTTATGTACCCCTTTGGTAATCAGCACTGCCTGTAAAAGTGGCTCTCTAGATGTCCATGGACTACAGTTCCCATGAGCCCCTGTTAGCACGTGCTGGCAGGGGCTCATGGGAGTTGTTAATCATGGACATCTGGAGAGCCACTGTTCGGCCAGCCCTGCAACAATGCAGCAAAGAAAGATCATGCTGAAAGGAACCATGACACATTTCCCTACTGTCTGCTCTTCTGTCCAGGCACGAGTTCCAATTCTATCTAAGGTCTCTCCCTAAATTCAGTTATTCGAAAATCAAGGAAGGCTATGAAATCATGCCCCTAGCAAATGATATGGGATCAGGATGAAGAAATAGCTTTGCCCCATCAGCAAAAAAAAAAGAAAAAAAAGAAAAAATTAAAATAAAATAAATCCCTTTGTGATTTCTTACGGCACTTGACAGCATTGTGCTGCATGCGCGGCACATTCGTTAAGTTAATTACAACCGTGCGGAGATTCATTGCAAATTGTTCCCAGTTAAGAAAAAAAAAGACTGAGGAAAAAATTCACTGGAACAAGAAGGGCTAATTATATTCCACTTGTTACTGCTGGGCCTAGTTAATATTCCAGCAGCTGCCATGGCAAGACGATAGCGGCTGCAGCCGAAATTACTGAACAAATAGATTTTTTAAATCAGTAACAACATATTTACCAAGCCCCCCCTCCCCCCGAACCACCCCCCCCACACACACACACAAAAAGTTAGGCCTAGCTATAGTCAAACTTTCACATCTGCTGAGAAGCTGAGATTGGAAAGGGAAAAAAAAATCAACTTTGTTTGTATTTGGGATCACTTGCATCTTGTGGGGTGGGGGGGATGGGACCATGGCATGGGGCAAAACAGATAGAATCTTTTGTGCTGCGTGTTTATGCCGTGGGCCCTAACCAAGGTCTGGTTGACCCTTCTCTTAGCAATTAAGAAAGTAAGAACATAAGAACTGAACCTCTGGATCAGACCAGACAGGACAGTTGGATCACATCATGGCCAGAAAGCAAAACATAACAAACAAACAAAAAACTTAATGGGAATTAGCTAGGACAGGAATGGTTGGACTATATGGTGTTTTTAACCTTGAAGAATTTTGGGGGGTGGAGCGGGAGTAGACAGGAATTGGGGCAGGTAGGGACCTTATAGGTAAAGGTCTCCCCTGTGCAAGCACCAAGTCATGTCCGACCCCTGGGGTGACGCCCTCTAGCGTTTTCATGGCAGACTCAATATGGGGTGGTTTGCCAGTGCCTTCCCCAGTCATTACCGTTTACCCCCCAGCAAGCTGGGTACTCATTTTACCGACCTCGGAAGGATGGAAGGCTGAGTCAACCCTGAGCCAGCTGCTGGGATTGAACTCCCAGCCTCATGGGCAGAGCTTTCAGACTGCATGTCTGCTGCCTTACCACTCTGCGCCACAAGAGGCCCTGGTAGGGACCTTACTGGAGTATAATGCTATGGAATCCACCTGTTATGAACCCCGGTTCCTGACCCATGTTTCGTAGGTACTCTCCCAGTGACTCCCAGGAGTTTGGCTCCCTCATGCCCTTTGTGGCCATAAACTCATAAATCCCCTGTTGGCCTTCTGACTCCCTTTGCATTCCAAAGCGTCTCTCCGCCAGCTCACCCTTATCGCTACCTGACCTTGCCAGGGTCTGCAAAGTCTCAACATTTGCAACTTTTCGATCAAAGAGTGTTCCTGATTTCTCCCTTGAGGACTGTTGCCTTTTCCCGCCTAGTGAATCCCTCGTCCCGCTTCCCTCTACCCATCCTCAGGTATGAAACCCCCAAGGAGGAGATGAGTCCTTTGTCTCTGCCAAGGATTTTGCTCGTTGAACTATTCCTGCTGATGCCAATTTGTTCTAGCCTATTGAATAAATATTCCTTTTGGATTTCAATACAATTGTGGTCTCGAGGAAGTGATTATTCCAGTAACTTTACAGAGGTGTCTTCTGCCTGGTTCATGACATCACCGTCCAAAGAAGGACATGAGCTGGAGATGAGCAGTAAAATAAGGAGATCCCCTTGTTTCACCTGGGGACTGGCATCCCTATGGGGCAGAGCCATCATCATTGTCTGCACTGCTGTGTCACTTTTGGAGACAACCGGGAAGCAATGGCAGGCAGCTCTGGGAATCACCAGAAACTCTATGGTAAAACCATAGTGCTTTGGGTGATTCCCAGACTTTCCTGAAAGCACTTCTGGGTTTTCTTTGGATGTGGAGTAGAGGGGCTAATGCCCCTCCCCATGTCTTCACCTCCCACCAATGGCAAGGCACACCCTGGAACCCTTATTGGCACAAGAGATATTTTAAGAACTTTGTGAATTTGGAATCTTTTAAATGTCAGAGCTTTCATTGGGCATCATGGTAAGCCAGCTGGGTGACCTTGGGCTCGCCAGGGCACTGATAAAGCTGTTCTGACTGGGCAGTGATATCAGGGCTCTCAGCCTCACCCACCCCACAGGGTGTCTGTTGTGGGGAGAGGAAAGGGAAGGCGACTGTAAGCCGCTTTGAGACTCCTTGGAGTAGAGAAAAGCAGCATTTAAGAACCTTCTTCTTCTTCTTCTTCTTCTTCTTCTTCTTCTTCTTCTTCTTCTTCTTCTTCTTCTTCAGTAATATCAGGGTTCTGTCAGCCTCACCCACCTCACAGGGTGTCTGTTGTGGGGAGAGGAAAGGGAAGGAGATTGTAAGCCGCTTTGAGCCTCCTTCGGGAGAGAAAAGTAGCATATAAGAACCAACTCTTCTTCTTCTTCTTCTAAGCTGTCTTCATGGGCACACACACATTTTACATATACATTATTAGTTGAAAGTGTCTAAAATATGCAAAAAGCTATCACTGAATGTTCATGGGAGAGACACAAACAGAGAGATTATGCATGCAAGCTTTCAGATTTTACAGAAGTCTTAATTAACAGGAGTAAAAAAAAATCTCAGTAGAAGTTAAAAAAAAAATCTTTGGCATCAAAGACAACTTTACAGGCAGTCTTTCGGACAAGATATCCCATTAACTAGAAATTACTTAGAAACAAGTAAATGCATTTTTGTATAAAGCAGACACGAATCATAAAGTGTAGATATTAGAAAATGCATGTAGTACGTTCCTTCTCTTCCAGAGTCCCCCATCCAAAGTGGCCATTTGGTGTAGTGGTTAGGAGTGCGGACTTCTAATCTGGGATGCCGGGTTCGATTCTGCGCTCCCCCACATGCAACCAGCTGGGTGACCTTGGGCTCGCCACAGGACTGATAAAACTGTTCTGACCGAGCAGTGATATCAGGGCTCTCTCAGCCTCACCCACCCCACAGGGTGTCTGTTGTGGGGAGAGGAATGGGAAGGCAGTGATATCAGGGCTCTCTCAGCCTCACCCACCCCACAGGGTGTCTGTTGTGGGGAGAGGAAAGGGAAGGCAGTGATATCAGGGCTCTCTCAGCCTCACCCACCCCACAGGGTGTCTGTTGTGGGGAGAGGAATGGGAAGGTGACTGTAAGCTGCTTTGAGCCTCCTTCGGGTAGGGAAAAGCGGCATATAAGAACCAACTCTTCTTCTTCTTCAGTCAAAACTCAATGGAAATTTCACATTTTGGACACTGTGATCTTCCTCATATAGTGGGCCAAGATCCAAAGTCTACTGTCTTGTGAATGCCAGCAAAGAAAACCTGAACAAAAATAATAAAACCGCTGACAGAATACAGTTATATCTATAACCATGAGCATCTAAATAAAAGGCGGAAGGGGTCTGGGAGGAGTTGGGGTTAAAGGTTATGGGTCAATCATGTCCATCATTGGCACCTGTATGACTCTGATTGGCTGTCCGCCCAATCAGATTAGCTACTTGTCCTGGATGTTTGAGCAGGGGGTGGGACTAGATGGCCTGTATGGCCCCTTCCCACTCTAGGATTCTAGGAGTCTAGTTCAGCAGTGGAAGGGGCTGCCTAAGGAGGTGGGGAGCTCCCCCTCACTGGCGGCCTTCAAGCAGCAGCTGGACAGATCCTTCTCCTGGATGCTTGAGGCAGATCCTGCATTGAGCAGGGGGTGGTACTAGATGGCCTTCATGGCCGCTTCCCACTCTAGGATTCTCTGAGTCTAGTTCAGCAGAGAAATGGGCTGCCTAAGGAGGTGGGGAGCTCCCCCACACTTGGCCATCTTCAAGCAGCAGCTGGACAGATCCTTCTCATGGATGCTTGAGGCAGATCCTGCATTGAGCAGGGGGTGGGTCTAGATGGCCTGCGTGGCCCCTTCCCACTCTAGGATTCCAGCTTGTTTCCCAAGTCATGGCCCTCCAAATACACCTCTCTCCACCTGCGGCCTGAACAAGTACAGTCCAGGAAGCTTTTCCGAACTGTATGCTGCAGAACGTATAAACTGGTACTCCGTCAATAACACAGCACCACGAGTCTGGCTGGAAAGGCATCCAGCAACGTACATCTGAAAGTCTTCAGCTGCTGCTGAACGGCTGGAGCATAAGGGGAAGCGCTGGCAGCGTCTGGGGCCCTCTTTAATGGATGGCACCGCTTCTCGGTCATTATCCCTGCGACGACGGTGAGCAGCTGCGGAACGATCGGGAATTTCAATCGCTGCCGCTCTCCGCAGGCTGCCGCAGCAACGCATAGGCGCCATAGCATAAAGTGGCGCAGAGCCATCAGCCAATCAGGCATTGGCCCTGGAATTGCAGCATCTCATCACTTGTCCTCAGAAAGTTCGGCAGCGAGAAGGGGGGAGGCCAGATTGGGAAATCTACACAGGCTGGCCGAGGCTGGGTTGTTTACGAATGTCACCGCCTGGGAGAGTGTTTGTTTTTCAAACGTGTAGGCTAGGGCCCCATGGCCCCACTGGAACCCTGGCAGTTTCTTTGTGGAGAGAAAGGGAAATGCAGGAGCGGAAAGGAGCCCTGCTTACCTGAAAAGGGATTCATCGTTCTGTTAAATCTCTCTGAATGATACCTGGTGCAGATAAACGGCACGGAGCGTCGGGCTATGCTGGAAATTCGGAACGCTTTGTGCAGCGAGGGTTCGCACGGCTGGCCGAATGCAGAACTGGCGCTGAAATTTCACATCATGGGAAACGCAAAGTGATTAAAGGAGCATCCGTCTGCCAAAACGTCGGCCTGGGTACCTTGAACCGGGAACTTAATTGACACCTCCCGGCGGCCGCCCCCTGCTTGTACATGCATATGGAATTGACGGTTGCTGCATTTGGAAATCTATCAGTTCCATATGAAAAAACAAAACAAAATTTTATAGCTGGAAAAAGTGCCCATGAGAGGCAAGGGGGAAGAGCAAGTGTCCTGTGAGTCATCCGGGACTGTTCAGTTTTTGAAACAAAGAGGACTAAGACTGAGTTTTAGAGATTATGTACAACGGATGTGAAGTGGACAGAGGGAGGTCTTCTTTCCCCCACTACTACCTGGCTAAAGTTGAAGATCATCTTGGCGCCAGCTGGTTATAATGGTTAGGAATGCGGAATTCTAATCTGGCAAGCTGGGTTTGATTCCGCGCTCCATCACATGCAGCCAGCTGGGTGACCTTGGGCTAGTCACAGCACTGATAAAGCTGTTCTGTCCGAGCAGGAATCTCAGGGCTCTCTCAGCCTCACCCACCTCACAGGGTGTCTGTTGTGGGGAGAGGAAAGGGAAGGTGACTGTAAGCCCCTTTGAGACTCCTTTCGGTAGAGAAAAGCGGAGTGTACGCTACTCCCCTATCCTTTCCTCTTCACCTCTTAATAATTGGGGAAGGGATGGGATTTTTAGCTGCCATGTTAGTTAGTAGATTGATATTTTAATGGGAATTTTAATGGGATTAGTTGTTGTGACCCGCCTCGAGCCTATCGGGAGAGGCGGGAAATAAATCTATTAATAATAATAATAATAATAATAATAATAATAATAATAATAATAATAATAATAATAATAATAATATAAGAACCAACTCTTCTTCTTCTTCAGTAATATCAGGGCTCTCTCAGCCTCCCCTCCCTCACAGGGTGTCTGTTGTGGGGAGAGGAAGGGAAAGCACTTTGAGACTCCTTCTGGCAGAGAAAAGTGGCATATAAGAACCAACTCGTCTTCTTGTTGTGGGATTTTGGATCCAAAATCTCTAATAGGACTAACAGTTAAAGCCCAGGATAAATTAATATTCAGAAAAGCAATGTTCAATCAGAGCTGTGTTCAAGCATGCTGGTGGGGCGGGGACACCTGGATGCTTTGTCCTTTCCTTCTTATTTTTAGCACCGTTTCAATTTGCAAGGAGGGGTGCAGCACCAGGCTGCTTAAAATAGTAGAATAGTTGTATTTAGAGGAGAAACAACAATCTATAGAGAGAGGAGAGAAGAGAGACCCAACTAACTATCTAACTGTTGTCTTCAGCCATTCTTCTGTTCAGGAGGCGAGCAGGGAGACGGTGTGCTCATGGGAGCAGGGAATCTCCAAATGAACCAATCAGGACACTGGAGGAGATGATTTGAAAAACATATGGAAATTCCTTTGCAAACTAGGCCTCTCCAACACCCTCTGCAGGACATTCCTCATATTATTATTATTATTATTATTATTTATTTGATTTGTATGACCGCCGCTCTCGGAAACCAGCTCGCGGCGGTTCACAACATTTTAATACAAAAACAATATATTAACCATTAAAATTCCCCATTAAAACCCCATTAAAACAATGACTAAGTCACAATGATGGCGATTAAAACTATTCCCGTACAGGCCCACTGGATGAGCAGAAGGGAACGGAGGATAATTGGGCATAGGATGGAACACTCTGGGGAACCAGGTCAGTTTAGTACTGGCCTCCCCCCTCCGGGGAGAGGGGTCCGATCTTAGCCCCGGGCCATCACCCGGCCTTAGACAAACGCCTGGCGGAAGAGCTCCGTTTTGCAGGCTCTGCGGAACTCAGAGAGCTCCGACAGGGCCCGCAGCTCTTCAGGGAGCTCATTCCACCAGGTAGGGACCAGGACCGAAAAGTCATGCACACTGCAGGTTTTGCACGTTCCAACACAGAAGTTGGAGGGGAGGGGGGAAATTCAGCTGGCAAAGCGCCCAACTTAAAAATTAAAATCTACCACCAACAATATGGCTGCGCTTTAAGGGGTCCCCTCTCTCTCAAAGGGAAAGAGGCAGCTTGTCTGAAACTTTTTTGATTTACTTTTAAGGTTGGTATTTTTAAAGACAAATGATTTATTGATTTTATGTGATGTTATGTAATTTATGATTGTTGCCAGCTGCCCTGAGCCCTCTGGGGAAGGCAGAAAAATAAATGAACAAAATCACGGCAGAGACACTTCCTGTCCTCTCAGCGGAGAACCTGGCTCAGAAATGAGAAGAGCAAGAAGTTACAGAGAGGGCATAAATCAGGCATTCCCAGCCAGGGGTTCATGAAACCTGGGCCTATTCTGCACACAATAGATAATGCACTTTCAATGCACTTTAGAAGTAGATTTTCCTGTTCCGCACAAGAAGATCCATTTGCTAGAACACATTGAAAGTGCATCGTCCTGTGTGTGCTGAATGGGCCATGGGGTTTCTTGAAGGCTCTGGAAGGTGGGAGTTAATTATTTTTAATATATTTGTTTTTCCTTTCCTCTTCCTGTCCAGCAGCTTCCTGTTCTCCCAGAGGAGAACCTGGCCCAGAAATGAGAAGTACAAGAAGTTACAGAGGGGGCCTAAATATGGCTTTCTCACCAGGGTTTCATGAAACCTGGAATTTCTTGAAGGTCCTAGAAGGGTTTCCTGAATCGGTGGGAGTTAATTATTTTTGAAATATATTTTAAAGTTTGTTAAACATTTATCGGGTGATAGGACCATATATGGTCATGCTGACCCGCCTCCCCTTCATAAATGGCCAATGATGGGCCTGGAGAGGGTGGGGAGGGGAGGGGCCAGAGTGGGCGTGTCCACAGCTCTGCTTCCCAATCATCTTTAGCATGATCATGCCCCTTCTGGGGTTTCTCAATGCCTCAAGAATTTTTCAGGGGTTTCTCAATGGTAAAAAAGTCGAGAAAGGCTGGGTCTCAATGGAAGAAAGAGAGAGGTAGCAATAATTTCTAGCCAAACTCACTCTTAGATCTGGGCATTCCAGTCCAGGGATCAATATTCCCGTGATACCAGCAGCACACAAATCCTTCCAAGAAGAAGAAGAAGAAGAAGAAGAGCTGGTTCTTATATGCTGTTTTTCTCTACCCGAAGGAGGCTCAAAGTGGCTTACAGTCGCCTTCCCTTTCCTCTCCCCACAACAGACACCCTGTGAGGGAGGGGAGGCTGAGGGAGCCCTGATATTACTGAAGAAGAAGAAGAGTTGGTTCTTATATGCTGCTTTTCTCTACCCGAAGGAGGCTCAAAGTGGCTTCCATTCGCCTTCCATTTCCTCTCCCCACAACAGACACCCTGTGAGGGAGGGGAGGCTGAGAGAGCCCTGAGATTACTGAAGAAGAAGAAGAGTTGGTTCTTATATGCTGCTTTTCTCTACCCGAAGGAGGCTCAAAGTGGCTTCCATTCGCCTTCCATTTCCTCTCCCCACAACAGACACCCTGTGAGGGAGGGGAGGCTGAGAGAGCCCTGAGATTACTGAAGAAGAAGAGATGGTTCTTAGATGCTGCTTTTCTCTACCCGAAGGAGGCTCAAAGTGGCTTACAATCGCCTTCCCTTCCCTCTCCCCACAACAGACACCCTGTGAGGGAGGGGAGGCTGAGAGAGCCCTGAGATTACTGAAGAAGAAGAAGAAGAGTTGGTTCTTATAGGCCACTTTTCTCTACCCAAAGGAGTCTCAAAGAGGCTTCCAATTGCCTTCCCTTTCCCCACAACAGACACCTTGTGAGGTGGGTGAGGCTAAGAGAGCCAGCTGGCTGCATGTGGGGAAGTGCAGAATCGAACCCGGCATGCCAGATTAGAAGTCCGCACTCCTAACCACTACACCAAACTGGTTCTCCAAGAAGAGCTAAGTTCTCGAGGGGCGGAAAGGGAACCCTGAATTTTGCGTTTTAGCATATTAAGTGTTATTATCATCATCGTTATTATAATGATTCTTATTGCACCTGCACGCGCACACTTCTGATCTCGGCCGTACGCCGCCGAGCAGCTCGTCGAGAGGCACAAAAGGCAGAACAAGCGTTATTGTTATCTCCGATATACAGATGTTTATTCCTGTCCCCCTCCTTGCCTCCTCCTCCCTTTCTTTATTTCGACGACTGTCTTCTCGGTGACATCATAAATACGACTTGTCTCAGCTCTGTCTCCTGAAGACTTTTGTTTTCTGGGACAGGAACTTATTATGATGTCATGCTTTGAAACAGTTATAACCCCCCTCCCTTCCAATTCCCCTCCCAAATTGGAAAGTGTTAATGAAGGACAATAAAAGAAACTGGGATTTTTTTTTCACCCCCTCCCCTCCCTTGGCACTAAATAAAAGAAGGCAGGAAATCTGGAGGGGTGGGAGGGGGGAGATACACAAGAGAGCAATCCTTTTGTGCCTTTCTGAAGAAATACTCACAGGGAAAGGGGGTCTTTACACAGAATAGAGGAGGAATGACATTTTAATTGCTGGGGCACTCACCAGCCAATTTAGCACATGAGAAGTTCAGGGGGGGGGCTATCCTGGCAGGAGCTGAAGGGCTTTGGGACAAGTGAAATGCCCTGTGTCACCCTGGAACCCGCTCAGGATCTCGCAGCATTAAACCCTTCAGCCTCCAGAGACAGGTTGCTGGTTTTGCATGCCGCATTAAAGTCTACGGTTTGAAATGGACCTCCTTCCGCCGTCATCTGTGAGAATCAAATCTTCTGTTTTTGTACTTTAATTCAATTGAGTAGAGAATTAAAAACAAGACTCAAAACAACGGCAGCACAGCAGGGGAAAGGAAGTGTCATGCCCTTCTGATGTCCTCGGGAGTGTTAACTTAGAGCAGGGGTAGTCAAACTGCGGCCCTCCAGATGTCCATGGACTACAATTCCCAGGAGCCCCTGCCAGCATTCGCTGGTGAATGCTGGCAAGGGCTCCTGGGAATTGTAGTCCATGGACATCTGGAGGGCCGCAGTTTGACTACCCCTGACTTAGAGGTTCGATGGCCTTGGGGGGTTCTTCACCCATCCCTAACCTCACAATCCTGTTGTTGTTTTTTCTGTACCTTCTCTCCCCTCCTCCATCCCATGACCATCCCCCCCCCTCCAAGAGCTCTCCCTTATCTATCTTTATCCTTGGCTCACATAGTAGGGGCTGGAAATTTACTGCCAGGGATGGCAGGGGGCACAGACTGAATGTCTTCTGAATTCGTGCCTTTTAGATCAAAAGCCTTCTCTACGAGAACGATGTTTCCTGCTTAAACTAACCCCCTGTATATAGACCCGAGGGGGCTACCTGTGCTTGTCTCTGCCAACGTTCCTCTTCCTGCCAAGCTCGGTCTCACTTCACCCCATGGAATCCCTCAATAAAGACTGATTTCTTTGCATTACATGTGTATGGAGCAGTTCTCTACGTGGAGGTCTCCTATGTTCAGCCAGACCAGCCTACAGTTTGTCCCACTAAGGACTTGCACATCCCAACCATTAGAACAATACCCAGCAGAGGCTGTTCAGGTCTACTTGAATGGGTCTTACTCCCAGGAAAATGCTATTTAAATGGCACCGCATGGAGCAAGGTGAGGCCCTTCTGGATTATGGTTGTCAGCCTCCAAGTGGGACTTGGAGTCCTCCCACAGTTGCGAGTAATCTCCACACTACAGAGATCAGTTATCCAGGAGAAAATGGCTGCCTTGAAGAGTGAACTCCATGGTATTATACTATGCTGTGGGTTACCAGGTCAAATCATGGAATGGACAAGACTAGAGGTGGGAGCATTTATTTATGTACTAGTAATTAAGCCCGCTGCTCTCTGAATGCAGCAGGCGTTAGTGGGGCTGGGGAGTGTGAGGGGCCAGCTAGCCATTCTAGTTTCCTTTTTTATTAAAAAAAAAAGCGAGAAAAAAAACTAGGCAGCAGGAGCGGGGGCAGGGATCTCCTGTCCTCTCCTCGAAGGACTCCACAACAGGTCCTCCCCCATACTTCACTGCACAGGAACCTTGGCCATGGCTCCAGCACTCTGTATCACATGGTGGCTGAAACTCAGGTGCCATCAGGAGGCCCACCAACAGGGCCAGAACTCCAGAAGCCCTTCCATGGTTGCCCCCAAGCACCAAGAATAAAGAGCATCACTGTTCCAGATATAAGAACATAAGAGAAGTCACGTTGGATCCAGCCAGTGGCCCATCTGGTCCAAGAATATGCCTCAGACATAAGAACATAAGAGAAACCATGTTTGATCAGTCCAACACTCTGCATCATTCAGTGGCCAAAACCCAGACACTTTCAGGATGTGTCCAGAGGAGGGCAACAAAGATGGTGAGGGGTTTGGAGACCAAGACGTATGAAGAAAGGTTGGAGGATCTTGGTCTGTTTAGCCTGGAGAGGAGATGACTGAGAGGGGATCTGATAACCATCAAGTATTTAAAAGGCTGCCATATGGAGGATGGAGCAGAATTGTTCTCTCTTGCCCCGGAGGGACAGACCAGAACGAATGGGATGAAATTAGTTCAAAAGAAATTCCATCTAAATATCCGGAAGAAGTTCCTGACAGAGGGATTCCACAGTGGAACAGGCTTCCTCAGGAGGTGGTGGGTTCTCCATCTTTGGAGATTTTAAAACAGAGGCCGGAGAGCCATCTGACGGAGAGGCTGATTCTGTGAAGGCTCAAGGGGGTGGCAGTGACAGTGGATGAGCAATATGGTTGTGAGTGTCCTGCATAGTGCAGGGGGTTGGACTAGATGACCCATGAGGTCCCTTCCATTATTCTATGATTCTATTAGGAGATCCACCCGCAGGCCAGAATTCCAGAAATCCTCCCACACTGCCCCCCCCCCCCAAGCAGCAAGGATACAGAGCCTCACTGCCCCACACAGAGTGTTCACCCCTTATGGGTAAAAGCCATCAGCGGACCTCTGCTTCAGATGCGTATCCAACTTCTGTGGCCAGGTGAGGATTCAGATGACCTCCCACACCTCTAGGGCACACTGGCTCTCAGTTTGTTCATACCTGCTCCTGGGGAGAGCCAGCTAATAGTGGCCAGGAAAATACAGGTGCTTCAAAAGGGGAAAAAATGAAGTGATTCAAAAGGATCAAAATCAAGATCCGGGGTTTGTGCAATAAATGGAAATGCAATTACCAAACACCCAAACATCACTCCAGCCCAGCTCTCTGCCCGACTCCTTGCCTGTGCTGATGAACACGTCAGGGACTAGCCTCTTGAAATGTTATTAGTAGCGTAATAAGACGCTGATGACTGAGTCAACGCTTGGTCTATCGTCAATATCCCCCCCCCCCCGTGATTACATGGATAAAAAAAGAGGAGAGAATTAAATTAAAAGAGAGGGGGGAAATTAAAAAGAAAGTGTTATTTTAAAAACGCTCATTAGTCACTGTAGTGGCACACTGAAGATCGCATTTTCAAGCCCGCCTGCTCCTCTTGGAGTTCTGGAACTTAATTGCTTCAGAATTCAGCTCTTAGGGCTTAAAAAAGCCTCCCTCGGTCTAGTGTCGATAATGTTTTGGCAACACAGTCGCAGCCCAGCTCAAAAAAAAAATTGCCGGGAGAAAAGCAGTGTGGTCACAGAAAGACACTTTGGGGAAGGGGGACAGGTCCTCCGAAACAGGGACAGGAGATATATTTCAGGTTATTATAGCCATCCATAGCTAGCCACTTAGCAGAGGACAATTTTGTCGCATTGAGGTTCACCGTAATTTCTGGTGCAAACCTGGAAGTGATGTCATCATGTCTGGGGGACGCTCTAGGATTCACCCCAAACTCTATGGTTAAACCGGGGGCCATTTCGCACGGCTTCAAAATAGCACAATGGTTACTAATTGGAAACGCTACTAATTTGCCATAACCCACGACGTCGTAGACAATCTGCAACAATCCTGAAACCGACCCGCAAAAAGCGCTTCGTTGTAGCGCTTTCAGGGGAATCCAGAAAAGTGGATTCACCCTCCGGATAGCGATACACTCCTGCAACCAATCTGCAACAGTAGCGCTAAAGACCTGTGCGTTACCATTGTTGCTGGTTCTTCAAAGTCCCTCCTCCTGAGCCTGTCCTCCAAACTTCCGGTGAAGCGATCGCCATTTTTTTTCTCCGAGCGAGCGGGGATAAACGCACCAGCGAGCCTCTTTCTGTTTAGAGGCTTCCCTGGCTTCAGTCCTTCACCTTTAGTCACTAAGCACAAACCACATAAAAGCCCGTTTGCTGAAATAAAGTCCCTTTATTTTTTACGCATAAATGCAGCCGAAAATCGGGCCCGTGAGAGGGGGGGGGATTTTTTTTTTATCACTCAAGGCAGCGTGCCAACGATCATACAATCAAACGACAGCTCACATTAGGCAGCTGGATGGGTCTCTCCGTTGCAACGAATCTACCTAGATTCGTTGCTATGGGTCTGTTTTTTTAAAAAAAACCTTTCTTAAAGGGAAAGGGGCTGTTTGGGAGCATGCTAACGGCTGCCCATTGGCTGCTTGACGGCCAGGGGCGGGACGAGCTTGGCAATAGCGCTTCCTTTCTAGCGATTTCTGCCGAGACCGGAAGCCTGTGGGAAACGCTAAAAAATGCAACTGATTCCACTACAAAGGCAGGTATGCATAACGACGAATTCCACTATTTTAAATGGCGATTTTTCATTCCGCAAACAATTTGCAACAAAGATCCCCGTGCGAAAAGGCCCCAGGAATTGATCACACCTCATGATATTCTCGCAGGTGGGGATTGGGATTTGTTGCTGCCATGTTGAGAATTTTTAAATGTCTTTTAGGGGGTTTTAATTGGGGTTTTAAGACTGCTGTTATCCGCCACGAGCCTATCTAGGGAGTGGTGGGAAATAAATCAAATAGTAATAGTAATATTAATAATATTCCAGGCATTCCTCAGATGATAAGGACCGCAGGTGGTTATGGTAATAATTCTGGGTTTTCACTGGAATGGATATACAAAAGAACTGTGTCTTCGGAGGGCCAACAACCGAGCAGCGCTAACCCACGTGTTCGGAGGCCATTTTGGTTTGTGTTAGCGGGGGCAGCAGAACAGGCACCAACAAAATGGCGGCGTCCGGAGGCCGGCCGTGATTTTGCCAAGCCTGTGCCTCAGACCAATTAGCCATGCAAATGGAGTCTCGGAAGTAGTACTTTGTCTGCATTTACAGGCGCCTCGCCCCAGGACAAGAGATGTAATTCTCTGAAATGAAGAAAATGAAATCATTAGCCTCTTCACCCAATCCTCCTTCTTGCTGGAAACTTAGTTGATGCTTTTAATGAATATGGGACTGCATCTTCCTAATGAGTATGAGATAGCTGATGTAATTGGAAACTGAAGCGGGGTGTATGTGGTGATGCCGGTGGTCGGGGGAAGAAACCGTTATCTTTTTTAAAAAAATGTTAATTAAGTTTGTAAATTTGTACTGGGGATGGTGAAGCGGATGCAGGGTGTCTAGGTCTACCCATAAACTGAGGTTAGAACAGTGTGAATGTTCCTCTGTTGGTGAAAGAAACAAGAATTCCTTTAGCAAAAAGGAACAGAGGGAATGTGGCTTGGTGGTAGAGCATCTGTTTGACATGTAGAAGGGTCCCTGGTTCAATCCCCGGTATTTCCAGTTTAAAAGATCTGGCAGCAAGTTGATGTGAAACTCCTCTGCCTGAGACCTTGGAGAGCTGCTGCTAGTCTGAGTAGACAATACCATGAAGTATTTTTTTTCTATGAAAATGCAGTGGCCATTTTCCAGTGGAGCATAATTGCGTCTCACTGGGGCTGCTCTCCTGCAGGTTGGGAACCCTAGTTGTGGCAGTAGACTCACAATGCTGTGATTGAGCCATGACAAATAAATTAATACGTTGGAATTGCAATCAGCAATTAATTTGGGGGAAAGCAACCCTGAAGGGCTGCTGTTAAGCTGTTTAAGCAGCTGAGCTGTACCTGTGTGCTCACTAGTGGCATCTAGTGGTCACAGGTGAGGTTGCAATGGAAAACCCCCGAGCACATGTCTTAAGGTGGGCTCCTGCCCGCTTTCTCTTTCTTTAGGAAGATCAATGTGTGCGCTTTTGCAGAAGCAAGCAAGGAGCAGTCAGCCATTATGCTCAGCTCCTTTCTGCATCTGCTGATGTGGGCATGTAGTCTGCTTGCAGCCTAGCAGCAGAGACTTTTACCATGTTTCTTTTGTAACTACTCTTTAAGCTTTTCAGTAAGGAGACTGAAGCAGATGAATATGATATACTAGGGACAAAGCCCATTGCATTCAGGAATATAACAGTATGTGGAAGAACTCTGCGGACAGCCTCTCCCTCGCCCCAGGATCTGGAAAGGCTACAGGCTGGAGGCCCTCTGCCAAGTAATTCACCGGCAGGGGCAGCTCTCACGTAGCAGGGATCTGCAACCTCTGAGCCTTGGAGGAAAGTGGAAGGAGGAGGGGGTGGTCAGGGATAGGGAACAGAAGACTGCTGGGTAAACAGGCAAGCCAGTTGGAGGAGGAGGAGGCACTCTGGGGTAGGACAGCCACCCTGAGTAGGTGTTAAGCACTGACACTTAAGCCATGAGAGCAGCTTCTCCTTCTAGCACTTACCAGAAATATTAAGTGGAAGTTTTTGTAAATAATCTTTCCTAGTAAAGATTCTCTCTTTTAAACCTCCAAATGGAGTCTGGATCTGTGCCTCATCCACAAAGGTAATGAATGACTGCATGCTTTCAAAACACTCTGCAGCACGATTTCTCTGGAAGGACTTAGGACTGAGCCGAGTCCAGAAGTCCCAATAGAGTATTTTTGATTGAGTTCTAACACAACCTACAGCATAAGGTCAGGGAAAACAGCGGCGGAAAGCCACTTGAGCTTAGGGGAAACCGTACAGCACAGAGTGATAGACATCACAAATGGAGTAGCCCACCTCAGTTCGTTCCTTACGCCGTGTGGCCACAGCGTACCATTTAACGCTCCAGTTGGTTTTGTTTGGGGAAGCGTTGGCCAAGAGAAGCTCCCATGTGTGTTGATTCACCAGCTGATGCATCTGAGGTTCAGCTGAAGGACGGGAAGAAAAAAGAGGATGTGAAAAATCACACCCTTAATAAAATGCATGGGGAGAACCGTGGGGGCAGAGGGGGAGGGGGAGGCAGTTTGGCAGCATAACCGAGATGGAAGGAAGGAGAGAGGGAACGGGTTCATGAGGTTAATGCGATACACAGCGGATCCCTGTGTTTGCGAATAATGTGTTCCCCCCCCCCCCCCGATCTCCCTTGATTATTTCCCTTGGAATAAATACAGCCTGAGCTTCTATACGTTTATTTCTGGACCGAAGACTTATTTGTCTGTTTCAAAAGTCACCCATGTAAAAAAAAAAAAAAAAAAATTGGCTTGCTATATTTATTCTGGGCAATTTGGTTTGTATCAATACCTTTCTCCAACCCTTGGTTTTGCACAGTCACACAACAAAGCTCTTTTCTGTGTGGGTCTTTGTCCCTTCTTAGCGGAGAAATAAGACGAACACAGTTTAAAATGTGGCTCTTTGGCCCCGGTCCGGACATGCTAACTTACCGTAGTTATTCCATGTGTAAATACTGTCGGGGAGGGGGACGAACGCATTTCGTGCTGAATTCGGAACTCACAATCTGAGTTTTTTTTTAAAACCCACAAAAGATCTAGGGCAGCCTTGCTCAACTTTTTTACCACTGAGAAAGCTCTGAAACATTCTTCAGGCTTTAAGAAACTCCAAAAGTGGGTATATAAATCCCAAAATAAATCGTGCAGAATATGGTTGGGAAGCATAGCTGTGGACACGCCCACTCCTGACAGATGCTCAGCCAATCTCCTCCTCAAAACTTCAACCAGAGGAGATACCACCACCCTGTGAGGCAGCCTATTCCATCTATGAACGGCCCTCACCATCTGCAAAAGCTTCCTAGTATTTCAGGGGAACCTCCTTTCCCATCGTTGGAGCCCAGGTCTCCTCGGCCTTGCCTCTAAAGCCACATGAAACAAGTTGGCCCCCTCTTCAACATGCCTGCCTTTTATGAGGTTGAACACAGCGATCCTCTCGCCCCCTGGCCCTCCTCTTCTCCGAGCGACACAGGCCCAGCTCCCTCGACCTCTCCTCAGAAGGGATGGGTTCCAGCCCCTCCACCCCCCCAGTCACCCTCCTCTGAACAGAGTCCAACTTGTCAACATCCTTCTTGGACTGCAGCACCCAGAAGTGGTCACACTATTCCAAATGAGGCCTAACCAATGCGGAAGAGAGTGATGTTATAAGTTCCCTCGCTCTAGATTCTATGTTCCTTGCAACGCAGCCTAAGATCGCATTCACCTTCTTTGCTGCCGTATCACATTGTGGGCTCACATTCGACTTATTGTCCACCAGAACTCCTAAGTCCCTTTCACGTGGACTATGATCCCCCATCTTATTACTCAAATGTAATATTTTACATTTCTTATTTTATTTTATTTTATTTTAATTTGATTTATTTATTATTGGATTTAGAATCATAGAATCATAGAGTTGGAAGGGGCCATACAGGCCATCTAGTCCAACTCCCTGCTCAATGCAGGATCAGCCTTAAGCATCCTAAAGCATCCAAGAAAAGTGTGTATCCAACCTTTGCTTGAAGACTGCCAGTGAGGGGGAGCTCACCACCTCCTTAGGCAGCCTATTCCTCTGCTGAACTACTTTGACTGTGAAAAACGTTTTCCTGATATCTAGCCTATATCGTTGTACTTGAAGTTTAAACCCATTACTGTGTGTCCTCTCCTCTGCAGCCAACAGAAACAGCATCCTGCCCTCCTCCAAGTGACAACCTTTCAAATACTTAAAGAGGGCTATCATGTCCCCTCTCAACCTCCTTTTCTCCAGGCTGAACATTCACAAGTCCCTCAACCTATCTTCATAGGGCTTGGTCCCTTGGCCCCAGATAATCTTCGTCGCTCTCCTCTGTACCCTTTCAATTTTATCGACGTCCTTCTTGAAGTGAGGCCTCCAGAACTGCACACAGTACTCCAAGTGTGGTCTGACCAGTGCCGTATACAATGGTATTTCTACCCTGCCCCTTCCGGCGTACCAGCCTGGGACAGCTTCCAATATAAGTCATAACACATAGACAACAAAATAAAATGTATCAGTGTTTTAACTTAAACATCATATCTTATTAAAATCATCAAAGCTTAAAATGAATGAATCGTGCCAGCCAATCAACCAAGTGGGGCATTCCAGAGCATTTGGTACTTAGTTTCAGTTTCAGAGATTATGTCCATGTAGGGAGGGCTCAACTGATGTTTAACGAAGCCGTCCTAATATTCCTTGGCACCAACCAAATGCCTGGTGGAAGATGTCCATCTCACAGGCCTGCAGAGCTGTCCCAGTTCCATCAGAGCCCTCAGCTCTTCGGAGAGCTCATTCCACCAGGTCGGGGCCAGGGCTGAAAAGACCCTGGCCCTGGTAGAGGCCAGAAGTACTTTTTGGGGGGCCAGGGATCACCAGTTCGTCAGAATTGGATGATCTTAATCATTTCGGGGGTCCAGTCAATTAAATGGTCCCTCAGATACGCTGGAACCTGACAGTGTATGACCTTCAAAGTTAAACACCAATAGCTTAAAGCAGATTCAGAATTCAGCTCAGAGCCAGTGCAGCTGCTTAAGGGTAGGCCAGATGTTGCCCCTCCATGGTGTACAGGTGAGGAGTCATGCTGTTGCATTCTGGGATCAGGACCAAGGGAAGACTCCCATAGAGCACATTACAGAAATCCAGTCTGGAGGGGACCATTGCATGGACCACTGTGGAATGGTGTTCCAGGGCAAGGTAGGGTGCTAGTAGCTTTGCCTAGAATGTTGGATTAGAGTGGCGAGCTGTAATCTGGCAACCCAGGCTTGATTCCCCGCTCCTCCTTCACATGCAGCCACCTGGGTAACCTTGGGCTAGTCACAGTCCTGATAGTGCTGTTCCCACAGAGCAGTCCTGCCAGGGCTCTCTCAGCCCCAGCGACCTCACAGGGTGTCTGTTGTGGGGAGGACTAGTCACGGTCCTGATAGTGCTGTTCCCACAGAGCAGTCCTGCCCGAGCTCTCTCAGCCCCAGCGACCTCACAGGGTGTCTGTTGTGGGGAGGGCTAGTCACAGTCTTGATAGTGCTGTTCCCACAGAGCAGTCCTGCCCGAGCTCTCTCAGCCCCAGCGACCTCACAGGGTGTCTGTTGTGGGGAGGGCTAGTCACAGTCCTGATAGTGCTGTTTCCACAGAGCAGTTCTCCCAGGGCTCTCTCAGCCCCAGCGACCTCACAGGGTGTCTGTTGTGGGGGAAGGGGATTGGAAGCTGCTTTGAGACTCCCTGGGGTAGTGAAAAGTGGGGGTCTAAAAAACGACTCTTCTCCTTCTCCACCCCATTTCAGTCCCTCCCCTCCTCAAAGCCCACCCTGTGCAGGGTTCAACCCAGACCTCACAATGCCCTCGAGACTCATTGGGCCGCCCCAGCACCGGCTTCCCGTTCTTTTCTGCAACCGGCCAGAACACATCTTTTTACTTTTAATTGAGAATTTTTAAATCTTCTCCGTTGTTGAAATGGCCTGCTTCTGTTTTATGGGCAGTTTTCACCCTCTTCATGTCCCACGGCTTGGTTTTTAATGGCCGGTTTATCTGTTGTTCCATGGCTTTAGCCGTCAGCGGCCTTGAGAAGGGCTCGGCAGAGAAATATCCCGAATCAGTCTTTGGACAGAGCCTTCCTGGCACCGTCATGGCCAAGGCAGCCAAGCCACACCTGGGTCGATCCCTCTGCCTTGAAGCCGTCTTTGCGACGTCCCTGCGACCAAAAAGGCTTTGGGAGGAGGAGGAGGAGGAGGAGGAGGAGGGCATCCATCTCTGGGCCCAGGTTTCTCCTCCGAAGGGAAGCTTGGCCCTTTGTGCCCGCCGTGCCTCTCCTTGGTGACAGATGGTGACGCTCCCCTGATGCATTTGTTACTTCCCCCTTGACATACAATATGTCCACATTCTGATGGTGAGAGGAAAAGACGCCAGCTGTACCTCTTGTCAATTGAGAGCAAGGCTCTCCCTCCCCCCCCCCCGACAGAACTTAGCAGCAGTAGCATCTGATTGGCTGGTAGATGTTTTTTTCCCGGGGAGGGCGGAATCAACCCAGAAATGCCATTGCAACACCTTGCTATTTTTCCATAGGAGACCTTCTCCTATGAAAGCTGCTAGAGGACAAAAGGATCCCTCGAGGGGGGTTGCCAGTTTCCAGGTGGCCCCTGGAGATCCCCTGCTATTACGGTTGATCTCCAGATCGGATATGGCTGCTTTGGAAGACGGACTCTAGAGTGTTATGTCCCCTCCCCAAGCCCTGCTCTCTCTGGGCTCCGACCCCCAAATCTCTAGGCCAGGCTTTCTCAACCAGGGTTTCTTGAAACCCTGGGGTTTCTTGACAAAAAGTGTGTATCCAACCTTTGCTTGAAGACTGCCAGTGAGGGGGAGCCCACCACCTCCTTAGGCAGCCTATTCCACTGCTGAACTACTCTGACTGTGAACATTTTTTCCCTGATATCTAGCCTATATCGTTGTACTTGTTGTTTAAACCCATTACTGCGTGTCCTCTCCTCAGCAGCCAACAGAAACAGCATCCTGCCCTCCTCCAAGTGACAACCTTTCAAATACTTAAAGAGGGCTATCATGTCCCCTCTCAACCTCCTTTTCTCCAGGCTGAACATTCCCAAGTCCCTCAACCTATCTTCATAGGGCTTGGTCCCTTGGCCAGCAGGGGCACCTTGAAGACCGACAAAGTTCCATTCGAGGCCTCAGCTTTCGTGTGCACGGACCCTCCTTCAGATACACTTGAAATGAAAATTACCTGTTCATGCATCGAGGCGGAGGGTGAGCCGCAAATTTGCATACAGAGTATTAAGGCTGTTTGACATATGCTGGAATCAAACAACTCGAATATGCTGTATGCTAATTTACTGCTCATCCTCTGCCTACATGCCTGGACTGGTAAATTCCATGTCAACGTGCTTGAAGAGGCATGGATACACACAGAAGCTGAAGTCTCGAATGAAGCTATGTTGGTCTGGTTGGCGCCACTGGACTTGGTTCCACTGCTTCAGACCGACACAGCGACCCATCTGAATCTCACTCAGACTTTCTCCACTTTCTTACCATTGAGAAACCCCTGAAACATTCCTCAGGCTTCGCGAAACCCCAAAAGTGGTAAGATTGGGCAGAATATGGTTGGGAAGCCAAGCTGTGGACACACCCACTTGAGACTCCTCCCCTTCCTACCCCCTCCAGGTCTATCATTGGCCATTGTGTGTGGGGGGGGACAGGTCATCGTGACCATATATAGTCATATCACCCAATAAATTTTTAACACATTAAAAACAATTTTTTAAAAATGAATTAACTCCTACTAATTCAGGAAAACCTTCCAGGATCGTCAAGAAGCCTCAGGGTTGAGAAGGTCTGCTCTAGGAGTTTCCCCTTGTTTCTGTGGTAAAGGCCATCGACATTAAGGAAGGCTGCCTAGAGTATCACCCTTCCCACCTCCTCGAGGCCCATCATTGGCCATTTGGGGAAGGGAAGAAATGGGTCGACGTCAGCATATATGGTCGTTGTTGTTAGGTGCTAAGTCGTGTCCGACCCATCACGATCCCATGGACAATGATCCTCCAGACCTTCCTGTCCTCTACCATTCCCCGGAGTCCATTTAAGTTTGCACCAACTGCTTCAGTGACTCCATCCAGCCGCCTCATTCTCTGTCGTCCCCTTCTTCTTTTGCCCTCGATCGCTCCCAGCATTAGGCTCTTCTCCAGGGAGTCCTTCCTTCTCATGAGGTGGCCAAAGTATTTGAGTTTCATCTTCAGGATCTGGCCTTCTAAGGAGCAGTCCGGGCTGATCTCCTCTAGGGCAGAGTCTGCACTTACTTTGTTTATTCCATTACCAATCCTGTTGAATTCAGATCGCTTTGAACTCGGGTCTTCCTCTTCCCCTCTCTCCCCATTGAAAGAGAAAAGTCTTCTGCACCTGGTTAGGGTAGTTCAGAAGGGGGGGGAGCCAAGTCTCTTTCTTTCTTTTCTTGAAGGGGGGGGTGGGTGGGAGAGGATCGAAAAAGGCAGAGAAGGGAGAAAAAATCCAGGACCGACAGAAGTTGAGAGAAAATAGGGGCTTCTCCTTTAAGGCAAGCTTGTCACATAACCAGGTGTGACCTATCAGAGGTTCTCTACCACGGAGCTTTCTTTCCCAGTCCGGATTTGAAAAATATTGAGCATTATAAGCACTCTAAGATATCGCAGAATAAAGGTAGGGTCACTCCGGATCAATCCTTCTTGCTGCAGAAGGAAAATTTAAATCGTCCCAAATCCAAACGGAAATCGAATTCTGTGTAGAGGGCAGGGACTGAATCGATCTGGGATTGGAATAAAAGCTCCGTGCAGTTTACACGTAGGACTGACCGATTTGTTCGCCTTGCAGTCCAAGAGACTCGCAAGAGTATCACCCGATAAATATTTAACAAATTTTGTATGTCTGTATGTCTGTATGTCTGTATGTATGTCTGTATGTCTGTCTGTCTGTCTGTCTGTCTGTCTGTCTGTCTGTCTGTCTGTCTGTCTGTCTGTATGTATGTATGTATGTATGTATGTATGTATGTATGACAGAATGGCTGCAGACCCCGAAGCCAGGACTCTCTTAACCAGCCCTAATGAGGAGAGCAGGTGGAGAGATCATCACTGAAGGCCCTTCATCCCCTCTCGCCAGAGAGGTGAGGCCTTATTTGCTTTTCAATGAAGTCCTGGCTCGCCCCAGACCGTTGCGTTATCGATAGATCCCAGGAGCGAGCTTTCGCCACAAGCCTGCTTGAATCTAATTCCGGAGAGAGAAGGTTTTGTCCTAGCCCTCTTGCCTGTGACTGATGTGTTCCGCGTAGACTTTGTTTCCCCCACCCAATCTTATTAAGAACCTATTACACAACCAACGGGGCCTTCGGAGTGTGTAAGGTTAGGGGAGTGCCAAGCTTTATTGCTGATGGAGGGGGCACAGCCAAAGGACGGGAGACAGAGATAGAAGGAGGAGAACCAAATGGACATCAATCAGACCGAAGGTCAGCGAGAAGAGTCCAAAGCCCGGGCCAAGAGTGATTCATTTTGCTGTCTTCTTTGGGAGAAGACACAGATCACAAGAGGGAGTCTTACGATAGCTTGGGATATTTGGAGGGGGGGGGGAGAGCCTGGGGATGGGGGTGCTTGGGGAGGGACTTCAGCAAGCATAAGGCCATATAGTCCAGCCCTCAGAGGAGCCATATCCTTCAGAGGAGCTGATCATAGAATCATAGAATCATAGAGTTGGAAGGGATCCCTTGGGTCATCTAGTCCAACCCCCTGCACGATGCGGGACACTCACAACCCTCTCGCTCGTCCACTGTCACCTGCCACCCCCTGATCCTTCACAGAATCAGCCTCTCTGTCAGATGTCTCTCCAGCCTTTGTTTAAAAATTTCCAAAGACAATAGCTTGGAGATCAGTTAGATCAGGCTTTCTCAACCAGGGTTTTGTGAAACCCTGGGGATTCTTGAAAGCATTAGGAAGGGTTTCCGGAATGGGTGGGAGTTGGCCATGCTGGCAGGGGCTCATGGGAATGGAAGCCCATGAACATCTGGGGAGCCACAGTGACCACCCCTGCTAGATGATCGTGCCTCAATCCCAGCCACACGGCATTATTTTGTTCTGTTAAGAGGCTGAGAGGTTGGATTGCATATTTTTACCTGTGTAAAATTGTACCTTTGGAGATTGTGGATGTTCCATACTGAGCAGGCTTCTCAGTCTCTAGCTGTGGACTAGAAATGTCCCAGAATTACAACTGGTCTTCAGATAACAAGGATCAATTCCCCTGGAGAAAATGGCCATTATGGAAGATGAAGGGTTGGTTTTCATACCCCACTTTTCACTGCCGAAAGGAGTCTCAGAGTAGTTTACTTCTCTTCTTCTCCCCACAGCAGATACCCTGACAATTTCCACAGAAGCAATATTGCTTGGATTTGCATTTTTAAAGGTCTGGCCTTTCTGTTTGTGTCTGCATTAAAACCCGCCTTTCCGGCACAGGCCTGAATCGGCCTCTCACTTACCACGCAGGTAAGAATTTCCCGGTTACAGTGATTTCATCTTGAGGGTGGAGTCCAATTAGTGCTGCCCCATGGAGAAATGCTTGCATTTGGGTTTTTCCCCATGGCCGCTGTTTTGAGTTGTTGTGCACACCCCTTTCCTGGATGCTATCCTTCTTTGAAATTCTATGGCCTTTGTCTTAAGCATCGCAGGGCTTCCTTTGAGGCTGTGGTACTCTACGTTCTCTTCTAAAATAAACTACTGAGTCTTTTTGCCCAAAGCTCTGAGTTTGCCTATTTGGGGAAGTTTTACCACGGTACAGCAACAGTATGTCTAGCAGGAGATGTTGGAGGTTTCATCTGGGGCTGGTGGTGTCAGAAAGTGCTCTCAAACCATTGCCAATTTATGGCAATCCCATAGGGTTGCCAAGGCAAACGTATCCAGATGTTTGTCAAAGGCTTTTGTGGCTGGAATTAAAAGTTTATTTTAGTTTTTCTGGGATTTGTGGCCTTGAAGTCTTTATCCCAATCATTTCATCTGCATTTGTGGATGGCATCTTCAGGGATCTATTTCCTCTCGTTTCCGCATTAGGAGATATACCTTGTTTTAGCCTCGCTTTGGATTCCGATTGTGTGCTGAGAGTTGACACTCCCCTTTCCGCATTTGGACTTTCCTTTCCCCGTGTTCTAGGCTGTAATTGGCCATATGTTTTCCGCCTTGGGGCTGGAAGGAGGTACCCTCCCATGATGCTTTGCTCCCTTCCCGTTCCCCCATTCCACTTGTTTCAGGCTGGCTATGCTCCTGAGATGCCCAGCAGATGGAAGAAAGGAGCACTAGGGCACCTTTCCCATCAGAGGGGGAGAAACACGAAGGTCCTCGTAACATTCAGCTCTTTCTTAGTGATCAGCTCATGATCCAAATGTTGCTGAGAACCTCCTGAGCAAGCCCACCAGTATAATGAAGGTCGGAATCAAAGGATCTGCACGCAATTGTAGGGGATTGGTTAATGGCTGGATTTAAAGTGATTGGATCCCTAGAGCAGTGGTCCCCAACCCGCGGCCCGCGGCCCGATGCTGGGCCCCAAAGACCTTGGCGCCGGGCCGCGGCTCCCTCTCCCCGCCCCCCCCGCAGTAAAAAACTTCCCAGGCCGCAAGCTTGCGGCCCGGGAAGCATCTTACTGCGGGAGGGGGGAGAGGGAACCAGGGCCGTGCATGCGCACATGCGCCATGCGCTGCCGAAATCGTGCATACGTGGCACTTTCGCGCATGTACGCATGCGCGAAAGTGCCGCACATGCGCGATTTCGATCACACATGGCGCATGTGCGCATGCGTGGCCCGGCCGTGCATGCGCAGTGGGTGCACAGCATGCGCGGGTGGCCAGTTGCCCTGCCGGTCCCCAGCCTCAAAAAGGTTGGGGACCACTGCCCTAGAGGGTCTAGCTGCGAGCTGCAGCAAATCCTATTTGCATCTACTATTTGAGGCTTGGAATTACGATCCGGCTCGGACCTCAAGCTGGGTCCTCGGCAGGCCCCCCCTCCACAAATCACACCATGTTCCTGACAAAGAGCATGGAATCCGTGTTCCCTCTGCTCAGCCATCCCATGGCCACTTCCCGTTCCCTCCCCCCAACAGAAGAGCCGCACCAAGTCTGTTATAGGCGATTATGAAACAGCACTCAATTATTGCCTCCGCTTTCAAGAAATTGATATGCGCAGCTGCACGGCCCGGCTTCCAGTTGTTAAAGACAGAGACTGTGGCACGCGGGAGAACAAGGGAAAAGATCTGCTGCGTAAGTAGTATTTCTCAGAAAACCAGAGTAATTGCGGCTGTTTGCGATGATTTATTGAGGTAACAAAGGTTAATAACAGTGTCACTCAGCCTCGTTTTCATGTCATTATGATGTACCAGCCACGGAGCACAACCACAGCTGGGGGAAAGGGGGCTCCTTCTCTGCCGCTTTATCTGAGTTGACTTGGGAAGGAAAGAGGGGCTTCCTTTGCCTGCTTTCCAAATGCCTGCAGGACTTTTGTTTTGGGGGAAAAGAAACCCCTCCACCAGTGGGGGGAAGAAACCCCTCCACCCTAGGACTGCAGCAATGTGCACAGGTGCCATGTACCTGTGGGACTCCCAGGGGGTTTTCTCAACTAAAAGGAAAGCATCTCTAGGTCGTGTGTGTGTGTGTGTTTGTCTGTGTGTGTAAACATTCATCTTAGGGCTCAGGAATTCCTCTGCAAGGCCAACAACAGGGCGTAGAGGCTGAGGTCTACACAAGAACATCAGAAGAATCCTTCTGGATCAGACCAGTGGTCCACCCAGTCCAGCATCCCATCTCATCCAGCATCCCATCCTCTGGAGGGCCAACAACAGGATAGAGAGGCTGAGGACTTCATAAGGACATCGGAAGAGCCCTGCTGGACCTACCAGTGGTCCATCTAGCCCGGCATCCGGCCTACCATGAAAAGAGCCCTGCTAATTCAGACTGATAGTTCATCTAGTCCAGCAGCTTGTCTCACAGATTGGCCAACCAGTTCTTCTGCACCCTCAGAGGAACTGGCTGGCCACTGTGGGAGACAGGAGGCTGGACCTAGTGGATCACTATTCTGATCCAGCACGGTTCTTCTGGTGTTCTTATGAAGGCCTTGGTTTTTATGCCCTGCTGTTGGCCCGCTAGAGGAGCTGGTTGGCAAGTACATGAGACAGGATGCTGGATTAGATCGACCACTGCTCTTGACGTTCTTTAAAAGGAGCATCAGGAAGGGGGGAAAGGTCACTTGGAGAGTGGATACTCCCTTAGTAGTACACGGGCGTCAGCTGTCCCCATAGTAACTGGAAGGTGGATTGTGGGAGACACAGAGGCAAGGTTTGCAAGGGAAGCTGGGAGTCCTAGCCCACCCAGTGCGCAATCTCTGCAAAGGTCAGGTGGTGGCAGCAATTCAGCACAGAGAGAAAAGCCCCTCTAGGTGTCTGGAAAATCACATGGGTGGCACTGCCAAGCAGAGGGTGGAATGGTGGAACAGTGGTGACAGGTTAGAGCAGGTCTGGGCCACTACAAACTAAACCACCCCCTCACACCCCAACAAAAAGAGTCCAGATACACAGCAGACAAGGGTGTGGATCAGGGGGTTTGGGGATATACCTGTCGTGCTCCTTTCCCTTCGTGCTGCATTGTGTTCCACAGATTAGATTGAGAAGAAGAGTTGTTTTTTTTTTATACCCCACTTTTCACTACCCAAAGGAGTCGCTAAGGAGTCACAAACACCTTCCCCTTCCTTCCCCCAAAGCAGAAGCCCTATGAGGGAGGTGGGACTGAGAGAGCTCTAAGAGAACTGCTCTGCAAGAACAGCTTGAAGAGACAAAATTGAGAGGCTGCAGAGGAGAGTGACGGAGATGATCTGAGAACCAAGCCCTGTGAGGAAAGGCTGAGGGACTTGGGAAAGTTCAGCCTGGAGAAGAGGAGGTTGAGAGGGGACAGGATTGCACTCTTGAAGTATCTGAATGGTGGTCACTTGGAGGAGGGAAGGGAGCAGTTCCTGTTGGCAGCAAAGGAGAGGACCCAGGGGAATGGGTATAAACCATGTGTAGAATGATATCAGCTAAATATGAGGGGGGGGGATTCCCATTCAAAGTAATTCAGCAGTAGAACGGACTCCCTAAGGAGGTGGTGACCTCCCCCCTCACTGCCAGTCTTCATTAAGTGGCTGGACAGATACTCATCACAAATGTTTTACGGCAGGTGTGGCCAAACTGTTGGTCCCCAGTTGTCTATGGACTACAATTACCATGATCCCCTGCCAGCATGGCCAATTGGCAGGGGCTCATGGTAATTGTCATCTCCTATCTTGGAGGCACCATTACTGGGTGGTCCCTGTTATATCCGGGGGGTCAGGAGGGACGCAGGCACTGGAAGTGATTTGAGCACTTTATGAGGACCCCAGCATGGTACAAGAAGAAAGCACGACTGAACCAAGAAACCCACAACTAAGCCCAAATGATACACACAAGCCTCACAATAGATCTTGTCAGCAGTGCATGCTATTGGTCAGTTTCACTTTAAGGTGATTGGCTCCAGCACATGGGATCTAGCTACGCCTTGATCAATTACAGTGCAGGCTTCTGATCCTGCCTTGGACCTCTAGCTTGCTCCTGGGCAGACACACATATGCGTGCACGCACGCACACACACACACACACACACACACACACACACACACACACACACACAAGCTCACATGGTCCAGGGGATAAATTAATTACTTATGCCCCATCTCCACTGCCTCCTTGTCATCTTGGATTTTTAAATTTCAATCCCAGTGCAAGGCGTCCCTCCTCTGAGCCCAAGGGGGACACCTCCCCTCCCCCACAGCCCGTCACGTGGACGGCCTTCCTGTTTTCCCTCCCAAGGTTAGGCTCTATTTATGTGTTTTAACCGTTTGCCCCCAAAGCGAGGAATTCATTAGCATACATTTCACATACATGAGGAACCAAGGGGGTGGGGGAGGGAGTAGGAGGCCCAGATGCTCCCGAAAATGCTGCCTGGATGGGGGAGGGGAAGAATCAACCCTGCTTGCAAGGACTGGGCCAGTCGCTTGCCGAAAAAATAATTTTCGGTGCTCTTGATTCTTTTGTTTCTTTCACACTGTTCCGCATCTTTTCTATGTTGAGTGTCATTTTTTTTTAAGGTTGATTCTACCTACACGACTGGAATGAAACCAGGCATCTGTTTTAATGGCATTCATTTTGTTGGAGAAAAATAATAAAAATAATAACGATAAATTGTTATTTGTGGCCTGCCCCTCCAAACACTCAGCGAGGGTAACATCAATAAAACGAACATACCATTTAAAACAATCGACCTACAAATCAGCTCCTCTAAAATACCCAGACAGGGGAATCTTCTAGAAGGGAGCCGACCTTCTAATTATCCTTGGCCTCCGAGCCATGAGGCCAACTGTTTGGTGGATGTTATTGTGGGCCTTGACCATCAACCTTGTGGAACAGTTCCGTTTTGCAGGCCCTGATTGAGATCCTGCAGGAAGTAGGACTCATTCTGCACTTGGAGGATAATGCACTTCCAGTGTCCTTTTGCAGCTGGCTTTTCCTGTGCAGAACAGGGAAATCTACTTCTAAGGTGCATTGAAGGTGCATTAACCCTTGGGTGCAGAATGGGCCCTGATCTCCCTTGGGAGCTTATTCTACCAGGCTGGGGGCAAGGCCAGAAAAGCCTTGAGACCCTGAGCAGATCCTCATCTGTGGATCGTAACCCTCTTGGGAGATTATAAGGAAAAAGGCAGTTTAATCTTGAGCAGGGAGAAACCTGGCCCAGGTTCTCCTGGTTCAAGATGAAACCACCGCCGTCACTTCCTCCAACTGGGATTTTTGAAAGGAAGCAGCAGCCTTGAAATTGAGTTACACCCCTCCTAGCGACATAGGATCCATATGCTAATTTGCTGCTTCGAGAAAGCAATTCTTTCCCGATACATTTTGCATCCTGAAGAGTTCGATTTAAGTCCAGTAACACCACGGATAAGCCAAAGATATTTGGGGTCTGAGCTGACAAAGGAAGCTGGAATTCTCCAAAGCTCACGCATCCGAAAACTTGTTGGTTTCAAAAGTCGTACTGGACTCAGATCTACCTCTTCTACAGGAGACCAACGTGGTTAACCTCCTGAAACTATTCTGCATCCTCACTCCCTTCCTTGCAACATCCCTCCCACCTTTTGACTAGGATATAAGGACATAAGGATCTTCATGCTTGCCTGCATCTGATGAAGACAGTTTGAGCCTTCAAAGCATATACCCTGGGAATCTTGTTGGTCCGTAAAGTGCTACTGGGCTTGAATCTTGCTCTTCCACTGCAAACCAATATGGCCTCCTGTAAGAAATTATCCTGGATGATGAGAGCCAGGTTGGTGTAGTGATTAAAGAGTGGTGGCCACTAATCTAGAGAAATGAGTTCGATTCCACCCCCTCCTCCTCCACATGCAGCTTTGTGACCTTGGGCTAGTGACAGTTCTTTCAGGGTTCCCTCAGCCCCAGCTACCTCACAGGGTGTCTGTGGTGGGGAGAGGAAGGGAAGGCATGTGAAGCACTCTGAGACTCTGAGTAGTGAAAAGAAGGATACAAAATCCCAGCTCTTCTCTTCTTCTCTCTCTGATCTTGAGAGTGGCAGATAGCTTAAAAATGGAAGTGTGGTAATGTAGTGGCTGGCCTACAGTCTGAGAAAGCCCGTCTTGACATGAAGCTTCACATTAAGCTAGTCACAGTTTCGTCGGCTAGCTTACTTTACAGAGTCACTGTGAGGATGAAAAGAGGAACAGAGTTTCATGAATGCTGATCTCCCTTGAGAAAGTGCGGGATAGATATGCATTAGACTGGGGGTCCCCAATGTGGTGTTCGAGGGCACCGTGGCACCTGCAAACACCTTTCCTGGCATTCATCAAGCATTTTTAGAAAGCAGGCAGGGCCTACGGTGGCTTTTGCACAGCAAGGATTCCGATTGGCCACTGGAGAACTGATTAGCTGTGCTGATTTTTCCAAAACGTCACTTTGGCAGCAGCTTCCACCAGAGCAAAAGGATCTTCACTGTACGCTTGAAGGGAAGCAGCCATTTTGTGACTGGCTCCAACTCCCATGGCAGCCATTTTGTGGTTGCAAACATCACATTATGTCAGTATTCCAGAGGTGCCCATAGGCTTGCACTACACTAAAAGGTGTTGCGGTTAAGAGCGGCAGCTTCAAATCTCATGAATCAGGCTTGATTCCCCGCTCCTCCACATGTAACCAGCTGGGTGACCTTGGATTAATCACAATTCTCAGAATTCTTTCTGCCCCATCTATCTCACAGGGTGTCTGTTGTGGGGAGAGGAAAGGGAAGGCGACTGGAAGCTGCTTTGAGACTGCTTCTGGTAGAGGAAAGCGGCATCTAAGAACCAACTCTTCTTCTTCTTCAGTACTATCAGGGCTCTCTCAGCGTTACCCCCTTCATAGGGTCTGTGCTGTGGAGAGAGGAAGGGAAGGCAATTTGAGACTCCTTCAGGTACAGAAATGCGGGGTATAAAACCCAGTTCTTCTTCTTCTTCTTCTTCTTCTTCTTCTTCTTCTTCTTCTTCTTCTTCTTCTTCTTCTTCTTCTTCTTCTTCTTCTTCTTCTTCTTCTCCTTCTCCTTCTCCTTCTCCTTCTCCTTCTCCTTCTCCTTCTTCTTGACAGTGTATGGTTCTGTCCCCCTCGCCTTTGATAAGTAACTGTTATCAATGTACATATATTGCTTCCAAAACTTATTTGACCGGAGGCCATTGTAGGACGGGCGAGATGCAAAGAAAATTGTCGCTTTCACACACACGCACTTTTCACCCGACAGATGATTTCTAATTTTTCGGCTGACGGTCATGTCCACCGGCACCAGCTTCCCTCCCTCAGTTCATTTAGCTTGACTACATAAGCTGATTAAGGAGGAGAACTGCTAAACCAGGGCTAGTCAAACTGCAGCCCTCCAGATGTCCATGGACTACAATTCCCATGAGCCCCTGCCAGCGTTCGCTGGCAGGGGCTCATGGGAATTGTAGTCCATGGACATCTGGAGGGCCGCAGTTTGACTGCCCCTGTGCTAAACCATCAGGGGCGGGATTTGGGAGTATGTGGCTGGGTTGGGCATCCATGGGAGAATGAGAAGGAGAGTGGAAAGCTCGAGATTCTGCCCCAGTTAATCTCGCAATTGTCACACGGCCTGCAGAGCACGGAGGGACTCCCCAGGATGGCAGAAGAAATCCCAAGATGACTCTATGTGGGGCAGGGTCAATGCAACCTTGACACACATATTTTGAAGTTCTGGAGGCCTCACTTCAAGAAGGACGTAGATACAATTGAAAGGGTACAGAGGAGAGCGATGAGGATGATCTGGGGCCAAGGGACCAAGCCTTATGAAGATAGGTTGAGGGACTTGGGAATGTTCAGCCTGGAGAAAAGGAGGTTGAGAGGGGACATGATAGCTCTCTTTAAGTATTTGAAAGGTTGTCACTTGGAGGAGGGCAGGATGCTGTTTCTGCTGGCTGCAGAGGAGAGGACACACAGTAATGGGTTTAAACTACAAGCACAACGATATAGGCTAGATATCAGGAAATAAATTTTCACAGTCAGAGTAGTTCAGCAGTGGAATAGGCTGCCTAAGGAGGTGGTGAGCTCTCCCTTCATTAGCACACTTAGCATCAAAGCAGCTGACATTCGCCTTCCCTTCCTCTCGTCACAATAGACACTTCGTGAGGCAGGTGGGGCCGAGAGAGCCCTGCTCTGTGAGAACATCACTCTCAGGGCTGTGAGAAGCCCAAGGTCACCCAGCTGGCTGCATGTGGGGGAGCGGGGAATCAAACACGGCTCTCCAGGTTAGAGGCCACCACTCTTAACTACTGGGCCATGCTGAAGTGTCATAATGTAGACATGGAATTACTGTTCCAATAAAAACCAGGACTTGAATTAGCTTTCTGGAAATCTGACAGTGCTGGGAGACCTGCACTGTTCACCCATCGCCCTGCTGCGGTCAGCAGGACAGTGGGGAGAAAATGGGAGGGCAGGGGGAGAGCCATTGTGACATGGTGCAAAAGCATCAAAGGATGCCGTTGCGTCAGTGTCACACTCTAGGATTCTTCCCCTCCTGACCCACTGATTCGGGGGATTTCCAGGAAGTGACATCATCACACTGATTATGTCTGCCCATCGCCATGTTCCTGCTCCCAACCTGCCTGCCTGTGGAGAGATTCAACCTGGCAACCCTACCTGGGACTCCTAAACTTCAATGAAGCTGATCTCAGCCTAGCACTCTGATATAAAAAGACCTGTAACCAGGCCAAACTATGCAACCTTTTCCTTATCCCTACAGTGAAATTAACAATTGCCCACGTGAATCGTCCCCGGATTTGATCTACCACCAGCGAAGGAGCCTCCTTGACAAACCTCAGATCAAAGCCGTCCAGTCCCTTCATTAGCACACTTAGCATCAAAGATTTTCCTGCCACCAAATTAACCATTTCTTCCAGGATGTTCGACAAAAGAAGGGATCCTAATGAGGTTAGTTAAAGAGGTTGCCCTGTTTCATTAGCTCAGCTGGGTTAGGGCTGCCAGTGAGGAGCGATGAAGAAGATTGCTTTTTTTAATTACTCTGTTAATTGATATAAAACAAAAAGGACACAGATTAGTTGCATGCAATTAGCAAATTAATTATTGGCAATTACAGACGTAATAACGGGGTAGCTTCGTGTTGAATTCTGTGGCCCACATTCCTCATATTTATGAGCTGGCTAATTTTTATATTTATACTTATAAGAAAAAAAAAACCCTCTCCTTACAGTTTGTTTGAACTCTATTTTTTTTGTGTTGTTGTATCATTTCAGCCGGCAAAATGCAATCCTTCGTCACTTGTAAACTGTCATTTCCTCATATCAACACATCTCTTTGGGGGGGGATAAAAATTAGAATCACAGATCTCAGTTACATTTTGCATAAGTCATTGAAATAAAAGAAGAGTGTTTCACCTCAACGAAACCGATTATAATCTTAGTGTCAATCTACACCAGATTCTATGGAACCTGGGTGTAGTCTGCACACGGCATTTTACCCAGTCCCAGTTTGAATGAATCTGTGCTGTCTACGCTGAATTTGATTTCCACTTTGATTTGGGGCGCTTTAAAGTTTCCCTCTGCAACAAGCACGATTGATTTGGAGTGACCCTACCTTTCCCCCGTGATATCCTGGAGTAGATATAAGCCTCGATATTTCAAAAACCGCCAAGAGTAAATGTGCAGCTCTCTGCTTTTTTGCAAATTAACTTCCTGCTTTGTGCCTCCAATGCTGTGGCAAAGCAGTCTTCGCTGAGTGGCCAAGGCATCAATTCAAAGTCTTCCTGGTTCCCATTTGAAAGGCTTCCTTTAAAGTGACTGTGCTCCAGAAGCCCTAACTTCTCTCAGCAGAGATTTGCCTCTTGGTTTCCCCCGCCCTCCTCTGCTGTCTCCAATCCTCTCCTGCTGTGCTTGGCTTTCCCCACCTCCTGTTCTGAGCTTCCTCAATCCCAAATCCAGTGATTTGGTCGGGGTGGGGCATGGAGTCTGCACAAAGCAGGGTTCGCGAAAGAGACGGACTTCAGGATGTTACAAAGTCATGGGGTCCCCCTTCCAATGGAATGATTTTTTTTTCTCCAGGAGAACTGATCTCCATCATCAAAAGAACAGCCAGGAGGACAGGAGGCTTAGAGGGGGCAAGTTGTCTCTCTTGAAGGATCTGAGAGGTTGCCACTTAGAGGAGGGCAGGGAAAGGTTCCTCTTGGCAGCAGGGCATAGGACCCACAGTAATGGGTCTAAAGAATATGGAGAACATCTAGATGTCGGGGGGGGGATTCACAGTCCGAGTAGATCAGCACTGGAATAGGCTGTCTAGGGAGGTGGTGAGCTCCCCGTTACTGGCAGTCTAGTTCAGCAGTGGAAGGGGTTGCCTAAGGAGGTTGGGAGCTCCCCCTCACTGGTGGTCTTCAAGCAATAGCTGGACAGATCCTTCTCCTGGATGCATTGAGCAGGGGCTGGGACTAGATGGCCTGTGTGGCTCCTTCCTACACTACAGTTCTATGATTCTAAGAACAGTTGTAATCCTAGAGGGTCTCCAGGCCTTGCTCCAATTTGCTGGCAACTTCAGGCCCCCATTTCCAACCTCTTCCTTTCTCTGTGTTTTTCTGCCTCCTTTTCATGGTCAGTTGATTTTCTTCCCAAATCTGTGCTTTGCTCGCAATATTTTTAACGAGAGGGAAAGACATCTTGTTTTTACTAAAAAAAAAAAAAAAAACCCTACACACACACACCTCTCTCACTGCAGCTGCTTCTCCTGATGGTGTTATCTTGCCGGCTGCCAGAGAAATGTTTTCTCCGTCCATTTTTAATATATTTTATTGATATCTTCCTGCTCCCAATCTGTCTATGGGCTTTTAAAGTCCCTTGAAAGAATGGCAAAGTAGTAACAAGTGGTGACATCAATATTTGGGGGTAGGGATTAGAGCCAAACTATAAAGCACAAATTTCTGCTAACATCTAACATCTGCAAATATTTAACGTTAAATAACACTTCTGGCTTCCCTCAAGTCCTGTTGCTCTGTAGGCGGCATTGTGCGAATCCCTGGGGAATGTAACCGTTCTGGCTGACAGGCTAGGGTCTAAAAGATTCAGGTTCGAATCCCCCATGATGCTATGGAACTTCCCTGGGTGTTCTTGGCCCTGTCCCCCATCTTCAGCCTAATCCACCTCACTGGGTTATTGTGAGGATAAAGTGCATGAAAGGAGAAAGATGTAAGCTGCTTTGGGGTCCCCATTAGGGGGACAGGACGGGGTATATGCCACAGGGTCACAGAGTTGGAAGGGGCCATACAGGCCATCTAGTCCAACCCCAGTGTCAGTGTGGTATAGCGTTTAAGAGTGTTGGCTTCTAATCTGGCAAGCCGAGTTTGATTCCCCGCTCCTCTACATGCAGCTAGCATCAGCAGCAGAAGAGTTGGTTCTTATATGCCACTTTTCTCTACCTGAAGGAGTCTCAAATTGGCTTACAATCGCCTTCCCTTTCCTCTCCCCACAACAGACACCCTGTAAGGTGGGTGAGGCTGAGAGAGCCCTGAGATGACTGAAGAAAAAGAATAATTGGTTCTTATATGCCACTTTTCTCTACCTGAAGGAGTCTCAAATTGGCTTACAGTCGCCTTCCCTTTCTTCTCCCCACGACACCCTGTGAGGGAGGTGAGGCTGAGCGAGCCCTGAGATGACTGAAGAAGAAGAGTTGGTCCTTATACGCCACTTTTCTCTATTTGAAGGAGTCTCAAAGCAGCTTACATTTGCCTTCCCTTTCCTCTCCCCACAACAGACACCCTGTGAGGGAGGTGGGGCTGAGGGACTCCTGATATTACTGCTCAGTCGGAACAGCTTTATCAGTGCTGTGGGTGAGCCCAAGTTCACCCAGCTGGCTGACCTTGGCCTAGTCACAGCCCTGATAGTGCTGTTCTCCCAGCCCTTATGGCTCACTCGTTGGCCATAAGGCGAATGCTACTCTGAACTTTTCACAAGGCCACTTGACTTCCCATTGTGAGGAGAAAACTTTGGGTGCACAATCCGCCATGTGTTTGCAAAGGATTTAAATTGAACTCAAACACTACGGCCACAATCTCTGCTGATTAAAATTGTTTTAAAATGCAGCGAGCTCTTGAGTTCTTTCTCATAGATTAGAGAGCGATTAGAAATTTTAAAAAAATTCAAGAAGGTAACTGGCCAAAAAAAGAAAAAAAAACGAAATATGTGTCTATGCAAGTGCTAATAAATTTTTGTCAAACAGTATTAACTTAATACCTCCCCAACTTAAAGCAAGATAACGTCCATCATTGGTACTTAATGACACAACTTCTTGCAGCCTCCTAATCTTGGGTTGGTGCCTTTTCACAATCATATTAATGAAGGATTTTATTCCGGACTGTTATTTATTTATTTTTAATTGAGTGTGTGCGGGGTTGGAAGGAAAACTCCAAACTTAATTTTTTTCCTTCCTTCATCCCCTGCTGTGCTTTCCTTGAAAGTTTAATTTGGTGGCGATCCCTTCACAACCGTTCCAATTTAATGCTTTGTAGATCTTCTGTTACTCGCCTACCCACCAACGGTGCTGAATGGTAATTTTCGGCTTTATCCAGTGGCTTGCGGTAAATGTCAGATTTGCAGCCGGGAGACTTTGGGTTGATTGAAAGTGATTTATTGGCTTTGTATGCCTCTTACTGGGACAAGAGGATCGCTCAGTCTAAAAGATCCTGTGTGCAGTTCTGGAGGCCTCACTTCAAGAAGACGTAGATAAAATTGAAAGGGTACAGAGGAGAGCGACGAGGATGATCTGGGGCCAAGGGACCAAGCCCTATGAAGATAGGTTGAGGGACTTGGGAATGTTCAGCCTGGAGAAAAGGAGGTTGAGAGGGGACATGATAGCCCTCTTTAAGTATTTGAAAGGTTGTCACTTGGAGGAGGGCAGGATGCTGTTTCTGCTGGCTGCAGAGGAAAGGACACGCAGTAATGGGTTTAAACTTCAAGTACAACGATATAGGCTAGATATCAGGAAAAAATTTTTCACAGAGTAGTTCAGCAGTGGAATAGGCTGCCTAAGGAGGTGGTAAGCTCCCCCTCACTGGCAGTCTTCAAGCAAAGGTTGGATACACACTTTTCTTGGATGCTTTAGGATGCTTAGGGCTGATCCTGCGTTGAGCAGGGGGTTGGACTAGATGGCCTGAATGGCCCCTTCCCACTCTAGGATTCTATGAGTCTATGATTCAACGTGAGCACTAGCTATGGTGATTTTTCCAGGGATCTGGAAAGCAGACCTGACATGGCACCGAGTCAGTCAGTCATCACTTTACATTGGCAAAAATCATATACGAGTACAACTGAAAAGACACAGCTAAATGGGTAGTCAAACTGCGGCCCTCCAGATGTCCATGGACTACAATTCCCAGGAGTCCCTGCCAGCGAATGTTGGCAGGGGCTTCTGGGAATTGTAGTCCATGGACATCTGGAGGGCCGCAGTTTGACTACCCCGGAGCTAGATCATGGGCTTAAATAAATAGCAGAAGGAACCATAAAATGGTTGTACAAACCATTCCACAGGGCCTGCAAGATGGATCTCTTCCGGCAGGCCTTTGGTTGAGATCAGGCTGACGGAAGATCTCACTCCTCCTTCGGGGTTCTAGTTTGTAACATCACCCCTGGAGAATTTGGGACTTGGGTTGTCTTAATGGGTTCATAGAATCATAGAATCATAGAATCCTAGAGTTGGAAGGGGCCATACAGGCCATCTAGTCCAACCCCCTGCTCAACACAGGATCAGCATCCCCAAAGCATCCTAAAGCATAAAGGTTGGGGAGACTAAGGGGGGAGACGGGGGTTAGGATTCTGAGGGTTTCTAGATTGTCATTTTGCAGGATTGTCTGGTTTTTTAGCCATTGCGGGAAAACAGACCAGGAGCAGCGGCCTACAAATATAATTAATTAAATGAATAATAAATAAAATTATAAAAGAGAAGATTTGTTGTTGTTATGTGCGAAGTCGTGTCCGACCCATCGCGACCCCATGGACAATGATCCTCCAGGCCTTCCTGTCCTCTACCATTCCCCGGAGTCCATTTAAGTTTGCACCTACTGCTTCAGTGACTCCATCCATCCACCTCATTCTCTGTCGTCCCCTTCTTCTTTTGCCCTCGATCGCTCCCAGCATTAGGCTCTTCTCCAGGGAGTCCTTCCTTCTCATGAGGTGGCCAAAATATTTGAGTTTCATCTTCAGGATCTGGCCTTCTAAAGAGCAGTCAGGGCTGATCTCCTCTAGGACTGACTGGTTTGTTCGCCTTGCAGTCCAAGGGACTCGCAAGAGTCTTCTCCAGCACCAGAGTTCAAAAGCCTCAATTCTTTGACGCTCGGCCTTCCTTATGGTCCAACTTTCGCAGCCATACATTGCAACTGGGAAGACCATAGCCTTGACTAAACGCACTTTTGTTGGCAGGGTGATGTCTCTGCTTTTTAGGATGCTGTCTAGATTTGCCATAGCTTTCCTCCCCAGGAGCAAGCGTCTTTTAATTTCTTTGCTGCAGTCCCCATCTGCAGTGATCTTGGAGCCCAGGAAAATAAAATCTGTCACTATCTCCATTTCTTCCCCTTCTATTTGCCAGGAATTGAGAGGGCCGGATGCCATGATCTTTGTTTTCTTGATGTTGAGTTTCAAGCCAACTTTGGCACTCTCCTCCTTCACCCGCATCAACAGGCTCTTTAGTTCCTCTTCACTTTCTGCCATTAGAGTGGTATCATCTGCATATCTGAGGTTGTTGATATTTCTCCCTGCAATCTTGATCCCAATTTGTGACTCCTCTAATCCCGCATTTCTCATGATGTGCTCTGCATACAAGTTAAATAGGCAAGGCGACAGTATACAGCCTTGCCGAACTCCTTTCTCAATTTTGAACCAGTCAGTGATTCCATGTTCAGTTCTCACTGTTGCTTCTTGACCTGCATATAAATTTCTCAAGAGACAAATAAGATGCTCTGGTATTCCCATCTCTTTAAGAACTTGCCACAATTTGTTGTGCTCCACACAATCAAAGGCTTTAGCATAGTCAATGAAGCAGAAGTAGACGTTCTTCTGGTACTCCCTAGCTTTCTCCATGATCCAGCGTATGTTGGCAATTTGATCTCTAGTTCCTCTGCCTCTTCGAAATCCTGCCTGTACTTCTGGAAGTTCTCGGTCCACATATTGCTGGAGCCTAGCTTGTAGGATTTTGAGCATAACTTTGCTAGCATGAGAAATTAGTGCGATGGTGCGGTAGTTTGAACATTCTTTGGCATTGCCCTTCTTTGGGATTGGAATGTAAACTGACCTTTTCCAATCCTGTGGCCATTGTTGAGTTTTCCAAATTTGCTGGCATATTGAGTGTAGCACTTTTACTGCATCGTCCTTTAAGATTTTGAATAGTTCAACTGGAATGCTGTCACTACCACTAGCTTTATTGTTGCTTAGACTTCCTAAGGCCCATTTGACTTCACATTCCAGGATGTCTGGCTCCAGGTCAGTAACTACCCCATTGTGGTCATCACGGATGTTAAGCTCGCTCTTGTATAGTTCTTCTGTATAATTTTGCCACCTTTGTTTGATCTCTTCTGCTTCTGTGAGGTCCCTACCATTTTGGTCCCTTATCATACCCATCTTTGCATGAAACGTTCTCTTCATATCTCCAATTTTCTTGAAAAGATCTCTGGTCCTCCCCATTCTATTGTTTTCTTCTATTTGTTTGCACTGTTCATTTAAGAAGGCATTCTTATCTCTTCTAGCTTTTCTCTGGAATTCTGCATTCAATTGGGTGTATCTTTCTCTTTCTCCCTTGCCTTTCACTTCCCTTCTCTCCTTAGCTATTTGTAAAGCTTCCTCAGACAGCCATTTTGATTTCTTGCATTTCTTTTTCTTTGGGATGGTTTTAGTTGCTACCTCTTGTACAATGTTGCGAACCTCCGTCCATAGTTCTTCAGGCACTCTGTCTATCAGATCTAATTCCTTAAATCTATTTGTCACCTCCACTGTGTATTCGTCAGGGATATGATTTAGTTCATACCTGAGTGGCCTAGTGCTTTTCCCTACTTTCTTCAATTTAAGCCTAAATTTTGCAACAAGAAGCTCATGATCTGAACCACAATCAGCTCCTGGTCTTGTTTTTATTGACTGGATAGAACTTTTCCATCTTTGGCTGCAGAGCACATAGTCAATCTGATTTCTGTGTTGACCGTCTGGTGATGTCCATGTGTAGAGTCGTCTCTTGGGTTGCTGGAAAAGAGTGTTTGCTATGACCATTGTATTCTCTTGACAAAATTCTACCAGCCTGTGCCCTGCTTCATTTTGTACTCCAAGGCCAAACTTGCCTGTTATCCCGGTTATCTTTTGGCTTCCTACTTTAGCATTCCAATCCCCCATGATGATAAGCACATCATTTTTGGGCGTTGCTTCTAGAAGGTGTTGTAGGGCTTCATAGAACTGATCAACTTCATCCTCTTCAGCAGCAGTGGTTGGGGCGTAGACCTGGATCACTGTGATGTTGAATGGTTTGCCTTGGATTCGAACTGAGATCATTCTGTCATTTTGGGGATTGTATCCCAAGACTGCTTTTCCTACTCTCTTATTGATTATGAATGCTACTCCATTTCTTCTGCGAGATTCTTGTCCACAGTAGTATACCTGATGGTCATCTGAATTAAATTCACCCATTCCTGTCCATTTTAGTTCACTGATTCCTAAAATGTCGATGTTCAGTCTTCTCATTTCTTGTTTAACCACGTCCAGCTTGCCTTGATTCATGGATCTGACGTTCCAGGTTCCTATGGAATAAAAATCTTTACAGCATCGGACTGTCTTTTCGCCACCAGTTACTTCCACAACTGAGCGTCCTTTCGGCTTTGGCCCAGCCGCTTCATTCATTCTGGCGCTACTCGTACTAGCCGTCTGCTCATCCCCAGTAGCATATTGGACACCTTCCGACCTGAGGGGCTCATCTTCCAGCGTCATATCGTTATGCCTATTGGAACTGTCCATAGAGTTTTCATGGCAAAGATACTGGAGTGGTTTGCCATTGCCTTCTCCAGTGGATCACCTTTTGTCAGAGCTCTCAGCTATGACCTGTCCGTCTTGGGTGGCCCTGCACGGCATAGCTCATAGCTTCACTGAACTACGCAAGCCCCCTTGCCACAACAAGGCAGCGATCCTTGAAGGGGGAAAGAGAAGATAAATAACACTTTATAGGGACATCTTAGCTAAGACTTTAGTGACAAAATAAGACATTTGGATCTTTATCAGCGAGTAAAAAAATGTCAGGGTCAAAGAATTATTTACAAACAATTAGTGAAAGTCGGACTCTCCCAGGGGATGTGGAACATGTCCTCGGGGCACCTTGCTGCATGCTCCACTGACAGGCCGTTTTTGTTCTGCCTACCGGTGAGGTTCAACAACCCTCTCTAGCTGGCCTCTGAAACTCGGCCTAGAAAACAGAATTTCTCCCAGGTGGGCACATTAATACAAGCACCACACCTCCACCAGAACATCCAAGCCCATGGCGGAGCTGAAGAAGACCGATTCCAAGAACCATTTGGCAATCCAGACCGGCGCAAAAAATCCCAGAATGCATGCAGCATTTGCCTGAGTCGGCCCTGAGAAGCGGTCATGTGCACCGAGAAATGTTTTCTTTTTCAGTGCGCCGAAAGAGTCTGTCAATCACCCTCAGTTGCAGCTTTCTCTGCTGGCGTGAGGAGAAAGCAGCTTATTTCCATATCTTAATTAAAATTTCTATTAATCCCTTCTGAGGCTCCGTCGTAACTTCGGGACGCACGCGCCCATACACACACAAAATAATAACATGAATATTTCTGATAAACATTTGAGACTGATAATTCCAGAGGCTTTAGCATGTCTGGTATTATTGATGAACAAAATCAACACAGCCCTCTTACAGGACGAGGCGTTCGAAAGCAGAGCTGTGATCTTGGTTTGTGTGTTTGTGTGTGTTTGTGTTTGTGTGTGTGTGTGTAGACACTGCCCTAAAAGGAACTGGATGAGTAGTGGAGTAAGTTGTGCTGTAATAGCGACGATGGATCAAAGGCAATTGGAATTTTGCGTTGAATCTCATAGCATTTTATCTTCAGGGCAAAGAAATCTGTCATTTGTTTTCATGGCAGGGATTGCCCCGGTAGACGATTGACGGAGCGGGACTATTAGGAACTATTTTTCAGACAAGGTGTGGACAATAAGGTTACCAACCCAGCCCCTGGAGAAGGGGCTTCCCCACTGCCAGGCCTCACTGCCCCTCACTTCCAGTCAGCGGACCAGTGGGGGGGGGGCTTACTCAGAAAAAGAGTAAGGCCCATCTGATGTCACAACAAATGGTCTCTGTCGCTTCTGATGTGACCTCCCCTCCCACTACCATCCCCCACTAGTTTAATTTTCTCCATGGGAATTCATAGAATCATAGAGTTGGAAGGGACCTTCTGGGTCATCTAGTCCAACCCCCTGCACTATGCAGGACACTCACCACCCTATCGCTCATCCACTGTCACCTGCCACCCCCTTGAACCTTCACCGAATCAGCCTCTCCATCAGATGGCTCTCCAGCCTCTGTTTAAAAATCTACAAAGATGGAGAACCCACCACCTCCCGAGGAAGCCTGTTCCACTGAGAAACCACTCTAACTGCCGGGAACTTCTTCCGGATGTTTAGACAGAATTTCTTTTGCCTTAATTTCATCCCATTGGTTCTGGTCTGTCCCTCCAGGGCAAGAGAGAACCACTCTGCTCCATCCTCTATATGGCAGCCTTTCAAATACTTGAAGATGGTTATCAGATCCCCTCTCAGTCGTCTCCTCTCCAGGAGAGCCAGTTTGGTGTAGTGGTTAGGGAGTGCGGACTTCTAATCTGGCATGCTGGGTTCGATTCTGCGCTCCCCCACATGCACCCAGCTGGGTGACCTTGGGCTCACCATGGCACTGATAAAACTATTCTGACCGAGCATTAATATCAGGGCTCTCTCAGCCTCACCCACCTCACAGGGTGTCTGTTGTGGGGAGAGGAAAGGGAAGGCGACTGGAAGCCGCTTTGAGACTCCTTCGGGTAGAGAAAAGCGGTATATAAGAACCTTCTTCTTCTTCTTCTTCTTCTTCTTCTTTTTCTTCTTCTTCTTCTTCTTCTTCAGGCTGGAGCTGTTTGTTCTTCTATATGCCAAGTGTTTGACTTTGGCAAGAAAGTGTCTGTGAAATACTTTGGATGCTGCACGTGCTTCATAAATGTGGGTTATTATTAGGCACCGTATGCAGGAGAGCTTTCCTGTCTTTTCTGCAGAGAAATTGTGCTTCTCTGTTGTCTAGCTTCCTAAATACTCACTAATTCACAGTTGGACAGGAGAACAAGTAATTTCCGACAGTAGCCCTGCAGGGAAGACAGAAAATTACTCAAGTTTTAAGGTGATTTCAAAAGTCCTGCTGAGATGGTTTCAGGCCCCATTGGCTGATTCCCCAGGGGCATTTATATCAATCCATATTTGCCAGCCAGGCACAAATACTTTCATTTAAGAGTTGCCAACCACCAGGAGGGGCCTGGAGATCTGCCAGAATTATGATCTCTAGGTGACAAGGATCAATTCCCCTGGAGAAAAGGGCCCTTTTTGAAGATGGACTCTGTGGCATTATGCCCCACTTGGGTCCCCTACCTAAACCCCACCTTTCCCAGGGTCCACCCCCCCCCCCCGGTTCACCCCCAAAACCTTCAGGAAATTCCCAATCCAGTGCTGGCAAACAGACTTTGCTTGTATTTGACGAAGATCTAATGAAACTCTTGTTCTGCTGTACTGGGGAGTTGTCATGCCCCTGTGATATGCGTACATGAAGACACCAAATCAGACTCAGGTCTTTTCGTAGAGATGAGTAAAAAGTAGCCTCATTGGGCATTTAGGGGAGCAACAACAGGGACTTGCCATCACAGAGGAAATGTTGATAAAGATGCCTTACGGAGTTCTTCAGGAACAGTTATACCCTCAGCTCCATTTGCAGGGGATTTGCGTGCCAAAAGGCATTCCCATGGAAAGCACAATGTTAGCTAAACTCCAAAGTGCAACCATTCTTCAAACGTCTTAGCACCCAAAGAACCATGCAAGGTCGTTTTATACTCCTTACAACACTAAACAGTACCAGCCATGAAAGATAACAGGAATAACTTCAGAAGGCTGGAAGAACAAAGGGAATGGGAAAGGGAGGCTGGGAGATCACCCCTGGGAGAAGCAGGCCCCCTCCTGAGCCCATTGGATACATGACAGGAGTCATGAGACTAGGGCTACCAGTCTCCAGGTGGGACCTGGGGATCCCCCAGAATTACAGGTCATCTCCATACTACAGAGATCAGTTCCCCTGACCACTCCCGAAGTCTCCAGGTATTTCTCAATCCTGAGCAGGCAAGCCTAGAGCATCACTATAGATTAAGCAGCCACCTGGGTTTGTCTCTTTGTCTTGAAAACCCTATGGGGTCACTGTATGTCAGCTATGACTTGGGGAGGAGGGGAATTAAAAACTACAACAAGCAGCTGTCGGCAGAGGGTTACTCTTGAATATACCAAGACTGACCTTTTAAATGTTTCTAAGAAACTTTTTGCTGTTTCTTCCTGAAAACCAAAGTGGCATCCCAATCCTAAACCAGTTGGACTGCATCCAAATAAGGATAGATTCAAGTTGGTAGCCATGTTCGTCTGAAGTAGCACAACAAATCAAGAGTCTAGTAGCACCTTTAAGACCAACAAAGATTTGAATCATTTTTTGAATAAAGACTTGAATAAATATTTGATGGTCTTAAAGGTGCTATTGGACTCTGATTTTGTTGGATCCAAATAACTTACTGCTGTTCATTTGCAGTGTGGCCCACAGCGGTCCCGGTGAGAATTAAGCCCACGCTGAAGGAAATAATTACAAATATATTTTTTCCAGACCTTCAGCTGGCCGACCAAACATGTAAATATAAACAGATTCCAGTAGCACCTTTAAGACCAACAAAGATTTATTCAAGGCGTGAGCTTTTGAATGCAAGCACTCTTCCTCAGACTAAGAAAGCTCACGCCTTGAATAAATCTTTGTTGGTCTTAAAGGTGCTAAGGTAAAGGTAAAGGTATCCCCCGTGCAAGCACGGGGTCATGTCTGACCCTTGGGGTGATGTCCTCTAGAGTTTTCTTGGCAGACTCAATACGGGGTGGTTTGCCAGTGCCTTCCCCAGTCATTACCGTTTACCCCCCAGCAAGCTGGGTCCTCATTTTACCGACCTCGGAAGGATGGAAGGCTGAGTCAACCTTGAGCCGGCTGCTGGGATCGAACTTCCAGCCTCATGGGCAGAGCTTTCAGACAGCATGTCGCTGCCTTACCACTCTGCACCACAAGAGTCTCTGGACTCTGATTTTATTGTGCTAATTAAAAATTTTATTGTGCTACTATAAAATTTTATTTATTTTAAAGGTGCTACTGATTTTATTGTGCCACTTCAGACCAACACAGATACTCATTTGAATCTAGGTACATTTAAATTCAGAGTACTTATTTCCCCAACTTCAACCTGAACCGTACTATTGGTGACCAAGAACAAGAGGTTAAAAAAAAGGATTCCTCTAAATCAGGGGTAGTCAGACTGCGGCCCTCCAGATGTCCATGGACTACAATTCCCAGAAGCCCCTGCCAGCGAATGCATTCGCTGGCAGGGGGCTTCTGGGAATTGTAGTCCATGGACATCTGGAGGGCCGCAGTTTGACTACCCCTGCTCTAAATGAACCGAACGCTGAAAACAGGTGACTGCCAAGCTCACCAAAGATCCAAAGCTCTTAATCACCTTTGACTCACAGAAAATTGGACACGGAGGATGAGGTGATGCATGCAATGAGGGGGGCAGATTAGAGAGAAATTGGGAGGAAAAAAGCTCTTGATGTGAGCCCCCCCAAAAAACACAAGCTTTCTTTGCTCTTGAGGAGCCGTTTCGGTTTGAACCTTTCTTGGCAATGGGGGCGAGACTCCAGTTGTGTAACCTGAGCAATAAAGTAGCTCATCAGTAACTTCTCAGGGAAAGTTGTGATTACTCGAACTGACATTCTAATAGCCTCTAGACATGGACTCTACTGAGTGGAGGAGCCTGATAAGCTATTGAGCTATTAAGGGATGTAGAATCAATTAATGTAGCGAGATAAGAAAGTAATACCCTACCTAGGTAAATAGTACATGTCAGACAAGTCACTGTGAATTGAGGTGGGGGTTGGGGGGGGGAGTGTCGTCGACATGCCTATCTTTGTCAGTCTACATTCTCTCACGCAATGGAAGGATGAGTCTTCAGACTTTGGCTTCTTCTTCTCGGGAGCAAATTGAGGTGAGGAGGGTGCAATTTGCAGTAGAAAGGCTTGGAGGAGGGTAGTGCTTAACCTGGCTCATTCCCACTGGATTTCCTACCCACATTTCCTACACACACACACAGTGCAATTGTTCCTCGTCTTGTGCATCTCTGGAAACAGTACAAGAACAATGCAGTTCTGCTAGAAAGTAGAGGTGAACATTCTTGGCGTAATATTTCCTTATCGTGCCTGCAGGAATGATGTTGGCAGAATTCAAGCAACGGTCAGGAATTGAGGGCCTAGCAAGATTTTAAGAGGAACACAAGAAGAAGAGTTGGTTTTTATACCCCACTTTTCACAGCTCGAAGGCGTCTCACACACCGATTATGCACGGGGCAGAAAGGCTGGGATGGTGGTGACATGGCATCGGGGCTAATCCCTGCATACGCACAATCTTGCTGCCATCCCAGCCCCCCCCCCCCAAGCCCTGTCTTGAATCAAGGCCTTGGATGGCCTGCAGCAAGGAAATGTGAATTATTCTATGTTACCTGTCTTGCTGTTCATAAAGGAAGAGCTGGGCCTGGGAGGGACACAAAATGCCCTGTTCGTAATGCTGTGGAGCCAAATGGAGCATTTCTACACTCCCACTATCCTGCGAGGGGATGCCCATGCCTCCTCCCCCTCTCCCACTATGAGACACAGTTGAACCTTTCCCACCCTGGAGTTGTGGGTGCACAACTCTGGGGTGGACCCTGACGCCGGGGCATTTCCCCCCCTGTGTGTATGTGGGACACAGTGGGGCTTGCTGTGTGGTGGCCACACTGATGGTGGCCCAGTGTGGCCACCACCATGCATAATTGGTCACAGAGGCTTATAATCCCCTTCCCTTTCTTCTCCCCACAACAGACATCCTGTGAGGTAAGTTGGGCTGAGAGAACCCTGATGTTACTGCTTTGGGAGAACAGCTCTATCAGGACTGTGACTAGCTCAAGGTCACACAGCCGCCTGCACGTGGAGGAGCAGGGAATAAAACCCAGCTCACTGGATTAGAAGCCGCCGCTCTTAAGCGCCACACCATGAAATGGAGCTGCTTTCCCTTAATTTCCCTGTCATTTACCAAAGGTCAGAAGCAGCAAGCCTAGACTTTTGGAGAAATTAGGGCATCCTGCCTGGAACCTGCTACTCTGAGTGATAGCTGAATGTCACTTTGAGGTCTGGCAGAGCTTTTGTCGGAAATCCTCTGTCTCCCACCCGCCTTCATGCCTGTCGCCCCCACAATGATAGCAACTGTGTGGGATGCCAGGGCGTCAATAATAGGTATGCAGCTCAGAACGCAGCTCAAGGGATGCCTGCTGAGACTAATTTCAGAATCTAAACATCCCAGTGCTAAAACACAGGGGCTGTCGATTCAATTTACAAGGTGAATTCTAAACAATATACTAAGCGTGAGGTTCCACTGTTCATTTAAGGAGGATTAGGAACAGAATTTCCAATTTTCTACTCCCAACCAGTTCTGCTAGAGGAGCAGGGCGAAGTTTTGCTCTATCCCTCCCTCTCTTTCTCTTTATAAGAGATTGAACTGAATTTAGAATTAATTGGTTGCCTGTTTTTTCATTAACCTCCATGCTGCTGTTGGAAGACTATCATAAAAACCCGTTACAGATAGGCTCACAAAGAAGAGACATTGAAATAAGTATATCCCCCGTTACTTCTCACTTGTGGCAAAGGATTGACACATCAGCCACTATGTAACACAGAATTAGGTGCACTTTGATTTGCATCAGGTTGTGGCTTCTAAACAATCAGCTGGTGCAGTGAGTTCCAGAGAATATGCATGCAAGGTTACTAAATGCCAGAGAGTGGATAGAGAGGTTCCCATCTGGCAGTGTCCTACCTCTGAAGATGCCAACCACAAAATGCCAGGAACTAAAACCACCAGGCCACAGGCACACAGCCTGGAGAGCCCACAATGACCAGTTGACTCCAACCATTCAATTCAGTTCAGCCTCTGAATTTCTTGCCTTAAAATCCTGTATGGTCATCCTAAGTCAGCCGTGGCTTGATGGCACGTCCCTGGCCAAAATGATGACAAAAGCAAAAAGGCTGGGGGTGGGGGGTGGGGCTCACTGGTTTCCACTGAGATCTTTCATTGGCAAAAAGGAGAAACTGGTATAATTAAAGGCATCTTTCAACACTTTTAAAGCTTTCTGTGTCGATTTCTTCTTCCCAGCGATCCAAGACTAGCGAAAATCTCATATGGTTAGACTCATCCCGCTTAAAGTTTAATTGGCGGAAAATGTAAGCAAAAGTGAGGAAGAAACTGCCGAGGACCCAACATTCACGTTCTGCTAAGGTGGCTACTCGAGAGTAAATACAGCTTGTAGAATCTCTCAAACATGCCTGGCGTGAAACTGACTAATAAGGCATTATCACTAGATGTGCAGCACACATGAAAAAAAGAGAGGACATTTTGACACCATGACACTTTTTCTCACTGGTATGCAGAATATATATCATGTGATCCCCAGGAGAAAAATCAGAGAAAAAACAGATGCAGGCAGAGTGCATGTGCCACATTCAAAGCAAAGCCCTACTGACTCAACTTCGGGGGAAATCGCGCTCTCCATTCATTGGCTGCCACTTGACCGATATCATGCCAGCAACAATCTATCACTTCTGGGTCTCTATCAGAAGTTTTCGTAATGGTGCTGTTGCAGTCCCATTTTTTTTTTAAACATCCCCTTCAGAAAATACCCTCCCCTTAGGCATCAACAGGCTAGTGGGCAGCAAATAGGGAAAGCTGAAGGCAAAGAGTAGTTCTCTCCAGTTGTCTATCACTTAATAATAATAGTAATAACACAGGATGACATTTTAAATATGAATAACCGAAGCTAATTTGTCCCAAGCTCGCCAGGAAGCTCTGGGCACCCTGGGAAGGTGTGAGGAATGCATTCACTAAGTCACAGCATGGGCTCTATTACGAGGAGAAAATGCCCCCTGTTTACGTGGGAGGGCTTAAGGGCTTTTAACGTGGGCTTCTCACTGAGTGGCTGAAGACGTTTCTTAACTTTGGATGATTCCTATGCTGTTCTGTGCCTTACCAGCGGGGTGTGGTGGTGAAGAGTGGTGGATTCTAATCTGGAGAACTGGGTTGGATTCCTCACTCCTCCTCCCCATGCTGCCATCTTGGTTATCTTGGGCCAGTCACAGTTTTCTCAGATCTCTCTCAGCACCACCTGTTTCACAGGGTGTTTGCTGTGGGGAGTGGAAGGGAAGGCCACTTTGGATAGTAAATAGCAGAGTACAAAAAACAGATCCTTCTTCTTCTTAGAATCATAGAATCTGGACCCCATCAAGATATATTCATAGTTAGGATTTTTGGCACCAGTGTGCATTACTTTGCCCTTACCCTCCTCTGACCTTATTTGTCATGGTGCTGCCCACTCCCCCAATCTCGGCAGAATCCCCCTGAGACAGCTAGTCTGAGAGGGGCAGTTGCCACATCGCCAGCCTAAATGAATAAATCAATTCCCAGGCCACCCTGGTTCTCACCACCCTGAATGTGTCACCCACAAAGGTAGCCGTTTACCTGCTTACTCCCCACCCCAAATCCTTAGTGAACCGCTTAAAAAACGCTCCCAAATATTCAAGGTACATCAGCGCGTGAAATAAATTCATTATGGCCCAGCCCCAAAGCTCAGGGGAGATGCCCGCAAGTTTCTTTCTCTTATTTGTTTCAACACGCAGAGCTGGTCAGCTTGACGGTTCAGACAACGTCTGGGTGTAAGGCGAGAGGGGATAATAATTCCCCGAGCGTGTGTCACGGAAAGCCTTGGGGGATTTTTCAGCAAGTGGAAGCTCTTATCTAGGGGTAGTCAAACTGCGATCCTCCAGATGTCCATGGACTACAATTCCCAGAAGCCCCTGCCAGCGAATGCTGGCAGGGGCTTCTGGGAATTGTAGTCCATGGACATCTGGAGGGCCGCAGTTTGACTACCCCTGCTCTTATCTGCCTTTGGGTAACGGCATTATCCAGCTTTCGTTAACGCTTCTCCGGCAGAGTAGATGGCCTCCAACATATGATAACCTCTACTTAGGAAACATACTCCAGAAATGGTGCATAATAGAGCAGTTTAGGGGGGGGGGGAGCAAAGAGCAAAGTATGCTGGCTTTAGTCTCTGGTGAGGATTAAGGGCACAGCCGTACACTCTGTATGAGGGTTTATGCAGCTCTTTTTGCATTTCCATGCAATATATATACCCATGAAGATGTTTTTTTCCCAGCCCAATGACACATGGGCCTGTCTAATTAAGCCTAGGATATCAAAATGGGGGAGAAAATAAAGGACAGAGATTGGATGATGGACTGCTGAGGTGGCAGTGGCATTAAAAAAAATAGATTCATAGAATTGGAAGGGAAGAATTACTCTAGTGACCTAGATGGCCTGTATGGCCCCTTCCAACTCTATGTTTCTGTGATTCTATGATTCTACTCCGACTTCCTGTTCAAAGCATGATCAGCCTGAAGTATCCCTGAGAAGGTTAGATCTTATAAACCGCTTTTCTCTACTCAGAGCCTCAAAGCGGCTTACAAACGCCTTCCCTTTCCTCTCTCCACAACAGGTACCCTGTGAGGGAGGGGAGGCTGAGAGAGCCCTGAGATTCCTGAAGAAGAAGAAGAGTTGGTTCTTCTATGCTGCTTTTCTCTACCCGAAGGTGTCTCAAAGCGGCTTCCAGTCACCTTCCCCTTCCTTTCCCCGCAGCTGTGAGTTGGGTGAAGCTGAGAAAGCCCTGATATTACTGAAGAAGCAGAAGAGTTGCAGGTATGGTTCCGTTCACAAATCATTGGAAAAATATATTTGTGTTGTCACTTCCTGTGCTGTAGGGGCAGTGTCGTGATGGCACGTCTCATGGGAGTATCTGGGTGATGTCACTTAAGGAGACGTGTGACTTCCAGGGGCTTGGCAGGAAGGCATGGCCTTGCTGACGTCACTTCCGAGGTTCGTTGAAGCCTGAAGAATGTTTCAGAGGGTTCTTAATGGTCAAAGGGCAGCGAAAGGCTAGTCCCTTTATGCAACCGAAATCCTCATCCTTGTAAAAAACTGGTTCTGCATGTTCCTGCATGCTCACCAACCTGCAGTGTTCATTCCCCCTACTCCTTAATTACTCCTACAGGTCTAATTATTTGCATTTCACGCACGCTGCCATCTTAGGGTTCAGACGGTTGGAGGGAGATTGAGCTCGCCCTCATCCCTCATCTCTGTGCGAAGAGTGGGTAATTATCTTTGCGTTCCTGGAGGAATGTTACCATAAATATGGCTGTCGTTTCTCATTACTGCACAGCGAACAAAGGAAAGGAAGAGAACAAAAGAGTTTGCGATTATGCCATCCCACAGAGTGGTGCATGCGTTGGGGAGGGTCATTCTTGCAGTTCTTTGTCGGGGGGGGGGGGGGCAGAGAATGGACAGCCGTCCTGCAAATATTCAACAAGGACTCCTTGTGGCAATTCTTTTGAGTTACTGGTCCCGTCTTTAACGTTGCCTCGTTGGCAGAGTAAAAGCTGCCAATTTAAGAGCAGAGGGCTTCTCTTTCGGCAAGCTGGGGTTGATTCCCCATTCTTCAACATGGGCTCGTCACAGCCATGATAGTGCTGCTCTTACAGAGCAGTTCTGTCAGAGCTCTCTCAGCCCCACCTACCTTATTGGGTGTCTTTTGCGGGAAGAGGAAGGAAAGGCGATAGTAACCCACTTTAAGACTCCTTCAGGCAGTGAAAAATGGTATAAAAAACAACCTTTTTCCTAATTGGCCTGAATTGGCTGAGCTGGCAATATCCCGGGGGCAGCTGGAGATTTTCTGGGAGTACCATGAGCCCCTGCTAGCATGGCCAATTGGCAGGGGGAAATGTACAACTGGAAATGGAGTCACTGAACATCTGGAGAACCACAGTTTGGCTATTGGAACTGGGGTAGGCTGCAAATGCTGAGAACTTTGACGTGAACATGATCTTCAGGATCTGAGATTGGTTGGACTTCCTTGAAGTGAACCCCTGATTAGATTGCCTGAATGCAAAACCGAATCTTGCTTGATAACAAGCCACAATTACCAACTTAAATTGTCTCAATGACTGGTAAAGAAGCACATATCGCTTAGCATATATTGAAAAGGAGTGCATAGGCAGTCAACCTGTGGTCCTCCAGATGTCCATGGACTACATTTCCCATGAGCCCCTGCCAGAGAATGCTGGCAGGGGCCCATGGGAATTGTAGTCCATGGACATCTGGAGGACCACAGGTTGACTACCGGATATACTGAAAAGGAGTAGATATCACTTAAGATATATCGCTTAGAAGCATGTGTCACTCAAGTGACTGAATCAATGAAAATGACTCACTCATTGGATTTGGAATTGTTTGCAGTTTCTTGCTACGTTGCTTGCCTTTCCAGCTTTGTAGTCAGCGGCATCTCCGAATTCTGCATGAACAAAATGCAAAATTAGCTAGGATTAAAGGTGTACACTGAAGGGACACAAAGGCTGATTCCTCATGGATGGAAAAAGCTGAGAGGGCAGTCATAGGGAAGCTGCCAGGCAGGCCCCCTGCTGCGGATCAGGCCCTCAAATGGCCTGGGCTAAGGGAGCACGGATGCTTCTGTGTTCCCTTAGCCCAGTGTGGGGGTCAACAGGACCTGTCCCATGTGGACACGGTGTCCTATGGTGCCCTGTGGTGGCCCAGAAAGGGCAAGAAATGATCTTGACAGGCTGGAAAACTGGGCAAAAATGAACAAACTGAATGTTAATACTGAAAAATGTAAAGTTCTTTATTTAGGTAGGAAAAATCAAATGCATCACTATAGGATAGGTGAGACTTCATCTTGGCAGTAGTACATATGAAAAGGATCTGTGTATCTTAGTAGATCATACACTGATGTTAGCACCTTACTCCACTCTGGTTAGACCTCACTTGGAGTACCGAATTCAGTTTTGTGCATCACAACGGAAGAAAGATGTAAAGAAACTGGAGTGTGTCCAGAAGAGGGCAATAAAGATGGTGAGGGGTTTGAGACAAAGACATTTGAGGAAAGGTTGAGGGAGCTTCGTCTGTTTAGCCTGGAGAGGAGGCAACTGAGAGGGGATCTGATCACCATCTTCAAATACTTGAAGAGCTGTCACAGAGAAGATGAAGCAGAGTTGTTTTCTGTTGCCCCAGAGGGTCAGACCAGAACCAATGGGCTGAAATTAATTCAAAAGAATTTTTTGGCTAAACATCCGGAAGAAGTTCCTAACAATTCCTCACAGGCTTCCTCGGAGGTGGTAGGTTCTTTTCTTTGCAACTTTTAAAGCAGAGGCTAGTCATCTGACAGAAATGCTGATTTTATTAATTTAGGCACATTGTACATGGGTGGGCAGGTATTGTGAGTTCCTGCATTGTGCAGAGGGTTGGACTAGATGACTCTGGAGGTCCCTTCCACCTTTATGATTCTATGTCAAGAGTTGAACCTGGGACCTCCTGCAAGCCAAACCGATGCTCTGCCGCTGAGCCACAGCCCCTCACCAAGGCCTATTCTGCACGCAATAGATAAAACACTTTCAATGCGCTTTACAAGTAGATTTCCCTGTTCTGCACAGGGAAACCCAGCTGCCAAAACACATTGAAAGTGCATTATCCTCCTATGTGTGCGGAATAGGCCCGACTTGGAATTATATCATTCTGCTTGGAGTTGCGCTGTTGGAGTACCATGAAATTCCTTTGAATTGAGGGCCGCGAGTTCTCTAGCCAGGAAGTGCCAGGCTCGCCCAGACTATAATGTCACAAAGAAGAAAAGCAGGAGATTAAGAATTACGGCTGCCACGCCAGTGCTCTGTTCCTGCCTTCTGTCCCATATGGTGCATATGAAACCACCTGGTGTTTCACAGCTCCCATTAATAATCGGACTCAACAGGCAAGGCAACCTGGGTAAAATGGACGCTCTGTCACAGGCACAAACCAGATGGGGCTCTGCAATCCCGTAGGCAGGAGGCAGAGATGGACAGCCAGGCTTCCGTCCAAGGACACGGCGAAGCGAGAGCCATGCATACTGATCGGGACAGCCCAGTCAAAGCAGGCGATTGCGTTCCGAAGTGGTTCGGGATCCGGCAAACCTGACGATTCGGTGGGGCATGAAGGATGGGCCCCCGATCTCTCCCAGCTGTTTTCTTGCCCCTGTTATTGGGAAAACCAAGAAGGTCAAACAGTTGCAATGAGTAGGGGTTTTGTAGAGTGGTTTTGTTGGTCTGCTGTGGAAGAGTTAGATCGGGTTTCTCAAGCCGGGTTTTACAAAAACCTGGGGTTCCTTGACAGCCCTGGAAGGGTTTACCGAATAGGGGGGAGTTAATTATTTTTTAAATATATTTTATTAAATATGTTACACCTTTCCAGGGCAATATGACCATTTATGGTCATGTCAACCCTCCCCCCCCCCCAACCAAAGATGGGCCTGAAGGAGGGGGAAGGGAGAGGGGCCCCAGATGGGCAGGTACACAGTTTTGCTTCCTGACCATATTCTACACGATCACGCCACTTCTGGGGTTTCTTGAAGCCTGGAGAAGCCTTTTGCTCCCTCCCCCTGCCTTTACTACTGGCAGTTCTGCCTCATGGAGGCCAGAAAGAAGAGTAGAAGCTGAGAAGACATCCTGGACCCCACCCCCCTTTATACCATGTCACTTCAGAGCTCCCGCAGACCCCCCCTTCAAAACACCCACGGACTCCCAGGGGTCCACCAGCCACTGGTTGGGAATCCCTGAGTCAGCAGCTTGCATCCCTCGCTCACAACCATTTCTCTGGCCACACTGTTTCAAGAAAGTAAAATAAAACTGAAGGACATGGCCCTACGGCTGCCACCCAGTTTCCAGGAATTCCACTGGATCATAACGTAGGAATGTTCTGCATTGCCTCCTACATGTGAATCTAGTACCTTGAGCTCTGGAGATATCGCCCTTCCCCACTGTGCGGAATGCATTGTTTTAGAATCATAGAATTACAGAATCCTAGAGTTGGAACTGGCCACACATCTAGTCCAACTCCCTGCTCAACGCAGGATCAGCCCAAAGCATCCTAAAGCATCCAAGAAAAGTGTGCATCCAACCTTTGCTTGAAGACGGCCAGTGAGGGGGAGCTCACCACCTCCTTAGGCAGCCTATTCCACGGCTGAACTACTCTAACTGTTTTGCAATGCATCCTTTCCTTGAAGGGAATGAAGGAATGGGCCCCAGTTCATAAATCAGGCAGCCGAAGCTGCTGCTGTCGCCAACCTGGAATCTTTCATTCCTCCCCAGGTTCCCCTTGCCCAGGCTGAAGAAACATCTGTGCCATCCCAAGGAGACCCAGGCAGGCCATCACGGTATGCAACCAGGGCTGCAAGCCAGTTGGTGGAATGCCTCTGGTCTTTTTGGACTTCATGAGCCTGATAATGATTTTGCTCACTGCGTGGGGTCAAGGGGGGGGGGTCTGCATGTGGCTACCCAGAATGTTGTGTTCTGGTTTTGTTATTTAGAAGGGGGGAGAGAGATCTCTTGACTGCAATAGATAAGGAGCTTAACAAAATAAGAGAGAACCGGCTTGGTGAAGTGGTTAGGAACGAGCCAGGTTTGCCCGCTCCTTCACATGAAGCCAGCTGGGTGACCTTGGGCTAGTCACAGCCCTGTTAGAGCTGTTCTCCTGAGCGGTTCTGTCAGAACTCTCTCAGACCAACCTCCCTCACAGGGTGTCTGTTGTGGGGAAAGGAAAGGAAGGTGATTGTAAGCTGTTTTGAGACTCCTTCGGGTAGAGAAAAGCGGCATGTAAGAACCAATTCTTCTTCTTCAGTAATATCAGGGCTCTCTCAGCCTCACCTCCCTCACAGGGTTGTTGTGGAGAGAGGAAAGGGAAGGCGACTGTAAGCTGTTTTGAGACCTCCTTTTTGAGAAAAGAGGCCTATAAGAACCAACTCTTCCTCTTCTATGCTAAGGGGCTGTGTTAAAACAGATATCCTCCTGGGGCAGATGAAAAGTGACAGGGATGCCAGCCTCCAGGTGGGACCTGAGGATTCCCTGGAAATGCAGCTCATCTCCAGACTGCAGAGATCAGTTCTCCTGGAGAAAATAGAAGCTTTGGAGGGGGACCGTGTGGGGTCGTTGTAACCCATCAAGGTTCCTGTCTCCTACAGGTAAAGGTAAAGGTAAAGATAAAGGTATCCCCTGTGCAAGCACCGGGTCATGTCTGACCCTTGGGGTGACGCCCTCCAGTGTTTTCATGGCAGACTCAATACGAGGTGGTTTGCCAGTGCCTTCCCCAGTCATTACCGTTTACCCCCCAGCAAGCTGGGTACTCATTTTACCAACCTCAGAAGGATGGAAGGCTGAGTCGACCTTGAGCCAGCTGCTGGGAACGAACTCCCAGCCTCATAGGCAGACAGCTTCAGACAGCATTTCTGCTGCCTTACCACCCTGCGCCACAAGAGGCTCTGTCTCCTACAGGCTCCACCCCCCAAATCATTATGAGCCCCCCCCCTCCCCGGATCTGGCAACCTCCAACCTCCAAACCCCACCAGTGGCCAGAGGGGGCCTGGTCACCCTACATGTGACTGCATGTCTGGATCCCGCAAACTGGCATGGGTCACAGACGTGGGAGGGGAAGGTGGAGGGAGACCCATAGTAATTTTTTATTTCATCCCGGCCTCAACCATAGGCCTGGTGGAAGAGCTCTGTCAGGTCCCGGATCTCCACCAGGCAGGAGTAGGCTTGGTGCTTTGGCGTGCTTCGGTCACTTCGGTGATCATGGAAGCCCAAGGCGGCCAGTGCCGTGGCGTGGAGGGGAGGGGCAGCACTGGTGCCGACGCAGCAGCTGGTGCCCACACGCAGGCACAGAGCTCTGCGCCTGCATGCGGGTGCCAGCTGGTTCATCACTGCCATGCCGTCCCTCCCCTCTGCACCGTGGCGCTGACCTCCTCAGGATTCCGTGATCGCCGAAGTGGCCGAAGCAGCCAACCCTAGGCAGGAGCCAGATTTGACAAGGCCCTGGCTCTGGTCCCGATGTGTCCGGAGAGAGAAAAGCCATGCTTGCTCATTCACTTTTGGGGAGTAGCAGGACGATGCATTTTTTGCACATTTCTCACCATCTTGCTGGCGGTAAATAGGAGGCCGCTTTTTCTGCGCAGAAGGAATGTCTTTTGCGTGTGCCCAGACTTAATGTGGTAGCTAATTGTCGTAATTTTTGTCAGCAGGAACTGAAGCTGGTGGAGTCAACTTGTCTGAAAGGCATCATTGGCCCTTGCGAGTTTGGTGCATCGGCTGGTGAGGTGATTAGAGACCGGCTGGTTGAAAAGACAAATATGTCTCGCATCAGAGAACGGCGGCTTTTTGAACCAGGAGGTATTCTGCACGGAGCCAAATAAAACAGTTTAAAAAAACAACCAGTTTAGACCGCTTTATTATGTTACAATCGTTGCTCTGCATTGAATATAGTCTGTTTAAAAACTACGTTGCAATTCTCTCTGCATGGAACAATTCATAGCCCTGCCCCCTGTAGTTTTGCCAACTGGGCTTTGTTCTCTAATGCAGTCACTATTCTGCATAACTAAGGAGTTTCTCTGCATGGCTAATAGCCCATCTCAGGCAGGCAGGAGAGAAATGAATTGCTGAAAAGCCTCTTTCAGAAACAACGCTTAAAAGACGCTTAAAGCACCGAAGAGGCAGTTCACCAGGCAGAGCAAAATCAGTTTTGCGGAGTAAATTAACTCTTCTGTGCAGAGATCAGAAAAATAACGATGGATTTAGTGAGTTTTCATCAGCTTATCCATCATGCAGAAGAGGCCCAGGACTTTCTTTGGAGGTGGTAAGTTTTGGCCCGGGAGAGAAGGCTACAAAATGTGGGCTTGTTGCAGAAGGCTCTAATACAGACTCAAGATGCTGCAGAGGAATTGAAGGAGTCTATTGAAAGATTACGGCAGGGGTAGTCAAACTGTGGCCCTCCAGATGTCCATGGACTACAATTCCCACGAGCCCCTGCCAGCGAATGCTGGCAGGGGCTTGTGGGAATTGTAGTCCATGGACATCTGGAGGGCCGCAGTTTGACTACCCCTGGATTACGGGGTCAGTGAAATAGAATGTCAAGAAAAGTGGGCTTCTGTTGTGGTTCTATACAGCACCTGGCGAGTGATCCTAAGTTAGCATTTACTCTGCTCTGGTTCGGCCTCACTCGGAGTCCTGTGTTCAGTTTGGGGTGCCTCAGTTGAAGAAGGATGTAGACAAACTGGAGCATTTCCAGAGGAGGGCAGCAAAGATGGTGAGGGGTTTGGAGACAAAGACGTATGGGGTTAATGGAGCTTGGTGTGTTTAGCCTGGAGAGAATGTGACTGAGAGGTGATAGGATAGCCATCTTCTAGTACTTGTAAGACTGTCACATAGAGCAGGGGTAGTCAACCTGTGGTCCTCCAGATGTTCATCGACTACAATTCCCATGAGCCCCTGCCAGCATTTGCATGGGAATTGTAGTCCATGGACATCTGGAGGACCACAGGTTGCCTACCCCTGACATAGAAAATGGAGCTGAGTTGTTTTCTGTTGCCCCAGAGGGACAGACCAGAACCAATGGGATGAAATTAATTCACAAGAATTTCCGGCTAAACATCCGGAAGAAGTTCCTGACAGTGAGAGTGGTTCCTCAGTGGAACAGGCTTCCACCAGAGGTGGACAGAAATGCTGATGCTGTGAATTTAGGCAGATGGTGAGTGAGTGGGCAGAAGGATTGTGTTGGTGCTCAACTCTTGTGGCCCTTTCTTGCATGCCCAGGGAAATGCCAATCACCACTTTGGAGTCAGGTGGCAAATTTCCTCCAGGGCAGATGGGCTAGAGATTCTGGGTGGGTTTTTTTGGGGGGGGAGGGATCATCTGGGCATGGAATTGGGGTCACTATGGTGAGCAGGTAGTTGTGAATTTCCTTCATTAGACTAGATTGGGCTAGATGACCCTGGACGTCCTTTCCAACTCTACGATTCTACGATCTTATTTCATGGGCTTGCCATAAATCAGAAGTGGCTTGAGAGCACCTAACACACATGCTGTCTACCATGAGCAAAATGAGAAGAACCTATTTCTATCCAAGGATTCATTCTGTATTCGCCCCCGATTCTTTGAAGACCATCTTCAGCCTTCAAGCCTTCTGTTCGCACCTGTTCCAATGTGTGCTCATCATCACACTGAGCACTCCATGTGCGCGGGTTCTGCAGGTCAACCTTTCGTACCCAAGTTGCCACTGGACAAAGAGGCAGAAAAATGGAAGGAAACCTGTGGTCATTCGACCCACTTTTCCAAGCAGACGGTACAAAGGGTGTCCTGCTGGGATGTGAAAGGCAAACTCCAAATGGAACGGCAACACCTGGCCTGGGGCAGGGGGGGAGGGAGAAGAAGAGAAGCACGGCGAAGAAAATAAGTGTTCCTTCACTCCAGGTGCTGTGGGAGGAAAGGTGATCAGTGCGTGGTGACTGTTGCCAAGCAGAGCAAGGGAATGAAGCTTCAAAGCTGAGATAAGAAAGTGAGTCAGGCATTCCAACGACGGGGAAAGTTTCAAAGAAAGTTCTGCTGGCACGAAAGCTGGGGTGGGGAAACCGAATCTCCTGCCCACTTCCTGTTTCTTCAGGAAGAAGATTGGTGTGTGCTTTGGTGAAGCAAGGAGCAGCATCCTCCATTAAGGCTCTCTGCTGATGTGTGCGATGTAACCTGCCTGCAGCCTAGCCAAAGAGGCTTGAAATGTACTGCTTTTGTAACTGTCATTTATGCTTTTTTGCTTCAATGAGGAGACTGAAGCAGATAAATGTGATGTATTTCATGCATCTTCCTAGTAAAGATGGAAACCACAACTACAGTATTTGCTGGCGTATAAGACTACTTTTCCCCCCTGAAAAACATGCCTCCAAGTGGGGGGGTCGTCCTATACGCCGGGTGCACTTCAGTTGGGATAGACATAGCTGCCCATAGTGGCCCATAGTACTGTAATGTAATGTAACAAACTCTATATTTTGAGTGGAAATGTTGGGGGGTCATCTTATACGCCCAGTCGTCTTATACGCTGGCAAATACGGTACTTCAGAGGATAGGATTACCAGCTCCACCCATGGAGGTAGGCATCCCCCTGACCAGTGGGAGGACTTATTAGAAGAGAGACAGACAGAAAGATGGAGAGAGAGAGAGAGAGAGAGAGAGAGAGAGAGAGAGAGAGAGAGTGAGACAGAATGAGACAGCAGACCTTTGAAGATTGAGTGCCAGCCCTGGTCCTGCAGACTGAACGTCCCCACAGCATGGTGGGAAAAGCGCCAGCTGGTATTTCCTTTTGCCTTGGTTTACGGCTGTAGTGAAAATCAGGGGAGAGTCAGCCACATGGCCTGACCACATCCCCCCTCCAGCAGCCACAGCCCCGGAGGACTCATCCTGTCCCCACCATCACCACACCTTCCTGCCATGCTCCGTCTCAGGGGGAGGAGAGCAGGCCCAGAGGGGTCTCTGTTCGCACCCCTCCGGTCACTGAGGCTGGCGTCAGATTTGAAAGCAGATTTGAAACCACGACCAGATCGGCAATGCAGCATCAGGCACCAGCCCCCAGCAGCCTCCAAAACGCCCGGCCCTGGGAGGAGGAAGAAGGGGAGGGAGTGTTTGCTCTGCAAAGCAAGGAAACAGCAGTGGTGCGGTGGCCGCGGGCTCGGTGACCCCTGGGAAAACGGTTAATCGACCCCCAGGTTCAGAACCGCTGTCCTAGTGGTTCTGCTAATTAAAGCACAGTTTGTTATTGCCATGTGTGTCTGCGTGCGAAGCGTGCCTCATGGAGAAGCCCATAGGGCAGGGGTAGTCAAACTGCGGCCCTCCAGATGTCCACGGACTACAATTCCCAGGAGCCCCCTGCCAGCATTTGCTGGCAGGGGGCTCCTGGGAATTGTAGTCCGTGGACATCTGGAGGGCCGCAGTTTGACTACCCCTGCCATAGGGTTTTCAAGGTGAGATGTAAACAGAGGCAGTTAGGGCTCCAAAATCCAGATTGGGAGGGTGAGCGTTAGGCATGGGTGGGACGTCAGTCAGGTACAATGGCAGACAGTCCAGCTGTTTTCTCCGGGAAACTTAGAATTATTTTTTTAAATAAACACCTATGTGTGATATCCGTGGGCTCAGAGGTGGACACGGACAATGGTAGTGATTTGAGCTCTTTATTAGGACCCCAGCATGGCTCAAAGAGAACTGAGAAATGAAAAGTTTCTCAGTGGAACGGGCTTCCTCGGGAGGTGGTGGGAAAATTGGTCATCTATACAGGCTCCATGGGGTCCGCTCCCTATGTGTTGGGCTTGCAAGGGGTGGGAAGGGGAGGAGCCTCATGTGGGTGTGTCCACAGCTACCCTTCCCAACCCTGTTCGGCACGATTGCAGCACTTCTGAGGTTTCTCAAAGCCTGAAGAACGTTTCAGGGGATTCTCAAGGGTAAAAAAGATGAGAAAGGCTGCTGGAAGCCATCGGTGCTTCACTGCTCTTTTGCATATTTGACAGAGTTTTTTCTCAGTGGAACCGGCTTCCTCGGGAGGTGGTGGGTTCTCCATCTTTGGAGATTTTTAAGCAGAGGCTGGAGAGCCATCTGACGGAGAGGCTGATTCTGTGAAGGTTTAAGGGGGTGGCAGGTTACAGTGGATGAGCGATAAGGTTTGTGAGTGTCCTGCATAGTGCAGGGGGTTGGCCTAGATGACCCAGGAAATACTTTCCAACTCTATGATTCTAGGATTCTATATAGAGGATGGAGCAGAGTTTTCTCTCTTGCCCCGGAGGGACGGACGAGAACCAATGGGATGAAATTAATTCCAAGGAAATTCCGTCTAAATATCCGGAAGAAGTTCCTGACAGTCAGAACAGTTTCTCAGTGGAACAGGCTTCCTGGGGAGGTGGTGGGTTCTCCATCTTTGGAGATTTTTAAGCAGAGGCTGGAGAGCCATCTGACGGAGAGGCTGATTCTGTGAAGGTTCAAGGGGGTGGCAGGTGACAGTGGATGAGCGAGAGGGTTGTGAGTGTCCTTCATGGTGCTGGGGGTTGGACTAGATGACCCAGGAGGTCCCTCCCAACTCTATGATTCTATGATTCTAACCATCCCCCCCACACACACACACCTGTGCATGCTGTTTGGTCAGTTTCAGCTTCAATTGACCAGATCCGGCAGCTGGGATCTAGCTGCACATTGGTCAAATACGGTGCAGGCTCAGAACTTGCCTCAGACCTCCGACGTGGCCCTCAGCACATCTACAGGCACAGCAATAAGCCTTCTTTGTAGCCTGGGAATGAGTTGTAATGCCTGGGGATCTCCAGTCCTTGCCTGGAGGTTGGCAAAACTAGCACTTCACCATTGCCTTCCTCTCCGTGGCTACCCTGGTCTTCTATCCAGGGCCGATGCTGACAGCCAGTGCTGGATAGTGGTGAAGAGCAACCGACTCTGATCTGGGGGATCAGGTTGGTTTAGGGTTGCCAGGGCCATTGGGTGCTACTGGCAGGGGATGGGGAGGGGGGTGATGCTCGGTCTCTGGGGCAAAACTCTATGGTAGAATTTGCTGATAACCATAGAGTTTTGCCCCCAAACCAGAGCAACACCCCTTGATGACCCTGATGTGCTGACACAGGTGACATCAGGATGTTATGTTAAAATGGGGTGTTCCTCCAGTTCAGAGTAGATTTGGGGAGGGGACCAGCATCCCCAAAGTTGGACATCCCCAGCCAGACCAAGTGACTTGGCCACCCTAGACTTGGCCACTCTCTGCCTCATCAAGTCTGCTGGGTGATCTTGGCCCATTCACAGTTCTCTCCGAGCTTTCTCAGTCTCAGCTCCCTCAATAGGTGGCCCTTATGGGGAGAGAAATGGAAGCGGATTGTAAGCTGCTTTGGGACTTCTTAGGATAGACTCACAGGGGTGGCCAAACAGCGGCTCTCTAGCTGTCCACTGACTTCAATTCCCATGATTCCCTGCCAGTGCATGGTGGCAGGGGCCCATGGGAATTGTAGTACATGGGCATCTAGAGAGTCACAGTTTGGCCACCCCTCAGATCAAGACCAGTGGGATACAAAAAGAAAAAAAAACAGTTTTCCTTCTCCCACTTAGTTTCTGAGATCTGATGAGATCGGCCTACCCTGGGCCATTCCGATCAGGGCCGAGGCAATGAAATCGTCCTCCCTGATCAGGAAAAACCTGGAATGTCAGCGGAAGCATCCTTCTAGAGACACAGCTTGAAAAGTTCCTTCTTCTCTTCCGGGTTTGCCATTCCCTGGGCAACCCCGGCTTAAACAAGCAAAGATAACGAATGTGTTTCTCTGTGCCGCCGTGTCCTTGGTTGATTCCACAGCTGTTCAGCCATTCAGCTGTGAAAGGACAGGGCCCCTGGCAATACCGATCCCCCACTGCTGTCGTGCTGGGGTGTCACCAGATGGAGTCGATTGCGGTTATCGAAGCTGGGTGCACACTCTCCGATGGCTTGCCTAGCCTGGCATATGCAAATCGGTTCCAGGCATCTGGTTCTCTTTTGGTTTTGTGGTTTGTTTGTTTCCCCCCCTCTTTTGGAGGGATTGGCTTTAAACGGAAACCATCGTAAACTCAAACAAGCCCCACCCTGGACCCTGAGAGGTAGCATGGTACAGGGGTGAAGAACCAAATTTGATTTCCCTTTCTCCAGATGAAGCCACGTGGGTGACCTTGGGCAAGTCACAGTTCTCTCAGAGCTCACTCAATGTCACCTACATCACAGGGTGCCTGTTGTGGAGAGAGGAAGGGTCGGCAATTGTAAGCCGCTTTGGGATTCTTTCAGATAGTGAAAAGCAGGATACAAAAAAAAAACAGCCCTTCCTTCCTTCCTTCCTTCCTTCCTTCCTTCCTTCCTTCCTTCCTTCCTTCCTTCCTTCCTTCCTTCCTTCCTTCCTTCCTTCCTTCCTTCCTTCCTTCCTCCCTCCCTCCCTCCCCTCCCTCCCTCCCTCCCTCCTAGAACTAGCTTGGTTTTGTGGTTAGATTGGTGGACTGAAATCAGGAGAATTGGATTTGATTCCCCATTCCTTCTCCTCTATATGCAGCCAGCTGGGTGCTATTCATCCAGTCCAAGTTCTCTCAGAGCTCTCTCAGCCTCACCTACCTGACAGGGCATGTGTTGTGGGGAGAGAAAGGGGTAATCTGCTTTGAGAAGGAGCCTCAAATTGGCTTACTATCACCTAATCTTCCCACAACAGTCTCTCTATAATGTAGGTGAGAGAGTCCTGAGAGAACTGTGACTGGCCCAAGATCACCCAGCTGGCTGCATGTGGAGGAGGAGTGAGGAATCCAACCCGGTTCCCCAGATTAGAGGCTTCCGCTCTTCACCGTGACATTAAGGCGGCTCTCAATTTGTGCAAAAGCGGAAGGCGGTAGGGAACACAAAAAGACCCAACATGAGGCGGCCTGACTTTTTCGAGGAAGCTGCAGCTTGAGAGCACTTCACACATACACACACACATGCACACACACACACGCAAACACACACGCAAACACACACAAGCACATATGCACGTACATGTGCACAGCATATTTATGCACACGTAGATACACATGCACATATACACATGCACACATGCTCAGAAAGAGCGAGGGTTGTCCATGGCTGGTTCACAAATATATATTCATCACATGACTGTGTTTCTGTCTTCCTCCAATTTCTTTCTCTTCCACCCCTCCAAAAGTGTAAAGCAAGGCTGTGGATGCTGTTGGCTCAGCCTGCTTTCGATTGGGATGTGGCCCAGTTGAAGACCCCCACTTTGTGACTCACCAGTACAAGAACCAATGTCTTGAGGGCATCCAATATAGTCGATGGGCAGTAGATTGAGGAGGGACAAAAGGAAATACAAGACAATAGCTCCCAACCCGGTGGTAGCAACCCAAGGGGGAGGAGGCTAGGTGAACAGCATTCTGGGGGGGATCATGGAGCTGGGGGAATTGTGAGATTTGTTTTCATGCAAAGTTTGGGTTAGAACTGGGCGGGGTGTGAAGGACCCCACAGGAACCTTTGCCAGGTCCTCAGTACCCACTTCCCCACCTCTATGCAGCAGGCAAATTTCCTTAAAGCAGAGCAAAGGTGGACATTCGGGCCCCCAACCCTGCCTCCTCCTCCTCCTCCTCCTGCTCCTCCTCCTGCTCCTCCTCCTCCTCCTCCTCCTCCTCCTCCTCCTTCTCCTCTTCTTCTTCTTCTTCTTCTTCTTCTTCTTCTTCTTCTTCTTCTTCTCTTCCTCCTCCTCCTCCTCTTGTTCTTCTCCTCCTCCTCCTCCTCCTCCTCCTCTTCTTCTTCTCCTCCTCCTCCTCCTCCTCCTCTTCTCCTCCTCCTCCTCCTCCTCCTCTTCTTCTTCTTCTACTACTACTTCTTCTTCTTCTTCTCTTCCTCCTCCTCCTCCTCTTGTTCTCCTCCTCCTCCTCCTCCTCCTCCTCCTCCTCCTCCTCTTCTTCTTCTTCTTCTTCTTCTCCTCCTCCTCCTCCTCCTCTTCTTCTCCTCCTCCTCCTCCTCCTCCTCCTCCTCCTCCTCCTCCTCTTCTTCTTCTTCTTCTTCTTCTTCTTCTTCTTCTTCTTCTTCTTCTTCTTCTCTTCCTCCTCCTCCTCCTCTTGTTCTCCTCCTCCTCCTCCTCCTCCTCCTCCTCCTCTTCTTCTTCTTCTTCTTCATCTTCTTCTTCTTCTTCTTCTTCTTCTTCTTCTTCTTCTTCTTCTTCTTCTTCTTCTTCTTCTCCTCCTCCTCCTCCTCCTCCTCCTCCTCCTCCTCCTCCTCCTCCTCTCCAGTGGTTCCCTTTTCTCTTTGCAGCTCAAGATGTTCTCGCCAAATTGCGGTGTAAATATTTCTTCTGCTCTCAGTCTGCACGCGAAGCCGTGTTTGGACTCAAACGTGTCTGCTAACCCAGCTGTCAAATAACCTCTGCAAACAGCAGGGGCTTCCCGACAGACTGAAGCGAAGATATAGAAAGACGTGTCCCCCCCCCTCCCTTCCCCGTTCGGTGAGACAGGTTTCGTTTGTTGTCGAAAGAGCTGGCGATTTCTGTCAAATTAATAACATTCCCACGCAGGCGGGCGAAGGGAACCGGGTGTCACGAGGGCGCCTTTGCCGTCGTCGTGGTAATCCTGCAATTACAACCCATCCCGCCCCAGTATCACCAGCTCCGGATTTGCATAATTTTAAATTTGAGGAGGGGGGGGAGAGACGAACTCTCTAAATACTTTAATTTTGATCGAAGCCATTTCCACCGTTGACATGTGTCTACACCTGTAATTACGGCAATATATCGGCTGATAAATTGCCGTAATTTTTCCTCCATTTCATGTTCTTTCTAACATTTAATTGTCAGTTTTGGACTTCAGACAAGAGAGACAGGCGTGGAGGAGAATGCTGTTATGTTTCCCGAGTGCTGCTGGACTAAAAAAAAACAAAACAATGAGAGGCTACGCTGTATCCTTCGTCCAGTAATGTAAGTCTGATCATAATAATTCCAGGGGGCTAGCTGAATTGGACTGTTGTCACAAAATTAAATTATCAGGCGACATTGTGCAGGGCTAGGCCAGGCAAGCCCCATCTCATGAGCCGGGTTTGAATCTGCACTCCCCCACATGCAGCCAGCTGGGTGAACTTTGGGCTCACTACAGCCCTGATAAAGCTGTTCTGACTGAGCAGTGATATCAGGGCTCTCTCAGTCTTACCTACCCCACAGGGTGTCTGTTGTGGGGAGAGGAAAGGGAAGGAGATTGTAAGCCACTTTGAGACTCCTTCGGGTGGAGGAAAGCGGCATATAAGAACCAACTCTTCTTCTAAACAAAGTCAGTCCTAGTTAGTATTTGGCTAGAAGACCACCAAGGAAGGAACAGCCAGGCAAGGGCAGACCACCTCTGTTCATCTCTTGCCTTGAAAACCCTCTGGCAAGGGAGGCCAACTGTGGCTCTCCAGCTGTTCATGGACTGCAATTCCCATGAGCCCCGGCCAACTTCCATAAGAGAAGCCATGTTGGATCAGGCCAGAGGCCCACCCAGTCCAACACTCTGCATCACACAAAGGCCAAAAGCCAAGTGGCATCGGGAGGAATACCGCTGGGAGCAGAATTCACAAGAGTTCTGGGGGCAGAATTCAAAGTCCTCTAGAGCTGCACTTTTTTTAAGGAGAGGCGAATGGAGTGAAGAGGTAAGGGGGATATCTACTTAGTCACCTGGGAGTTGGGGTTTGGACCAGGGGCTTTTGCCAGCGAAATGCTCTTGAGCTGCTGCTGTGCCTTTTGACTGAATGACCTACCGGGATATTCACTTCTATTGATTTGCTTTCCTATTGGCCCGTATTCTCATAAATGATGAAAAAGTGTTCTAATAACGCTTTGTTCTATTAATATGCATGGGTTTGCTGTTAAATAGCTAAAAGCCACTTCCTGAAGCTGCAGTCACACTCCGTGGCTGATCTGTTGCTAACAGAGTTTGGTGACATTGAGATAGCCTCCTTAGGGAACAGCCAACGATGAGCAGAAATTGTAAGAGGGCTAAAGGAAGGAAGGCAGGAAGGCAGGAAGGCAGGAAGGCAGGAAGGAAGGAAGGAAGGAAGGCAGGAAGGAAGGATCTGCTTTTTGCAAATTAACTTGCTGCCTCATGCCTCCAATGCCATAGCAAGGCAGTCTTCCCTGATTGGCCAGGGCATCAGTTCAAAGGCTTCCTGGTTGCAAGGCTTGTCTTAAAGTGACTGCACTCCAGAAGTCCTAACTTCTCTCAGCAGAGATTTGCCTCTTGGATTTATTCCCCCTTCCCCTCTGTTTCTTCAATCCTCCCCCGTTCAAGAAAAGGAAAGAGACTCCCACTGTGTTTGACTCCCCTCCCCACTCTGAGCTTTCCCAACTGAGTGCAGAACACTTTCTGTTTCTTTTTTGTGGGGAGGGAGGGGATAGAGAAAGACCCGAGTTCACCTCAGCCAGTGCAAAAAAATTGAGGGCCAAGCAACATTGCCCATAGCTGCACTGTCACTTCCTGTTGTACCCGGAAGTGATGTCAGAATGCTCTAAGAATTCCACACATCTCAATGGATTTTACCATGGAGACTGCAGAATTCCTAGAATATCATGAGTCGACATTGTTCCCTGACCCCCAGTTTCACTCTTGCTTGCAGTCCGGGTGAAGATCTTTGCGCCCTACAGGCAAATGGCAACCCTACTTCCTGCCCTCCTGTTTTGCAGCTCAGGGGATCATCTTCCTGACCTCTTGGTTCCCCCAGGCTTCCTGAAAAGCAGCGCAACAAACCAGGCATACCAAATCTGGAACTCTTATGAGATTCCTCCCCCCCCCCAAAGAATTCAACCATCATTTCAGGTTGCCTGTTGGTTGCTAGGGCAACCAAAATGGTGGCTGAACTCTCAGGAGAGGAACTGGCCTGTGTGGTTTGCTAGACCACTTTTAAGAGAGTAAAGGAACTGAGGCACCAAGGAAGGCTTATCTTCTCCCCAGTTCTGGACAGGGGTGGCAGGGACAGAGAGGCCAGCAAACTACATAGCTGTGTTTAGCTCAGCCATGTGATAACAAACTGCAATGAAGGAAGGAAGGAAGGAAGGAAGGGAGGGAGAGAGGGAGGGAGGGAGGGAGGGAGGGAGGGAGGAAGGAAGGAAGGAAGGAAGGAAGGAAGGAAGGAAGGAAGGAAGGAAGGAAGGAAGGAAGGGAGGGAGGGAGGGAGGGAGGGAGGGAGGGAGGGAGGGAGGGAGGACGGACGGACGGACGGATGGATGGATGGATGGACAAATGAATAATTAATCTTTATTTTTCTTCCCGTAAAGCTCAGGATGGGTTCCACCAAAGTATAAATACAATATTAAAATCACTTAAAAAAAAGATTCAGTCTAATCCGTTTGCCATCTTAAGTGATTATGATGTTAGCCATTCCGTCTTGTCCAGCTCTCGGTGACCCTATGGCTCAACTGCCACCACGTTTTCCCACCTTGCACCACTTCTTTGAGTTGTACAATGTCCTGGCCAGTGTCCACTTTGACTGTATCTATGCATCACATTCTTTGTCACCCGGGTTTCCTTTTTCCGGTTCAGACGTTTGCCTCACCCGGACTCATTAGCACGTAACCTACTCACCGTGTGACCACGGTTCCCTTTTCCTCCTGGAGACCGGCCTCCCGACCCGTAATCCCAAATCTGCCTCTGCAGTCAGGGACAAAATGCTCGGCACAAATCGGGACGGATTGGAGAACCGCATCAAACAAAGTTTCCGGGGAGAACTGTTTTCCCTCCCACACCGGGGCCTCTGCCTCCTTCTGCTCCAATTCTGCAACGGTTTTAATGGGATAACCTCTGCCTCCGTTTCGAGATGGCAGAGCTGCAATGCGGCACCCCTCGGCAATGCCAAGGCAGCTGGCGAAAGCTGGCAGGCTCCCGAAAAGGTGGCAGAAGTGCCAGTTGCCGCGGAGGCTGTGTGCCGTGCCTCAGCCTGCTTCCCCGACGTTATCAGGACGGCTGGCATCACAGATTTGCCGGGACCGATGCCAGATACTACCCCCCCCCCTTTCTCCTTCCATTTTCATTTGTAGCTCCTTCTTTGGTTGCCTTGCCTTGCCTGCCAGCTGGCGCGTTTGTGGCCCAGCAGCGTTCGGCAGCTGGGGAGGAGGTTTCATCGGTATGTGGAGGTCGGGGAGACTCGTTGGCAGGTGGCAGAGCAGCTGGATCGGGTCCCGCACTCTCTGCTTCAGAGAGATGCCTGCAGAAGCCAGCTCCTTCCTTGCCAGTTCGGCCCGGGCGCACGGCCGCCCATCGGGAGGGTGCTGATCGGAAGCCGGGTAGCCCAAGGTCGCTGTATCCAAACTGTCAATCTCATTCTGAAAAGGCAACAGGCATGGCTAAAGCTTCAGAGGTAACGTGTGCCAGAAAAGAAAGGAGCAAACCGACCGGGAGCCTGGGATCCATTTGTTTGGTCCTGTAAATCAGTGTTTCCCAATCTATGGCTAGAACCCAGTGGTTGGTCCCAAGCCCCTGAAATTGGGTCATGGGCCATCCCTCCTTAATGGCCACCTCGGTCCTTTCTGTTGCTCTCTTTTGTGTTTTAGAAAGTATCTTTGGTGCAGCTGTTGTCCCCCTCTCCCCACCGCTGCACAGTTAAGCATGTCCTGAAGGTTGCTAGAGTGAGTTCCTGAGAATCTTAGGGGATGCTAGAGGGAGGAATGGAGAAGGTGTGGTGGTCGAAGGCTAGGTTGTAACTTCCACGTGCAAAGGCTGTGTGGTGGAATGCCACTTGCCTGAGGTTCATAGTGGGGGCAGCTGCGCCCTTTACGCTATGTTCATTGGTTTCTCAAGAACATTAGAACATAAGAGAAGCCATGTTGGATCAGACCAATGGCCTGTCCAGTCCAAAGCTCTGTGTCATATAGTGGACAAAATTCAGGTGCCATCAGGAGGTCTGCCAATGCAGTCAGAATCCCAGGAGCCTCCTACTGCTGCTCCTCCCCAGGCACCAGGAATACAGAACATCATGTCCCCAGGCATAAGAACAAAGGAGAATCCATGTTGGATCAGGTCAATGGTCCATCCAGTCCAACAGTCTCCTCCTTCTTCAGTAATATCAGGGCTCTCTGGGCCCCACCTCCCTCACAGGGTGTCTGTGGTGGGGAGAGAAAAGGGAAGGGGATTGGAAGCTACTTGGAGACTCCTTCAGGTAGAGAAAAGCGGCATCTAAGAACCAGCTCTTCTTCTTCTTCAGTCATATCAGGGCTCTCTCAGCCTCACCTCCCTCACAGGGTGTCTGTGGTGGGGAGAGGAAAGGGAAGGTGACTGGAAGCCCCTTTGAGGCTCCTTTGGATAGAGAAAAGCGGCATATAAGAACCAACTCTTCCTCTTCAGTAATATCAGGGCTCTCTCAGCCTCACCTCCCTCTCAGGGTGTCTGTTGTGGGGAGAGGAAAGTGAAGGCGAATGTAAGCCACTGTGACACTATGGTAGAGAAAAACAGGGTATGAAAACCAACTCTTCTTTTATCTCGCTGACTTTAGGGTTAGGAATCTTTTCCTGCAGGCCAAGGCAAAAGACATAACAAAGGTCACAATTTTCCTGGGGTTTCTCGGTTCAGTTCTGCCTCTTGTCCCACCATGCCGATCTCACTCTTTTCTGCTGCTCCAGACAGACAGACAAACGCTCTATCTCGATCTACCCCACAAGGCTGTTGTGTGGATGGCACCCTCCCCCCTGCCAAGCTGCTTGCCCTGCCGCGTCCCCTGTGAAAGGGTTCTTCGACCCCCAAAGGGGTTCCAGCCCCCAGGTTGAGAACAACTGCTCTATGCCATGGTACCATGCTGAAGTCCGTTCCCCACCCCCGCTTTCTAAACCCCGCCCTCCCCAGGCTCCGCCCCCGAAATCACCAAGAATTTCCCAACCCAGAACCGGCAACCCGCATTATCTCCGAATCCAGACTCCCAAACTCATTCTTCTGTCTCTCAATTGAGCCAGGCGAGAAAAATGAGGAAGGAGCCTCTCTCCCCTAAGACATCACGGAAGCCGCCGAGGGTCCCTGGATGTTCTTCTCTTCCGACATGAGTAATTGAAAGACCAACCACAGGTCTGTGGGCTCCTCGGCATTGCAGTTCAAACAACCTTTCGCTCCCGTTCTTCCTTTTCCAGCGACGGCAGATTAGATCAAGCCATTAAACAACTTCTAAAGGTTCTCCTGAGACTCCCCATCAATAATAATGAATACCTACTTCCTAAGCCAAAAATATCAACGCACTGTAATGTGTGGGCTTGTGTGTGTGTGTGCTTGGGGAAGTAATTCTGTTGTCTTTGGTCCGTGCCTCTTGCAAGCCAGTTGCATTTAGAAGTGGCCTCGTCGTCACTCCCCTGCGTCTGTCTGTCCAATTATTTGCCGTAGATTTAATGCAGGACGAGGGACATAGGGAGAGATGGAGTCTTTTGCTAGAGTTGTTGTTGTTGTTGTTGTTGTTGTTGTTGTTGTTGTTGTTACTGTTACTGTTACTGTTACTGTTACTGTTACTGTTACTGTTACTGTTACTGTTATTGTATTTATTACCTGCCACTCCCTGACGGCTCATGGCAGTTTACATAGATTAGGATAAAAACCCATAAAGCCCTAATTAAAAAACCCCGATAAAAATTACAATCAATAATCAAATCAAAAAGGAAGAAGAAGGTACAGCAGAAAAGAACATCACTATACTCAATACGCCAACAATTCGCATTGGAGTGGGAGGAGGAGAGTGTGGCTGTCCCTCCGTCTCAGAATTACCTGGAAGGGGGGCCATGTTGATCTCCCTGGCCATATTGGACTCAGCCATAGACCTGGCGGAAGAGCTCCATTTTGCAGGCCCTGCCAAACACTGAAAGCTCCCGCAGGGCCTGAAGCTCTTTCGGGAGCTTATTCCATCAGGTGGGGGCCAGGACCGAAAAAGTCCTGGCCCTAGGCGAGCCCAGCTGGACTTTCCTGGAGCTGGGAATGACCAAGAAGTTGGTACCTGCAGAGTGTAAAACCCTGTGCGAGGGGGGGGGCATAGGGCGACAGGCAGTCCCTCAGGTCCCTCAGTTGCCAGCTCTGATTTGGAAAATACCTGCAGATTTGGGCACAGAGGCTGGGGAGGGAGAGATTTGTAGAGGGGACGGATCTCAGCAGGGTCTAATGCCACGAAGCCCACCCTCCAAAGTGCTGGCAGAGTTAGAATCATAGAATTTGGGCAGGAAGCCTGGAAATCCTAGAATCATATAGTTGAAAGGGGCCTCCTGGGTCATCTAGTCCAACCCCCTGCACTATGCAGGACACTCACCACCCTCTCGCTCATCCACTGTCACCTGCCACCCCCTTGAACCTCCACAGAATCAGCCTCTCCGTCAGATGGCTCTCCAGCCTATAAATGCCATATTAACTGCATAGAAAAACTGTAAAACCATCATGAACTGCATAAGATAGCGGTGGACAAGAAATAGAAGCAAAAATAGAATAGAGAATTCGGGGACATCTCCATTGCTTATTACACAACACGTTTTGTATTTATTTTCCTTCATAGAATCATAGAATCACAGAATAAGAGAGTTGGAAGGGACCTGATGGGTCATCTAGTCCAACCCCCTGCACTATGCAGGACACTCACAACCCTCTTGCTCATCCACTGTCACCTGCCATCCCTTTGAGCCTCCACAGAATCAGCCTCTCCGTCAGATGGCTCTCCAGCCTCTGTTTAAAAACCTTCAAAGATGGAGAACCCACCACCTCCCGAGGAAGCCTGTTCCACTGAGAAAAAACTCTGTCAGATATGCAAAAGAACAGCGAAGAACCGATGGCTTCCAGCAGCCTTTCTCATCTTTTTTACCCTTGAGAATCCCCTGAAACGTTCTTCAGGCTTTGAGAAACCTCAGAAGTGCTGCAATCGTGCAGAACAGGGTTGGGAAGGGTAGCTGTGGACACAACCACATGGGACTCCTCCTCTTCCCACCCCCTGCAAGCCCAACACTGGCCATTTTGGGATGGGCAGCGGACCCAATGGAGCATGTATAGATGACCAATTTTCCCACAGCTGCACTGCTTGCCAGTTGAGTTCCAGGTCAGATTTAAGGTGTTGGTTCTAACCTTGAAGGCTTTACGTCATCTGGGACCTGCATACCTGAGGGACCACCTCTCCAAAGACATCCCCCCGGAGGGCTCTCTGTCCAGATAATTCCAACCAACTAGTGATCCCCGGCCCCAGAGAGGCACACTTGGTCTAGACCAGAGGCCCTGGCTCCAACCTGATGGACTGAGTTGCCATCAGAGGTGTGAGCCTTCACTGAACTTTCAAAGTTCTGGAGAGCTTCTAAGACAGCACTCTTCCACCAGGCATTTTGTTGAGGCCACGGATCACCATCACCACCGAAGTCGGCCCCCAACTGAACCCCTATCACCCTCCACTCTGTGACTGGACAGTGACTGGACATCTTAATGGCCTTGTTGGTAGGGGCATTGGAATTAGGTCATGAACTGGTTTAAATGTATTTTAGTTTTTAATCTTGATCAGGTTTTAATTCATTGATGTAAGCTGCCCCAAGACCATCTGGAGAGGGGAGGCACAGAAATCAAAATATAAATAGATGGATGGATGGATAAATCAATAAATTGATTTATTTATTTCACGTAATAGAATCATAGACTCCTAGAGTTGGATGGGACCCTACAGGCCATCTAGCCCCACCCCCTGCTCAATGCAGGATCAGCCTCAAGCATCCAGGAGAAGGATCTGTCCAGCCGCTGCTTGAAGACGGCCAGTGAGGGGGAGCTCCCCACCTCCTCAGGCAGCCCCTTCCACTGCTGAACTAGACTCCTAGAATCCTAGAGGGGGAAGGGGCCACAAAGGCCATCTAGTCCCACCCCCTGCTCAATGCAGGATCAGCCTCAAGCATCCAGGAGAAGGATCTGCCCAGCCTCTGCTTGAAGACGGCCAGTGAGGGGGAGCTCCCCACCTCCTCAGGCAGCCCATTCCACTGCTGAACTAGACTCCTAGAATCCTAGAGGGGGAAGGGGCCACAAAGGCCATCTAGTCCCACCCCCTGCTCAATGCAGAATCAGCCTCAAGCATCCAGGAGAAGGATCTGTCCAGCTGCTGTTTGAAGACGGCCAGTGAGGGGGAGCTCCCCACCTCCTGAGGCAGCCCATCCCACTGCTGAACTAGACTCCTAGAATCCTAGAGTGGGAAGGGGCCATGCAGGCCATCTAGGCCCACCACCTGCTCAATGCAGGATCAGCCTAGCTGCTGCTTGAAGATGGCCAGTGAGAGGGAGCTCCCCACCTCCTTAGGCAGCCCATTCCCCTGCTGAACTAGACTCATAGAATTTGAGAGTTCGATATAATTCTGGGTCTCAGCTTTCGTGTGCCTATTGTCCGAAGAAGTATACAGGCACACAAAACTCATACCCAAAATTAGACTCTGTTGTTTTTAAAGGAGCCCCTGGACTTAAACCTTGCTCTATATATCAGACAAATATTTCACCTAGCCTATGTAATGGGATCTCTTCTTCTTCTTCTTCTTCTTCTTCTTCTTCTTCTTCTTCTTCTTCTTCTTCTTCTTCTTCTTCTTCTTCTTCTTCTTCTTCTTCTTCTTCACTAAGATCTGCAGGATGTTTTGCATTTCCTCTTAATTAAAAAAAAAAAGAAATACACTTGCCAAAATATTACTAGGAAGATGGTTATCTTGGGCAGTCAGAGCTCCAATCATCTCTCACGGCCTAACATGTCCTGAAAAATTCTACAGCCCTTTTGTGAAGTGTAGCTTTGATTCTCCCTACTGTCCCTTGATGTGTGTTTGGTTATCTTTCACCAGTTCATTCTCTCACTAGAATCTCTCCCTCCCTCCCTCCCTCTTCCTCTTCCCATGTCCCCATTAAAGCGTTTTATGCATCTTCTGAAAGCCCTTCAGCACCATCTTTGTCAACTTGATAAACCCTGGTAGAAAACGCAACAAAAATATCTTCGCATTCCTTTTATAGATATAATTATATATATGTTATATACACATCCTTTCATGTATATCTAAGCTCTCCCCTCCGCCTTTATCTTGTATCTTTATGAAAATCACATCCCCTCGCCAGGAGCTGCGAAGAGCTAAATCAGCCATCCCGGATTCAAAGAAGCAAAAACTGTCAAGCGCACAAAGTAAGATTTTTCTGTTTGAGAAGTCACAACAGCACGGCGGAATAGCCGCATTGATGTCTCAGCGATTGGACAGAATAAGAAGAAAGGGGGGAAACAGGGCCGGGAAGGGGATGGGGGCAGGGAAGCCATCAGCGCAGAAAGGAACTCTTCAGAGATTCTCCTGTAGTTTCGGGAGAACGGAATCTAATATGCGCTGTACAACACACAATGCAATATACATGCACAAGCCCTGTGGGCTTTTCACATTATTGAACTGAACAAGTGTGTTTCCAGATATGAAAAGCTGGTTCTGCTGTAAGGTATAAAGGCAAGGTGTTTTTGTGCGTGGGGAGGATGGATGTCTTTTTTTCTTCTTTTTCTTTTTGAGTAATTAACCTCTTTACATAGGTTAAGACAAGCTGTTATATACATGGGAGGAACAGAGCTCTGTCTGAGTGACAATCTCAAATTTGATCAAAATGCTTAAGAGTAAGGGCAATTCCGCACCCGATAAATATAATGAAATGCTTACCTTATGAAGATGCAATTTTTTGGCATTTCGCATGATGCCAACCACCCATGTACATCCAGCAAACCTTTTCCCTACCGTAATACTATTTTTTTCAATGTGCAGAAATGCCTTAACCTTTAACAAAGTCCTTTCCACATATCCATGCAAAAATGAGAATCTATCGTCTGTTTGTCTGCCTGCCTGTCATCTATCTATTTTCATGATAGCTAGAATCTATTATCTATCATACATAGCATCTGTATTCTATTCATTTAAGTTTGCACTGACTACTTCAGTGACTCCATCCAGCCACCTCATTCTCTGTCGTCCCCTTCTTCTTTTGCCCTCAATCGCTCCCAGCATTAGGCTCTTCTCCAGGGAGTCTTTCATTCTCATGAGGTGACCAAAGTATTTGAGTTTCATCTTCAGGATCTGACCTTCTAAGGAGCAATCCAGGCTGATCTCCTCTAGGACTGACTGGTTTGTTTGTCTTGCAGTCCAAGGGACGCAAGAGTCTTCTCCAGCACCAGAGTTCAAGAGCTTCAATTCTTTGTCGCTCGGCCTTCCTTATGGTCCAACTTTCACAGCCATAGATTGCAACTGGGAAGACCATAGCTTTGACTAGATGCACTTTTGTTGGCAGGGTAATGTCTTTGCTTTTTAGGGTGCTGTCTAGATTAGCCATAGCTTTCCTCCCCAGGAGCAAGAATCTTTTATGCATCATAGAATGTATTTATTACAGAATCTATCATAGTATCTGTATCCATCATGGTAGTTAGAATCTCTCTACCTACCTACCTAACTTCTCACCCACCTACAATAGGTAGAGAGACAGACAGATAGATGCATCAGAATATAGGAAGTCCAGTGTTAATTCCAGATGTAACATTTAAAAAGAACCTAACAATGGTTCGAGAATCATAGGACCACAGAGTTGGAAGGAGCCATACAGGACATCTTGGTCAAAAAATTCCCCAAAGTTGTCACACAAAGCATTTCTCTCTAAAGTTTCCCCTCCCCAAAAATCAGGAACGAGATTTTTTTTTAAGTATCAGGACTCGTGATTCCATAAGGGCAATAAAAATCACTATACATATATGATTAGATGCATAGGCGTTTCAATGGAGAAGTATTGAACTAAAAAAAATGGTGGGCATTGCAGGCCCACTATTTAAAAGATTGAGAAAGGGGATTGGTTGCCATGAGTGATTGACAGGCAGAAGAGAGTTGCATGTAAAGTGTGTTGCTCTCTTCTGCCATTTCCAGCAGGCAGTGTGAAGTGTAACGAGCGTGAAAAAGTAGGAGATGGAAGCGAGACAGCAAGAAGGTAAGGAATGGCTGGAGCATTATAATATTTAATGCTACGCCATTCAGCCAGCATAACTCAATGTGCGGAATTGCCCTAGGATTCTATGGTTCTAACTTTGAGCTGCAAAGGCGTAAGGCCATTTAAGTGTGGATTTTATAAGGAATCACATTTCCAGGAGGGAATCTGGAAAGTTCACCATGAACGTGTCCAATGGTTGAACACCACCATGTTTGGAAGTCTTGATCACATGCAATTCCATTACACAACCTGTTTGCTTTGTGCCAAACAGCCACGAACGCCCACCCATCCGGTTTGTGTTGGTTTTCCGCAAAAATGGTGCATCCACAAAGGTGCCGCTGATTCAAGCGGCCCGGCCCCCATTGGCGTCACTGAGGACATCCTAGAAGATTGCCAAAGGGGGAAGGCTTTTGCTGGGACACAGCATGTTTGGAGGACAGATTTATACGATCCGTGAGAGCTCTAATTGTCTCTTTCAACAGCTGCGTACAGAGTGGAGCAGATGTGCAGCGATGATGGGGCTGGATGGCAGAACTGCTTGTGGGGCTCCCTAAATTCCTCAGGCCACGGAGAAGCTGCTCTTTTTCAGATGGCCTTTGGAGGGTTGTGATCCTTTGAGCAGCTGGCAAATGATGCTCCAGTTACGTGTGCCTCACCCATGCGTCCTACCCCTGCATGAAAGCGGATAGATTTCAACAGCTAGAAGAGTTTGAATGATTGATTCCTTGGCTGGTTGATTGCGTACGTCGGCAGCTCTTCCCTAATGGCCCAGGGCGGCTCCGAAGATTAAAATCCGTACAATGTAATATGAAATGTAAAATAAAATTGCCATGATTTAAAATAATGATGCCAATTCAGTCTAGAACCTCTCCTATTTCTACGGATGGGGAACGGCGAGTCATAAAACGCATTTGCAGTAGATTCAGATGGGGACACCAGCAGATATTAAAGGGAAGCTCCAGGCTTTAACAATAGGTGTGGCACAGGGGTGGTCAAACTGTGGCCCGACGTTCGCTGGCAGGGGATCATGGGAATTGTAGTCCATGGACATCTGGAGGGCCACAGTTTGACCACCCCTGCTCTGGCGGAACAGCACATGTCTGGTCAGCCCTCTGGAACACTTTAAGGTCCTGCGGGGCTCATCAAAAGGCCCTGACCCTGGTTCAGGCCCGTTTTGTTCCTTTAAAAGAAGAGCTGGTTTGTATACCCTGCTTTTCACTGCCTGAAGGAGTCTTAAAATGGTTACAATTGGCTTCCCTCCTCCCCATCACAGACACCCTGTGAGGAAGGTGAGGCTGAGAGAGCTCTGAGAGACACTGCTCTGTAAGAACAGTTTCGAACAGGACTGTGACTAGCCCAGTGTCACCTAGCTGACTGCATGTTGGCATCTTTATGGCCACTCACTGCAGAGAAGTCATCATGTACAGGAAAGCTGTTGACTATATGGAAGAAGCTGCTTCTCCAGCTAGACTTGATTGATTCCAGTTTTATAAGTTCAGCTCAGTGATACCCGTTGTGCCTATAAATGCCATATTAACTGCATAGAAAAACTGTAAAACCATCATGAACTGCATAAGAAAGGACAGAAGCGGTGGACAAGAAACAGAAGCAAAAATAGAATAGAGAATCCGGGGACATCTCCATTGCTTATTACACAACACTTTTTGTATTTATTTTCCTTCATAGAATCATAGAATCACAAAATAATAGAGTTGGAAGGGACCTGATGGGTCATCTAGTCCACCCCCCTGCACTATGCAGGACACTCACATCCCAATCACCTACTGTAACCTGCCACCCTTTGCCTTCACAGAATCAGCCTCTCCATCAGATGGCTCTCCAGCCTCTGTTTAAAAATTTCCAAAGATGGAGAACCCACCACCTCCCGAGGAAGTCTGTTCCACTGAGAAACCGCTCTGTCAGGAACTTCTTCCGGAGGTTTAGATGGAATTTCTTTTGAATTAAATTCATTCCATTGGTTCTGGTCCATCAATTCTGCACTCCTCCACATGCAGCCAGCTGGGTGGCCTTGGGCTCCCCACAGCACTGATGAAACTGTTCTGAGCGAGCAGGACTATCAGGGCTCTCTCAGCCTCACCTAACAGCACAGGGTGTCTGTTGTGGGGAGAGGAAAGGGAAGGCGACTGTAAGCCACTTTGAGCCTCCTTCGGGTAGAGGAAAGCAGCATATAAGAACCAACTTTTCTTCTTCAGTAATATCAGGGCTCTCTCAGCCTCCCCTCCTTCACAGGGTATCTGTTGTGGGGAGAGGAAGGGAAGGTGATTGTAAGCCGCTTTGAGACTCCTTTGGGTTGAGAAAAGCAACAGAAAAAACAAACTCTTGTTTTGTTTACATCCTCCCTCTCACTAGAGAAGATGAAGCAGCTTTAGAATGACTTTAATTAAGACAATCCATTTATGATTTTAATGTTTAGATTTTGTATTTGATTGTTTATATATATATTGTTGCCCACCTTGAGCCCTTGGGGAAGGGTGAGCCATAGATAAAATTGTTATTGTTGTTATCTCCTCTTGGGATCCACCCTCAAACTACCTGGAATATCCCAGCCCAGAATTGGCAACTGGGAGAACCAGCAAGCAGTGGTAAGATTCTTGGGCCTTCTTCCCACCTCCGTTCTCCTAGTTAGACAGGTACAGACGGTTTGTGACAGTCAAGGGCAAAGTTGCAAATCCTTCCCTTCTAATCCAATCCATGCCTGCTTGTCTGATGTTCCTTACAGAACTGGGGGCCATTTCACACGAGTTTAATGTATCAGAAAGCTTTCATATTGTAAACGCTACTAATTTGCAGTTCCGCAAGACGTCGCACACAATCTGCAACACTCCTGCAACAGTTCTGCGAAAAGCGATTTGTTGTAGCGCTTCTAGGGAAATCAGGAAAAGTTGATTCACCCTTCGAAAAGCGCTACACTCTTGTAAACAATCTGCAACACTAGCGAACAATCTGCAACATTGCGGTTCCAACAAAGTCCCTCCCCCTGGTTCTCTCCTCCGTACTTCCGACTAAGCGATCACCATTTTTTTTTCTCAGAGCGAGCAGAAAGCAACGAACCAGCGAGGTTTGATTCACCCAGCGAGGCTTGTCCGGCTACAGTTCCTCCACAGAAGTGCTTTAAAGCTCCCCTAAGTCCCCAAGCACAACACAGTTCCGTTTGCAAGTTCCATTTATTTTCGTCCAAAAATCGCGCCCGTGCGGGGGGGGGGGTCACTCTGGGGCGCATGGTAACGATGAATCGCCAGCTAACACACCAGCTAGATGGGTCTCTCCATTGCAACGAATCAACGCATATTCGTTGCAACGTGTGTGTGTGTTTTTAAACCTGTGCTTAAAGGGAAAGGGGCTTTTCGGGAGCATGATAACAACCACCCATTGGCTGTTCGTTTGATGGACGGCCAGGGGCGGGACTAAGCACAGAAAAAATCGCTTTCTTTCTAGCGATTCCTGCGAGACCGGAAACCTGTGGGAAACGAATGAAACGCTACTGGATTCCACTACAAATGCAGGTATGCGTAACGCCGAGATTCCACTATTTAAAATAGCGTTTCCACTTTGTGGAACCAATTGGCAACATTGGTCCTTGTGCGGAAACACCCTGGGTTTCCAGAGTTCTGTCTGATGTTACATCTAACCTTTTTGTTACTGCAGCAGAGGAGCTACAAATGAGTTATTTTGCAGATCCCGCCACCCCCACCCCCCGCAGGTCTTTTGCATCCTTCATGGGATTTAAAAAAATAAGACAACTAAATTAGCAGTCATGCAGGAAATGTATCAGTTTGTTCCAGAATAACTTCAAAAATCGATGTGGAGAGCTCTGGTGGGGGTGAAAACCCCGCTTATAGTGACCCCATAAGGTTTCCAAGGCAAGAGATATTCAGGGGTTCTTTGCAATTGCTTGATTTTTGGTACCTAAACTGGGGCTTCCTTGGTGGTCTCCCACCCAATAGTATCCAAGGCCAATTCAATCAATCCATTGGTCTTTCTACTGATATTTCGTTAATATAGCAGAGTTTTGCCCAGTCATGGAAGCATGATGCTGCGTGAGATAAATAAATATATGGCAAAAAAAGAGAGGTGGATTTACATTTATTCAGTTCACATTCAGCTTGCAGTCGAAATGAGAAAGAGAGACAGAGACAGAGACAGAGAGAGAGAGAGAGAGAGAGAGAGAGAGAGAGAGAGAGAGAGAGAGAGAGAGAGAGAGAGAGAGAGACCTAATCTAAAGAGAACTTTTTGGATCACAAAGGACCAGCTAATCTGGCATTATGTGCATGGGAGCAAGAGGGCGTATCTATGGGAGAGACCTGCAGAGAGAGTGGGAGAACAAAGTGAGACTGGAGGCATCTGAGAACAGCTCCCAGGTTAAGACAAAGCAAGGCATCCCATTGAATGAGAGAACACCTGTACACCCTTGATGTAGCACCTCTCAATGTCCTTGTGTGCTGAGTTGCTCACTCCAATACCATCAGGGTCAGTTTTGCCTGCTCAGAATGGCAGCTGCTCTCCAGGCTCTGAGGCTAAGAGCCAGCATGGTATAGTAGTTAAGAGCGAACGCTTCTAGTCTGATGAACTGGGATTGATTCTCCGGTCCTCCCCATGCAGCCAGATGGGAGACCTTGGGCTAATCACAGTCCTGAAAGGGTTGTTCTTACAAAGCAGTACTGTCAGGGCTCTCTCAGCCCCACCTCCCTCACAGGGTGTCTGTTGTGGGGAGAGGAAAGGGAAGGCGATTGTAAGCTGCTTTGAAAGTCCTTTGGGCAGTGAAAAGCAGGATATAAAAAAACAACTCTTCTTCTTCTCCTTTCACATCACCTACTACCAGTTCTTCTTAATGGGAGATGTCAGGGATTGAACATAGAGAATGGGGTTGGACTAGATGACCCATGAGATCCCTTCCAACTCTATTCTTCTATGATTCTTTGATTCCATGAACCTAGGAAGTTATGTGTGCCAAGCATACAGAGCTGCAGCCCTCCTCACACATTTCAAGTAATAACCTATGCAGCACTGTGCATTTCCTTCTACACCTTTCTGCACAAAGTGTGTTACAAATCAGTGTGGTTGGCAATAAAGTAATAGCTTTATTTTAAAAAACCCCAAACCCTAAGATTCTTCTAAAATTGTAATATTTTCATCCACTTGAAAATGAAGAAGAAAGAAAGCTACAAATGGAGGGTCACTCACACTGCCCTTGGGGTGGGGACAACTATTCTCCTGTCATTTAGTCCAATGGGACAGGTTGGAGAAGCTGGCCAACCTTGTTTGAAATTAAACCAGTGGCTCCCTTGCTGTAGCAGATTGGCGGCAGAATGTTTCCAGACGATTGTCAATTTTGCTGTTGGGGTGGGGGGGTAGGACAAAAGGTGAAACTTGACGCAGCGACTCCCTTCCTGCCACTTTGCCGCAGATTAACCTGATTGAGGGCATTCGGAACCTCATCAGCTTGCTCAGATAGAAGAAATATGGGGGCGGGGGGAAGTTATCCCGTCTTACAGATGTGAAAGCCACCGACGTGAAGAGCAAGGATTAATGGAAAATGTGAGATTCCGGCAAGTGAAAGGACCCTGCCCCACTTGCTCTCTTAATAGTTGCCTCATTTATAAGATGGTATCCTAAAGCAGGGGTAGTCAACCTGTGGTCCTCCAAATGTCCATGGACTACAATTCCCATGAGCCCCTGCCAGCGTTTGCTGGCAGGGGCTCATGGGAATTGTAGTCCATGGACATCTGGAGGACCACAGGTTGACTACCCCTAGCCTAAAGCCTCTCCCTTAATGATCCCCAAATCTGTAGCTGCAGATCATGAAAAACCCAGAAAATTTCAATCATTAGCTCCATCTACCGCAGCAAAGGACAGGGAACCCACGGGTGGGCAAACTGTGGTTTTCCACATGTCCATGGACTACAATTCCCATGAGCCCCTGGCAGGATGTTGCTGGAAGGGGCTCATGGGAATTGTAGCTCATGGGCATTTGGAGAGCCACAGTTTGCCCACCCCTGGTATAGACCCATCTCATTAGATCTTGGGAGCTAAGCAGGATCAGTACTGGGATGGATGGATAGGAGGCCACCAAGGAAAGCTCTGTAGAGGAAGGCAATGGCCAACTGCCTCTTCTTACCTGCCTTGAAAGCCCCTTGCTGGGGTGACCATAAGTCTTGGATGGGAGACCACCAAGGAAGGCTCTGCAGAGGAAGGCAATGGCCAACTGCCTCTTCTCACTTGTCTTGAAAGTCCCTTGCTGGGGCGACCATAAGTCTTGGATGGGAGACCACCAAGGAAGACTCTGTAGAGGGAGGTAATGGCTAACCACCTTTTCTCACTGGCCTTGAAAGCCCCTTGATGCTTACACTTCCCAAAAAGCCTTATGCCCCAGCACCTCCAACTTCCTGTTGATCTCTGGCTCCAGGGAAGCTCACTTGACTTCAGCCAGGGCCAGAACATTCTCCATCCTGTCCCCCATATGGTAGGACGAGCTTCTGGAGGAGATCAGAGCCCTAGTGAAGCTTAAGCAGCTCCACAGTGCCAGCAAAAGGGAGCTCCACCAGGCATTTGGTTGAGGTTGACCTGAACTACCACTTCCCATGGGCCCTACCCCAGAGCCTCCGTTCTATGGCACCCACTACAATTCTGCTCAACCCACTGGGCCATCAGTATGTGTTAACTTAATGTTCTCCATATTATTCTATTGTTCTACTATGTTGCTTGCCGTTCTCATTGTATTATTGTTACATTAAGTTATCTGTATCATTTCTGTTTCATGTGAACCACCCTGAGCCTTTTATTTGGGAGGGTGGTATATAAATATAACAAACAAACAATCAAACAAATAAGAAAAGAGATCAACTTGTGCATGACATGGAACAGGCTTTTTCCAGGGTTGGATACTGGTTCCCAAGATATAAAAGAAACGAATGTAAAGGCTGATCCTGCGTTGAGCAGGGGGTTGGACTAGATGGCCTGTATGGCCCCTTCCGATTTTATGATTCTATGAAAGGGGAGGGGCATCTGCTAGGGAGGAGTGGCCTGCAAGCCACCTGAAGAGATTTCACCACCTACTTGAGTCCCAACCCACATGCTATAAAACACTAGCCTAGGGCCTTATTGGTCTTTCCTTCCCCGAATGACTACAACTCCCATGAGGCAGTGCAATAGTGCATGTGTGCAGATTATCTCTGATTGAAAAGTTTGCCCAACTTCCTAGTAAGTGTAGCGTTGCCAAGACTACTGGTCTGATGACGGCCCCCCACTTTGTGGATGTACCCCCCCCGCAACTCACCCTGAACTCTGAGGGATGTGAGGAATTTTTATTTTTAATGCAACATGACATTGTCATATGGAATGATGGCATACCAGGGTTGGCGGGGGGACGGGACACTCTGGTTCTTGGGCAAAACTCTATGGTTTGAAGCAAATTCTACCATAGAGTTTGGCCCAAAAGCCAGAGTGTTGTCCCCCACCATCTCAGAAATGCCAGTGTCATGTCTGGGTGAGGCCAGCATGTCCCAAAACTGTACAGTGCCCCCCACACTTGCCAGCAGCACAGATGGACCTTTAAACCCCAACTGACAAACAATTGGTTGGGAAAATCAAGTTTATCCTCAGGTTGGTCCCCAAGATTGAGACAAACAGAACAGAAGGCATACCAGCAGTGTTCCCATCCCATTCCCTTTGTAATTAAAGTTCCATTTTGTCTCCCAGAAAACAAATTCCCAGAAATGCATTTTGCAGCTTTCTGGAAAGTTTCGATCTGAAACTGGAGTGGGGGGGGGGGGGAGGAGAGTTTTAACTTTACCAGTGGAACAGCTGTACCTCTTGCTTCCCCAGAGGAAGTTTTCCAATCACGGCCATTTCCACTAACGGCCACGGTGGAAACGAATTTGAAGATGGGGTTTTGACTCAGCTCTCTATATTGTCAATATAGATAAAACCAATATTTGGTGGTGGGTGGGCGGGGGTTGTGGGGGAGGAATGCACCAATGAAGCAACCTTTTGAGGCAAAATGAAAAGCAGCTCATTCCTGTACCTCGGAGAGTCTTGTAATCTCGGGATGTCCCTGCAGGCAAACCGCAAACAACTAATACAGATTTTTTATTTTTTAAAGAAAACCCTTCAAGCTCCCATTTTGCGACTGTCTATCAGGACGGGGAGAGAATTATTGGGGCAGAGGAGGGTTAATTATTCAGGAACAACAGATGAAATGAATACAGACGAATCAGTTCAAAGAGCTCGCTGGAGACAAGCCCCAAAAGACACGAACAAAGATTCCCGGGGTTGAAATCAAGCCGCAAAGCATTCCCTTTTCTGACAATGCTGTCAGCATCGCCGGGAGTTCAGATTCTAGGAACTTGACAAGTTAATTAAGTATGAAAGGATACTGGGTTTAGTCCAACCCCCGTGAGTCAACAATCGCCGACTGCTTCATCATCCCGGCTTTCTGAAGTTCCATCTCATCAGATTAGATCTGGGGTAGTCAAACTGCGGCCCTCCAGATGTCCATGGACTACAATTCCCAGGAGCCCCCCTGCCAGCATTCGCTGGCAGGGGCTCCTGGGAATTGTAGTCCATGGACATCTGGAGAGCCGCAGTTTGACTACCCCTGGATTAGATAACGATTCAAGACCTCGATGAGTTGGAATTGTGACATGGAAGAGGCCACACTGTTGGGCCACTTTAATAAATAAATAAATAAATGGGTAAGCCTTTGAATACTCTCATTTTTTGGACCATCTATATCTGCCTTTGTTACCACTGACAAACCCTTTCCCCATCTTTTTTACCATTGAGAAACTCCCGGAATATTTGTCAGGCTTTACAAAATGCCAGAAGTGGCGAGATCGTGCAGAATACGGTTGGGAAGCAGAGCTGTGGATATGCCCAACGAGGGCCCCTCCCCTTCCCACCCGCCCCAGGCCTATTATTGGCTATTGGGCTAATGGACAGGTCAAGAGCCAGCTTGGTGTAGTGGTTAGGAGTGCGGACTTCTAATCTGGCATGTCAGGTTCGATTCTGCGCTCCCCCACATGCAGCCATATGGGTGACCTTGGGCTCGCCACAGCACTGATAAAGCTGTTCTGACCGAGCAGGAATATCAGGGCTCTCTCAGCCTCACCCACCTCACAGGGTGTCTGTTGTGGGGAGAGGAAAGGGAAGGTGAATGTAAGCTGCTTTGAGACTCCTTCAGGTAGAGAAAAGCAGCATATAAGAACCAAGTATTCTTCTTCCTCTTCCTCTTCCTCTTCCTCTTCCTCTTCCTCTTCCTCTTCCTCTTCCTCTTCCTCTTCCTCTTCCTCTTCCTCTTCCTCTTCTTCTTCTTCTTCTTCTTCTTCTTCTTCTTCTTCTTCTTCTTCTTCTTCAGTAATCTCAGGGCTCTTTCAGCCTCCCCTCCCTCACAGGGTGTCTGTGGTGGGGAGAGGAAAGGGAGAGGCCACCCAGTAATGGTTTTAAACTACAAGTATAACGATATAGGCTAGATATAAGGAAAAAAAATTTCACAGTCAGAGTAGTTCAGCAGTGGAATAGGCTGCCTAAGGAGGTGGTGAGCTCCCCCTCACTGGCAGTCTTCAAGCAAAGGTTGGATACACACTTTTCTTGGATGCTTTAGGATGCTTAGGGCTGATCCTGCGTTGAGCAGGGGGTTGGACTAGATGGCCTGTATGGCCCCTTCCAACTCTATGATTCTGTGATTCTATGAGTCCACCCTCTCAAGCAGCCAGTTTCTCCAGGGGCATGGATCTCTGTTTCCTGGAGATTAGCTATAATTCCATGAGATCTCCAGGTCCCACCTAGGGACTGGCATCCCTCTATGGGGGGAATGGAGACAGAAAGAAACTTTGAACTCTGTAAGATGAACGAGAAAGGGACAGGGAAGGCACAGAAGCTGCAAACACCAGCTGGGGAATCCGGACTGTCCATAACACTTAAGGGCTTAACGGAAGACTCTGGCTCGGCTGAGCGGCTTTTCTTCTCCTCGTGATGCAAAGAGACAAGCAAAATGAAATCGTAAGGACTTTTAGGGACACAAGGACTGGCCGGCAAGTGACTGAGGGCAAACCTGGCCTAGTTGGGAGGGATTTCTCGGGAGATGATTAACAGGAAAGCACAGCGTCTCAATGTCCGATTTCCCTGCATTTTTTGGCAGGGCACCAAAGAGGTGGGTGCGTTCTTGTCTTGTCCTCATCCCTGACAATCTCTAGAGTCCACCTTTGTTGGTCTTTCTCCGTGTCTCTAATTCAAGGGTCTCAGTGCTTGTGGGATTTTGCTGACACCGTGTCCACGGAGGGACAGTGGGCGGGGCTTTCACCCAACAAGAATTCTGATTGGTCACTGGTGGTTTGATTGGCTGTGCGGATTTTTTTTTTAATGTTGCTTTGGTTGCAGCTGCCACCACAGCACAAGGGTGTGACCCAAGGTCAAGTGTGCAGGGTTGCCAACTCCCGTTTGGGAAAAATCTGGAGAGTTGGTGGAGCAGAGCTTGTGGAAAGCAGGGTTTGGAAAGAAGAAGAAGAAGAAGAAGAAGAAGAAGAAGAAGAAGAAGAAGAAGAAGAAGAAGAAGAAGAAGAAGAGGAAGAAGAAGAGTTGGTTCTTATATGCCGCTTTTCTCTACACGAAGGAGTCTCAAAGTGGCTTACAATCACCTTCCCTTTCCTCTCCCCACAACAGACACCCTGTGAGGGAGGTGAGGCTGAAAGAGCCCTAATATTACTGAAGAAGAAGAAGAGTTGGTTCTTATATGCCGCTTTTCTCTACACGAAGGAGTCTCAAAGTGGCTTACAATCACCTTCCCTTTCCTCTCCCCACCACAGACACCCTGTGAAGTAGGTGGGGCTGAGAGAGCTCAGAGAGAGAACAGCTCTAAGAGGACTGTGACTAGCCCAAGGTCACCCAGCTGGCTGTGTGTGGAGGAGGAATAGGGAATCAAACACGGTTCTCTGGATCTAGAGTCCCCTACTCTTTAACCACCACCCTACACTGGCTCTCCAGTGGAACCTCGATGTATAATGCTAATAGATTCCACCTTCCAGAGTGGCCATTTTCCCCAGGGAAACTGATTTGTGTGGCCTGGAATTCAGTTGTAATAATAGGAGGTCTCCTGCTACCATCAGGAAGTTGAAAAACAGGACGAGGGAGAGCGTTTTTCTTATTTTTCAACTTACACTGTTTGGCCTTCTTGTTTGTTACCACCAGGGAGCAGGCAGCCTAAAGCTGTGGCAGCCATTTTGTGAATGGTCCAGTTCTTGCAACAGCCACTTGGTGGCAGCCATTTTGTGGCCCTTCCAACCACGCTGTGTCAGAATTCGAAAGGTGTCGGCAGGCTTGAAAAGGTTGAGGACTTTTGGGTTAGCCACTCTCATCCTAACCGAATTACCTCACAGGGTTATGGTAACGATAAAATGGAGGACAAGTGAACTATGCCTGCTTTGCCTGCTGCTCAGCACTCCTTAGAGCAGGGGTAGTCAAACTGCAGCCCTCCAGATGTCCATGGACTTCAATTCCCAGGAGCCCCTGCCAGCGAATGCTGGCAGGGGCTCCTGGGAATTGTAGTCCATGGACATCTGGAGGGCCGCAGTTTGACTACCCCTGCCTTAGAGATAAGATGGGATAAAAATAGGATTGAACTTGTGCTGGGATACATTATATGCCTAGATCACATTCACTCAGTGGTTCCTGCTCATTTCTTTTAAATAATGTCTTCAGCATGAAAAAAAATACCCATTCAATTTGTTTGTGGAGGATTTCACACATACAGCATTAGGGTAGTGGGATATTATAGAATCATAGAGCTGGGATGTGCCAGATTGGGCACTGAGGCCAACCCCCTGCTCTTTCAATTATAGCACCTGGGGTTTTGGTGCCAAAGGGTGCCTAGGAGGGGAGCATAGGGGCAGCAATGTAGCTCTGCGGACTTTAGTTTTGGCAAAGACGTTCATGTAGCTGTTTTGTGAACCCTTCAATAAAGAGATTTCTTCAACCAAGAGTTTGTTTATTGGGGAAATCTAATGGGAACCTGACAAGGACTCACAAGAACCGGTTTAAATTATGGGTAGAAAGATGCCGGCTGGAGATTTTAGAAAGTTCCTCCTCACTGGCGGTCTTCAAGGAGCAGCTGGATGGACTCTTGTCAGGAATGCTTTGGGCTGATCCTACATTGAGCAGGGAGTTGGTCTAGCTGGCCTCTTCAGCCCCTTCCGCCGGGGCAAAAACTACCATATAACAGCGCAGTCCTGTAAAAAGATAATTCCTTTTTTAAAAGCCTTCCTTTTAAGGTGATATTTTTCTAGGGTTTGCTACCAAAATGAGGGGAAGGGGGAGGGCAGGGGGAAGCTCCAGAGCCAAGGAGTAAGGCTCCAAATGGGCTAGTAGATCTTTAATGATCGATATGATCATTAAACTGCACAATAAACACAATTAGCATATGTTTTTCAACAGTTTATTAGCTGAGGCTTCCCATAAAAATCCTAAAGACACAAAGCTCCGGGGTTTGTAGGGATAAAAGCTTCCGATCTGCAAGAGTCGTAAAATCTCTGGCGTGGAAGGAATGGGTGCCTTTAAACTGATTGCATCAGCAGGCCTCCAGTGAGAATGCACCGAAACCAGCCCTCTTTGGCACATGGCCGCTGCAGCAGTGTTGCAATGCAGGGAAGTGAAATCATTGTTAGAGGCGGCTGGGATAGGGAATGCGGTCAAGCCCAGGGCCTTAACCCTTTGCAGGAAGAACAGTGGCAGCCTACTGATCCATACATACACACGCCTGCCCTGTAGCGAAACACAAATTCAGCGCAGTAGGGCCCCGTACATTGCTGGGTATTGCTCTACTAAAAAGAAATTGCTTCCTGGAACAGAACAGAATAGCCAATGGCGTTTGCTGCCCGCCCGAGCTTCTAGACATGAAGAACAGCAGGGCACAGAGGCTGAGGCCTTCATGAGAACATCAGAAGAGCCCTGCTGCATCATACCAATGGTCCATCTAGGCCAGCATCCTGTCTCACACAGTGGCCAACCAGTTCCAGGGCAGAGAGGCTGAGGCCTTCATGAGAACATCAGAAGAGCCCTGCTGGATCAGACCAGGGGTCTATCTAGTCCAGCATCCTGTCTCACACAGTGGCCAATCAATTCCTCTGGAAGGCCAACAACAGGGCACAGAGGCCGATGCCTTCATACAAACATCAAAGAGCTGGATCAGTCTAGTTTGACATATATTTATTAAGAGTCACCGAGGAAGACTGTGGTTGAAAACTAGCATTATATGCCTAGGGCTCATTCTGGCTCTGGATATTTGGTTTCAGTAAATAGATTCACCATCGCCAGCTTGTCCGTTTCTTTTCCTGGATCTCTGGCTGGTGGGTCTTGTGTGACAGTCTCCTGCTGGCAGTGGCCAGAGCATGGGTCGCTCCCACATCCCCCATGTGGTGCCTAGGAGTTCATTTTTGAATATGATCTTTAAATTGGTTAAAACATGTATCGAGTGATATGACCACATATGGTCCCATTCACTTGCCCTACCTCCCAAAATGGCCAGAGATGCTGTTGAGAGGGGGAGGGGCCCTGGGTGGGCGTGGCCACAGCTCTACTTCCAGACCATCTTCTGCATGATTGCGCCACTTCTGGGGTTTCTCGAAACCTGAAGAATGTTTCAGGGGTTTCTCAATGGCAAAAAAAATTGAGAAAGGCTGCTCTGGGGGCAACAGAACACAACTCTGCCCCATCCTCTATGTCAGGGGTAGTCAACCTGTGATCCTCCAGATGTCCATGGACTACAATTCCCATGAGCCCCTGCCAGCAAATGCTGGCAGGGGCTCATGGGAATTGTAGTCCATGAGCAACTGGAGGACCACAGGTTGACTACCCCTGCTCTATGTGACAGCCCTTCAAGGACTTCAAGATGGTTATCATATCAACCCTTAGTCCTCATACGTCTTGGTCTCCAGACCTCTCACCTTTTTCATTGCCTTCCTCTGGGCATGCTCCGTCAGTTCCTCCACTTCTGAAATCACCGTGTCCTTTCTTTGCTTGTTTATGCGCAATTCATTGTATGTTAGATTGATTAGGAGGCTGCCTGGATCATAGACCGAGCTCCAAGCTGGGGTTTGAATAGGAGTTCTTTGAGCACGCATTGAAAGGGAGTCGTGCTATGCCAGAATGCCGGCTTTGAAACAAACGCGCACGAGAAACACGTGCCGCCGTTTTGAATTCCGCAGAGGAAATAAAGTACGGGAACGTAGCCGGTGTTTGAATACATTCGTGCGGGGAAATTGGAATGTCAGGACCTTCAATTAGATCTGAAGACGGCGGAACATTTCCATAAAAATGAAAGAGCATCCTTCAAATCATGCATTTCGGGTTTTGCTCTGCGCCGGGCCTAATCTGAACAAATTCAATCACAGCTTAGTGCCGGTGGAAAATTTCACTCTCTTTGCTGAATGCCGGCATCTCCCTCGGCATAATAGCGGCTTTGTGGAAGGTAGTGGTGCGCAAACAATCCAGGTGTCTGAGTCAGCAGAAAAGGGAGCCGAGTAGGAAGAAAAAGGTGGTGCGTGGATAAATGCAGTAATTGCCCAGGTAGGCCTTGCTGGCAGAAGGGTGAGGGTTGCCAAACTCCAGGGGATGGCTGGAGAGCTCCCCGAGTGACAGCTGGCTACAGAGATCAGTTCCCCTGGAGAAAAAGGCTGCATTGGTGGGTGGAATAGCTCATGGTATTATTTTCCTTTCCTTCTCAGAGCTGCTAGGATTGAATGAGCTCAAGCTGCCATGTAGAGGATGGAGCAGAGTTGTTCTTTCTTGCCCCAGAAGCAATGGGATGAAATTAATGCAAAAGAAATTCCGTCTAAACCGCCCAGAAGAAGTTCCTGACCGTTAGAGCGGTTTCTCAGTGGAACAGGCTTCCTCGGGAGGTGGTGGGTTCTCCATCTTTGGAGGTTTTTATACAGAGGCTGGAGAGCCATCTGACGGAGAGGCAGATTCTGTGAAGGCTCAAGGGGGTGGCAGGTGACAGTGGATGAGCGATTGGGATGTGAGTGTCCTGCATAGTGCAGGGGGTTGGACTAGATGACCCAGGAGGCCCCTTCCAACTCTAGGATTCTGTGAGGTCAACAAGGACCATTGCAGCAAAAATCCATTAAAAACTCATAAAACCATAACAACAACCCACATCAATAATAATGGCGTAATAACCAACTATTTCCTTCTCCCTATCCACCCCTGGTCAATGACAACAGGCCACAGAAGTCCACAGGGATCTGCCATTGACCTCAGGAAAAAAGAGAATAGTAAAGGAAAATATACTGGACATGAAATTTAGCAACCAAGTCGGTTGTAGAAAGGAGCAAGTGTCCAGTGACACTGTAAGCACTAAGAAAATTTGAGGCAGGCTATGAGCTTTCATGAAGAAGAAGAAGAAGAAGAAGAAGAAGAAGAAGAAGAAGAAGAAGAAGAAGAAGAAGAAGAAGAAGAAGAAGAAGAAGAAGAAGAGTTGGTTCTTAGATGCCGCATTTCTCTACCTGAAAGAGTCTCCAAGTGGCTTCCATTCGCCTTCCCTTTATACCCCACTTTTCACTACCCGAAGGAGTCTCAAAGCAGCTTGCAATCGTCTTCCCTTCCTCTCCCCACCACAGACACCCTGTGAGGCAGGTGGCGCTGAGGAAGCCCTGACGTTACTACTCTCTGAGAGCAGCACTATCAGGGCTGTGACTAGCCCAAGGTCACCCAGCTGGCTGCATGTGGAGGGACAAGGAATCAAGCACAGTTCACCAGATTAGAACCTGCCACTCTTAACCACTACACCATGCCAGCTCTCGAATTACTGCTCACTTCTTCGCTACAAATTACTGCTCACTTCTTGAGATACCCTGAAGGACCTGCAGAAGTATTTGCAGAATTGAGCAGTGGCTCACGAAAGCTACTCCTTTGCCACAGATGCTGTGAGTCTTCATGATGTTGCTGGCCTCTGGCTTCTTTTCTGCTGCTACAGACAGATTGATAGGGTTATCCATCTCGATCTATCGAGGAGGTTGTGTTCAGGTCACAGTCTAGCCACAAAGAGGGTCTATTATCCCCCTTGAAGTTGATTAGAGGAGGGATGGATGAACAGCAGAGAGATCCAGCGGCTTCTGAACATGGTAAAGGAACAACATTGCAATCTTTTCGGAGTCAGAGTGCTGATTTTACCGGCTCTGAATACAGGACCCTCCTGTAATCCTTTGGAGGGGATACCAGGGAGCCATATCATGCCCTAACATGGTGGGATGGCTGCGTCTCATGTTTAAAGGCAGAGTAGAAGGTAAAATCCACCCCCACACCAATAGTCCGTGTTATTGTATCCTGCCTTCCCCAGGCTTCATGCCCAAATGCCTAAGAGTTTCCCAATCTGAAGTTGGCCACCGTAGGAACAGTTCCAAGACTTCCTGGCTGGTGTCTCAGCATTGTTGTTTGAAAAACCCTGGTGGAAAGATCTGAAATTAGATGAAAATCAGAAGCAGACAATAAGGGCCATTCCGCATTCGTCCAAAATAGCACAATGGTTACTAATTGAAATCGCTACAGTTTTGCCATTATGCACAACGTCGTTGACAGTCTGCAACACTCCTGAAACCGATCTGCAAAAAGCGCAAAAAGCGCTTTGTTGTAGCGCTTTGTGGGAAATCCCAAAATGTGGATTCACCCTCCGGAAAGCGCTACAGTCCTGCAACCAATCTGCAACACTAGCGGGAAAGTTCTGTGCGTTACCATTGTTGTGGTTTCTGCAAAGTCCCTCCCCCTGGCTCTCTCCTCTGATCTTCCGGCGAAGCGATCGCCATTTTTTTTTCTCCGAGCGAGCGGAGATCAACGCACCAGCGAGCCTTTGTTTACCCAGCGAGGCTTCCCTGGCTGCAGCCCCTCTGTTTAAAGTCACCAAGCACAAGCATCGCAGAGGCCCGTTTGCTGGTTTATTTTCACTTTATTTTTCACACTGTTTTCGGCCGAAAATCACGCCCGTGAGGGGGGGGTTTCACTCGGGGGGAGCGTGGCAACGATGAAACGGCAGCTCAAACACCACCTGCTAGCTGGATGGGTCTCTCCGTTGAAACGAATCAATGCATATTCGTTGCAACGTGTGTGTGTGTGTGTGTTTTTAAACCTTCCTTAAAGGGAAAGGGGCTGTTTGGGAGCATGATAACAGCCGCCCATTGGCTGCTTGATGGCCAGGGGCGGGACACAGCTTAGCAATAGTGCTTCCTGGCTAACGATTTTTGCAGAGACCGGAACCCTGTGGGAAACGTTAGAAACGCAACTGGATTCCACTACAAAGGCAGGTATGCGTTACGCCGAATTCCACTATTTAAAATGGCGATTTTTCATTCAGCAAACAATTTGCTACATGGATCCCGGTGCGGAATGGCTCTTTGTGTGCCACTGCAGTGTGCGAAATGGCAAAACCCACATACAATGAGTTGCAAAAGCAGAACAAAACTGCATTATTTAGTTGGTCATGTCTTGTTTGATTTATGCTAGCAATGGGTGTGGTCACCAGCTCTCCCTCCTGCCCGGAAGAATCCCACATTTTTAACAATGGCAACAGCCTTCTATTGCAGGGATGGCCGAATTGTGGCTCTCCAGACATCCATGGACTACAATTCCCAAGAGCACCTTGCAGCGGTTCCTGGGAATTGTAGTCCATGGACGACTGGAGAGCCACAACTTGGCCACCCATGCTCTATTGTAATGGAATGGTTCGGGAAGGTGCTTTAATAAGAGGAAAAGGAGGACTACACTACTGCTAAACCACAAGCCTCTTCCTATTGCTTTGCTTACAGATGTCTCGTCTACTGATTACATTGATTTACATTGTGTAATCTGCTTTTGGTACCACTGAAAAAAGTGAACCATAAGTAAAGTAAATTCCTAAAAAATTAAAAATGAAAGGGTCAAGCTTAGGGATGCACTTTTATAATTCAGTATGTAGCTAAACCATGAACAGGTATATGCAAGTTCATGAGCCTTTTAAAGTTTGAACCCCTGCTTTCTGCTCCCCACAGCTTTTTTTGCAGAGTTCAGAAAGCAAGGGGTTCCAAACAGCTGAGCGGTGGTTGCTCAGCTGTTTGGTTTAAATGGCTTGGAGCCATTTAAACCCTTTCTGCCCCCCCCCCATGAAAAGCCATAGAAAGCAAGGTTTTTCATCAAGGTTATTGTAGTTGTTGTTAGGTGCGACGTCGTGTCCGACCCATTGCAACCCCGTGGACAATGATCCTCCAGGCCTTCCTGTCCTCTACCATTCCCCGGAGTCCAATTAAGTTTGCACTTACTACTTCAGTTACTCCATCCAGCCACCTCATTCTCTGTCATCCCCTTCTTCTTTTGCCCTTAATCGCTCCCAGCATTAGGCTCTTCTCCAGGGAGTCCTTACTTACTGAATACTAAACCTCTGATAGCTGAAGGTATGTGGAACTACATGTTACACACTCACAGGCACATGTGTCAAGATTTCCTGGGGAAGGGAGTGTAAATCCTTTCTGGTTGCTTTTCTGTTCAAGTTACTCCTGTTAGGGGATTTTAAATGGGAGTTTGCAATTACAAAAAAAAAAAAAAAAGTACCCAGCAGGGTTTTAAAATTTAATTAAGTGGTATGTGATGACATACATGAGATCTGTAGTATGCAGGGTTCAAAGGCATGTGAAGAATATCCTACAGGGAGCATCAGAGGAGGTTATTTATTTATTTATGATATATTTCTACTCCGTCTCTCTTGGAAATTGTTCTTGGGACAGGGCATTTAGCATAGTTAGAATAAAAACGTCCTGATATTTTTTAAAAAATAATCTTATTGGGGAGATGATTAGGGATTGTGGTCTATACCACGGGTAGTCAACCTGTGGTCCTCCAGATGCCCATGGACTACAATTCCCATGAGCCCCTGCCAGAAAACACTGGCAGGGGCTCATAGGAATTGTAGTCCATGAACATCTGGAGGACCACAGGTTGACTACTCCTGGTCTATACTGCCACGTATAACTGGCCATGAGTAGGCTCCTTCTATGTGATTTTTGCATCATCTAATGTGTCATTTTAAGATTTCAGCTTTGCTTCAGTTCTATCAGTCACCACGCACCATAGTGAATGATGGGAACCTCCACATTCAGGGGTGCTAAACCTATGAATTCTAGAGCTCTATGATCCAGCAGGGCTCTTCTGATGTTCTTGTAAAGGACTCAGCCTCTCTGCCCTGTTGCTGGCCCTCCAGAGGAACTGGTTGGCCACTGTATTAGATGGGAATCTGGGCCAGATGGACCATGGTCAGATCCAGCAAGGCTCTTCTTATATTTTTGGGATGGCCTCAACCTCTGTTACCAGTTGTTGGCCTTCTTGAGGAACTGGTTGGCCCCTGTATGAGTCAGGATGCTGGACTAGATGGACCCCTGGTCTGATCCAGCAGGGCTCTTCTTACGTTCTTATGATTTAAGAATCATAAGATTGGGTGAGTCTACAACTCAAATTCCATTTCCTCTTTTCCTGAATGCCGCACCCTCCCTCCCTCTGTGCAATCCGCCTTCAATCCCAGCCCAACAACCAGACTCGAAAGTAATGCGAGTAAAAAGAATAAGTAAATAAAACGCCAGGAGCATGCTTGTCGTACCCATGAGTGCTCCATCCCATCTAGTTTGGTCCTTATACCAGGCACAATCTGAACCCAATGGACCAATGGGTTTCCCCCAAGCATAGCCGGTGTAATTGAATTATTTTTGCGACCCGTGTTTACATACACAGCCACGCACTGTCAGGAATGAAAGTTTGGTTTGGGGTCCCACACATCATCTCTTCTCTACGAGTCTTCTCTCTGCCGTTTAACTCAAATAAATGTTCTGCTTTTTCGCCGTTTCCTTTATTGCGTGAGTATGAAAATGGCTGTTCCGATCCTGCACTTCATAGATCATCGTCGGCAAAGCCCAACATCAAGGAGCGCTCTGATTTTCGAGGCCGTTCCTGTCTCCCTTGATATATGAAGCGGATCAAATTACAACTTGGTTTTGTTTTGTTTTTTTCATAAGGTATGCACAGCCCACGGGCTTCGGGGAGCAAGGCAAACAAAGCCCCCGATAATCAACAACAGGGTTTGACTGAACATGTAAGGGAATTTGACAAACCTGACGCGGAAATCACGGAGCGGATAAATATGCGCATCCATCATTTGGAGTTCTACCTTTCGGCGTTCGGCGAAGAGGCAAACTGTTGGAGGCGCATCGAATTTTCATCCGTAATGACGTTACGGTCCGTGTGCGTTCGTCTTTCTTCTTTTGCCACTCTTCCTGAGAGTCAAAGGTCTGTCAAGGTATATGGTCCCCCCTCCAGGATGTGCCTGGAAAGGAGGGATGCCAATCTCCAGGTGGTGGCTGGGATTACAACAGGTCTCCGCATGACAAAAAGGAACAGCTGGGCGTGCTATATCCAACCTTTTAACTAACTGGTGAGTGTCAAGAACAAATTTAGAGCCCCGTAGCACCTTCCAGGGGTAGTCAAACTGCGGCCCTCCAGATGTCCATGGACTACAATTCCCAGGAGCCCCCTGCCAGCGAATGCTGGCAGGGGGCTTCTGGGAATTGTAGTCCATGGACATCTGGAGGGCCGCAGTTTGACTACCCCTGTTTTAGACCAACAAAGTGTTATTTAAAGTATGAGCTTTTGTGTACACACACAGTTCCTCAGATGCAATGAACCTCAAAGGGGCTTACAATCGCCTGCCCTTCCTCTCTCCATAACAGACACCCAGGGAGGGAGGTGAGACTCAGAGAGCTCTGAGAGAACTGTGATGGCCCAAGGTCACCCCTGCTGGCTGCATGTGGACGAGGAGTGAGAATCTGTTGGCGCAATCTGAGAGTTTATATTGTAAAAAAGCAGCAGAGTTGATGTATAAATGATTAGACCAGACAAGGCAGTTATCCTAATCCATTGTTCCTATTAATATTTTGGAAACTGCTCAGGGGGTGGCGTGTGTCCGCCCCCCGGACAGTGTCTGGACTCAAATCTGGCCCAATCAGGGTACGGTCAGTGAAGTTGTCAACAGCCCTGAGCCTGTGTGTGTGTGTGTCTGCGGGGGGGGGGAGTATACAAACAACAACTACACCAATAACAACAATTTTAGCATTGGGAGGTGGCAGAGGGGAAAGCATTGGGCTTATAAGTTTATGGTGGCTTTACTGATGTTTTACTGTTTTTTTAATATTTGTTTTGATATTGTGAACTGCCCTGAGCCTGTCCATGGGGAGGGGCGGTAGACAAACAACAACAGCAATAACAAAAACAGAAACAACAGCACAGAAATTGCTAAAAGACACAAGCAGTATGCAGGAAGTTGGGTGGACGTTTCTACTTGCAGTAGCTGAATATTTTGGAAGACGGTCTTTTTAGGAAACAAAGCTTGCCGGGGGGAGCATCGTAGTACACGCCGTTCCCCTCAAATGGTGAAATGCCACAGAGCCGGAGTGAGGCATACCCAAAGTGACAGGCGCCCTGTTTTAAGGCCACGGCAGATGGCTGCTAAATGTCACTTCCATCCCGTCACAGGCGCAGCCGTCATTTGGCACACACCTGGCCATGTGGCCGAACAGAAGCCACTGTTCTGCTAGCCCAACCGCATAGGTGAGTCACTTGAAGGAATCTTTGGCAGACGAGCTCATTCCGTCTTTCGAAGAGGGAAACAATAAACCACGGATTCAAGGGCCTCTCTGGCGGGTGGCTAGGCCCGTAGCCACAATCCAAGCTAGCAGCAGATTCTTTCTGGGGCCTTGAGGACAAAGGATCAAACAGCTGCTTAAGGCAGCCTTTCTCAACGTGTTCCCTATTAAGAAACCCCCGAAATATGCTTCCGGCTTCAAGAAACCCCAGAAGTGGCAACATCATACAGAATATGCCCCTTCCCAGGCCCATCACTGGCCGTTTTGGGAGGGGGTGGGTGGGTCAACATGACCATATATGGTCATTAAAGGTAAAGGTAAAGGTATCCCCTGTGCAAGCACTGGGTCATGTCTGACCCTTGGGGTGATGCCCTCTAGCGTTTTCATGGCAGACTCAATACGGGGTGGTTTGCCAGTGCCTTCCCCAGTCATTACCGTTTACCCCCCAGCAAGCAAGCTGGGTTCTCATTTTACCGACCTCGGAAGGATGGAAGGCTAAGTCAACCTTGAACCAGCTGCTGGGATCGAACTCTCAGCCTCAAGGTCAGAGCTTTCAGACTGCATGTCTGCTGCCTTGCCACTCTGCGCCACAAGAGGCTCTTATATATGGTCATATCACCTGATAAATATTTAACAAATTTTAAAAAATATATTAAAAATGAGTTACTTCCCACCCATTTGGGAAACTCCTTCCAGGGCCGTCAAGAAACCCCAGGGCTTCACAAAACCCTGGCTGAGAAAGCCTGGCCCAAGGGAACACACTGAAGTGCGTCTACTCAGGATTTGCTGAATTTGGAATTTGCTGTCAGGGGTTGTAGTGACGGCCATAGGCAGAGATGACTTGGAAAGGTAGATTCATGGAGTGTGGGTGAGTCCTTGGCGGTTAACCATGGTGACTAAGGGGAATGCCCATGTTTAGAGAAAATAAGTGTGCAACAGTCAGAGCCAGGAGGCAACCATGAGGGAAGGTCTTGGCTTCTGTGCTCTGTTGTTGGACCTGCAGAGGAACTGGAAGGCCCCTGTGTGAGACAGGAGGCTGGACTGGATGGACCCCTGGTCTGACCCAGCAGGGCTCTTCTGATGTCCTTATGAAGGCCTTGACCTCTCTACCCTGTGGTTGGCCATCCAGGGAAATTGGTTGGCCACTATGTGAGACAGGATGCTGGACTAGGTGGACCACTGGTCTGATCCAGCAGGGCTCTTTTGTTCTTATGAAGGCCTTGGCCTTGCTGTTGGCCCTCCAGAGGAACTGGCTGGCCCCTGTGTGAGACAGGATGCTGGACTAGATGGACCACTCGTCTGATCCAGCAGGGCTCTTCCGATGTTCTTAGGAAGGCCTCGGCCTCTCTGCCCTGTTGTTGGCCCTCCAGAGGAACTGGCTGGCCCCTGTGTGAGACAGGATGCTGGACTAGATGGACCACTCGTTTGATCCAGCAGGGCTCTTCTGATGTTCTTAGGAAGGCCTCGGCCTCTCTCCCCTGTTGTTGGCCCTCCAGAGGAACTGGCTGGCCCCTGTGTGAGACAGGAGGCTGGACTAGATGGACCCCTGGTCTGACCCAGCAGGGCTCTTCTGATGTTCTTAGGAAGGCCTTGGCCTCTCTGCCCTGTTGTTGGCCCTCCAGAGGAACTGGCTGGCCCCTGTGTGAGACAGGATGCTGGACTAGATGGACCCCTGGTCTGACCCAGCAGGGCTCTTCTGATGTTCTTAGGAAGGCCTCGGCCTCTCTGCCCTGTTGCTGGCCCTCCAGGGGAACTGGCTGGCCCCTGTGTGAGACAGGAGGCTGGACTGGATGGACCCCTGGTCTGATCCAGCAAGGCTCTTCTGATGTTCTTAGGAAGGCCTCGGCCTCTCTGCCCTGTTGTTGGCCCTCCAGAGGAACTGGCTGGCCCCTGTGTGAGACAGGATGCTGGACTAGATGGACCGCTGGTCTGATCCAGCAGGGCTCTTCTGATGTTCTTAGGAAGGCCTCGGCCTCTCTGCCCTGTTGTTGGCCCTCCAGAGGAACTGGCTGGCCCCTGTGTGAGACAGGATGCTGGACTAGATGGACCCCTGGTCTGACCCAGCAGGGCTCTTCTGGTGTTCTTAGGAAGGCCTCGGCCTCTCTGCCCTGTTGTTGGCCCTCCAGAGGAACTGGCTGGCCCCTGTGTGAGACAGGATGCTGGACTAGATGGACCGCTGGTCTAACCCAGCAGGGCTCTTCTGGTGTTCTTAGGAAGGCCTCGGCCTCTCTGCCCTGTTGTTGGCCCTCCAGGGGAACTGGCTGGCCCCTGTGTGAGACAGGATGCTGGACTAGATGGACCGCTGGTCTGATCCAGCAGGGCTCTTCTGATGTTCTTATGAAGGCCTCTGCCTCTCTGCCCTGTTGTTGGCCCTCCAGAGGAACTGGCTGGCCCCTGTGTGAGACAGGAGGCTGGACTAGGTGGACCCCTGGTCTGATCCAGCAGGGCTCTTCTGAGGTTCTTCTGAAGTACTCAGCCTCAATGCCCTGATGCTGGACCTCCTGAGGAACTGGTTGGCCACTGTGCATGAGACAACATGTAATTCTACACAGGCTATATATATTATCCAATGTCTTTGAAAAACACTTTATGTTGTAGGGGGAAAAACCTAGAAACGTAAGAACACATATAGCAGAACATCAACGTTATACAAAAGTGAAAAGCATTGGGCTGAACACTTTATTGAAGATAATCACAGTCCCTCTGGTTATATTTTGGGGGCTGCGTCAAAATTAACCCGTAGAAACGAAAGGTGGTTGTTGAAAAAGGGAGCAAACTGGATTGTCAGACTGCAAAGACGGGCTAATAGTGTCTGAGAACTGCAACAGCTTCCGTTTAAAATAATGAGGAGAAATTGCATCAGCTGAATGTCAGAATACTGTGAAACTATTCCAGGATCTCCACCCTGTAAAACACCCATTTCCTGCAGGGGAACTGATCTCTGCATGGGTGGTAATTTGGGGAGATTCACAGGCCTTGCCTGGTGGTTGGCAACCCCTCCTTAGAGGAAGAGCAGGCTAAAGCTGCAAAGTGTAGAAGGGAAACTACATCAGTGCGTCCTTGTTTCCACTTCTTGCTCGGCCTTCCTAGTTTGTTCTCCCTGTTGCCCTGAGACACAAAGAAAAGCCACAACGCACCGTAGAAGGAAGAAAACAGAGCCATGTTTGAGTCCAGTGGCACCTTTAAGACCAAGGACATTGAAGCTTTTGCATGGCATGGACACTCCTTCAGATACATTGAAACAGATTTCCTTAGACTTTGATTCTCTACTCCTCTTCCACTGCAGCCAGCTGGGTGATCTTCGGCTAGTCGCAGTTCTCTTAGGCATGTTCTCACAGAGTTCTTCTCTTAAAACTTACTGCTCAGTGACTTATACATCTAGACTCTAACTACTAATTCCTGGCAACCAACCCTCCCTCTCTACCGATATGTAAGGCTGGAGGAGAAGAAGAGCTGTTTTTTTGTTTTAATTCCCTGTTTTTCACTGCCCGAAGGGGTCCCAAAGCAGTTTGCAAACACTTTTCCCTTCCTCTCCCTGCAGCAGACACCCTGTGAGGGAGGCGAGTCTGAGAGAGCCCTTAGAGAACTGTTCTTCCAGAACAGCTGTAACAGGACTGCGACTAGCCCAAGATCTCCTAGCTGGCTGCATGTGGGAATCACGCCTCTCTTAACCATGACACCAAGTAAAGAGTTAACAACAGATGTGAGAGCTATGTGAGTCCAGCGGTGCCTTTAAGACCAACAAAGTTTAATTCTGGGTGTGTGGTGCGATAAGAACCCAATATCTTTGTTCAGCCCTGGGGAGATTGTCCTGAGTGATGTAATAACTTGCAATTCAGCAGTCTCCCATTCCCGTTCAATGCAGGGGGTTTGACTAGATGGCCTATAAGGTCCCTTCCAGCTCTATGTTTCTAAATCGGAAAGAGAAGAAATAATAGGAAGATGAAAGCTGCGGCAAACTCAAGTTGTATGTATAATGGGGAACAAGGTTTTTGCATTTGACGATACCTGTCTGTTTCCATTTGAGCTGTGCTTTTAGGTGACCCCTAAATCGGGGGCGGCTCAGTAACAGGTCTCTCAAAGCCAAGGGGAAAAGATTCACACCCTTGATTTGTTTCCCTGCTACGATACAGAGCAAAACACTAAATTTACCTGTGATTTTTTATTTTTTTAGCGTCTCGAAAAGAGCTATATATAAACTCAGGAGATTGGGTCCCATATGCCGTGGCGATAAATAAATAAATATATAACCCGAGATGTGTAGGGAGAAACCATGAAAGATTCATCTTAATGGAAGACAGGTTTTGCTGGTTCATACTCAATAATATTTAATATTTCATTGACTACTGGAGACTCACCGCCCCCACCCCCTTTTTTTTTTTTTTACATCCCCCTCCTGGAATGCAAGATTGAAGCCACTCGGATGCATTAAGATTTTATAGCAGAAGAAAACATGGGTGTAAAAGGCTGGCTGGCTGGCTTGGAAACAATTTAGCCTGACGTGGAAACTGAACAAAGCATAGCCATGAAGGTCCCTGGCCTCCCTCCCTCCCCACTCAGCAGCTGGGGCAGAAATATGAGACCGCCTTCCCACAGGGGTGGCCAACCTGAGGCTCTCCAGATGTCCATGGACTACAATTCCCAGGAGCCCCAGAGACCGCTAGAGAGCCATTGTGCAACCCTGGTAGGGTGGCCAATTCTAAATGGGGTAATTCCTGGAGGTTTGAGGATGCATCTCAGAGGCGTGGTGGGGTGGAGAAGAGACACCTCCAAATAACATCGCTCTCCCAGAAGCTCACCCTCTGGCCCACTCTGGTTTTCTCCCTCCTCCGTGGCACCCAAGAGAGAAAATCTGCTTAGTTATCTGTCAGCAAGCCATGGTACAAATGGATTCTTCATGGGATGGAGGCAAGTGGAGATACCCAGAAATAAGTCAAGCCTTCCAAAGATCAGGAAAGGTGCAGAGGCCTGGCCAGGATCCATTCCACTGTGCTGGGGTGTGCGCCTCCTTGCACAATGCACACCTGTGCTTGAGCGCATCGTGGCTAGGGTAGGTGTGCCACCTCTGGGGCGTGCATGATGGCTGACATTCCCCGAGAGTTCGGCCTTGCTTTCCCATTTTAGCCGACCTCGCCGAGTCACTGAAGGAACGAGAAAGTCCTGCTCACACTCTGTGCTATGGATGCGGCATCCCTGAATTTGTCGAGTCATTCTGGCTGACTCGGCTGAAATGTCCGGTGCCCGGAGGAGGGAGGGGGGCTTGCAGCACACAGCATGCAGTCCTGCCTCTTCCTCCCTCACTGCAGACGAAGGGCGGATGTCAAATTTCTCAGGGATTGTGGCCCAAGGTGTGAGTGAGTGACCAACCCAAGTCCCCCCCCCCCTAAGCTTCAGTCTAGGAAAATAGCGGGGGGGGGCAGCGGGGGAGAATGATATACAATAATTCATGGATAGGGACCTAGAGATCCCGCCAGAATTACAACTCATCTCCAGACTACAGAGATCAGTTCGCCTGGAGAAAATGGATGCTTAGGAGGGTGGGCTTGGTGTAGTGGTTAAGAGCAGCGGCTTCTGATCTGGTGAGGCAGGTTTGATTCCCCGCTCCTCTGCATGCAGCCAGCGGGGTGACCTTGGGTTAGTCACAGCCCTGATAGTGCTGTTCTCACAGAGGCAAGGGGAGAGGAAAGGGCAGGTGATTGTAAGCCGCTTTGAGAATCCTGGTAGAGAAAAAGCAGCATATAAGAACCAATTCTTCTTCATCATCTATCTTTAAAAAAAAACCCTCATTTTCTATTCATTCATTCATTCATTCATTCATTCATTCATTCATATTTGTGATTCTTTTACCCCCCCCCCCTCTTGGCACAGCAGCTCAGTGTGGTTTAAGATGTTTCCACAAATCAACAGCTCATTCCTAAACATAGTAAAACAACATTGCACATTAATATCACATTAAGACCTATTCAACAGTAAGCAATCAAGGGCGACCGATTATGTCAGCAATTCACTGACATTATTTTCCAGATCTAATTTCCAGATGCTGGTTTCCCGGGGTGTGTGTGTGTGTGTGTGTGTGTGTGTGTAGGAGTGTCCTTGTGAAGGGGAGAATAGTTCTAGATGTAATTATTACAGGAATTCATTCACTGGCCCCAACCAAATGCCTGATGCAGGCTCTGTGGAACTGCCAGCTCCCACCGGGCCCTCAGTTCTTCCGGGAGCTCATTCCACCCGGTAGGGGCCAAGACCAAGAAGGCCCTGGCCCTGGTTGAGGCAAGGGATCACCAGCTTGTTCAAACTGGCAGAGTGCAATGTTCTTGCATGTTAGTTCAGTTTCCCAAAGCCTGAAGAGGGTTTCAGGAGTTTCTGAACAGTAAAAAAGTTGAGACAGGCTGATCTACAGTGGTTAGGAGTACAGACATCTTGGCTCTCTGAGCTCTCCTCTGGCATGCCGGGTTCAATTCTGCACTCCCCCACATACAGCCAGCTGGGTCACCTTGGGCTCCCCACAGCACTGATAAAGCTGTTCTGACCGGGCAAGAATATCAGGTCTCTCTCAGCCTCACCCACCTCACAGGGTGTCTGTTATGAGGAGAGGAAAGGGAAGACAACTGTAAGGGAAGGAAAGGGAAGACAACTTTGAGACTCCTTTGGGTAGAGAAAAGCGGCATATATGAACCAACTCTTCTTCTTCTTCTTCTTCTTCTTCTTCTTCTTCTTCTTCTTCTTCTTCTTCTTCTTCTTCTTCTTCTTCTTCTTCTTCTTCTTCTTCTTCTTCTATGTGGCTTGAGGCCAGCACATACCGGAAGTTAGCGGGTGCCTGGGGGCCAAGTGCGCCATACCATGTGCAGTTCACGTCTGGGGGTCACAGCCGGAAGGGGTCATGACTCACAGCTCTGTCTACGGCATCTGGCTGCACTCATCCATGGCAGGGGAGGCACCATGCGGGGCCCCTGGAACCGCAGGGCCTGCAGCACATGCTCCATGTGCTCCATGGATAAACCACTACAGACGGGGACCACTAGTGTGGATTTCCCTATCTGTTACCCGCAGTGGTGGTGAATCACACGGCACAAATGTGGAAGATAATTGCCTAAGGAGTCCTAAGACTGTGGCTCTTTGTGCGGCCTCGGTACTGGCTTGGATCCCAAGCGGACAGATACGCAGAGGCGCACATGCCTCCCATGTGCGTGCACAGATGCACAGCCACCTCCGCCTGCCAAGCGGCTGGGCCGCGCGATAGCATTCCTGCACAGATTGAGGCAGAAGCGGCGGGAAAGACATCAGACAAAGAGCCAGATTTCCCGAGTCGCCCGGCGGAGGCTCTCCGATGGCCGGGCGCCAGCCTTGAAGCGCATGACAAGCATCCCCCGAGGGGAGACGGCAGTGAAGCGGCTGCATGTCCCCCGTCCAACACAGCTTGGCTCTCTGAGCTCTCCTCTTGAGCAGCTGGCGCTCTCGATGGTCGCCTCTGCTGCCCGGTTCTGGGCATGGTTTGGACTGTGGCCGGGGCTCCTCGGTGCAGGGATGCCCGCAAAGAACTAGGCTAGGGGCGCTCCGGCTCTTTGATTCGGTGCCCGGGATCAAAACTGGGATGGCGGGAGGGAAGGTCCTCTCCGGCAGAGGTCTGGCCAGCCATTCGGAAATCTGCAGTAGGAAATAGAATTCGGTTGTTTCTCTAAACAGCTGTCTGCTTTGCTGAGTGGGCCGGAATAAGAGGCCAAGGGACAACGGTGGGCCAGGTGGATGGTGGGGTCTTGTAATGCCAGTCCACACAGGGTTAGTGCCCTCCAGTCTAACAAAATCAGAGTCCAGTCGCACCTTTAAGACCCACAAAGATTGTTTCAAGGCGTGAGCTTTTGAGTGCAAGCACTCGGAAGCTCACGCCTTGAATCAATCTTTTTGGGTCTTAAAGGTGCGACTGGACTCTGATTTTGTTGTGCTGCTTCAGACCAACATGGCGTTCCACTTGAATCTGCCCTCAAGGCTTTTTCACCTTTTCAGCGATGGATTGACACCTGGGAAATGTTTCAGGCTTCAAGGTAACCCTGAAGCGATCGCAGCTGGCTGTGCCTTTCTGCCAGGGCCTTGGAAGTGACGTGTCCACACCTCTTTCCCCCCAAGTCACCCAGGGTAAACAAAACAAAACAAAACACCCCTCCCCCCCACACACACACAAACAATCTTAAGAGGGCTCCCCTTGCTGGACTCCAGCTACCCTCAATAGATCATAGAATCATAGAATCATAGAGTTGGAAGGGGCCATACAGGCCATCTAGAATCATAGAATCATAGAATCATAGAATCATAGAGTTGGAAGGGGCCATACAGGCCATCTAGTCCAACCCCCTGCTCAACGCAGGATTAGCCCAAAGCATCCTGAAGCATCCAAGAAAACTGTGTATCCAACCTTTGCTTGAAGACTGCGAGTGAGATCAGCCACGATGGTGGAGCCTCGGACATCAAAGAGCTGTATGGCCAGGATTCCTCCACTCCTCACCCCCCCCCCAGGGTCACCGTTGGCCATTTTGGAAGGGGCAAGTCGACCTGCCCAAATAAGGTGAAAACCACCCCGGTTCTTTTAAAAATATATTTTAAAATAGATCTCAGAAGCTAAGCATGGCCAGCCCTGTTTAGCATTGTTGGTAGAGTTTAAATTCTCAAGAGAGCAAAGGCCCAGCTCTTTAAAAGAGTAAAATAGTTTTATTGAGAAGAGAAACAAACTTTATGAGCAAGAGAGGAGAGAGATAGTCCTAACTGTCTAACTGACTAATGGATCAGGAACAAAAGACAGCAGGAAGTGTTCTCAAAGGAACAGGAAGTCTCCAATTCAGTCAACCAGGACACAGGATGAGATGATTTGAAAGTTGCCAGAACTAACTACTCCGATCTCTCCTCCGATGCTCCCTGTAGGATATCCTTCTTAAGCTGTTAAATCATGTACCCTACAGATCTTGCAGATCCCAAAAGATATTTGGATGAAAGATTTGCAAGGATTACCAGGGCCATGACACAGAAACAGGCAATGGCTGAACCTTGCCTTGAAAACCCAACTGAATCACCATGAATCAGCTGTGACTTCGACATCAGTATTTAGGGTATTGCCCAACCTGTCCACACAGCCATTGTAAATACGTGGTTATGTGTTGTACATTATTGCAGGCCTTCTGTATGTACAGAAAGATCCAGTGTGGTGTAGTGGTCAGGAGTGGCGGCATCTAATCTGGCGAATCAGGTTTGATTCCCCGCTCTTCCACATGCAGCCACCTGGGTGACTTTGAGCTCGTCACAGCCCTGATAGAGCTGTTCACACAGAGCAGTCCTGTCAGAGCTCTCTCCGATTCACCCCCCTCACAGGGTGTCTGTTGTGGGGGGAGGAAAGGGAAGGTGAATGTAAGCCACTTGGACACTCTTTCAGGTAGAGAAAGGCGGCATCTAAGACCCAACTCTTCTTCTTCTTCTTCTTCTTCTTCTTCTTCTTCTGCAGTAATATCAGGGCTCTCTCAGCCTCCCCTCCCTTGCAGGGTGTCTGGTGTGGGGAGAGGAAGGGAAGGTGAATGTATGTCACTTTGAGACTCTTTCTTCTTCTTCTTCTTCTTCTTCTTCTTCTTCTTCTTCTTCTTCTTCTTCTTCTTCTTCTTCTTCTTCTTCTCCTTCTCCTTCTCCTTCTCCTTCTCCTTCTCTTTCTCCTTCTTGCAGAGGAGGGGGTGGGAAGCCGACAGCCAGTGCTTGTTGCACCCACCTGTGCAAACGGCATAGCTATCGTAGGCATCAAATGTTTCCGGAAGAACAGAGGCACTCACAATTCATTAATAGGCAATGAAAAGCCTATTTGCGCTTTGTCTCAAAGTAGCCGTAACTTGGGCAGGCGGGTTCCCCTCCCTCCCCCCCTCCCCCCTCCCCCCAGGCGCACTCACACAGGCCCCTCCCCTTTCATCTGCATAAGTGATGGAATGCCGGCGGAAGCCTTTTTAGCAATGTCGCTTTTCTGGGAGTCATAATTTCAAGGTTTTATGTATAGGCCGGTTGAACTGTCCACTTACATGCATTTAGGCTAATGTACGTCTCTGGAGCTAAATGATTGCGTTAAGGGAGGCGCGGATTTACTACCTCTCTTTCACACCGAGCCGTTTATTGAGGTCATTTTTCATGAACTGCTGGAGTCACTTAAATCATCGTATTTCATAATATGCTCGGAAGGTTACTATGGGGGGGGGGGGTGTCTCTGTGAAAGTGAAGGAGATTGGGAGGGGGGTGAGTCGGGCATGTAGAATGCACGGCGGGGTCCCTTGCCCTTAAAGTTTGTGCTTACGGCTGTTGCCGTTCAGTCACAGATATTTATTTATTGAGTATTTGACAGATGTAAAAGAAGAAGAGTTGGTTCTTATGTGCCGCTTTTCTCTACCTGAAGGAGTCTGAAAGTGGCTTACACTCGCCTTCCCTTTTCTCTCCCCATAACAGACACCCTGTGAGGTGGGTGAGGCTGAGAGAGCCCTGATATTCCTGCTCGGTCAGAACGGTTTTATCAGTGCCGTGGGGAGCCCAAGGTCACCCAGCTGGCTGCATGTGGCAGAGCACAGAATCAAACCCGACTCCTAACCACTACATCAACCTGGCTCTCTGAACATCTGGAAATGTTTGTCAGTGCAAAACCAGTGGCAAAATCTAGGCATCTCTGCTGATTGGCCATATCCCTACCAGCTATGTGAATTGCTGGTTTACTCCCTGCCTCTTCTTCCAGGCCACTCTACCCTTCTTAAGCCCTATGACTCCTTAAGCCCTAAATTCTAGAGTTGAGGACAGATTGGAAAACCTTCAAATATTACCAGCTGTTGTTATTTAACTCCGCATCCTACCCCCCCAGTTGAGATGAGTCAAAATATTAAAAAAGAATATTTGTTTTATACAGGGTTTGAGTGGGCAATCTCCCTGCAGAATAGGGGGAAAAGAAATGAACTGCTTTCTGTCCTTGTATGAAGAAGAAGAAGAAGAAGAAGAAGAAGAAGAAGAAGAAGAAGAAGAAGAAGAAGAAGAAGAAGAAGAAGAAGAAGAAGAAGAAGAAGAGCAGAAGAAGAAGCAGAAGCAGAAGAAGAAGAAGAAGAAGAAGAAGAAGAAGAAGAAGAAGAAGAAGAAAAGTTGGTTCTTATACACCTCTGTTCACTACCCAATTAGTCTCAAAGTGGTTGACAATTACCTTCCCTGTCTCTTCCCACAACAGGTACCCTTCTGAGGTAGGTGGGGCTGAGAGAGCTCTGACAGAAACTACTCTGTGAGAACAGCACTATCAGGACTGTGACGAGCCCAAGGTCACCAATCTGGCTGCATGTGTAGGGTGAGGGGAGAATCAAACCTGGCTTGTGAGATTAGAAGCTGCCGCTATTCACCACCACATGAAAAGGTCTCGGGAGGTCTGCTGAAGAACGGGCCGATTACACATCGGAGAGTCCTCGGCTGGCTCTCAGGGGAGAAAGCCCACATTAATTATGCACCGGGACATTTGTGTGTTATGTATTTAGGAAGCACACAGATTATTTGCTCAGAGGATTATAACAGCTCCGAAGGAGTTGTTTATGATCAAAGGTAAATATATGGTTTGAGTATCTCGCCAGACAAAGGTAAGAAAGCAAACCCGTGGAATGCATCCTCCGTTTCCTCTGAGGAGCCCTCCTAAAGGAAACTAATTGTAGATTAAATAATTGGCAAGTGTGTTAATAAGAGACACAAATGGAGCAACAGTGAAAACAGTTTAAGTGTAATGCCTTTTGCTCCCCGGCAAGCAGAACAAAACATACAGGAGAACAGCAGGTCAATAGTGAATACTAGCTTGGTGTGGTGGTTAGGAGCACCGACTTCTAATCTGGCGAGCCGGGTTTGATTCCCCGCTCCTCCTCCACATGCAGCCAGCTGGGTGACCTTGGGCTCACCATAGCACTGATAAAACTGTTCTGACTGAGCAGTGATATCGGGGCTCTCTCAGCCTCACCTCCCTCACAGGGTGTCTGTTGTGGGGAGAGGAAAGGGAAGGAGAATGTAAGCCACTTTAAGACTCCTTCAGGTAGAGGAAAGCGGCATCTAAGAACCAACTCTTCTTCTTCTTCAGTAATCTCAGGGCTCTCTCAGCCTCACCTCCCTCACAGGGTGTCTGTTGTGGGGAGAGGAAAGGGAAGTTGACTGTAAGCCGCTTTGAGACTCCTTCGGGTAGAGAAAAGCGGCATCTAAGAACCAACTCTTCTTCTTCTTCAGTAATCTCAGGGCTCTCTCAGCCTCCCCTCCCTCACAGGGTGTCTGTTGTGGGAAGGGAAGGCGACTGTAAGCCGCTTTGAGACTCCTTTGGGTAGAGAAAAGCGGCATCTAAGAACCAACTCTTCTTCTTCTTCAGTAATCTCAGGGCTCTCTCAGCCTCCCCTCCCTCACAGGGTGTCTGTTGTGGGGAGAGGAAGGGAAGGCGATTGGAAGCTGCTTTGAGACTCCTTCGGGTAGAGAAAAGCGGCATCTAAGAACCAACTCTTCTTCTTCTTCAGTAATCTCAGGGCTCTCTCAGCCTCCCCTCCCTCACAGGGTGTCTGTTGTGGGGAGAGGAAGGGAAGGCGATTGGAAGCTGCTTTGAGACTCCTTCAAGTAGAGAAAAGCGGCATCTAAGAACCAACTCTTCTTCTTCTTCAGTAATCTCAGGGCTCTTTCAGCCTCCCCTCCCTCACAGGGTGTCTGTTGTGGGGAGAGGAAGGGAAGGCGATTGGAAGCTGCTTTGAGACTCCTTCGGGTAGAGAAAAGCGGCATCTAAGAACCAACTCTTCTTCTTCTTCAGTAATCTCAGGGCTCTCTCAGCCTCCCCTCCCTCACAGGGTGTCTGTTGTGGGAAGGGAAGGCGACTGTAAGCCGCTTTGAGACTCCTTCGGGTAGAGAAAAGCGGCATCTAAGAACCAACTCTTCTTCTTCTTCAGTAATCTCAGGGCTCTCTCAGCCTCACCTCCCTCACAGGGTGTCTGTTGTGGGGAGAGGAAAGGGAAGGCGAATGGAAGCCCCTTTGAGACTCCTTCGGGTAGAGAAAAGCGGCATATAAGAACCAACTCTTCTTCTTCTTCAGTAATCTCAGGGCTCTCTCAGCCTCCTCTCCCTCACAGGGTGTCTGTTGTGGGGAGAGGAAAGGGAAGGCGAATGGAAGCCCCTTTGAGACTCCTTCGGGTAGAGAAAAGCGGCATATAAGAACCAACTCTTCTTCTTCTTCAGTAATCTCAGGGCTCTCTCAGCCTCCTCTCCCTCACAGGGTGTCTGTTGTGGGGAGAGGAAAGGGAAGGCCACTGTAAGCTGCTCTGAGACTCCTTCAAGTAGAGAAAAGCGGCATATAAGAACCAGCTCTTCTTCTTCAGTAATATCAGGGCTCTCTGCTGAGATTTTAAAATCTAATGGGTCAGGATCCACAGTTACTAATGCCCCCCAGAAGCATTTTCGTGTTCTGTTCAGGGAAAAATGATCCTGAATATTTGGGAGCACGGTTTATTGTGGCAACGTCAACGCAACGAACTATCTGTTGCCGTTCATCTGCGTTTGTCTTGTTGATGTGACGGGACTTGTTTCCTAGGGGTGACGTACTGGTGGGTCTCACCGAGACTCCGCATTCCTGGCATTTCCATCGTGAGCGAATGAAAAGCACATCAATATTTCATATTATGCCTGTTCTCCTCTCCACCTGCGTTTTGATGCCGAGCGCGGCTTGATCATAAAAACTTACAGTCACGAGTAAATAAATTAACAAAAATTTACACAACGTAAGTGAGTGTGATCTCCTAAATGTAGATGTTCGAGAAATAGGAGGAGGGGAACCCTCCGAGAAGGGCACCCAGACCAGCATAAAACACGCCAACGGTGATCGCTTAGCGCCGAAAATTATTTTGGGCTTGTAATGAAAATAAACTAATAAAGATTTCAGAGATGCGCTCGTTTTAATAGAATGCAGGATTGTAATTGGTGACCTATTTTGAGCAATTTAATTTCCCATGACCTGCTTTCCAAATTAACATAGCAATGGAGGACTGTTTATTGTATTTGGGGATAGGAGATTCACCTTCGAAGCCGGCGGTCTGGTGAGGTGGCTGGACTGAAAGGTGGTAATGCTTTTCTGAAAATGCTTGTAAGAGGGTGGCAAAAAAATAGGATGCAAATGTCCCTCTTGATGGCATCTAATGATAGCAGAATTTTAAATCAAAGCATATATAAACATACACTCCTGGAAAATAGATGGGGAAGAAATGGAGGTAGTGACAGATTTTATTTTCCTGGGCTCTAAGATCACTGCAGATGGGGACTGCAGCAAAGAAATTAAAAGACGCTTGCTCCTGGGGAGGAAAGCCATGGCAAAGCATCCTAAAAAGCAGAGACATCACCCTGCCAACAAAAGTGCGTCTAGTCAAGGCTATGGTCTTCCCAGTTGCAATGTATGGCTGCAAAACTTGGACCATAAGGAAGGCCGAGCGTCAAAGAATTGAGGCTTTTGAACTCTGGTGCTGGAGAAGACTCTTGCGAGTCCCTTGGACTGCAAGGCGAACAAACCGGTCAGTCCTAGAGGAGATCGGCCCTGACTGCTCCTTAGAAGGCCAGATCCTGAAGATGCCACCTCATTCTCTGTCGTCCCCTTCTTCTTTTGCCCTCGATCGCTCCCAGCATTAGGCTCTTCTCCAGGGAGTCCTTCCTTCTCATGAGGCGGCCAAAGTATTTGAGTTTCATCTTCAGGATCTAGCCTTTCATCAACAACAAAACTTCATCTTTTTTTGCATGTGTAGTAAAATTGTAACATCACAGCATTGTAAAAAAATAAAAATAAATAAATAAAAACCAAAAAACCCAGAATCTGTAGGGGAAGAGAGGGGTGGGGGTGGGGATAATGAAGAAGAGTTAGGTTTTATACCCCACTTTTCACTGCCCGACGGAGTCTCAAAGTGGCTTACAATTGCTTTCTCTTCCTCCTCCCCCCCCAACAGACACTCTGTGAGGAAGGTGGGGCCAAGAGAGCTCTGAAAGAACTGCTCTGTGAGCACAGCTCTAACAAGACTGTGACTAGCCCAAGAAGATGCAATACAAACAGGTGGCCTCAAAACCTACCCATCCCATGCAAAAAAAATATAGGAAGGGAAAGGAACTTCCAGGATGAGTAACTGCATGGAGAAGGCCCCATGATCCTCACGGCTCATTTTGTCCCATAACATTGATTTCACACAATCAACATTATCCTTTAAACAATTAGGGGATTGCTCGGGGGGCAACCTGAGGAGGGGGCAGGAGGGAAGGGTGGTGGAGAAAAAAAATCCTAATTGGAAAACTGCGGGGCTTTTTGCACGCCTTCAAAATAGCACAATGGTTGCCAATTGAAAACGCTACTGATTTGCTGTTATGCACAACGTCGTCGACAATCTGCCACACACCTGAAACCAATCTGTAAAAACCGCTTCCTTGTAGCGCTTTCAGGGAAATCCCCAAAAGTGGATTCATCCTCCGGAAAGCGATACACTCCTGCAACCAATCTGCAACACCTGTGCGTTAACATTGTTGCGGTTTCTACAAAGTCCCTCCCCCTGGCTCTCTTCTCTGATCTTCCGGCGAAGCGATCGCCATTTGTTTTTCTCGGAGCGAGCGGGGATAAACGCACCAGCGAGCCTCTTTCAGTTTAGAGGCTTCCCCGGCTTCAGTCCCTCCCCTTCAGTCACTAAGCACAAAGTACAGAGAAGCCCGTTTGCTGATGTATTTTCCCTTTATTTTTTACACATTCATTCAGCCGAAAATCGGGCCCGTGAGGGGGGGGGGATTTTTTTTTCACTCGGAGGGAGCGTGGCAACGATCAAACGACAGCTCAAACACATTAGGCAGCTGGATGGGTCTCTCCGTTGCAACGAATCTACACAGATTCGTTACAATGGGTCTGTTTTTTTTTTTTTAAACCTTTCTTAAAGGGAAAGGGGCTGTTTGGGAGCATGCTAACGGCTGCCCATTGGCTGCTTGACAGCCAGGGGCGGGACGAGCTCAGCAATAGCGCTTCCTTTCTAGCGATTTCTGCCGAGACCGGAAGCCTGTGGGAAACGCTACAAAACGCAACTGGATTCCACTACAAAGGCAAGTATGCATAACGACGAATTCCACTATTTTAAATGGCGATTTTTCATTCAGTGACCAATTTGCTACAAAGATCCCGGTGCGTAAAGCCCCTGCAAGTTGAAATCCAAAGGGAAAAAACTGCAGGAAAAGTGGATTAAGAAACAACAGTGTAACAGGGCTCTAAAACTGTGCAGAATACTACAAATTCCTATTAAGAACACCAGTGCAGAGGTTTGAACTTGTGTAGACAGTCTCTCTCTCTCTCTTTCTCTCTCTCTCTCTCTCTCTCTCTCTCTCTCTCTCTCTCTCCCTCTCCCCCTTCTGACTCTTTCTCTCTCTCTGTCTCTCTCCCTCTCTGACTCTTTCTCTCTCTCTCTGTCTCTCTCTGCCTCTCTCTCTCTGACTCTCTGACTCTCTCTCTCTCTCTGACTCTGTCTCTCTCTCACCCTCAATCTCTCTGTCTCTCTTTCACTCTCTGTCTCTCTCTCTGTTTCAGATTCTCTCTCTGTCTCTGACTCTCTCTCTGTCTCTCTCTCTGTTTCAGATTCTCTCTCTGTCTCTGACTCTCTCTCTGTCTCTCTCCCTCTCTCTGCAGATGCTCCAGGGATATCTCATCATTAGCTGTACCCTCTGATCCCTCCAGGCTACCTCTGGGAAGCGAATGCGGCTGACGGGAGGGACTCAAAGGGCACTCTTGCCCATACAAATGACTCCACGCTGAGCTCAGGCACAGACAAAGGGGGAAGTGAGGACACCACCGAAATGGAGGGGTGTTTGGAACAAGAACTTCCCCCTGTGTCGGGATTGGTTTGTACCTCTCAGCCACAACCCTGCTGTGCAAGGCACGATTAAAAATGTGACAAGCCCGTGATGTACGGGGCCATTAGTGGGGCCGGGAGAGGTGCAAGGTGAAGGCCGTAGGCACTTGAACCACCTGAGAAATGCATTTATAGCCCGGTTAAACACACCCTGGAGTGCCATAATGCTGTCGTAATACGGAAGGTTCCCTTTCCATTTTAATTAGTTTTTGGGGAAGACTGGGGGAGGGGTATAAATGGATCTTTCTGGTGTAATTAGAGTTTTCTGGAGGTTTTAAAAAAATTTCGAATGTATTTTGCATGATCAAAAGATCTATATTTGGATGAAGGTCTTTGTAAGGCTTATTCCTACCCCATCAATGCCAGGGGATGCTTGTTTGTGGCTTCTCTCTCTTGATTTCATTTCCTTCAAGCAGAACTTAGTACAGGGTCTCCTGGGCATCAGAGCTAGCACTCTTTCTCCCTTCTTTTTTCCCTTCCTTCCTTCCCTTTCTTTTCTCTGTCATTTTCTCTCTGTCTGACTTGTTCTGCCGTGTGTTTTTTTTCCCCCTGTCATTTCTTTCTTTCGTCCTTTATGTCTGTCCTTTCTGTTCTTCTGTCTGTTTGCCTTTTTTTTTGTTCTTTCATGCTGTCTGTGCATTTATTCTGCCTGCCTCTTTTTCCCTTCTTGCTTCCACAAAAGTTTCTAATAATCAAAACTCCGCTATAAATTGCTATAAATAGGCAATCAATCTCTTGAGGCGGGAGTGTCTGAAGGACCGTTTTCTCCCATAGCTTCCAGCCTAGAAATGAAGGTCCCAGGAATCATAGAATCATAGAGTTGGAAGGGGCCATACAGGCCATCTAGTCCAACCCCTGCTCAGCGCAGGATTAGCCCTAAGCATCCTAAAGCATCCAAGAAAAGTGTGCATCCAACCTTTGCTTGAAGACTTCCAGTGAGGGGGAGCTCACCACCTCCTTAGGCAGCCTATTCCACTGCTGAACTACTCTGACTGTGAAAAACTTTTTCCTGATATCTAGCCTATATCGTTGTACTTGAAGTTTAAACCCATTACTGCGTGTCCTCTCCTCTGCAGCCAGCAGAAACAGCATCCTGCCCTCCTCCAAGTGACAACCTTTCAAATACTTAAAGAGGGCTATCATGTCCCCTCTCAACCTCCTTTTCTCCAGGCTGAACATTCCCAAGTCCCTCAACCTATCTTCATAGGGCTTGGTCCCTTGGCCCCAGAAGAGGACAATTGTCCCAAGAAGCTCATCTGGACACAGCCTTCTCAGTAGCAGCCCCGCCAGGGAAGTGAGCCTGGCTTTCTCAGTTGTGCCAAAGGCTGACCAGCAGTGCCTGCACTCACGCAAAATTGGGGAAGTGTACTATCTATGGCACACCTAGAAACTATTACTCATTTCATCACCCTCTAAGTACTCTTCACTTTCTGCCATGTCTAAGGAACCCCATTAGCCCCCATTAACTTACCTACCAGCTTTGGGCTGATCCTGCATTGAGCAGGGGGTTGGACTAGATGGCCTGAATGGCCCCTTCCAACTCTATGATTCTATGATTCTATGATTCTATGATACCATACCTGAACTCATTTCCTATTTTCTTATCTCAGTATTATCAAAACACTATTTGCATTTTGCAATGATTTGTCTGCTCCAGATGTTAGCATCATTTTTTTTCCATTTCACACTGATAATCAAATCATGTTCATTGTTTTAGGGTAAGGTGACCAGATTGTCCCACTTTTGAAGAAGAAGAAGAAGAGTTGGTTCTTATATGCCGCTTTTCCCTAACCGAAGGAGGCTCAAAGCGGCTTACAGTCGCCTTCCCATTCCTCTCCCCACAACAGACACCCTGTGAGGTGGGTGAGGCTGAGAGAGCCCTGAGATTACAGAAGGAGAAGAAGAGAGTTGGTTCTTATATGTTGCTTTTCCCTACCCAAAGGAGTCTCAAAGCAGCTTACATTCACCTTCCCTTTCCTCTCCCCACAACAGACACCCTGTTAGGGAGGGGAGGCTGAGAGAGCCCTGATATCACTGCCCGGTCAGAACAGTTTTATCAGTGTCGTGGCGAGCCCAAGGTCACCCAGCTGGTTGCATGTGGGGGAGCGCAGAATCGAACCCGGCATGCCAGATTAGAAGTCCGTACTCCTAACCACTACACCAAACTGGCTCTTTTGGAGGGATATATGGGGGTACCTGGCAAATTGTACTTATGTTGAAATTTAAAAATATATATTACAATACAATTTTGTGTCCTATGCGTTCTATGAAACTTTTTATTGCTCCATATAGACCAAATTTTTAATCAAGAAACCGCCTGGCCAATGGTGTCTTGCTTTACCAATGTTAAAATCTGGTCACCTTATTTTAGGGGCTGTAGATCCCAGCCTTAACCTCCAGACACAAATCTGAGTATTTAACACAAACACTGCAACTTCTCAGTGTTTGTATGTGTGTTCTAGATATCCTGCATGCACCTGGAGTGCTGGTCACTTTCACTGTTTCTTCTGGATTTCTACATGTTGAAAGCTCACCATAATCTTTCTTTCCCCAAACTTTTGCCCTCTATTCATAGAATCATAGAATCATAGAGTTGGAAGGGGCCATACAGGCCATCTAGTCCAACCCCCTGCTCAACGCAGGATTAGCCCTAAGCATCCTAAAGCATCCAAGAAAAGTGTGTATCCAACCTTTGCTTGAAGACTTCCAGTGAGGGGGCACTCACCACCTCCTTAGGCAGCCTATTCCACTGCTGAACGACTCTGACTGAGAAAAACTTTTTCCTGATATCTAGCCTATATCGTTGTACTTGAAGTTTAAACCCATTACTGCGTGTCCTTTCCTCTGCAGCCAGCAGAAACAGCATCCTGCCCTCCTCCAAGTGACAACCTTTCAAATACTTAAAGAGGGCTATCATGTCCCCTCTCAACCTCCTTTTCTCCAGGCTGAACATTCCCAAGTCCCTCAACCTATCTTCATAGGGCTTGGTCCCTTGGCCCCAGATCATCTTCGTCGCTCTCCTCTGTACCCTTTCAATTTTATCGATGTCCTTCTTGAAGTGAGGCCTCCAGAACTGCACACAGTACTCCAGGTGTGGTCTGACCAGTGCCGTATACAATGGGACTATGACATCTTGTGATTTTGATGTGATGCCTCTGTTGATACAGCCCAAAATGGCATTTGCCTTTTTTACCGCTGCATCACACTGCCTGCTCATGTTTAGTTTACAATCCACAAGTACCCCAAGGTCTCGTTCACACACAGTGCTACCTAGAAGCGTATCCCCCATCCAGTAGCCATGCTTTTCATTTTTCTGACCCAGATGCAGAACTTTACACTTATCTTTATTAAATTGCATCTTGTTCTCATTTGCCCATTTTTCCATTGTGTTCAGATCTCGTTGAACTCTGTCTCTATCTTCCGGAGTATTTGCCAGTCCTCCCAATTTGGTGTCATCTGCAAACTTGATGAGTAGTCCCTCCACCCCCTCATCTAGATCATTAATAAATATGTTAAAAAGTACCGGGCCGAGCACCGAACCCTGAGGTACCCCGCTACTCACCTCTCTCCAGTCTGATGAAACACCATTGACAACAACTCTTTGAGTGCGGTTCTCTAACCAATTCCCTATCCACCTAACGATCTGAAAATCCAGATTGCAGTCCTTCAACTTATCCATCAGAACATCATGGGGAACCTTGTCAAAAGCTTTACTAAAATCCAAGTAAATGACATCAACCAAATTTCCCCGATCCAGCAAACCTGTTACTTGGTCAAAAAAGGAAACTAGGTTGGTCTGGCAGGACCTGTTGGAGACAAATCCATGCTGACTTCCTTGGATCACCAAATTGTCCTCCAGATGTTTGCAGATCGCTCCCTTTAATATCTGCTCCATTATCTTCCCCACAACAGAGGTCAGACTCACTGGTCTGTAGTTTCCCGGGTCATCCTTCCTCCCTTTTTTGAAGATCGGAATAACGTTTGCTCTTTTCCAGTCCTCCGGGACATCTCCAGTCCTTAAAGAGGTTCCGAAGATGATGGACAAGGGCTGTGCAAGTTCTCTGGAAAGTTCTTTGAGTACTCTCGGGTGCATTTCATCTGGACCAGGGGATTTGAACTCATCCAGTGCAGCTAAATGCCTCTCGACCACCTCTCTATCCATGTTAACCTGCCACCCAGACACTATCCTTTGGCTACAGCCATCTCTAGATGTGCCTAAACACTTAGACCTGTGGGAAAAAACAGATGTAAAATAGGCACTAAGCCTTTCTGCTTTCTCTGCATCTTTCGTTAGAGTTTGTCCATCCGCACCCAACAGCGGGCCTATTGCCTCCTTTACTTTACGTTTGCTCCTCACGTAACTGAAAAATCTTTTCTTGTTACAATGGGCTTCCCTGGCCAATCTTAGCTCACTCTGAGCTTTGGCCTTTCTGATGATTGATCTACAGTGCCTAGTAACCTGTAGGTACTCTTCTTTAGAGCTCTGTCCTTCCCTCCATTTCCTGAACATTTTCCTTTTCTTTCTTAGTTCCTCTTGAAGTTCTCTGTTCATCCAAATAGGCTTCTTAGAGCTCCTGCAGTGTTTTCGTCTTTCTGGAATAGTCATTGATTGAGCATGCAATAGCTCTTGTTTGAGTAGCGCCCACCCTTCACATGCTCCCTTCCCTTCCAGCATTCTCGTCCATGGTATGACACTCATCATGTCTCTGAGTTTATTAAAGTTTGCCCTACGAAAATCCAACATCCGCGTCTGGCTACAAGCTTCCTTGGCTCCCCATCTCAAAAGGAATTCTATGAGGACATGGTCACTTCCCCCCTATTGCACCATCTCACCTGTTTTTCTATTCTGAGTGTTTGTAATCCACTCCTGCAGAGAGGGCAGTCTACACATTAAAATAAATAAATAGTTTGAAGTGTGTTTTACTTTGGCTTTTGGTTTTCAATACAAATTATTTTATTTTATTTTCCATTTGGTCACTGTGTGAGTTTTCCTAAAGGGAAGGAACCCGGAACACACAGGTGGAGTTTCCCGTTGTTACCATTCTCACTGCATCTCCGAGAATTCACTAATACCCCCATCTACATTCTGGAGAAAGTTTATCATAAGTATTAGTATGAGAGCGTCACCTCCAGGAGAGACCTTCACAGAATCACAGAATCATAGAGTTGGAAGGGGTCATACAGGACATCTAGTCCAATCCACTGCTCAACGCAGGATCAGCCCTAAGCATCCTAAAGCATCCAAGAAAAGTGTGTATCCAACCTTTGCTTGAAGACAGCCAGTGAGGGGGAGCTCACCACCTCCTTAGGCAGCCTATTCCACTGCTGAACTACTCTGACTGTGAAAATTTTTTTCCTGATATCTAGCCTATATCGTTGTACTTGCATGCCAAGTTGCTCATTCCAACACCTAGGTTCAATTTCTTTATCTCCAGCTAAAAATGGTTCTTCTATGTCACTTAAAATTTCCTTCCTTTTCCTCTCCCCACAATGGACACCCTGTGAGGGAGGTGAGGCTGAGAGTGCCCTGAGATTACTGAAGAAGAGTTAGTTCTTATATGCTGCTTTTCTTTACCCGAAGGAGTCTCAAAGCGGCTTGTGATCGCCTTCCCTTTCCTCTCTCCACAACAGACATCCTGTGAGGTAGTGAGGCTGAGAGCCCTGATATTCCTGTTTGGTAAGAACCGTTCTATCAGTGCTGTGACAAGCTCAAGGTCATCCAGCTGGCGCCATGTGGGGGAGCGGGGAATCAAACCCGGGTCGCCAGATTAGAAGTCCACGCTGCTAACCACTACACGAAGCTGGCTCTCCATTGAAACCAATGGAGGGTGGGGCATCTTTTTTGGGGGGCCCATAAAATTGGACCTCCTTGTTCTATCTTTTTTTGTTGTTGCAAAACTATGCTGTATATCTGATGCCTCTGCCTTACTGGGAAAGCCACTGGGTTACTTCATTAAGTTAATGAAGCAGTGTGTATCCAAAACCATTGAAATTCCGATGAGTAGCTACAAATGATGTGAAAATTTCACTGCTCAAGATGGTGAAAAGCAGTGAAAAGCAGAACAAAACTGCTCGAATGACGTCTAGCAGACAGCCAAAAGTTAAACTTTCCAATTCTACCTGGCCGGGCAGTTTCACAGGCCATTTTCCCAGTATACAAATGTCTTCTGAGACGAATAGACATCCCTTGCATGTTATCAACTTCTAATACAGGGGCATAAATTAACCGCTAAGGTTCCTATTACATCTACCAAGTGGGCTCTGACTCTTGACAGCGGACGTCACGATAAATCAGGTAAATTAGAGATGCCCCCCAAAGAACACATTTGAAAATTGAATTTACCCTGCTCGACAATGCCTGTTTTCACCGGAATCAAACAGCCAATAGGCTCACACTGATAGTTTGTTCCCAATTTCAAACAAGCCGCATTTTGAGTGGTTTTCTCATGTGTGCGTTCGGCCGCATGTGGACGGGCAGCCTACATTCTGACAGTTGACAGAATGACGAGGAATAACTATGGCTCAAGGTGGGGACAGTCTTAGTGTCACTGGGGCCCTAGACCAGGGGTAGTCAAACTGCGGCCCTCCAGATGTCCATGGACTACAATTCCCAGAAGCCCCTGCCAGCGAATGCTGGCAGGGGCTTCTGGGAATTGTAGTCCACGGACATCTGGAGGGCCGCAGTTTGACTACCCCTGCCCTAGACAAAGGTTCAGGATGGATCCCTAGAATCAATGCCGCCTTGCCGAACAGGCCAATTCTCCACGCCTTCACCCCCTGCCAGGTTTAAGCAAGCCCCAGAGGGCACCATTACAGGAATGTCTGCTTGCTCCCCGTTGCTTTGGGTGTTTTCAGAAAGTCCGGACATGCTGATGTCACCTGGAACTGATTGGGGTCATCGGAGATGCCGCTCTAGATTCGAGGCAAAACTCTATAGCTCGAGGCTGATGTCGCTGATGTTCCGATGCCACTTCTGGGTGATGTCAGCATGCCCCGGATTTAGAGCCCATGCCCAGAGATCAGGTCTCCTGGAGAACATGGCTGCTTTGGAGGGTGCATACCATAGCATTATTATTATTATTTTATTTATTATGGTCATTGACCAGCATCAAAGTATCTACAGACATACATTATCACAGCATTTTAACAGGACATGGGTTTAAACAGTAATGGGTTTAAACAGTAATGGGTTTAAACTTCAAGTACAACGATATAGGCTAGATATCAGGAAAAAGTTTTTCACAGTCAGAGTAGTTCAGCAGTGGAATAGGCTGCCTAAGGAGGTGGTGAGCTCCCCCTCACTGGCAGTCTTCAAGCAAAGGTTGGATACACACTTTTCTTGGATGCTTTAGGATGCTTATGGCTAATCCTGCGTTGAGCAGGGGGTTGGACTAGATGGCCTGGATGGCCCCTTCCAACGCTATGATTCTATGATTCTATGATTCTATGACATTCGGCATCAGGGAGTTGACAAAGGCACAAAACATGAATACTGCATTTTGACAGTCGGGTCATTCCGCATCAACAATAGCCAAAGATTTCCGCACTCTGCTGGCAGCATAGCAAAACTTTGCCACTACCATAGCATTATGGTCCACTGAGGTCCCTACCCAACCCAACCCATATCCATCTCATGGCCAGCTTCACCGCCAAAAGAGAGGTGCAGTGGTTAACAGTGGCAGCCTCTAAGCTGAAGAATTAGGTTTGATTCCCACCCACCCCCGCTCCACATGCAACCAACGGGATGACCTTGGGCCAGTCACAGTTCTCTCAGAGCTCTCTCGGGCCCACCTACCTCACAGGGTGTCAGTCGTGAGGAGAGGAAGGGAAGGCAATTGAAAGACGCCTTGTGAGACCTACTCATTCATCTGCTACTGTCATTTGCCTGCTAAGGCCATTCAGCATCTGAAATCACCCCACTCTCTGAGATATAAGAACAGAAGGACCCATATGCTAGCTCTTATCTGAAGACGTGAGCAGTGACTCAGGAAAGCTCCTTCCCTGCCACACATTTTGTGAGTTCTTGTGGCAGGGCTCTTGCTGTTTTCTGCTGCTATAAAAGAACGCTGGTGTGTGTATGTCTGTGTGAGTGTTGTGCCCCAACAAATACAAATAATTCATTGGGTTGCCAACCTCCAGATGGTGGCTGGAGACCTCCTGGGATTGCCACTGATCTCTAGGTGACAGAGATCAATTTGTCTGGAAAAGACATCCACGTTGGAAGGTGAACTCTATGGTATAGTGTCCTGTTGAAGCCCCTCCCATACTCAAACCACACCCTCCTCACACTCTCCAGGTATTTCCAGGCCTGGAGCTGGCAACCCTAAGAATTAATGTATAGCAGGGAGTTTGAAAGTTAACAGATATACCTGAGGCCCAACCGTGTGGAAATGGTTTTTGGATCTGAGACCAAGCTGTGTCTGCAGACTCAGGACAGGAATCGAAATGAGAAGGACTGTGGAGGGGAGAAGAATTTAGTGTTGCCAACTTTGGATTGTGAAATTCCTGGATATTTGGAGAGTGTCACCCAAGGAGAGTGGGTTTTATGGAGAACAGAGACCTCAGTGGAGTATAAAGTCGGCAGAGTTTAAATATGCAAAAGAGGGACCAAAGCACCGGATGCTTAAATAATAAATAACTTTACAGAGAAGAGAAAGAACTTTGTAAAGGAGAGAGGAGAGTGATAGTCCTAGCAGTCTAACCGACTAATTTGTAGCAGCAATCAGGAAGGAAGTGTGCTGAAAGGCACAGTAAGACTCCAAGGGAGTCAATCAGGGCACAAGAGGAAATTATTTGAAAAACACCAGGAAGTTCCTAATCTATCATTTGATAACTATACATCTTGCCCAATGCCCCCTAGAATCATAGAAAAATAGAGTTGGAAGGGACCTCATGGGCCATCTAGTCCAACCCCCTGCACTATGCAGGACACTCACAACCCTATCGCTTATCCACTGTCACCTGCCACCAACTTAAACCTTCCCAGAATCAGCCTCTCCGTCAGATGGCTATCTAGCCTCTGTTTAAAAATTTCCAAAGATGGAGAACCCACCATTGGAAATTTTTTAACATCCTATGGGATGTGCTTCATATAATGTTGAATCATGCACACCGCAGGTCTTGCACATTGCAGCATATAATGCCAATGAACCAGAATGCCAAATTTACCAGAATGCGTTCCCAAAAAACACATTTTCACCAGGAGAACTGATCTCTTTTACCTGGAGATCAACTGCAATTCTGGGCGCTCTCCCACCACCCTTTATAGACCAGCATTCCTAATTACTTCCCATCTTAGTCTAGGGCCACCATTTGTGATCCAAATCTGCATGCCCACCACAACCCCTATTCCCTTCCCCCCAAAAAAGCTGGAAGGTCTGATCACAGGTCTTCTTTCACATCTAGCGTTGCTCTCCATACTCAACAGCCATTTTCTGGCAAGAAAAAGGGGCATCAGTGAAGAGGATTCAGAACAATGCATTTCCTCTCCCAAATGTATCTGGCATCTGTGCAACTTCGCTCCTAATCAGGCTGCCTGTCAGTTGTGGGCTATTTCCCTGAAGACCGCATGTAGAAAGCACCAAGCCCCCCCATCCATACATCCAGCAGCAAACAAACACTGAATCCCAAGGCTGAAGGCTACAAAATATGGTTTAAAGTGCTGGAAAGGCTGCCTTTTTGCCAGAATATGCAAGATCTGTACTATGCATAACTCAATAGAATAACAAGTATGTCCTGCAGGGGGCGTCAAAGGCAATGTGTATTTAGCATAGTTAGAGTAGGAACTTCCTGGTATTTTTTCAGACACTCTTCTCCACCATCCTCATTGGCTCTTTGGAGACTTCCTGCTCCTTTGAGCCTGTCTTGCCTGCTTGCCTCCAGAATCAACAGGCAGAAAGTTCATCGGAGACAGTTGAAGAAGGAGAAAAGCTGGTTTTATACCCAGCTTTTCACTACCCAAAGGAATCTTAAAGCGGCTTGCAATCGTTTTCCCTTCCTCTCCCCACAACAGACACCGTGGGGTGAGAGAGTCCAGATAGATCTGCTCTGTGAGAACAGCAGTATCAGAGCTGTGACTAGCTCAAGGTCATCCAGCTGGCTGCATGTGGAGGAGCAGGGAATCAATCCCAACTCTCCAGACTAAAAGCTGCCACTCTTAACCACTATACCACGCTGAAATGTAGGACTTCTTTTTCTCTCTCTTTCCTGGCAAAGCTCTTTCGCTTCATAATAAAACTGTGATATTCTTTTAAGCATGCAGGTGCTGGATTCTCTCTGCGTATCTAAACTCCTCCAACACTTTTAACCCCCCCCCCCTCCTACCCTGATGGTGCTGACATGACTTTTCTTTCAACACGGTGTGGATCCTACCACTGTGATCAGACCTCTAGGGCAAACTGCTTGAGTAATACATGCAGTGGTATTCCTGTTTATTTTTTAAGTTTACTTCATTTATACCTGACCTTTTTCTTCAATGGGGACCAAACACATGAAGCAGCATTTGAAAGATTGGCCCTTGAAGGAGGGCAGGGTGAGGTTCCTGTGGGCAGAAGAAGAAGAGCTGGTTCTTATATGCCGCTTTTCACTACCCAAAGGCGTCTCAAAGCGGCTTATAATTGCCTTCCCTTTCCTCTCCCCAGAACAGACACCCTGTGAGGGAGGGGAGGCTGAGAGAGCCCTGAGATTAGAAGAGGAGTTGGTTCTCATATGCTGCTTTTCTCTACCTGAAGGAGTCTCAAAGCAGCTTACAGTCGCCTTCAGTTTCCTCTCCCCACCACAGACACCCTGTGAGGGAGGGGAGGCTGAGAGAGCCCTGAGATTACTGAAGAAGAAGAAAAGTTGGTTCTTGTATGCCGCTTTTCTCTACCCGAAGGAGTCTCAAAGCGGCCTCCAATCCCTTTCTGACAACAGACACCCTGTGAGGCAGGTGAAGCTGAGAGAGCCCTGAGATTACTGAAGAAGAAGAAAAGTTGGTTCTTATATGCCACTTTTCTCTACCCGAATGAGTCTCAAAGCGGCTTACAATTGCCTTCCCTTTCCTCTCCCCACACCAGACATCCTATGAGGTAGGTGAGGCTGAGAGAGCTCTGAGAAAACTGGGACTGGCCCAAGGTCACCCAGCTGGCTGCCTATGGAGGAAGAACGGGGGTCATTCATGTTCTCCAAATTAGATTCCACTGCTCTTAACCCCAGCACCAGCCTGGCCTTTCGCTGTGGTTCAGTTGTGGCTCTGTTTTATCTCTTTCCACTTGGCAGACAGCCTTCATTTTTACACTCCCGCCTGCCACCCATTTCTCTTCCTTCCCTCTCTCCTAAATTAAAAAAAAAAAACAACCCACCTCCCAGCAAACGAGAGATTTCTTAATCAGGGCACAATCTGGTTTCTGTTCTCCTGAGCCGAGAGCATTCCCGCCGTAGCATCTGCCTTAATCTTCTGTGCCTGTAGTTAAGGGGATGTTCCACGGTTAATCCCACGGAAAGCCGGATTAATTTTCAAAGATACAAATGTGTCCCCAAGCCATGGGAGGTGACACAGTTAAGACCGGTTAGTTCTAGTAAACGGCTGCGTGGAGATCGAGGCAGAGATTCGCCTGCCTTCCTGTCCGGAGATTCATTTCGGGTTGTAATAACACTTGGGGTTTTTAAGGGGTGGGTAATGCAAGCGAGGTGTGCTCGGAAAGCACGGTCCCAAATGCCAACCTCTGTTCTTACAGGCCTGATGAAGACAACTGGTGGGAATAAAATGGGTTTCTTTGAAATGTGGAGTGGAGGAGAGATTTCTCCACATCCTCTGCCCCTCTGCCTATCACACCTAATCTAAGCATGCCAGTTTATTGGTGTTTGCCCCCCGATTGTCATTCAACATCTGAACTCACTCCACTCTCCAAGATACACAGACAGATGGTTTCACATTAGAGTGATATCCGGAGTGAGCAGGGACTCGTGAAAGCTTCTCCCCTCCCACCAGTTTGGTTAGCCTTTCAGAATCAGAATTACCCAGAGCTGGAAGAGACCACAAAGGGCCATCCAGTCCAGCCCCCCTACCTTCTTGGGGACTTTACACAGTCCTGAGAGGGGCTCCTCCAATCTCCTCCTCAGAACATCCAACGAAGACTCGTCCAATCTCCACCACTTCTCTGAGGCTGCCTGTTCCAGCTACGAACTGCCCTTACCGGCCAAAAATGCTTTCTAATATTTAAGTGGAACCTCCTTCCCTGTAATTTGAACCCAGTACTCATGGTCCTTGCCTCTAAAGCTGCACTCTTGCTCTTTTCTACTGCCACGCACCGACTCACACGGCTCCCCATTTTGATCTATTCACAACTCCTGCCACTCCGCTCTGCAATGTTGGGAGACTATTTCCGACTTAAAGGTCATTTCCGCACATAACGAAAAATAGTGTTACGCCAGCTGAATGGCGTAGCACTAAATATTATCGTGCTTCTCAGCCCCTCCTCACCTTTTTGCGATGTCTCTTTCGTCTGCTGCCTTTTTGCTCTTCTCACCCTCCACATCGTCTGCTGGAAATGTTGGAAGAGCGCAATGCATTTTATATGCGACTCTTTTCCGCCTGTCAATCAATCCAGGCAACCATTCCCCTTTCTTCATGCTTTGAAGGTCCTGCAATAAATACTTCTCTGTTGAAACACGTATGCATCTAATCATAGATGCAGAGTGCTTTTTGAATGCCACCCCTTATGGAAACACAAGTCTTTTGATTCTTTAAAAAATTAATCTAATTCCTAATTGGGGGGGGGACTTTTGAGAGGCATGCTTTGTGTTACAATTTGGGGGGGGGAATTCTTTTATTTCTGGCATCACCTGCACGCTTGTCTGCCTATTAATTTTGCTCTAGGAAGTTAGACATTTTAAAAAAGAAATCCCCATCCCTGGGAACAAGGGAGAGGGAGGTGGGTGCAAGGGCGTAGCAAGGCATATGTCTATTGTGCGTTTGAGCCTCCAGACCTTCCCTCTGCTGGTTGCCTGCAGGTTGCTCTCCTACAGCTCATGTTAAATCAGTTGGGGATAACACTTTATGCAATTCTCCATCTAGCACTTTAAAATGAAGGATGAAGCCATCCGGTTACTGCCCAGACGCTGGATGTTGGCGACGGCATATGGAGGGGGCGGAATATAAGGTAAACATGTCACAACATTTAATGGGTGCGGAAATGCCCAAGGGGCTGGTGGATGTGAGAGAAAGTCTCCTTCGGAGGGACAGAGGCTTCGAAGTTCAAACTCTGCAGTGTGGAAGGGTAGAATATGCTGGCAGAATCTTCCTCATTGGAAGACATGCAGAAGATGCCCAGTGACCAAGCAAGAGAGTGGGAGGAGACCAAGGGAAAGAAACAGAAGCTCCCATTGAGGACCAAACATGGCCATCTGCAGACCAGCCTCCAGGAGAGAGAGCGGAGTGATGCAGAGGGGCTTGCTGAGAATCCGAGGAGACTCGCCTGGAGAAGATGAATCTCGAGGACTGTGCACACTGCAGATCTTGCCTACGCCAAGAGAATACAGGGCACCGGCCTAGAGGAGACCACGCAAATGAGGCCAGTGAGTGGTGGCTTCTGTCGCCTAGCAACCTCCGTCTTCCACTAGCGTTTCTGTTTGTGGCCAGGCCCCACTGAAAACTGTCGATCTTGTACAAAGGAAAGATACAAGGGGAAGGAGCTCCGCAGCAGAGAGCACAGAGTATGTATGGGGCTCACTCATAGGATGAAGATGCCTCAGACTGGATTTGACCCTCGGCCAATCAAAGTATTGTCAACTCCAGCCTTTCTTAAGTGTTTTCACCATGGAGACCCCCTGAAATATTCTTCAGGCTCCGAGAACCCCCAGAAGAGTTGCGATTGTGCAGAATAGCTGAGGACACGCCCACCTGGGGCCCCTCCCCTTCCCACCCCCTCCAGGCCCATCATTGGTCATTTTGGGTGGGAGAGAATGTCAACATGAACATATATGGTCATATCACCCGATAAATGTTTAACGGATTTTTAAAAATCATTCCTCCCCACCCATTCAGAAAACATTTCCAGAGCCATCAAGAAGAAAACTCTGGCTGTTTGGCTATCCTAATTTTTTTTTTAATATAATTTTAAAACTTTCTTGGATTTTAGAAATGTCAAACAAAATATAATATAACCACCCAACAGGTTCCGGATAAATAATATATTTCTATTTCCCGCTTTCAATTTTCATCTTCTTCAGTGGCATTATTTCAAAAACTTGTGTCCCTATTTTTTCCCCGTTTCATGTACTGTGTCCTGACAGCTCAAAAAAAGTTTTCTAATAGGGGAATTAGATTACAGAATACCTTTATTGGCATAATAATGATTTTAAAAAAGAAGAAGATAAAATGGTCTAGCCAAATAAGTACAATTAAGTGAAATCGTTCAATAACATATAAATATCTTTAAACCGCCCGTGGCGCCACGGGCGCCATCTTTAAACCGCCCGTGGCGCCACGGGCGCCACGGGCGCCACGGGCGCCACGGGCGCCACGGGCGCCACGGGCGCCACGGGCGCCACGGGCGCCACGGACTAAATAATTCGGTAAGGGGTGTGGAGGTGGGATTAGTCCGTGATGAGGAAGGGTCCGGATTGGACCCTTCCTCACGACAGACAATTGGATTGTCACGACAGACAATCGCGCCTGCCGATTGGTCCCTCCGATTCCCAGCCCCAGCAACTGCGAGCCGCGCACAGCGCGGCTCACAGTTCCTCCCAGCCTGACGCAGTGAGAGGCGCGAAGCTCCTCTCGCCGCGTCAGGCCGCCGACCCAGGGAGCGAAGCGCGGCTGCCGGGGGTTCCCTGCCTGGCGGCCTGACGCCGCAAGAGGCGCGAAGCGCCTCTCGCCACGTCAGCCTGCCCCCGCCGAAAGAACCTCGCCGCCGCCGACGAAGGAGCCGCCAACCAGCTCACCGACCAGCCCCCCTTCCCGCATCCCCACCAATTCCACCCTTAAAACAACCGTCCACACACTCACCCACCTGCACGCCGCCCACTAACCCCCCCACCCTCCCCGCACCCCGCCGCCACTTCCCACGCTTCGCGCACACACTCACCTGCGCCCACACCATCCGATCACCCTCCCACCCTCCCCAGACCCCTTCCCGTCCCGCTAACGCTTCCGACATTTCCAGAACCCCCCCCCAACCACACAATTACCCACCCTGCCGCCGACCGATCACCCCAACACACTACCCAGACCCCTTACCTCCCGATGACTCGCCCCATCCCCCCAGCCCACCCTGCGCCGCTACCTCCATTTGCACAAACGCTCCGAAGCCCATTCTCACTACGCCCAACCTCTGCCCATTTTTATAAATGGGCTTTATTCCCTAGTTGGCCATATTGCGATGTGTGGTCTGCAGTGGACTCACAGAGGTTTGTTTTTAGCCGGTACAGGGTTCGAATATGAACAATTTACCTAGGATTTTATGCATTGTGTCCTTCTCGTCTATACTACACTATTCAACTAGTGATTTTTGCAAGTGGAGAAATCTAGGGCAGTCCATCAGTAGGTGATATAAAGTGTCAGGTACACTACAGCCATGAAGACACAACCTTTCCGCGAAGGAAGGAAGGAAGGAAGGAAGGAAGGAAGGAAGGAAGGAAGGAAGGAAGGAAGGAAGGAAGGAAGGAAGAAAGAAAGAAAGAAAGAAAGAAAGAAAGAAAGAAAGAAAGAAAGAAAGAAAGAAAGAGGGAGGGAGGGAGGGAGGGAGGGAGGGAGGGAGGGAGGGAGGGAAGGAAGGAAGGAAGGAAGGAAGGAAGGAAGGAAGGAAGGAAGGAAGGAAGGAAGGAAGGGCCCTGCTGGATCAGACCAGGGAGAGTCCATCTAGTCCAGCATCCTATCTCACCCAGGGGCCAACCAGTTTCTCTGGAAGTCCAGCAACAGGGCACAGAGGGCAAGACCGTCCCTGAGGTTGCCTCCTGACTCATGTATTGAGAGGTGAATCGCCTCTGAATGTGGACATGGCAGCTTCATGTGTGTTGTGAAGAAGTCTCCTTATTCCAGAATGCATCTGGCACGCCTGTACTTTATGTCAACCAAATACGGAGGGGCAAATTGGGGGTGAGGGGAGGAGGAAAGCCTGGAACTGCATCCTATTCATTATCTCCTCTTACCGCCCCTTGGAGTGGAATGGCTTCAAAAGGCACACACGGCCATCCATATACATGAAGAGGCAGCCCGTTGATTTGATTGATCCTAATTGAGGCGCATGTGCGCTCCGAGCAGAACTCGCAACCTTGGGTGGAAAAGGCCGTTGTCACAATGCTGACTCACAGAAAGAATTTCTTCTCTGAAGGTGGAAAAAATAAAGAGGAAGCAAGCGGCACTGTGAGCAACTGGAGGGCAGGGCGTGTATCTGTGCCTTCTCGCTGAAATGGCCCAGAATAAAATTCCATGTGCATGCACATTCACCACTCCATAGCTTTCCACTCAGAAGAAGAAGAAGAGCTGGGTATTATACCCCGCTTCTCTCTACCAGAACAAGTCTCAAAGCGGCTTATAACTGCCTTCCCTTCCTCTCTCCACAGCAGACACCCTGTGAGGGAGGGGAGGCTGAGAGAACCCAACTCTGGGAGAACAGCACAGTCAGGGCTGTGACAAGCCCAAGGTCACCCAGCTGGCTATGTGTGGAGGAGCGAGGAATCTCACCCAGCTCACCAGATTAGAAGCCGCCTCTCTTAACCACTTTACCAAGCGGGATGGAGGTGAGATTACTTGGTACTTTGGTGAGACAGCTGCAATTTTTTGTTTGTTTTATGTGTTCAGCTTCACAGTTCATTTCAGTGAAGGTCTTGACTCTGGTCGAGATCTGGAGAGTCTCTCTGGGGCCAGGGACAACCAGCGAGTTAATATTTGCTGAGCGCAGTGTTCTCTGGGAATCTCCTCTTCCACCTGCTTTCGGCAGGTAAACGAAAGACGGCTGGTGACAATCCCTGGTCCTGGAGGATACATTCTGGCCATGTCTTAATTAAGCGGCTTGATTGCTTCCCAGTGGGTTCCCCCACCCCCCTCTGACCCATCTGTGCCTTGAAAGGATTCTCTCCACCTTCTCCACTCAATTCCATCCCACCCCAGGAAGTGAGCGTGGGATTTTGTTGCTATATGCATCTCTTGGTGTAGCGGTTAGGACTTCTAATCTGGTGAGCCGGGTCCAATTCTGCACTCCCCCACATGCAGCCAGCTGGGTGACCTTGGGCTCGCCACGGCACTGAGAGAACTGCTCTGACTGAGCAGGAATATCAGGGCTCTCTCAGCCTCACCCACCTCACAGGGTGTCTGTTGTGGGGAGAGGAAACGGAAGGTGACTGTAAGCCGCTTTGAGACTCCTTTGGGTAGAGAAAAGCGGCATAGAAGAACCAACTCTTCTTCTTCTTCAGTAATATCAGGGCTCTCTCAGCCCCACCTCCCTCACAGGGTGTCTGTTTTGGAGAGCGGAAAGGAAAGGGGGTTGTAAGCCGCTTTGAGACTCCTTTGGGCAGAGAAAAGCGGCATATAAGAACCAACTCTTCTTCTTTAGTAATCTCAGGGCTATCTCAGCCTCATCTACCTCACAGGGTGTCTGTTGTGGGGAGAGGAAAGGGAAGGCGATTTGAAGCTTCTTTGAGACTCCTTCGGGTAGACAAAGGTGGCATATAAGATTCTACTCTTCTTCTTCTTCTTCTGTCCTGAATACCTTGAGTCAAAGGGGAGCAGGACACCCAACACTGGGGTAGGTTTGGGGGTGAGGGGCTTCTGGTGCCTAGTAGAGCTTGGCTGGCAAGCCAGGCCAGGGACAGACAACCAAACAAAGCCGTTGAGTGTCATTTAAACAGTGAGATCCTTTTCAACGAGACTTTCCAGGCCAGCCTGCTTGGTAGAAGAGGAGGGGAAGGAGACCGAGGAAGGAGACAAGAAAAGAAACACCCCGCTTTCGTGGCAGAACGCCACCAAACCTTGGTACCCTGCCAAAGCCAATCTCCTCCCTCCGTTCGCCTTCCCCAAACACTGGCACCTGCCAATCCGTCCCGCACCCTCCCGTAGTTTCACAAGTGGGAACTGGCACGCGGAGGCCGACAAGATGACTTTCCCCCCAAATTTGCTCACGAGGGCCCCGCCACTCCAAGCTCGGCATTGCCAATCGCCCTCCCCGCTCCTCTTCGGAGAGCTGGACAGGATCCAGCGCTTGAAAAGCCAAGCCACTTCCCCCCCCCCATGCCACCTCTTCTCCTTTTGTCAGGGATGGCTTAAGCCTTGATCTGATTTTATTGACTCCGCCGTGCCAAAAGGAAGGGGGCGGGGAGGGTGCCAAGGGTCGCCGGGATGCGTGCGGAACACCGCCAGGCACGGAGAACGGGTGGCGATGCACAGTTTGAGAGAGGCTTTCACCAATGACACAGCCACAAAGGCCGGGGTGTTCTCGGCACACACGATAACTGTGTGGGTCTTAATCTTCTGCACACGCCCCTTCCCTTTGGCTCCCCCCCCCCCTGGCTCTTCAGCACCCACGTCACCCCTTTCTCTTTAGAAAAAGGCACAGTGGAAGGATTTGAAGGTTAAGTGAGGTAAGCTTGGCTTCTCCTCCCCCCCCCCATAGGGGGGGCTTTCTCAATGGCACCTGCAGTGTCATCTCATGGCCACCAGAGGCAGCAAAGATCCAAAGAGTTAGGGACAAGGCAGGGATGGGATTGGACTGGAACACGTTTGTTAGACAAAGCTATAGGTTAGGGCAGGGGTAGTCAAACTGCGGCCCTCCAGATGTCCATGGACGACAATTCCCAGGAGCCCCTGCCAGCGAATGCTGGCAGGGGCTCCTGGGAATTGTAGTCCATGGACATCTGGAGGGCCGCAGTTTGACTACCCCTGGGTTAGGGGGATGGATGGCACGGAGCAGCCTTTTTCAGCCTTTGGATCGTGGAACAACCCTTGAAATGTTTTTCAGGCTTCGGAAGTGGTGACGTGCGTCTTCAGTGAAGAGGGCATGGAAGGAAGACGCGGGAGTCAGCCAATCGATCAACTGATCATTTACCGCTTCTATTGCGGGGAAGGAATCTCGGCCTGTCGGGCACCAGGGGGAAGTGGGCCCCAGTGATGTGTAGTGATGTCATCAGCCATTCATTTCTTTGGAAAAGGCCAGGTGACTCCTAGGAAGACCTAGGCCCATTCCGCACACACAGGATAATGCAGTTTGAATGCGCTTTGGCAGCTGGATTCTCCTGTGCAGAACAGGAACTTCTATTTCTAAAGTGCATTGAAAGTGCATTATCTATTGTGAGGAGAACAGGTCCTAGTGGAAACCCAGGGTTTGGGGGAAACCCGGTTGGGAATCCCTGGTATGAAGAATCGGCGGCTGATCGTTCCCGGGCCCTGGCGCAGTGAGCGCCACGCTGTGGGTGGGGGGAGGGAGGCGTGGGCAAACGGCGGGTGCAAACACACAGGCGCGGAGTTGCCACATCTGCAAATTTGCACCCGCCAGCCCCCCCGGCACCCACGCCTCCCTCCCCCCCCAGTCCCCGGTCCTCCCTCTCCCCCCCCTCCCCCCAGCCCGAAAAAGTTTGGGGACCACTGTGCCCATCACATATGTATCTGCGGGGAACTTGCTGCCAAAGAGCTTTCTCATTATGTTTTAGATTGTCCTCTATATTTGGAACCAAGGACTAAATTTGTAACTAGATTTCTTTTGGGACAAACATTTTAAACTGACCCAGAAAAATTGTTCTTTCTGTTATTGGATACTAATCCTTTGATTAGTTATAATGTGTCGTTGTTTGCACTGTGCCAAACTTACCCCATCAGAGAGCTACTATTTTTAACCTTTTGTGTTTGGCATTTAGAAGGAGGAGGAGGAGGAGAATGAGGAGGAGTCAGGTTTTATACCCCGCTTTTCTCTACCTGAAGGAGCCTCAAAGGGGCTTACAATCATCTTTCTTTCCTCTCCCCATAAAACACCCTGTGAGGTAGGTGGAGCTGAGACAGCTGTCAGAGCAGCACTATCAGGGGTGTGACTGGCCCAAGATCCTCCAGCTGGCTGCATGTGGAGGAGGAGCAGGGAAACAAATCCAGCTCACGAGATTAAAGGCTGCTACACTTAACCACTACACCACGCTGGTTCTCCACTGGAAACGGATTACTTTATTACTGAAATCTCCACCGGAATCTGATTTATTTATCACTGGCATCTGATGTATTTCCATACCCTTGTTTATATTGTTTTATTGTTTTATCAGATATTGATTCTAACTGTATATAATGGCCCTTGTCCATAAACAATTAGATTTATGACTACGACAATGCAGTTGTGTAATTGCTGCGGTTCATAGCCAGAGCATCTGCTTGGAACACAGAAGTTCTCAGGTTCCACTCCTGGCATCTCCAGTAAAAAGGACCAGGCAGGAGGTGATGGGGAAGACCTCTGCCTGAGACCTTGGAGAGCCGCTGCCAATCTGATGGGATTTCCACACCCGTTAAATGTAGTGAAATGGTTATCTTATATAGTCATTGTATTCTGGCTCCTCCATATGACATCGCCAAAATCTAGCGTCTGGGTAGTAATTGGCTGGCTACATCCTCCATTTTTAAGCGCTAGTTGAAGGGAATCCCAAAAAGTGGATTCACCAGCCTATGTAGTGCTAGCTAATGGAGAGCAACCAGCAGGCAACCGGCAGAGGAAAGATATGGAAGCTCAAACATGCTAAATTTGCCTGCTTCGTCCCTTGATCCTGGAGACGGGAATTTCTTTTTAAAAATGGTTAACATGCTGGAGCAACGAATAGGCGGACAAGCATGCAGGCAATGCCAGAAATAATTTTTCCTCCAAAAGTTGTAACTCAAAGCATGCCTCTAAAGTCACCCCACCCAAATCAAGAACAAGATTAATTTATTTAAGTATCAGGACTTGTGATTCTATAAGGGGTGGTGTTCAAAAAGCAGTATGCATCTATGATTAGATGTATAGGCGTTTCAACAGAGAATTATGAATTAAAAAACAGGAGCTTTAAAACAAGGAGAAAGGGGATTGGCTACCTGGCTTGATTGACAGGTGGAAGAGAGAGTCCATAGCCTATTCTGGTCTGGCTAACTAGAGCACATTGGATTCAAAGATGCCTTCCCCTCCTGCTGCTGTAATTCACAGGCTGCCTGGATGTGCTGGGAGCCTGCGAGAACAACCGTCAAAGCGTCTTTTGGAGAGGCCACAGCTGAAGCACATGGCATGCACCTTCTTCCAAAAGATCACAGGCCTATTTTTGGATAAGGCAATTAAGAATGTGCTTGGTTTCTATTGCAGACACATGCAAAACAAAGCAGACTTTATTTTAAAAATCTAGGTTGAACTTTTGAAATGTGATTTTAGGAGCACTTATATATAATGACCCTGTGCTCCTAATTCATATATTAGGAACATAGGGTCATAATAGGAGCCATGTTGGATCGGATCAGGGCCCCATCCAGGGGCCATCAAGAGGACCACCAGCGGGGCCAGAACTCCAGAAATTCCAAGAAGACACAACGTTTCGCCTTTTGGTTTCGTTTGCTTTGGGTGTATTTCTACAAGAAACCAACGGTGTTCTTCTTATGGACTCTGGTAGCGATCCCAAGCAATAGTTAACTCGGGAAAACAGTTTTCCGTCTGTGATGAGAACTGCAAGCCAGCTGACCAGAATGTATTTTTCTCCCTTCTCCTCTCCAATAAAATAGACTGCTTTTTGTTCTTCTTGAACTGGATTTGCAGGGCAGTAGAAATAAACCCTGAAACAGCAAAACATCCTTCAATCCCACACACACACACACACACACACACACACACACACACACACACACTGATTTTCAATCATGAAGCAATCCATTTACCAGGAGCAAAACACTCTTTTTAATAGATGGATGGATAGGAAGATGGATAGATGGGGGGAGGGAGGGAGGGAGATTGTGAGTTCCTGCATTGTGCAGCGGGTTGGACTAGATGACCCTGGAGGTACCTTCTATGATTCTATGAGATGATAGGTGGGTGGATAGACAGATTGTGTGTGTGCATATGTGTGTATGTGTGTGTGTGTGAGAGGGAAAGAGAGAAAAATGCTGGGTGGTTAGGAACCACTCCCTGCCCTCCTCCAAGTGACAATCTTTCAAATACTGCAAGAGAGCCATCCTGTCCACTCTCTACCTCCTTTTCTCCAAGCTGAACATTCTCCTCAGCCTTTCCTCAGAGGCTTTGGTCCCCCAAGTTGCTCTCCTCTGCCCCCTCTCCATTTTGTCCACGTCCTTTTGGAAGTGAGGCCTCCAGAACTGCACTCAGGGCTACAGTTGGGGTCTGACTAATGTGGTGTACAGTTGGATTATGACATCTAGTGATTTTGATGTTGATACAGCCCGAGACTGCATTGGCCTTCTTTACCGCCGCATCACGCGGTCTGCTCATATTTAGCTTTTCAGTCCACAAATACCCCAAGATCCCGTTTGCACACACTGCTACCCAGAAGCGCATCTCCCATCCAGTAGGCATGCTTCTCATATTTTGTGACCCAGATGGAGAACTCTGCACTTCTTATTGAATTGCATCTTATTACCATTTGTCCACTTTCCCCATGTGTTCAGACCTCACTGAGGCATTCCTTACTCCTTCCAATTCAGTGTCATTTGCAAATTTAATGAGGAATCCCCCTAGCCCAGGGGTAGTCAAACTGTGGCCCTCCAGATGTCCATGGACTACAATTCCCATGAGACCCTGCCAGCATTCGCTGGCAGGGGCTCATGGGAATTGTAGTCCATGGACATCTGGAGGGCCACAGTTTGACTACCCCTGCGTCTAGCCCCTCATCCAGATCACTGATAACAATGTTGAACAGTTCTGGACCCAGTACCAAAGCCTGTGGCACTCCACTGATCACCTCCCCCTAATCTGATCTCTAAACTAAAGCCAACTAGATTCCTCACTCCCAGATAGAGAGTGACTGACTCATGCTGAACAGGGGGAGTGGGTTTACATTTTATTGTCCATCTTGATATCATGTTGTTGTTCTAAATAGGTTTTAATGGGTTATTTTAGGGGATTTTGTTGTATTTTATGGATTTTGTAAACCACCAGGAGACTTTTGAGAGCAGCGCTATCTAAATACGAATGAATGAATGAATGAGTGAGTGAGTGAGTGAGTGAATTTATGAATGAGTGAGTGAGTGAGTGAATGAATGGATGGATGAATGAATGAATGAATGAGTGAATTTATGAGTGAGTGAGTGAGTGAGTGAGTGAGTGAGTGAGTGAGTGGATGGATGGATGGATGGATGGATGGATGAATGAATGAATGAATGAATGAATGAATGAATGAATGAATGAATGAATGAATGAATGAACCACCATCGGCAACTATTCTTTGGGTATAGGTTTTCTAGGACAGGAACTCGAAAATATAAAATTTTAACAATTATTTATTATAGCGCACTGATATTAGGTTAACAACAAAGTCAAAACTATACAGATCTAACTGCACATGAACAGACCAAACATGTTTTGACCCTCCTGGGTCTTCCTCAGTGGTCAATAATAATATTAAATAATGAACTCTTCTCTAAAAACAATTATGAAGTATAGGTCAAGGGAAATCTGTTAGGTGTAGCCCCAACAAATACTGGTCTAGTGTTTCTTTTTGGAGCCCCGCCTTCTAAGATATGTAATGTCTAGGAACACCACTCTCAGCTATTGTTTTACTCTGCATAGAAAGTGCATCTCATGTGTGTCAGAAAAAAAACTTCGTTTTTAACCTAATATTGGTGCACTTTAATAAATAAATGTTAAAAATTGATATTGTGTTATGAGTTCCTGACTTTGTTAAGGTTGGGTTTTTGCTCCAGTTTGGAACCAGTTTGATGTAGTGGTTAGGAGTGCGGACTTTTAATCTGGCATGTCAGGTTCGATTCTGCACTCTCCCACATGCAACCAGCTGGGTGACCTTGGGCTCGCCACGGTACTGATAAAACTGTTCTGACCGAGCAGGAATATCAGGGCTCTCTCAGCCTCACCCACCCCACAGGGTGTCTGTTGTGGGGAGAGGAATGGGAAGGCGACTGTAAGCCGCTTTGAGCCTCCTTCGGGTAGGGAAAAGCGGCATATAAGAACCAATTCTTCTTCTCCTTCTTCTTCCTTTTTGGTTTTGCCGTATGGGTTTTCTAACCAGTTCCCTGTCCACCTAACTATCCAAAAAATCCATTCTGCAGTCCTCCTATGTACCCATCCCAACATCATGGGGAGCTATGTAGAAGACTTACTGAAATTCAGGAAAGCAACATCCAGTGAATTTCCACGATGAAGTAAGCCCATCATTCGGTCAAAGAAGGAAATCAGATTGGTCTGGTGATTCTTAACCAAGGCCAGTTAGCCAGGTTAGCTTGTGGAGATCCCCATCCCTTGAAAAACCCTGCACAGATCTCAAAAACCCAGATTTTTTTTTCTGAACGGTTTCCGCCCCAGTAGGAAGCTATCGTGTCAAATTAACCCACATCATCGGAGCAGACCTTGCGGGAGTTGCCACGCTATAAAAATATGACACGGTACAAAAAAAAAAAAACATCCTATAAAACGTGACCGGTCCTTAAGAGGCGAAGTTACGAGCCCGCCCCGGTTCTTTACAGCGGGACCATCAACGGTTGACCTTCGTCCCCCGCGGAGTCAATCATGTGCTCACGTACACAAACCGCAAACCATCCACGCCCACAAAAAAGCATATTTTCGACAATGCTAAGCCTATGGATTACAGGCTTGGGCCTTTGCACAAAAAAGAAGAAGAGGAAGAAGAAGAAGAGTTGCTAGGCAACCAGCCAGGGGTTGCTATGGCATTTTTGAGTCGAGCAGCTGGGCCAATCAGTGCTAACTGTGAGCTACCGAAGGCGTAAAGCCTCTAAATTTAATGTCAGTGCAGACAGGAAGGGAAGCTGTTGAGGCATGTTCATTGCTGATCGGGCACTTGCTAAATGTGGGCAACATGGCCCCCGTGATTAGGACCAGCACACTAGCACACTAATGAATATTCATTGGGCTGATTAAAGCAAAGTCAATTAACTACTTGACTGCTTGATTTTCTCTCTCTCTCTCTCTCTCTCTCTCTCTCTGCGTCCCAAACTTGATTATATCCTTTGCTTTTAACCATTGTGTAACCAGAGATTAGATGCTCGTCCCTTTTTCTCATCCTCTCTCTCACCCTGTCCTTGTGGGCTGCCGATTGTGGGTCTTTCCTCCTTTCCTTTGTCGTTCTTTTTTTTTGTTTTGTTTTGTTTGTTTGTTTTACAAATATGGCATCCTATTGCAGGTTTGATCGGCTTTAGAAAGAAAATCACTAGCAAGTGAAGCTTTTCTATTGTGTTTCCCTTATTTGGGATAGTTAGTGGTAGAAAAAGGGTATAGTTTCCCTTACATTTCTTTTTTAAAAAATTAAAGATCCAAATTCCATAATGCATCCCTGGGAGCTGGGGAAGAGTAGGATATAATGGAATCTGTACTTCTTGACGGTGGCCTAGGAGGGTTAGTTTTGTTAGAGGTTGCGGGGCATACTGCTTTTAAATCAGCATCTGTGAAGAAAAAACAGTCCTATAAAAATCAGGATATTGTGGTAAATATCCTGATTTTTCAACAACAACAACAAAAAAACCCCCAAAATTCCTCAGAATAATTTTCATCCAGTGGTTGTGACAGCTCTAAGGAGATCCGTGACTTATTTTATAATCGTGTATCTCCCGTCCCCCTCCCCACCCCAAAATATTCTCCCAAGGAGTACAGCGTTAAAATAAAGTTTAAAATGCTATAAAATTATACTGTCAACACGGGTGATTTTTGTCTCTTTCTAAACATCATTGTGACATATATAAACACTGATAGGGCGGGAGAAATGAAGATGCTCCCCCCCCCTTTTCCCCATTTCATTTTTCAGCAATTCTACAACATTATGTGATTTTCAGTCATGTCAAATGGAGACTGGCTCTGAATTTCCTCTGAATCTCTCCCCCCCCCCCGCCCCGCCGGGTGAGAGAGAGATATTAATAGCTGTAATTAATATAACTGATAGGCTGTGATAAAAATGCTTCGGGACCAATTGGCCTTTTGTCTTTTGCAGCCAGCAAATTAAAACAATGGAGGAACCTGCAGAACGGTAGAACCAAATAAGGGTTTCTTTTCCCCCCTCAACTGTTTCATTAATCGATTTATACATTTATTAGAGAACCCAGATTCCCTTTCTTGATTTCTAGCTGGAGGAGCAGATATATTTAAATTAGTGCATCGAACTGGGAGGTGGAGGATTCATATACATTTAGAAAAAGGTATATGTGGGAAAAGAGAGTATATCTGTACCGAGAAATGCCGCCCTATAGAGCATTTCTTTCTTTCTTTCTTTCTTTCTTTCTTTCTTTCTTTCTTTCTTTCTTTCTTTCTTTCTTTCTTTCTTTCTTTCTTTCTTTCTTTCTTTCTTTCTTTCTTTCTTTCTTTCTTCCTCCCTCCCTCCCTCCCTCCCTCTTTCTTTCTTTCTTTCTTTCTTCCTCCCTCTTCCTTCCTTCCTTCCTTCCTTCCTTCTTTCTTTCTTTCTTTCCTTCTTTCTTTCTTTCTTCTTTCTTTCTTTCTTTCTTTCTTTCTTTCTTTCTTTCTTTCTTTCTTTCTTTCTTTCTTTCTTTCTCCCTCCCTCCCTCCCTCCCTCCTTCCTTCCTTCCTTCCTTCCTCCCTCCCCCCTCCCTCCTTCCCTTCTTCCTTCCTTCCTTCCTCCCTCCCTCCCTCCCCCCCTCCCTCCCTTCTTCCTTCCTTCCTTCCTTCCTTCCTTCCTTCCTTCCTCCCTCCCTCCCTCCCTCCCTCCCTCCCTCCCTCCCTCTTTCTTTCTTTCTTTCTTTCTTTCTTTCTTTCTTTCTTTCTTTCTTTCTTTCTTTCTTTCTTTCTTTCTTTCTTTCTTATTTACAATGTTCCTTCCCTCCAGTCCACACACACCCTCTTTGAAGTTTAGACAGTTGTCTATTTATTTATGTCTATCAAAGTGAATGTTGTAATGTCATGAAGGTTTGTTTCTCCTTTTGAGGTGGACGATCTCAAATGGCTTTTGTGGGCCTCCCCACCATCCATTCCTTCTCAATAACGAATGATCCAACTATCATGACAATTGCAGGACTGCATTTTGACAACACCGACCTCTTTGAACATTGAGGGGGGTTCACCAAATCCATGTGGGGCTGGACAGATGGGAATGCTGACTTTTGTCATATTTCTCACGTGAATTGGAATGTCATACCTGTGCGACGTGTTCTCCTCCAGCTGACATGGGATAATTTTTGACACCCAATAGTCACTTAACTCAGGGACTTTCTATTTTTGCTCAGGGAGCTCTGGAAGAAATCAGTGGTGGATCTCAAGATGCATCCAGCTAGAATGAACCAAGATTTTTAAGCTTACCACATCCATACCCACACATCTTCTGATCCGTCACATACCTCGGAGAGGATGATAAATAAAACTATAATAATTAATCTGGCATTTTCCGCTCCTTTGAAAGCTACACCACAACATAATGATTGTGCTCCTTGGGAATCCTTTGCTGACATCTCCTTTGACATGGAGTCTTGCTTCTCTGATTCTGTGGCCACTGAAATATGTAGGGTTTCTTAAAAAAAATTAACTCAGGATTGGCTAAGGAATGGGTGACGACGCTTCACAGTGTCAAAATCAAAAAAGAGGCAAATCTATTTGCTATCCAAAAAAAAAGAGGGGGAGGCAAATCTATTTCCTATGCAAAAAAAGGGGGAAAATCTATTTTCTATCGAAAAAGGGAGCAAATCTATTTCCTATTCAAAAAAAGGGAGCAAATCTATTTCCTATCCAAAAAAAGGAGGCAAATCTATTTCCTATCCAAAAAAAGGGAGCAAATCCATTTCTATCACGTTATATTATTCCTCAACTTTGTGTTTTAGCAGTCAAGATCAGCTCTGGAGGGGGGAGACGGACATATTCCAGCCACAACCCATTTTGCGATGGGCCCATTTCAGTTTGTAAAAATGCCGAAGACAAAATGCAAAGTGGGACGAGGATTTTGCACCGACGCCCTCCAAACAAAAAAGATTTGGCTGCCCTGCTGTAAACTGCCCGAACTGTACCTAAACCTTAGGATTCTCCTTGGAGCAAACGTTACGGGGAGCCATGTCGTTTCGGAGGGGGACAGAAAGCCGGCCGCAAAAGCTCATCCCCGGGTCCTATTTGGCTAAAAGGGGCTCCTCGCTACAGAATGGCAGCCTGAGCAGTATTTAGGTCATGAGCGGAATTCGCTCGGTGGTCTTTGCGGCAATGCTGCCCCTTGAAATGAAAACCCTCCCGGGACAAAGAAAGCCGCCTTCGGAATCCTTTGGTCATGGGAGGCCATGGAATTAGTGAGGAGGGGGTGCCACAGGGTCAGGATTAAGACGCATTAACAAATTCATGGGAAGGAAATGTTCCCCACAGCATCTGCCCCCCCCCCTCTGCTGTCTTCCTCCGCCTCTCCATTTTGTCAGCAGCCAGAAGGCGAGGCCTGCTCTCCGAGATATATTTTAAAATGATGCTTCGTCTTGTTTTCCGGGGAAGGCTCAAACCTTAAACTTAACATCTCTGGTCAATAGTCCAGAGCTTTAAAAGATGTTTAAAAAAGATTCTCACTGTCAGCCTCTAGAGATGGACAATGGTTGTTTTTCCCCCGGGGAGCAGGAAGAACCTTCATTGTTTATCCCCTACCCCCTTGGCCGCTGGCAAACAGGTACGCTAGGTTTTCGCGTTGTTTCAATAACCTGAAAGCCCTGTTTTCCTCGAGAGCCCAAAGAGACAAAAGAAACAGAGGCTTAAGTCACCATTTTCTTAGAAAAGGCGGTTGCCGGCCTCGAGCGTCTCCCAAAAAACGTCAGCGTCGGATGAGGAATAGATTTCCCTCTCGTTTCATCCCCAATAATAATTCTTGTACCCATTCTTTCCTCCCCCCCTCCCCCCCCCCGCACCCGAAATTTCATTAAGGAATAATGAAATATTCAAGCCCCAGAAACCCATCACTCGGTAACTGTGAGAATTCATCCTAAAAGCCTCCTGAAAGATAAGGAAATTGAAGCGCAGAAGCCTAAAGCTAGCTTCTTTTCGCTGTCAAGAGACTGTGCGGAATTAAGGTCAGGCCTGTCAGCAAAAACACACGGAGCCTTAATTCCGAATTCCTTTCCTTCCGGTCATTTAATTCAGTCGCTTTATAATTGTTCTCGAAAGTGGATTTCAGCGGGCAGGATTTTCAAGTACATTTTTTTATTATTATTATTACTCCTGTTGCTTTTTAGAAAGGACATGGAGGAGGTTTTGATGATTTGATTTTATTTATTTTTTTCCTAAGGAAGGAATGCTGTCTTTACAGCGATAGCTGCTAAGTGGCAAACCTCGTAAATACACGTGTGGCAAAGGGGGAGGGAGATATAATGGCAGAATTATCTGGTACTTGATAGATGGGGTTGCCAGCTCTAGGTCAGGAAATGACTGGGAGCTGGTGCCTGGGGAGGGCAGGTTACAGGGATGCCAGACCCCAGGTGAGACCAGGAGATCCCCTGGAATTACAAGTCATCTCCAGACTAGAGAGAAAGGAGAAGATGGCTGCTTCGGAGGTCCGGCCCCATTGCATTATACAACATTGAGGTCCCTCCATGCCCCCAAAACCCACCTACTCCTAGCTCCACACGCAAAGTCTCCAGGTATTTCGTAATCTAGATATGGGAACCCATCAGGGTACATTGAGGGGAAGGATCTCAGTGGAGACATGATCCTCTAAAATGGCCATTTCCCCCCCCCCCAGGGGAACTGATCCTCTCCATTCGGAGATCAATTGTAATACTGGGAGATCTCTAGGTGTCACCTGGTGGTTGGTATCCCACTGGATAGTTGCCCTGGGTAGCCAACATATGTCTGGTATCCCAGCTGTGCAAATTGGGAGGCCTTACTTATGACCCCAACTGGATAACTTGGAGAACATCTACCTCGCTACAGGAAGCTATGTTCCGGGAGGAGAGAAATATCTCGGACACAAGCAAACGTTGAGATTTCTAATGTTTTCCGCCTCGGGTGAAAATGTATTTTCAGGCTCTGGATATTGAGCCCAATGCCTTCTACCCCAGAAATCCAAGGGGAGCGGGGTTTTTTAAAATCCCATGCAAGTAAGTTACAAACGTATAAAAGCAATGCAGAAAGAGCTTTACTGGTACCGCTTTACTCTGCTCTGGTTCGGTCTCACTTGGAGTCCTGTGTTCAGTTTTGGGCACCCCAGTTGAAGAGGGATGTTGTCAAACTGGAGCATGTCCAGAGGAGGGCAACAAAGAGGGTGAGGGGTTTGGAGACCAAGACGTAGGAAGAAAGATTGTAGGTGCTTGGTCTGTTTAGCTTGGAGAGGAGACAACTGAGAGGGGATCTGATAACCATCTTCAAGTATTTAAAAGGCTTCCATATAGAGGATGGAACAGAGTTGCTCTTACTTGCCCCAGACGAACGGACCAGAACCAATGGGATGAAATTAATGCAAAAGAAATTCCATCTAAACATCCGGAAGAAGTTTCTGACAGTCTGAGCGGTTTCTCAGTGGAACAGGCTTCCTCGGAAGGTGGTGTTTTCTCCATCTTTGGAGATTTTTAAACAGAGGCTGGAGAGCCATCTGACGGAGAGGCTGATTCTGTGAAGGCTCAAGGGGGTGGGCAGGTGACAGTGGATGAGCAATAGGGTGGTGAGTGTCCTGCATAGTGCAGGGGGTTGGACTAGATGACCTATGAGGTCCCGTCCAACTCTATGATTCTATGATTCTATGGTGTCAAGCACCAGAAGTGCTTAAAAAGAATATAGTTTATTAAGAAGAGAAATAATTTTGTAAGGAGAGAGGAGAGAGATTGAGTCTTCGCTAACTCTTCACTGCTGTTCTGCATTCATTCTGTCCGTTCTGAAGGTGAGCAGGGAGGAAGCACGCTCAAAGGAGCCGAGAGGTTCCCACTGAGCAAAACAGGACACAGGAGGAAGCTATCTTAAAAATATCAGGAATTTCCTAATCTGAATATGCTAACTTCATATCTCCCTTTATGTCACTTGTAGGACATTCCACAATCTCTTTGAATCATGCACACTACTGATCCTGCATATTCCAACAAGCTTTGCCAAGGACTATTAGCTATGATAGCTAAATGGAACCTCCATGTTCAGAGGCAGTATACCTTGAAATATGAGGTACTTAGGCAAACAATGGAGAAGGGAGTTAGAGTCTGGGTCTGCTCGTGGTTTTCCTGTAAGTAACAGTGCTAGTTGCATAGGCCTCTGTATGTTCTGACAACTATCATTTGGACTTTAAAAACCCATTTTTGTTTTAATAGGTATGGGATGGCTGTGAGACAAGGAGATGGTTTGTTCAATTGCTTTGTTTTGGACCTGACGTATTTCCCCAAATCTTTCCAGCAGCAGGTAGCAGAAGCCGGTAAAACCACATTTAAGAAAATGAACCTGCAAGGTGGCGCCCGCTGAAACGAAAGGAGAGAACAATGTCTTTTTTCTGCTCATTTAAGTCATTGGTGACAAGAAAAACAAACTAATGCGGCAGCCTAATAACCATTCACGTCGGGCAAATTGCAAATCCGCTCAGAGGTAAATATAATTTTTGCAATGAGAGTTGAGAGTTTGTTTCCTTCCCCCTGTAGGGAACCTTTAAACCTATTATTTATTTTCGGGAGGGGGAGAGGAAATCCAACTCCATAAGGAAATTTAGAAAAAAGTATTCATTTTGGGGGTATTATTGTGCATGATTTGCATTATGTAAGAAAATTAGTTTTCACCATGAGCTAGATCAGGGGTAGTCAACCTGTGGTCTTCCAGATGTTCATGAACTACAGTTCCCATGAGCCCCTGCCAGTGTTTGCTGGCAGGGGCTCATGGGAATTGTAGTCCATGAACATCTGGAGGACCACAGGTTGACTACCCCTGAGCTAGATGACCCAGGATAACCTGGGCTGATTCTGCACTTACTTTGTTTATTTCCATTGTGGATCCTGCTGAATTCAGATCTATTTGAACTCGGGTCTTCCTCTATCCACCCCCCCCCCCATTGAAACAGAAAGTGTTCTGCACTTGATTGAGGAAGCTCAGAGTGGGGAGAGGAGCCAAGCGCAGCAGGAATCTCTATCTTTCTTTTCTTGAAGGGGGGGGAGGACTGGAGACAGTAGAGGAGGGGAAATAAATCCAAGAAGCAAATCTCTGCTGACAGAAGTTAGGGCTTCTGGAGCACAGTGACTTTAAGACAGAGAGGGAAGCCTTGTATCCAGGAAGACTTTGAACTGACGCCCTGGCCAATCAGGGAAGTCTGCTTTGCTATGAGGCATGGAGCAGGAAGCTAATTCACAAAAAGGAGAAATCTACAGACTTACTGATGGTGAATTTTCAAATAGCGATGCTTATATCCACTTCTGGATATCGCAGGGGAAAGGTAGGGTCACCACGAATCAATCATGCAGAGGGGAAATTTAAAGCACCCAAAATCAAAATGGAAATTGAATTCAGTGTATAATCATAGAATCATAGAATCATAGAATCATGGAAGGGGCCATACAGGCCATCTAGTCCAACCCCCTGCTCTACGCAGGATCAGCCCTAAGCATCCTAAAGCATCCAAGAAAAGTGTGTATCCAACCTTTGCTTGAAGACTGCCAGTGAGGGGGAGCTCACCACCTCCTTAGGCAGCCTATTCCACTGCTGAACTACTCTGACTGTGAAATTTTTTTTCCTGATATCTAGCCTATATCGTTGTACTTGAAGTTTAAACCCATTACTGCGTGTCCTTTCCTCTGCAGCCAACGGGAACAGCATCCTGCCCTCCTCCAAGTGACAACCTTTCAAATACTTAAAGAGGGCTATCATGTCCCCTCTCAACCTCCTTTTCTCCAGGCTGAATATTCCCAAGTCCCTCGGCCTATCTTCATAGGGCTTGGTCCCTTGGCCCCAGATCATCCTCGTCGCTCTCCTCTGTACCCTTTCAATTTTATCTACGTCCTTCTTGAAGTGAGGCCTCCAGAACTGCACACAGGACTCCAGGTGTGGTCTGACCAGTGCCGTATACAATGGGACTAGACGGGAGGGATTTATTCAAGCTGGGAGTGGGTAAAAAGCCCGTGGAGAATACACCCTGGTCTCATAGAAGCTAAGCAGAATCAGGCCAGGTTACTACTTGATGGGAGACCACCAAGGAAGTCTAGGGTCACCAGCAGGAGATGGAGGGGGACTTTTGAAGATAAAGAGGTCTCATTGCTGGCCTTGCACAGGAGGTGAGATAGGGAACAGCTACGGTGTAAAACATGAAAACTAACGGAATGTCAGGCTTTGAGAGAAAACTGGCATAAAATGTTTTTTCCGTTGTTATCTAACACCTAAAGCCATAAAGAAAAAGACCAGCCAACCTGATGGTCAATTTTGGAAATGTCACGAGTCTGTTGGTTCCTTTTTTTCATGTGTGGTAGAACTGCAAATTAGTTATAAAAAAACATTTGGATAAAAGTTCATGACAAATTACAAACTGCATTTAAATGTAAATCGGTGTCAAAAGTCTGTGTTATTGAGTGTTTTCCCAGCAGGCCTCCCTAGAGAAGAAGCAGAATTCTTTTTCTACTCAACAAGGGCAGGGAGACTTTTCATAGCCTCCGGATGAGAACAACAGCACGAGCCCCAGCTGGACTCATGGTGTGAGAAGCTGAGAGAACAAGACCGATTGAGGAATTTCAAAGATGCTGGGGTGAATTCTTTAAATCAGGGGTTGTCAACCTGTGGTCCTCCAGATGTCCACGGACTACAATTCCCATGAGCCCCTGCCAGCAAACGCTGGCAGGGGCTCATGGGAATTGTAGTCTGTGGACATCTGGAGGACCACAGGTTGACTACCCCTGCTTTAAATGCTTGTGAAACCAGGAATTGCTTTTTTTGTTATTTTTGTTGGCTTTCTTCTTTGTAATTGTCCCAAGGCCTTTTCGGTCCTGGCCCCAAGAGCTGAGGGCCCTGCTGGAGTTGTCAGCTTTCCGCAGGGCCTGCAAGATGGAGCTCTTCTGCCAAGCGTACGGTTGAGGCCAGGGAAGAACCCCCCTATTCCATCCAAGGACCCCCAGTTGAAAGGCTGGTGTTTGGGCAGACGCTCTGGTAAAACCAGCTTCTACCCAAGTGGTTTCCCTCAGATACCAGAACATCACCCAGATATTTCTGGCGTGATGATGTCACTTCCTGTGCGGCAACAGCCCCCAGGTCAAGGCCTTCTCCTTTGGCCTGGTAAGTCCCCCTGCTGGCCAGCACACCACACGGATCTCTGCAGTCTGGAGATCTCCAGGTCCCACCTGGAAGTTGGCAACTCTACCACCAGGGGGGCTCAGGTCACTATGAAGGCCATGGCAAACCACCTCCGCTCATCTCCGGCCTTGGAAACCCCTCGAGGGTTTCGCCATAAGCCTGTTGCGCACAACACTTAATCATGATTAATTGCTGTTATAATTGCCAGCCTCGTTATTTTAAGCTGGGGCCTGCTGAATCCAAAGCTTATTTATTTGTTTATTTACTCGCACCTAAGTTTTATGCCCTGCCTTTCTGCTATTAAAATATCACTCCAGGTGGCTTACGACGGGAAATTAAGAGCAGAAAAGAACCCAAGTGATTGCAGTATAAAAATGTAACAAAAACATCAACTGAGGGCGGTGGGAAGACATTCGAGTGAGCCAAAGAATACACGGTTTAAATGCAGCAGAGGAATAAAATCGTCATGCGGCTCATAGTCTTTTTAACGCGGGTTATAATTAATCACGATTGCTGGGACTATAGTGCAAAGCTCCCAAAGAATTGTGCGGCTTTAGCTTACAAGAAGAAGAAGAAGAAGAAGAAGAAGAAGAAGAAGAAGAAGAAGAAGAAGAAGAAGAAGAGTTGGTTCTTATATGCCGCTTTTCTCTACCCAAAGAAGGCTCAAAGCGGTTTACAGTCGCCTTCCCTTCCTTTCCCCACAACAGACACCCTGTGAGGGAGGTGAGGCTGAGAGTCAGAACAGTTTTATCAGTGCCATGGCGAGCCCAAGGTCACCCAGCTGGCTGCGTGTAGGGGAGTGCAGAATCGAACCCGGCATGCCAGATTAGAAGTCTGCACTCCTAACCACTACTGCCTGATGGAGGAGCTCCCGTTCGCAGGCCCTGCAAAAAAGCTGATCTTTTCCCAGACAGCAAAGATCACTTCCCCTTGCGGAAACGGCTGCTCTGAGGCTGGGCTTTACGGCATTGTTCCCTGCTGAGGTCCCTGTCTTCCCCAAACTGCCAGAATTGTCACAAAAGGATCCACGCTCAGATAGGGAGGGAAAACGGGCGTTCCTAGAGGCTCAGTTTGCATACTGTTAAGGGAAATGAACGTGGCCTGCTCCTACAGAAATTCCACCTTTTCCTGCCATGGGACTGTGTAGGCCAGGGGTAATCAACCTGTGGTCCTCCAGATGTTCATGGACTACAATTCCCATGAGCCCCTGCCAGCGTCAGCTGGCAGGGGCTCATGGGAATTGTAGTCCATGAACATCTGGAGGACCACAGGTTGACTGCCCCTGATGTAGGCAGCAGTTCTGCCAGCCGTTCTGCCCTTGCCAGGGACGCAACATCTGTGGGTGGGTGCGAGTGTGCGTGTCTTCCCTCTTCCTCTGTGTTTGCTCAGTGAGAGAGAAACAATGCCAGGCTGCCGCACAATGCGCCGCATAAAGGAAGCATCAATTAACTAGAACGCATGGATATAGTATTTAATTAACTGATGGGCTCTCCGGCTACTGCATGATGTCATGGAAACCTTAGAAGGGTTCGGTGCCACCAGCCAAGTGCCAGCTGGAAACTTGGTCGCAGTGCCGCCACGAGCCTTCCTCAGTGGGGACAAAGGCAGGATTCGAACTCTTGACACAATTCCAAAGGGCCTTGACTTTTCCAAAACAATGCCCCCCCTTTTAAAGTACTCGGTGTAGCGGTTAAGAGCGGTGGCCTCTAATCCGGATAACTGCATTGGATTCCCCGCTGTTCCGCATGCAGCCAGCTGGGTGACCTTGGGCCAGTCCCAGTTCTCTCAGAGCTCTCTCAGCCCCACCTACCTCACAGGGTTGTTGTGGGTAGAGGAAGGAAAGGTACTTGTAGGCTACTTTGAGCCTCCTTCAAGTAGTAAAAAGCAGGGTACAACCGCACCAGCTATTTTCTTCGAAAAGAAAAGGAACGGACTCTGGTGGACTTGAAAGTAAGGTTGCCAGGTTACAGGGGAGGCCTGGAGATCTCCCAGGATTCCAACTCCTGTCCAGATATAAGAGATCAGTCACCCTAGGGGAAATGCCTGCTTTTGGAGGGTGGACTCTGGTTGAATACCATGTGGAGGTCCCTGCCCTCTCCAAACCCTGCCCTCCAGTCTCCACCCCTCAAACCTCCAAGAATTTCCTTGGAGGTTTGGCAAGCCTGGCTGAAGGAGAACTCCTAGTCAATTGTATTACTAGCACGTTTGCTCCACCGATGACCCCTAGAGTCTAATTTTCACCCTGTTGACTTTGCATTTTGGACATTTCAGTTCTTCTCATTGCCCAAACAAATTATTTGTTACCTTTTTACTTGCAGATAGAAATTTCCAACATCTCATGCTTAGTAGCAAAGCTTTGTTATATTGCTAGCAGACTGCAGAGTTCTCTGGTGCCTGGGAGAGCTGCTGGTTGATACTGTGCTTTTTCTCCCCTCGTGCTTGATTTCTGGGTTGGTTTGTTTCTTTGCTGGACAGTTGACTGAATAAAGGATGATATTCAGAGAATATTGTTTTAGTCTGGCAAGTTCTGCAAAATGGAAACAAAGGTGGAGGATAGGACATTCTTTTCATTTGATAGTAGAATTGCCGACATCCTGGTGGGACCCAGCCAGTCCCCAGAATAACAATTCGCTTCCAGACTGCAGAGATCAGTTCTCTTGAAGAAAATGGCTGCTTTAGAGGGCAACTGGCATTGTATCTTGCTAAGATCCCTCTCCAAACTCTCCCCTCCTTTGGCTCCACCCCCAAATCTTGAATTTTCCAAGCTGGAGTTGGCAACTAAATATTGTGAAGAGAAAACAACTCCCTGTTCTACCATGATATTTGCTGAGAAGCTTTAGAATCATAGAGTCTTAGAGATGGAAGGGGCCACACAGGCCAACTAGTACAACCCCTTCTTTATGCAGGATCAGCCTCAAGCATCCAGGAGAAGGATCTGTCCAGCCACTGCTTGAAGACCACCAGTGAGGGTGAGCTCCCCACCTCCTTAGGCAGCCCATTCCACTGCTGAACTAGACTCCTAGAATCCTAGAGCTGGAAGGGGCCATAGAGGCCATCTAGTCCTACCCCCTGCTCAATGCAGGATCAGCCTCACACATCCAGAAGAAGGATCTGTCCAGCTGCTGCTTGAAGACGGCCATTGAGAGGGAGCTCCCCACCTTCTTAGGCAACCCATTCCACTGCTGAACTATCCTGACTGTAAATTCCCCTCCCCCTCATATCTACATGGAGTTTAAAGCCATTACCATGGGTTCCAATCTGTGTTGCCAACAGAAACGCCTCCCTGCCCTCCAAGTGACAAGAGATCCATCCTGTCCCCTCTCAACTTCCTCTTCTCCAGGCTGAACATTCCCAAGCCCCTCAGCCTTTCCTCACGGGGCTTGGACTCCAGGCCACTTTGGTGCAGCAATTCCAGCCTACCTCAAAAACATTTGCAGTTTGGGAGCACAATCTATGCCAGTTTGGGCTCTTTGGCAGAACGGCAGGAGAAACATCTACCAGAAAGAAAGAAGACATGGCCATACAGAATGGGTCCTGTTGTGGTGTCATGGAAAAGAGCAGAGACCTCTAATTTGGAGAACTGGGTTTGATTCCACAATCCTCTTCCACATGCAGCCAGCAGTTCTCTCAGAGCTCTCTTAGCCCCACCTCCCTCACAGGGTGTTGCGGGGAGTAGAAGAGTGGCCGATGGTAAACCGCTTTGAAACTCCTTCAGGGAGTGAAAAGCGGGGTATAAAAGCCAACTCTCTGAAAACGTTATTCAAGTGTGTCCAGAGATTATTCTTCTTTGCTATTAATGCTAAATCTCAGGATCTTCCTTCCATTTGCTACCGGTTAGCCACTGGCAGCTTGCCGGTTTGCTGTAACATATTCAATATCCATGATTGGAAAATTCGTGGTTGAAAGCCAGAAGACTGAGAGAGATAAAAACGCTTCATTCTCCGAAGAACAAGGAGGCAACCCCCACCCACACCCCCACACCCCACCCCACACCACATATTGATGTCTGAAAACACAGAACCGTTTGCCGCAAATTGAGTTCTGGCCCCCAGTGCTAAGAGCTCCTTGTCTCTGTTTATATATAAATTAATTTATGGATTTTCCTGACAAGCCCACAGTTCCTTCCCTTGGGGACCTCCGCTGATATATTACCTGCAGAAAGAGGATCACAATTTATTAGAGGGCAGACAGAACCAGAGATGGGTGTGGACTGGAATGATTTGAAATATGACATTCTATCTGAAACGACAGAGAGGGGGAGAGAGCGAAATTACATGGTTATAATTACTTTGAGTTCAGGTGGCGTCGTAAATAATCCATTCTGGATTCATCTGTAGTGTTTATTATGTCAACGGAGTAACGTAATTAACATGATAGGATGAGCCGGGGGGGGGGGAGATGATTGCCCTCCCCGCATCCCCTCCGAGCACAATGCAGAGGAGGGGATGTCAGAAAATTACCCTAGGGTTAGGAAACTCCATGCCTGCAATGATGCGTGTTGGTCAGTTAAAGCGATTGGAGGAGCAGAGGCCAGTGGTCTTGGAAGCAGAAAATCAGGTCAATATCTTTATTCAGTGCATCAACCCCTGTGTCATACTGTCACACGTGCACATGGATCTATCTATCTATCTATCTATCTATCTATCTATCTATCTATCTATCTATCTATCTATCTATCTATCTATCTATCTATCTATCTATCTATCTATCTATCTATCTATCTATCTATCTATCCATCCATCCATCCATCCATCCATCCATCCATCCATCCATCCATCCATCCATCCATCCATCCATCCATCCATCCATCCATCTATCCCTCCCTCCCTCCCTCCCTCCCTCCCTCCATCCATCCATCCATCCATCCATCCATCCCCCTCCGTCCATCCCTCCGTCCGTCCGTCCGTCCCTCCGTCCGTCCCTCTATCCCTCCCTCCCTCCCTCCCTCCATCCATCTCTCTCTCTCTCTCTCTCCATCCCCCTCCCTCCGTCCCTCCGTCCCTCCCTCCCTCCCTCCCTCCATCCATCCATCCATCTCTCTCTCTCTCTCTCTCCCTCTCTCTCTCTCTCTCCCTCCCTCCTTCCCTCCCTCCCTCCCTCCCTCCATCCCTCCCTCCATCCCTCCCTCCCTCCCTCCCCCTCCGTCCGTCCCTCCGTCCGTCCCTCCGTCCTTCCCTCCCTCCCTCTATCCCTCCCTCCCTCCCTCCATCTCTCTCTCTCTCTCTCTCTCTCTCTCCATCCCCCTCCGTCCATCCGTCCGTCCGTCCGTCCCTCCCTCCCTCCCTCCCTCCCTCCCTCCATCCATCTCTCTCTCTCTCTCTCTCTCTCTCTCTCTCTCTCTCTCTCTCTCTCTCTCTCCATCCCCCTCCCTCTGTCCATCCCTCCCTCCCTCCCTCTATCCCTCCCTCCCTCCATCCATCCATCACTCTCTCTCTCTCTCTCTCCATCCCTCCTTCCCTCCCTCCCTCCCTCCATCCATCCATCCATCCATCCCTCCCTCCCTCCCTCCCTCTCTTCGTCCCTCTATCCCTCCCTCCCTCCCCCTCAGTCCATCCCTCCCTCCATCCATCCATCCATCCATCCATCCATCCTTCCATCTATCTACCATCCATCTATCCATCCATCCATCTATCTACCTACCTACTTACCTACCTACCCACCCACCCATCCATCCCCTGCCCCTCCCGACATGCCAGGCTGGTGTGGCTTCCAACATTGCCAGGCTACGAGAAACCCAAGAAGCGGTACAATTCTTCAGAACATGGTTGGGAAGCATAGCTGTGTACAAGCCCACCTGGGGGCCCTCCCCTTCCCACCCACCCCCAGGCCCATCACTGTCCATTTTGGGAGGGGTAGCCAGGTTGATATGACTATCCGATAAATGTTTGACACATTTAAAAAAATATATTTAAAATGAATGAACTCCCACCCGTTCAAGAAACCCTTCCAGGGCTGTCAAGAAACCCCATAAAACCCTGGTTGAGAAAGCCTGGCTTAGACAGATTCAAATGGGTAGCCGTGTTGGTATGAAGTAGAACAATAAAATCAGAGTCCAGTAGCACCTTTAAGACAAACACTGAAAAATCTGAGGTGGCAACAGGGGCGTATCCATGCAGAGGAGGCCCAGATATAGGCTAGATATCAGGAAAAAATTTTCACAGTCAGAGTAGTTCAGCAGTGGAATAGGCTGCCTAAGGAGGGGGTGAGCTCCCCCTCACTGGCAGTCTTCAAGCAAAGGTTGGATACACACTTTTCTTGGATGCTTTAGGATGCTTAGGGCTGATCCTGCGTTGAGCAGGGGGTAGGACTAGATGGCCTGTATGGCCCCTTCCAACTCTATGATTCTATAATTCTGTGGTATCAACCAAGCCATTTTGCTGTCCATTGGCCGCAACCAAATGCCTGGTGAAAGAGCTCCATCTTACAGGCCCCAGTTCCACCAGGGTCCTTAGCTCTTCCGGGAGCTCACTCTGCCAGGTTGGAGCCAGTGCTGAAAAGGCCTTGGCCCTGGTTGAAGCCAGACACACTTCTTTTGGGCCAGGGATCACTAATTTATTTGAGCTGGACAATCTTAATGTCCTTCTACCAGATCAGACTCTTGGTCCATCAAGGCCAGTATTGTCTACTCAGACTGGCAGCAGCACAATGCGACTTCCTGGTCCTCTTCAACAGGAGATGCCGGGGATTGAACCTTGGGCCTTTAGCAAGCCAAGGAGATGCTCTACCACCGAGCCAAGGTCCCAAATCAAAATTCTGGATTCCCTAGCATTATACTCCACTGAGTTTCCTCCCCACCCCAAATCCTCAAATCCAACCCACTCCCGACTCCACCCCCAAAGTCTTCAGGTATTTCCACACCCAGAGTTAGCAACTCTGTCTCAAGGTAGGACCTGGGGATCCCCTGGAATTACAGCTTATCTCCTGATGAAAGAGATCAATTCCCCTGGAGAAAATGGCTGCTTTGGAGGGAGGACCCCATGCCACTGAGGCCCCGCCCTTCCCCAAATCCCACCCACTTCTGGCTCTACACCCAAAGTCTCCAGATAGTTCCAACCCAGAGCTGGCCACCTTAGTCCCAGTGATCTCCCAGAACAGAGATCTTCTACTGCAGGGGTAGTCAACCTGTGGTCTTCCAGATGTTCATGGACTACAATTCCCATGAGCCCCTGCCAGCGTTTGCTGGCAGGGGCTCATGGAAATTGTAGTCCATGGACATCTGGAGGACCACAGGTTGACTACCCCTGTTCTAGTGTCCTTTTGGTAAGGAACTTCTCTGGGAAAATACTTTGGGGCCCCCCCAAAGGTAACCCCCCCAAAGGAAATAATATCACTCATTTTGCCTTTCAGGATTCTGCAGTTGAATGTAATGAGAAGAAAGGATGAGAGAAAAGATGCCATCTCAGTGAAAGCATTGTAGATGATCCCCTGCTATCCCTGGGCTTTTTAAGAAGAGGAACCAACCCCAGGCAAATAGCTTTCTCATCTTATTTAGGGGGGCCCTTCCAGATTTCTCCCCGAATACCATAAATTGTTCTTCATTCCTCATTTACGGCTCCTTCCCTTCACCGGGAAACCGCGCTTTGTTCTTCTTTGCACAGAGGACATGCCATGATTAATTTAAGGGACTATTTTTTCTCTTTATGTGATGTTACATATTCTCTGGTGTGTGTTTTTTTTAAAGAGATAATCCACCTGCAGTCAACTCCTTGACAATCGGCAGCTAGTAGTTTATTGAGGAGGGGAGGGAAAGAATGCCGTTTAAGAAGTGAGGTAGCGTTCACTTGGAGTTCTCTTGATTTTTTTTTTCTTTCTTCTTCTGAATCATACAGAGCAGCCTTTCTCGACTTTTTTTTTACCACTGCGAAACCCCTGAAACATTCTGCAGGCTTTGAGAAACCCCAGAAGTGATGCAATCGTGCTGAATATGGTTGGGAAGCAGAGCTGTGGACACACCTACCTGGAGGCCCCTCCCCTTCCCACCCCCTCCAAGCACATCATTGGCCATTGTGGGAGGTGAGGCGGGTCAATATGACCATGCATTTAACATTTATATTTAAAAAATGTTTAAAGAATTCAATCCTTCTCTGTTGAAACGCCTATGCATCTAATCATAGATGCATAGTGCTTTTTGAATGCTACCCATTATGGACTCATGAGTCTTGATACTGAAAAAAAAAATCTCATTCCTGATTGGGAGGGGGGGTACTTTTTTTGCTGTTGCCTGCATACTTGTATGCCTATTCGTTGCTCCAGGCAGTTTGCTTTTTAAAAAAAAGGTCCCTGGGAGAAGGGAGAGGGAGGCAGGTACGACGGCAGGACATTGGAGGCAGAGATAGCGCTTCTTTGCCTCCATACATTTCTTTAGCATGTGGCCTGCTGGTTGCTCTCCTGTAGCTCGTGCTTTTTAGGTTGGGGAATCCACTTTATGCAATTCTCCAGATAGCGCTTTCAAATGGAGGATGTAGCTAGCGGTTTGCTGCTGGGATGCTGGATGTTGGTGACATCAAGCGAAATGCCAAAAATGTAGTCTCTTCCCCAGGTAAGCATATCACTATATTTATGGCATGCAAAAAGGCCCTTCATATATGTCTGGTCAGTGTGTCTAGTCAGTGGAAGCATTAGTGTGTACGTACGTATTGATTTTATCAAGGCTACGCTAAAAACCCTGGATTTTTAATTTGATTAAGAAATACTGCATTATAAAAAATTGATTAAGAAATATATTTTAAAAATTGTATTTCGCCCTGTATAGACTTAAGTTTATTTCCCTTGTGCTGTTCCACAATGCTTCCTACAACACTGCTTCCCCCCCCCCTTTTCCGCTGTGTAATCTTCCGTGGACCTTTTTTAACCTTCTAAGTTGAGTGCTATAGCACCAAACCAATATAGCAATACAGTGTTATAGCACTCAACTTAGAAGGTTTAAAAAAAAGAAAAACATGGACAATCATGCGGTGAAAAAAAGGGCAGGGGGAATGGCCATAGCGCTTAAGCGACAGCTCGTCAACAGAAGGAAACCCACTGCATGAAACATGTCTCTCCGCCGTTTTACTCGAAATCAGGCTGACAACAAAAAACAACCAGTTTAGAATGGTAATGTGAAAATCTTCTGTGAGTTAAGCAACCCAAAGAGTCACTTGAGGCCACTCCGGGAAAGCGCAGCTCGATTTTCTATTCATATTATTTCCTACCGTCGTTTTCAAGATTTTCTAGGCATTAGGCTGTTTGGGAGGGTGCCGTTTCTCCTTCAGCACTCAGCATAATGAAGGCCACTCAGAGAGATGCTGCTACTACTGCTGTGGCCGCAGCCTGTATGTCCTGGTGCTAGATTTTAATATCCCTGGAAAGCAGACTCAGGTTGGAGGGAAGCCATTAGTCTCCCAGAGAGCTAAAGGTGGCTTGGAAGAAGAGCTGGAAGTTTATTATTTGTTTGTTTGTTTGTTGTATTTATATACCATCCACCCCTGAGGCTCAGGGCGGTTGGGAAAAAAATCCAGAAGAAGGCAACCAAGATGATGAGGGGTTGCAGTACTTTCCCGAGGAGGAAAGGATGAAGGTCTGGGACTTTTCAGTTTAGAAAAGAGATTACTCGAGGGGGGAGATGATAGATAAAATAATGCATTAACAATGAAAACTTTGTTTCCCTCTCCCAAAACCCTAGAATTTGAGGGCATCCAATGACACTGATGGGAAGGGGGTTCAGGACAGACAGAAAACGGTAGCACTTTAGGGGCTGAGAGTGATTAAAATATTGAATTTATTGCCAGAGGATGTGGTGATGGCCACAAGGAGGAGGGGGAACAGCTTTTAAAGGGGATTAGATGAATTCCTGGAGGATGTCTATCAGTGGCTCCTAACCATGGTGACTAAGGGAAACCTCCACATCCAGAGGCACTAAACCTCTATAGACCTCTATGCTCTGTTGTTGGTCCTCCAGAAGAACTGGTTGGGCATTATATGAGAAAGGATGCTGGACTAGATAGACCCCCTGGTCTGATCCAGCAGGGCTGTTCTGATGTTCTTAGGAAGGCCTTGGCCTCTCTGCCCTGTTGTTGGCCCTCCTAAGGAACTGCTTGGCCACTGTGTGAGACAGGAGGCTGGACTAGATGGACTATTGGTATGATCCAGCAGGGTTCTTCTGGTGTTCTTATGAAGGCCTCTGCCTCTCTGCCCTGTTGTTGGCCCTCCAAAGGAACTGGTTGGCCACTGTGGGAGACAGGAGGCTGGACTGGATGGACCCTGGTCTGATCCAGCAGGGCTCTTCTGATGTTCTTAGGAAGGCCTCAGCCTCTCTGCCCTGTTGTTGGCCTTCCAAAGGAACTGGTTGGCCACTGTGGGAGACAGGAGGCTGGGCTAGATGGACCCCTGGTCTGACCCATCAGGGCTCTTCTGATGTTCTTAGGAAGGCCTTGGCCTCTCTGCCCTGTTGCTGGCCTTCCAAAGGAACTGGCTGGCCCCTGTGTGAGGGAGGAAGCTGGACTGGATGGACCCCTGGTCTGACCCAGCAGGGCTCTCCTGATGTCCTTAGGAAGGCCTCGGCCTCTCTGCCCTGTTGTTGGCCCTCCAGAAGAATTGGTTGGTCCCTGGGTGAGACAGGAGGCTGGACTAGATGGACCCCTGGTCTGACCCATCAGGGCTCTTCTGATGTTCTTAGGAAGGCCTCAACGTCTATGCCCTGTTTTTGGCTCTGTGCCTGCATGCGGGCGCCGACTGGCATACCACGAGTGCCCCACCTCGGACTCGAATAGCTGCCAAAGCGGCCGAAGCGCGCCGAAGCGCAAAAGCCTAGAGTAGTGACTGATAGACTTTCCAATCCTCTTTTAAAGGTGTCCACGCTTGTGGCCATCCGTACAGCCTTCGGCATCAAATTCCACACTGTAACCACTCGCCATCTGCTGAACGATTTCCTTTTCCCTCTCAATCCACCTGAATTCCTCTTTCAAACTGCTGGCCTCTGTCCGCATCCCCTCCTGGCGATATCGGCCACCTTTCTCAAAGGCCTCGTCTTTCGCCCCAAGAATTTGAAAGAATGTCTCCTCCTGCTGCCAGCCTCGATGTTTAAAAGATCACCCCAAAGCTCCATTGGCCCATCGAGATGACTCCCCGAGACCCCTCCGGATACAATAAGCGATATCCAGGACCCGTCAGCATTGTCAGAGACGCTGTTCGACAGAGTAACATCCCACCCTGGAGAACGGCGGGAAATGTTATCCTGGGCGATAGGAATCCTCCGGGGGAAGCCCTATTCACACTCGTTCTAAAGCTCCCGTAATTGTTCCGGTGGCTGGAAATTTTAAACAGGTTTCCCCAGCTGCTTCGCCAAGTCGCTCTAAGCCCTCTTTGTCAAGGAACGGCGCCAACCGAAGGCGCAGGGAGATAAGCATGGCCAAGGGAATCGCTTGAACCCACTCGTCGGGAGACCGTTCTACCAAATGAGCTGGCACTCCTCTTCGAATCCTGTTCACGATGCCAGGAATCAATCCGCATTGCTACCGCGAGGACTTCTCCGTCCGTCTCTCTTCAGCTTACTGCTTTTGCGAGGAGAGGCAGTTGTTATTGTTAGGTGCGAAGTCGTGTCTGACCCATCGCGACCCCATGGACAACGATCCTCCAGGCCTTCCTGTCCTCTACCATTCCCCGGAGTCCATTTAAGTTTGCACCGACTGCTTCAGAGACTCCATTCAGCCGCCTCATTCTCTGTCGTCCCCTTCTTCTTTTGCCCTCGATCGCTCCCCGCATTAGGCTCTTCTCCAGGGAGTCCTTCCTTCTCATGAGGTGGCCAAAGGATTTGAGCTTCATCTTCAGGATCTGGCCTTCTAAGGAGCAGGCAGGGCCGATTTCTTCTAGGACTGACCGGGGAGCATCTAAGAACCAACTCTTCTTCTTCTTCAACACCCCATGCGTCTTTCAAGAACAGCATTTCTAGGCTGGGGCTTGTAGCTTTCTGGAAGAAACGAGGCTGCAGTATTTCTCTTTAATGAAGAACTTGAGGGACCGCCTATCTCCTTATGCCCCCCGCAGGGCACTTCGCTCTGCGGGTAAGAATCTGCTGATGATCCCAGGACCCCGGGAGGCACGCCTGGCCTCGACAAGGGCCAGGGCCTTTTCGGTCCTGGCCCCTACCTGGTGGAATGAGCTCCCTGAAGAGCTGCGGGCCCTGTCGGAGCTCTCTGAGTTCCGCAGAGCCTGCAAAACGGAGCTCTTCCGCCAGGCGTTTGTCTAAGGCCGGGTGATGGCCCGGGGCTAAGATCAGACCCCTCTCCCCGGAGGGGGGAGGCCAGTACTAAACTGACCTGGTTCCCCAGAGTGTTCCATCCTATGCCCAATTATCCTCCGTTCCCTTCTGCTCATCCAGTGGGCCTGTACGGGAATAGTTTTAATCGCCATCATTGTGACTTAGTCATTGTTTTAATGGGGTTTTAATGGGGAATTTTAATGGTTAATATATTGTATTTGTATTAAAATGTTGTGAACCGCCGCGAGCCGGTTTCCAAGAGCGGCGGTCATACAAATCAAATAAATAATAATAATAATAATAATAATAATAATAATAATAATAATAATAATAATAATAATAATAATAAGAGTTGGTTCTTATATGCCACTTTTCTCTAATTGAAGGAGTCTCAAAGCAGCTCTGTATTTCTCTTTAGGCATTGGCTCTCAAGGCAGACAGACTGGGACTTCCACGGAAGGCCTGCCTCCTTTAGCATCCGGGTTTCAAAGCTCAGCCTATTTTTTGGCGTGCCAACGAGACATTCGGGTGGCCTATTTGGAAAGAGTATTTTTAAGCTCAAAAGGGAAGTTGCATATTGTTCCCCCCCAAAAAAAAGATGCTAAAAATAAAACGTCAGCTCTGTTTTAATCACTCCACTGGGATGCTCTGAGTCCCTCTCCCCCCCCCCCCTTTGGTAGGCTTTGTTCCTGCCTTTTTAAAATGCATTCCTTTCCTGACAAGCGTTTCATTGGGATGCGAGGGGCTTTGTGCAAGAGAGTATAAACAGAAATTCTCTCTTATCTAATTAGCCAGGCTTGTTTATTGAGACAAGCCTTTTACGCGGGGGAGACATCAAGGGAGCTTCACCTCCGTGTCGGCTTCAGCTGTCAAGTCCAAACCCTAATCTGGATGCCGAAATCTTCTGCCCACTCTGATGTACTCCTCACTTCTCCCAAGGTGACGCACGCAACAAGCTGATAGCAAAGAACAGGGAGCTGCAGCAGTCTGTCCTTGGCAAGGTAGAAGAGCAGAAAGTCCGGCAGCCCCTTGAAGACTCACCGCATTTGGGGCAGGGGAGGAGCTTTTGGGAGTCGAGATGGGGAGCTGTGCCAGTCCGTCAACAGCAGCAGAAAAGAGCCAGAATCCAGCAGCACCTTCTAGCGACCTTTCTCATAGAATCATAGAATAACAGAGTTGAAAGGGACCTCCTGGGTCATCTAGTCCAACCCTCTGCACTATGCAGGACACTCACAACCCTATCGCTCACCCACTGTAATCTGCCACCCCCTCGAGCCTTCACAGAATCAGCCTCTCCGTCAGATGGCTCTCAAGCCTCTGGTTAAAAATCTCCAACGATGGAGAACCCACCACCTCCCGAGGAAGCCTGTTCCACTGAGAAACCGCTTTGACTGTCAGTTAACTCCTTCCTGATTATTTAGATGGAATTTCTTTTCTATTAATTGGTTCTGGTCCATCCCTGCGGGGCAAGAGAGAACAACTCTGCTCCATCCTCTACATGGCAGCCTTTTAAATACTTGAAGATGGTTATCAAATCCCCTCTCAGTTGTCTCCTTTCCAGGCTAAATAGACCAAGCTCCCCCAACCTTCTCAAAAAAGTTTTAATGTTGAGAACCCCCTGAGACATCCTTCAGGTTTTGAGAAGAAGAAGAGTTGGTTCTTATATGCCGCTTTTCCCTACCCAAAGGAGGCTCAAAGCGGCTTACAGTCACCTTCCCATTCCTCTCCCCACAATAGACACCTGTGAGGTGGGCGAGGCTGAGAGAGCCCTGATATCACTGCTCGGTCAGAACAATTTTATCCGTGCCGTGGCGAGCCCAAGGTCACCCAGCTGGTTGCATGTGGAGGAGTGCAGAATCGAACCTGGCATGCCAGATTAGAAGTCCGCACTCCTAACCACTACACCAAACTGGCTCTCAGAAACCCCAGATGTGATGTGATTGTCCAGTATATGGTTGGAAGCATAGCTGTGGACATGCCCACCCAGGACCCCTCCCCTTCTCACCCCTCCACGCCCATCATTGGCCATTTTCAGAGGGGAGAAGTGGGTCAACATGGCCCAGGGTCTGTAACACAAGAGCAAAAGTCCTGCAGCCCCTGAAAAGAGTCACAAGTACTTCAAGGGCTGTCCCAGAGGCAGAGTGTTGGGCCAGAACCAATGGACGAAAATTAAATCTGAAATAATTTTTGGCTAAACATCCGGAAGAAGTTCCTGGCAGTTAGAGTGGTTCCTCAGTAGAACAGTCTTCCTCGAGAGGTGGTAGGTTCTCCTTCTTTGGACATTAGTAAACAGAGGCTTGATAGTCATCTGAGAACCTACAGAGATCAGTTCCCCTGGAAGAAATGGCTGCTCTGGGACATGTTACCTTGTTGAGGTGTCTCCACACCCCAAAATGGGCCCTCCCCAGGCTCCACTCACAAACCTCCTGGAATTTCCCAACCCAGAGGTGGCAACCCTAGCTGTCGCTGACTCCAGGGCTTTGAAACTCCATGCGTCATTCCTTCTTCTTCCCGAGATGCGTTTTTCCGTTGGCGCCCCCACAAGCACATCCCTCGGCCTTCCCGGAACGTGCCTTTGAGAGCATCCTGCCGCCCCTCTAGGCAGGCAGCCATTTGACGCCGGCTGCGAGTCCCCCCCCCCAAAAAAAAATTGTGGGTATCGCTTTTCAGCAGCGAGACGGCGGCCCGCCAGGAGCAGCAGGCCCCGAAATGCAGCTTGTGTTTTGAAATTAAAAAGGATAATAATAATAACGGCAATAATTCTGGACCCAAGCTGCAGCGCAGGACGTGCCAAGCAAAAAAAAAAACAACCCTCCTCGGCCAGAATCCTGTGCTGAATGGAATCCGATTTGGCAGCCATTTTAAATCTGTACGTTTGCAGTGGGAGGAGACGATCGTTCCAGTTAGCTACTGTGAGTGTGTGTGTTTTGTGTGTGTGTGTGTGTGTTTGTGTTGTCGCCAAGGTCTATCCAGTTATGCCCTGCCCCAATTTATTTTTAAATGCATCGGCCTTCTCTCCCCCGAACGCATCTTTGCTGCAATGTTTCTTTTTGGGTGGAAAACGTCTGTCTGGCCCTCCAGGGACGAAGCGTCTTTCAAAGGCATGTCACCTAGAGTGCTCTTCTCCCGTGATGCTCTCGCTTGCAGGGCCCTGCGTGGAACTTCTACACGCACCCCCCATCCCCCTCCATCCATCCCGAGGCCTAGCTTGCTTCCCGGCAGAGACAGATTAGCGAGAGGGCTTATGACCGGCCATCTGCCCTGACAGGATGTTCTCGCTGCAAGACCCCTGATCTCTGAGCCACGCATTGCTGAAGAGGGTGGAAGGATTTCGGTTGCGGGGAGGAGGCGGGGGGCGGGTTCGTTTGCCCGGGCCGACTTTTGTTTTGCGCTCGGAACAGTGTCCTCAGGGTGCGGAAATGAAGGCGCAACAAAGACTCACGCACACGTAAGAATTTAAGAACATAAGGGAAGCCATGTTGGATCAGGCCAATGCCGCATTAGGGATGCCAGCTTCCAGGTGGGACCTGGGAATCCCCTGGAATTATAACTCATCTCTAGACTACAGAGATCAGTTCCCCTGGAGGAAATGGCTGCTTTGGAGGGGGGACTCCATAGAATTATACTCCATAGATGTACTTCCTGGCCCCAAAATCTACCAACTCCCATCTCCAGGTGTTTCCTAAACTTGTCTCAAGGTGGGACCTGGGGATCCACTGGAATTATAGCTCATCTCCAGACTAAAGAGATCAGTTCTCCTGGAGAAAATGGCTGCTTTGGAAGGTGGACTCAGAATCATAGAATCATAGAGTTGGAAGGGGCCATACAGGACATCTAGTCCAACCCCCTGCTCAACACAGGATCAGCCCTAAGCATCCTAAAGCATCCAAGAAAAGTGTGCATCCAACCTTTGCTTGAAGACTGCCAGTGAGGGGGAGCTCACCACCTCCTTAGGCAGCCTATTCCACTGCTGAACTACTCTGACTGTGAACATTTTTTTCCTGATATCTAGCCTATATCATACTTGTAGTTTAAACCCATTTAGACTCCATAGCTTTATACTCTGCTTAGATCCATCCCTGCCCACTACTGGCTCCACCCCCAAAGTCTGCAGGTCTTTCTCCACCCACAACTGTCAACCCTAGGCCCATCCAGTTTGACACTCCTCCGGGGGCTTTCACACAAACTCAAAAATGCACTTTCAATCCACTCCTAATCCAAGTGCAAACGGTCGCTGAAGCAGATTGAAACTGCATTACTTGGCACGAGCTTTCCAAAGTATTACAAACTTTAATTTTTTTTTAATGTACATTATTTTCTCAGAAATAAAATCCTTTAAACTCCTAAATGTTCAAAGATCCTAAAACTTATAACATAGACTTTAAAAAAACAAAAAACAAGATGGCGGATGGATTTGGGAGATCGCTTTACGACATACTCTTACACTTGACTTGGCTGCATTCCACAAACGTTCCAGAACAATGTTTCCTCCCATTTGTCCCTCCCCCCCCCCAAAAAAAATCCTCCTTTGTTGGTGGGAGAGAGTGCTGTCAATTCGTAGCCCACTTAAGGCGGCCCTGTAGAATTTTCAAGGCAAGATATATTCAGAGGTATGTTGCTACAGCCTGCCTCGGCTTAGCGGCCTAGTATTTGACCTCCCATTCAAATACTCAACAGGGCTGATCCTGCTTAGCTTCCAAGATCAGGCCAGCTGGCCCATCCAGATCAGGGCCGACCTTCTGTAAGCTGCTATTTTAAATAGGCTGATACGTTGGCATGGAGTGAGCACAGATTGAGTCCTGTTCCCCTCACCTCTTTCACCTACTTTGGATATTTACGGGCACCATATGCTACCAACATCGCGAACTTGGCCCTCTGTGTGCATCGCAGACAATTAAGCAAGCTTGGAGAAGAGAAAGATGAGCATGGAATTAATACCTGAAGGGGCAAAGAGGACAGCAGAAGAGGACAAAGATGGGTTCTGTGCTTCTGCAGAAGTTGAGATAGAAAGATCTCATGGGTTTAAGGCCTTTTCCAACCTTTTGACTACAGAAGAACCCCTGAACTATTTTTCAGGCGTTGAGGAACCCTAGAAGTGAGGGCATGCCCCTTCAGAAAAGTGGATGCAGAAGTAAGACATGAGCGTCAATCAATACATCAATCATTTACTGTTTCCATTGTGAAGGAAGAAACCAGGCCTCTAGAGCAGGGGTAGTCAACCTGTGGTCCTCCAGATGTCCATGGACTACAATTCCCATGAGCCCCTGCCAGCATTTGCTGGCAGGGGCTCATGGGAATTGTAATCCATGGACATCTGGAGGACCACAGGTTGACTACTCCTGCTCTAGAGCAACAGAGGAAGTAGTCAGCAGTCACCTGAACTTCTAAGAAGTTCATATCTGAGGGACAGCCTATCACCCTTTGTCCCCTGCAGGGCATTATGCTCTGTGGGTGCTAATTTATTGGTCAATCCTGGCTCCTGGGAAGCGCACCTGGCCTCAACTAGGGCCAGGGCCTTTTTGGTCCTGGCCCCTACCTGATGGAATGAGCTCCCAGAGGAGCTGCAGGCCCTGCAGGAGTTTCCGGTGTTCCGCAGGGCCTGCAAAACGGAGCTCTTCCAGCAGGTCTATGGTTGAAGCTGGCGCAGCAAGAAAGATGCTTTAGGATGCTTAGGGCTAATCCTGCGTTGAGCAAGGGGTTGGACTAGATGGCCTGTATGGCCCCTTCCAACTCTATGATTCTGTGATTCTATGATCTGTATGGCCCCCCTTCCAGGATAATGCAATGTGTATGGTGGCTATGGGTTCCATCTGCCCGCTCTTCCCTCCTCCCTCTATGGGATTCTATGGGATTTTTAGTAGGGGGAATGGATTGTGGTTGCATTGTTTTTTCCACCGTATCTTTTCATGACTGTATTTATGGATCTGTGTTTATTGTCTGAGGTTTTAATGGGAGTTTTATTGGGGATTTTAGTCAGACCTTGTAACATGCCACGAGCCATTTGGGAGTGGCGGGTAATAAATTGGAAGAAGAAGAAGAAGAAGAAGAAGAAGAAGAAGAAGAAGAAGAAGAAGAAGAAGAAGAACGGCCACATAACAAAACCTCAAAGGGGACAGTGTTACAAAAAACAACAAATCTAACCAATCCGTAGTGAAGACTCAAAAGGTTAAGTGTCCACAAAATATAAATATTCAACTGATTGTGCACAATTTATAGAGTTAAAAGGTTAAAAACACAGAGAAAGCTCCTAGGCTAATCACTGAATTCACAAAATATGCACCAGACAAGGTTAGACCTATGATAGGCCTAACATGTTTTGACTCCAAAAGGGGGTTTTCCTCAAAGATGTAATCGTGAACACACCCGTGATACAGTAGAGAATGAAACCTGTGTGAACAAAAATTTCAATCTTCTCCATGGCTGCTAAAAAGTTCTGATGTGTACCAGTAGCTTTTGTGCATGTATGAAAGCAAATGAGGTGTGCAGAAAGAGAGTAGGCCTGTAGGAATGGGGGAATTGGGCTCCGGTGATGTCAAGGGCAATCCAAAGTTCTGGGAAAGGCCACGTAACCCCTGGGGAACTCTCCCGTAACCACAGCGCTCCCCAGGACCCTGTTTGGGAATCGCTGAAGCTATGAGAGGAAAGCTTTTGAATGAACATTTGAAAAGACTTCCAAGAAACAAGTGCAGTTTGACAATGGAATGAACTATCTAAGGGGGTGGGATGTTCTCCTGTGCTACAGTTATGGTGGCCACCATCCACGTGGGACTTGAAGATCGTTTTCAGATTAATTCCCCTGGAGAAAATGGCTGTTTTGGAGGGAGGACTCTATGGCATTATACCTTGCTGATGTCCCTCCCTCCCCAAAACCCACCCTCCTCAAGCTCCACCCCTAAAATCTCCAAGTATTTCCCAACCCAGAGCTGACCACAGAAGCCAGAGGTCTTCAAGCAGAGGCTGGAGAGCCATCAATGCTTTAGCACTGGATTTCCTCCGTTAATCAGGGGAAAGGATGGGCTAAATGGACTTCCAATTCTGAGATTCTAAGAAAACTAGGTTCTAGATAGATTTCAAGTGACCGGTGCACCAATAGGGTTACCAACTTCAAGGTAGGACCTGGAGTTCTCCCAGAATTAGAAGTGGCCTCCAGATTACAGACATCAGTTCCCCTGGAGTTACAGTTCCACAAAGAACTGCCTGTCATTTTCCCAGAAAGCCCTTTCCTGGAGGCACTTCCTTTGGGGAGCTTCATAACACAGATCCCATAAATCCAGTTCTCACTAAACTTAGACAGAAAGCAGAGGAGAGCCAGCTGAAGATCCCCTGTGATTTTGGTATCCCTACCTTGCCTCAGATCCATTATATATACTGAACATCCTGAACCTGCACCTGTCAAAATGACCCTCAGATGCTCTCCAAGTTCCACCCCCCCTTGCTTTGAAGTTTTAAAAATGTTTAGATTGAGCTGAGACAGTCTGTCTGGAAATATATCCATACACAAACCACCACAAATAGCTGGAAAATTCATGGGAATTTCTGGTCAGTTAACCTGCCCATGAACTTTACTTCTCTTCGCAAACCACAAACCACCCAAAATTCATCACAAACTTTAGATTGTGCACGGGTTCATGCCCATCCCTATTGACAACCCTAGTTGTCCATCAACTGTCCATCAGCTGGAGATGGGGATCTTTCCAACCAATGGCCCCATGATAGCCATATTGTCTGAACCACCCATTATTGACCATTTAACCTTCATCAAATACCTTTAAAAATAACTTCTCATGGATTTGCTTCATATTTTTTTTCCTGTGTGCATATTTTGTTCTTTTTCAAAACCCCTTTATTTTCTCTTCCAACTCCTTGTGGACATCTCCAACTTTTTAATGTGTAATACAGTTCTTCCTTTCTTTTACTTTATAAACTGTTTAAACTGTCCCTTTGTTAGAAGCAGGCATTGCTGTAAACAATTCTTCCTCTTTGCAATTTCCCCTGTGTCTTTCAAGTTCTCCTTATTTAAGTTGCTTCCATTTTTTCCCCTGACTGTTATTATTTGATCGTGCCCTAAATGGGACACATTATCTATGGCAGTGGCTTATTTTATTCTCCTTTTTTTTTTGGTTGGAAATATGTTTTCATCTTCATGGCTTTTATATTCTTTTTTGCTCTTTCCCTCATTCCTTTTTGGTATGATTTTCAGTTCTTAACCGCTAGCAGTTCTCTGTCCTATATCACTGTAGAATACATATTTTCCCTCAGAAATTGCTCTCCTATATCGTCCGACTGAAACCATCCTTCCTCTCATAAAATCGACCCCATTCTGTGAACAGTGAGCGCCTGCTTTTTAAAACGGATACGCCTGTCCAACCGACAATCATTATTCCATCTTACTAATGAAAGCCAAAGTGGGCAGCATGAGGAACTAGGCCCGGGGAAATCCAACGTCAAATTTCCTCATGATAGTATGAAACTCACTGAGACATTTACCACACGTATTTGCCCACATTTTAAGAAGAAGAGTTGGTTCTTATATGCCGCTTTTCTCTACCCGAAGGAGTCTCAAAGCGGCTTACAGTCGCCTTCCCTTTCCTCTCCCCACAACAGACACCCTGTGAGGGAGGTGAGGCTGAGAGAGCCCTGAGATGACTGAAGAAGAAGTTGGTTCTTATATGCCGCTTTTCCCTCCCCGAAGGAGTCTCAAAGTGGCTTACATTCACCTTCCCTTTCCTCTCCCCACAACAGACACCCTGTGAGGTGGATGAGGCTGAGAGAGCCCTGAGCTTACTGAAGGAGAAGAAGAGTTGGTTCTTATATGCCGCTTTTCCCTACCTGAAGGAGGCTCAAAGCGGCTTACAGTCGCCTTCCAATTCCCCTCCCCACAACAGACACCCTGTGGGGTGGGTGAGGCTGAGAGAGCCCTGATATTACTGCCAGGTCAGAGCAGTTTTATCAGTGCTGTGGTGAGCCCACGGTAACCCAGCTGGGTTGCATGTGGGGGAGCGCAGAATCGAACCCAGCATGCCAGATTAGAAGTCCACACTCCAACTGGCTCTCCAGTTGGGGCAGGTTGCTTCTGCATCTTCTGGGATATTGCCCTCTGCCTTTCCACCTGCCCCGGATGTGTGTTTTAGCATTGATAGCCCAGGGCCTGGTCTGGGCCTTTTAGGATTGTTTGCCTAGTGTGCAGTACCCAAATAGAATGACCTCTAGACTGGAAAACCTTTCACGATTTTATTCAACTGCAGAAGAACAAAATGACACAGGTGGGTTGGTCCCGAAACAGCCTGTGGGTCGAACAATAGAGCAACATAAAATTATATAACTTCTCACTGGAGGCGGGAGAAGGTGATACCCTTACAGGTCAAACCAATAGCCTAAGGCAGGGGTAGTCAAACTGCGGCCCTCCAGATGTCCATGGACTACAATTTCCAGGAGCCCCTGCCAGCGAATGCTGGCAGGGGCTCCTGGGAATTGTAGTCCATGGACATCTGGAGGGCCGCAGTTTGACTACCCCTGGCCTAAGGTCTCCATCCTTTGCACACACCCCTTGGACCACCCTTATGCCATTCTGCTAAGTCACCGGAAAGGTCCCTAAAAGGCGATATCCGTTCCTCCCAGCCCTCTGCCCGACTCCAGTGGTTTAGCATCAGCTGTTCTAGTGGCCTTGGAAATCAGCCAGCCAAGTTCATCAACACTGGCACTATTTGGCAGCATTTCAAGAGATGGTCAAATGCACCCTCCTCACAAGGCCTTCTGATTAAGACAGAGTTCCGGAAGCTAAGTGACAGAGACAAAATATTACAGAACTTTGCATTGTCGAATACAATGTTTAAGCATGGAATGGGCACTTAAGGAATCTTAGCATTTCAGAGCATAACAAAAGTGAAAAGTTCAACCCCTACTTCCATCAGCATGGCAGCCGGGGTGGCACGGTTCTGCCTTGCTGCGGGCTCACGTGGGCCTTTTTGGTTTATTTTTAAGAATGTAGTATTGCGTAACAACTAGGGTTGTGCACTTCAGCACAGTTCAGCCGCCCCAGGGATCACCAAAGCCCGAGGCAGCCAGCTCCGCAGCACGGAGAGGAGGGGTGGTGGCACGCCAGCCAGCCAGCAGTCACACGCAAGCGCAGAGCTCTGCGCCTGCGTCCAGCTCCCGGCTGGCGCACCACCACCGGCCATCTCTTTTCTCCGCACAACACTGGCCTCCTGCACGCAGCTTCAGGCTTCGGTGATTGCCAAGGTGGCCGAACCACGTCGAAGCACATAACCCTAGTAACATTCTTTACAAAAATGCCCCAGAGGAAATTTGGCGTTGGATTTCCTCGGGCCTAGTTCCTCATGCTACCCACTAGCATACACAAGCATGGGTTGGGAGGAGCTAGGCCAGGATGTCCTGATTCTTCCCCAGACTCATGGCCCATGGCTGACATTCACCCCAATGAGTTCCATGGCAATGAAGGGAACATGGATTTATCTGCTTTTCCTTGCTGCAGGCCAACCAAGTACCTGACCTCCCCAGTCTGGCACCGACATCATGAAGCAGCAGGAATTTGGCCCAACCCACAATAAGTGGTGAGTCCGGCCGAATCCCTCATGTAGTAACTGTCTGAGTGACATTTGGCCCGTCAATTTCTATCAGCTTCTTAGAGCTTATTGGAAATAAATGGGATGAAAATATGCCAGACAACATGAAGCTACAGCTGAACTTCTTTGAAATCAGTTGCTTTCTGCCCATCACCTATAATAACTCTAATTTGGAACATGGGTTTCCTGTGTGGATTCAAAATAGTAAGGGGGGTGGCACCCAGGAATAGGGGGGATTTTGCACTACCTCAAGGAATCCCCAAGTTTGCAGGAAAATCCCCAAACAGTCTCTCCTCCCCTTCAAATGCTTAATGGTTGCTTCCATCCAATCCTAAATGCCTCATAATAAAGTGTTTGGCTTGATGCCAGTCACGAATGCACTGGAGGAGCCATTGGCATGATCCGACATGGCGTCTCAGATGTCCTTATGTTCTTCAGGCAGCTTCGGGTGTTCATGGGAACAGGACTGAGGGTGGGGGAAGGCGTCTGTGAGTGGAGGTGGTGAAAGGTATTCTGACCCAATGGGGGAAGGAGACACAGGAATGTGGGGAAGGAAGGAATGAGAAGGGAGTCTGGTGTTAGTCGGGCCTGATCTGGGCATGGAATGGGGGTCACTGTGGGTGGGCAGGTAGTTGTGAATTTCCTGCATTGTGCAGGAGGTTGGACTAGATGACCCTGGAGGTCCCTTCCAACTCTATGATTCTAGGACTCTCAGCCAAGATCCCCCAAATCTGAAACCAGCCCTGTCACCTCTTCCTGGGCCCAGATTTGCAGCCACACATGGAGCACCCACTTGACTCGCAGCAAGCATGACAGAAAGTCCCTCAAGGGACTTCGGGGGCATGGAAACAACCCCAGTGGCACCGCAGAGGCAGGTTGTTCCATGCCAAGCAAAAGCTCTGGCATGCTCTTAAATCACACCTGCTGAAGCTTCTTTGGGCTTGCCAGGGAGAGGTTGGCAACACAGCCTTGCATCTGGCTTCCTGGCAGCGGGAGCATTGCCTTTGGCACAGAGCCATCCCAGTCCATCTCTTCCTGAAAATAACATGCTGTTATTATTATTATTGTTTTTAAAATGAGGAGGATATTTTCTGTCTGTTAACTCCAACGGCTCTGGCATTGCCACAAGGCCCTAACACAACCATAGAACTGGGTTTTAATTTTTTTTTAAATTTATTTTATTCATACCCTGCCTTGCTCCCCCGTGAAGAGCCAAAGCAGCCTGGCTCATTCTCCTCTTCTCTGTTTAATCTGCACAACAACCCTGCGAAGTAGGTTGGACTGGGAGTGTGGGCTTGGGGCAACACTACCGAGGAAGCTTCCGTGGCAGGGCAAGGATTTGAACCTAGACCAGCCGTTCTCAGCTTTGAGATACCCCTGAAACATTTTTCAGGATTCGAGAACCCAGAGAAGTAGTGTGATGGTTGGGAAGCAGAGCTGTGGACACGCCCACCCAGGGCCCCTCCTCTTCCCACCCCCTCCAGGCCCATCATTGGTCATTCCGGGTGCTGTGGGGCACAAGCTGACAAAACCATATACGATCATTTCCCCTGATAACTTTTGAACATATTTAAAACTTTAACTCCTACCCATTTGGGAAACCCTTCCAGGGACATGAAGAAACCCCAGGGTTTCACGAAACCCTGGATGAGAAAGCCTGTTCTAGATTGACTTAGTGTTGCCAGCTCCCTCCGTAAAGTCAGTGGCCAGCAGAGGACCTTCCAAGGCCCAGGCACCATGGCTGGTGGCATGGTGATGTCGCTTCCGGTGAGATTAGGAAATGATGTCATCATCCTGGTGACATCCAGGCGATGCTCTGGTATTTGGGCAAAAAGTCCATAGTGGAAACAATTATTACCATAGAGTTTTGCCCAAATACCAGAGTGTTGCTGAAATGTCACCCCTGATGCATCACTTCCTGTGCATACTATGTCACCTGGGGCTTCCTCTGTCTTCTGGTTGGGGTGGGGGAGGGGGATTGGCTGCTAGGCAAATGGGGAAAGAAAACCCGCTAAAAATCTTTTACTTGCGATAAATTCAAGAGCAGGAATCGAAAATAATCTCCATAGCAAAACTCCAGGCATTCCCCCTACTCTCTGATTAAGGAAAATTCCTAGAGCACCACTCAGAAATGACATCACATCCTCACAAACTGCAACCCTCCCCAGACATCCCCCCCCCAAATCTCCCATTACTTATTTATGTGTTGTTGGGAAACCTATAAATAGAAGCTCCCATAGCTACAACAGACCAGAAGGAACTTACAGGTTTACAGAAAAATATGATTTGGTTAGAAGGGGTGGTGTAGTGGTTAATCTGGTGAGCCTGGTCTGATTGCCCACTCCTCCTGATTGCAGGGAGAGGAAAGGAAGGTGATTGTATGCCACTTTGAGACTACTTCAGACAGTGAAAAGCAGAGTATAAAAACCTATTATTCTTCTTTGTTGCTCATGTTTGCACATTGCACATTGCAGTGGCACACCAGGTTTAAATACAGCCATAGGACAGCGGAATCCAAAGTGGCAGCATTCAAAAGTTTTTAATGAGCCCTAGCTTCTTCAGTGATTCTAATTTCGAGCCCCTCTCCTTTTTCCCTATTCAAGACCACCTTCTCAGCAAGAAGGACATTTGTGGTCCTTCCTGTTCGTTTCCGTGTGCCTAACACATTAATTCCTCAAGCCTGCCAATCAGGAGGGGATGACTCCCCGCTGGTGGACACACGAGACACCGCATATGGAGGTGCTGAAAGCAAAGATTAATAAGCTCACATTAAGAGAGCGGCGCAAAGGGATCAGAACTGGAACGGCAGATTTGCACCCGAAGGCAGGATGGATGAGTTCTGGCAGCCTCTGGGTCGGATGCACCAGGACTCGGTTAACAAGGGGGTGCTGCTGCAATGTGGAAAGGAGGAGTCCAAAGAAAGGCAAGCAGGACTGCTTGAGGTCAGGGTGAGAGCAGGTAAAGGGAGGTCACTTCAAAGGGTCAGAACATCAGAAGAATCATTCTGGATCAGACCAGGGGTCCATCTAGCCCAGCATCCTGTCTCACACAGGGGCCAGACAGTTCCTCTGGAGGGCCAACAACAGGGCAGAGAGGCCGAGGCCTTCCTAAGAACCTCAGAAGAGCCCTGCTGGGTCAGATCATTGGTCCATCTAGTCCAGCATCCTGTCTCACACAGGGGCCAACCAGGTCCTCTGGAGGGTCAACAACAGGGCACAGAGGCTGAGGCCTTCAGAGGAACATAAATAGAGCCCTGCTGGATCAGACCACTGGCCCACACCGTGGCCAACCTGCTGCTTCTAGGAAGCCCCAAAACAGCATCATCCTGCCCATCTTCCCCAGTGACTGACTTAAGGCCTCAGAAGAAGAGTTGATTTCTCTACCAGAGGAGTCTCAAAGCAGCTTACATTCACCTTCCCTTTCCTCTCCCCAAACAGACACCCTGTGAGGGAGGTGAGTCTGAGAGAGCCCTGATATTCCTGCTCGGTCAGAACAGCTTTATCAGTGTCGTGGTGAGCCCAAGGTCACCTAGCTGGCTGCATGTGGTAGAGCGCGGAATCAAACCCAGCTTGCCAAATTAGAAGACCGTACTCTGAACCACTACACCAAGCTGACTCTCTACACCAAGCTGGCTCTGGAACTGGGAAGAGAGGATAACCATCATGACCAGTAGCCATGGATAACCCCGCCCTCTACAAAGTTGTCCCTTCCCCTATTAAAAGAGGGTGAACACTATGGTATTATAACCAATTGAGGTCCCTCCCATGGCCCCACCCCCCAAATGTCTAGAAATTCCATAACCCACCCCCCAAACGGGACATGGTAAACCTAACCCAGGAGAGGAAGATAACCATCACGTAATCTTTCCAAAGTTGGTGGAATCAATCCCTTGCTTTGGCTCTGTGCAGAGAATAGCAGTCATTAAGCAAATTTGAGAAAAGCAAATCACCAGTTCCTTCTTATTTGGTCGAGCTGAACGCTGACTTGTTCCAGGTTGATGGCCTTTCTTTTTGCCAACTTCAGAGGAGCTCCCGCAGGACTGCTTTTCCCGGCAGTGTCTATTTTTATCTTCAATGGGTTTCCCTAACGAGGTCATCATTTAGATATATATTTTTTGTCTCTGCTGTGTAATCGCCGGCTGATTTACTTTTGTGCTCTGCCTTAGCTTTTCCATTCATGTTGATAGCCTGGAGTGAGGGGCTTCTCGGGCTCCCTTGGCCCATAAAGACCGCTCTAACGATCTTTGCTTGGCACAAACATATTGGCTAAAAAAGCGAGTTGAAAGGGCCTTTTGTACGCACGTTAAGTGCCTCCGATGTTCGTTTCAGGAAACCTTCTTCGTACACTTCGCCCGACACAATACAAAAATTGTCTTGATTCATGCTAGCCTGGAGTCATTTGTTTCTAGATGGGGAGAAATTATACCTGGGCTTTCGCTGTATTTCTTATTCCCTTCCCTGAGAGAGGGGATGTCTGGCCTCTGTACGCTGCTTTTTTTTTCTGGAGGGAGGAAGCCCACTTGCTGGTGGGGGTTGTTTTTTGTGTAGAAAATGGATCGGAAACAGCAATTGATCTAGACTGTGAGCGGTAAGGTTCCTGCCTAGGGTAGCCAGTGGGGATGCCAGCCTCCAGGAAAGACCTGGAATTACGGCTCATATCCAGACTACAGAGATAGGCTCCCCTGGAGAAAAGAGCCAGTTTGCTGTAGTGGTTAGGAGTGCGGACTTCTAATCTGGCATGCTAGGTTCGATTCTGCACTCCTCCACATGCAGCCAGCTGGGTGACCTTGGGCTAGTCACAGCGCTAATAAAGCTGTTCTGACCAAGCAGTAATATCAGGGCTCTCTCAGCCTCACCCACCTCACAGGGTGTCTGTTGTGGGGAGAGGAAAGGGAAGGCAATTGGAAGCTGCTTTGAGACTCCTTCGGGTAGAGAAAAGCGGCATACAAGAACCAACTCTTCTTCTTCTTCTTCTTCTTCTTCTTCTTCTCCTTCTTCTCCTTCTTCTTCTTTAGAAGGAGGACTCTATAGCATAGTACCCCACTCAAGTTCCTGTTCTCCCCAGGTTTCATCCCCACAGTAAATGTGACTATTTCTGCAGACCTTCAAAGACAGAGCTCTTCGGGATACTTGGGGGGGGGGGGAGGTGATCAAGGGAGTAGAATGGTGGGATTAAGGGGCACAATGAAAACAAAGGCACAAGCAGACACCATTTTGCAAAAAAAAAAAAAACAACACACATTTTTGGGAAAGGGGAAGAGAGCGAAGTATGATGGGAGGTTGCCTCCATTGGACTCAGTGCAGAACTGACCTCTGTAGTCTGGAGATGAGTTGTAATTCCACAAGAGCGGAAGAGAAGCCAATTGGATCCAGCCAGTGGCCCATCCAGTCCACCACTCTGTGGCCGAAACCCAGGAGCTATTAGGAGGTCCACCAGTAGAACTCCAGATGCCATCCCACTGTTGCCCCTCCAAGCATCCAGAATGAAGAACATCTCTTCCCCAGACAGAATGTTCCCGCTATATCTTCTGGATCAGGGGTAGTCAACCTGTGGTCCTCCAGATGTTCATGGACTACAATTCCCATGAGCCCCTGCCAGCATTTGCTGGCAGGGGCTCGTGGGAATTGTAGTTCATGAACATCTGGAGGACCACAGGTTGACTACCTCTGTTCTGGATAACAGCCACTGATGGACCTCTTCTCCAGATGTTTCTCCAATCCCCTCTTGAAGTTGTCTATGCTTGTAGCTGCCACCAACTTCTGGCAAATAGCCATTGGTGGACCTCTGCTAAGGTCAGTGGCTCCACCAGTTCAGTATTTTGTATACAACAGCCAAAGTCCTGGAGGTCCACCAGCAGGGGTAGAACTTCAGAAGGCCTCTCACTGTTGTCCTCCAAGCAGCAAGAAGACAGAGCCTCACTGTCCCAGACAGGAGTGCTCCATCTATACCTTGTGGGTAACAGCCCATGAAAGACCTCTGCTCCCGAAAATTATCCAATCCCCTCTTGATGCTGATTGTGCTTGTATCCACCACCACTTCTGGCCAAAGTGAATTCCATATGTCCCAACTTAGCCGTTGGACAGCTCTGGCCATGCAATGGTTGGAACAGCAGCTACACAACTTTTGTCATACCAGCCGTCTGCTTGTGGTTAAGAGCGGTGGCTTCTAACCTGGTGAGCTGGGTTTGATTCCCCGCTCCTCCAGATGCAGCCAGTTGGGTGACCTTGAGCTAGTCACAGTCCTGATAGAGCTGTTCTCACAGAGCAGTCCTGTAAGGGATCTCTCAGCCCCAGCTACCACACAGGGTGACTGCTGTGTGGGGAGAGGAAGGGAAGGCGATTGTAAGCCGCTTTGAGGGCGGTGAAAAGTGGGGTACAAAACCCAACTCTTCTTCCTCTCTTCTTAAACTGAAGGCTCTCCGTCGTCTCCCCCTTTGATTCTATAACCCCCTCCACCCCCGCTGTGTGACAGCTTGTTAGAAATTTTTAAATGATTGCCATAACTGGCCTGAATCTTCTCTAGATTGAACACACGCACGCACCCCATTTCTTACCGTTTCCCGTTTCTGCTTTGCCTCAGGGGAGGAAAATATTCTTGTGATTTGATTTTCCCCCCTCAAACAACATTTCCAATTATGAGCGCTCTTTGGAGTTATGAGCTTTAGCAAAACAGGGTGTAAAGGAATCTTATTCACCAAAAAAAAGAAAAACATGAGCAAGTATGCAGAGATGTAATAGCCCGTTGTCTTACAGCCAGCGTGGTGTCGTGGCTAAGAGTGGCAGCTTCTAATCGGCTTAGCTGGGTTTGATTCCCCGCTCCTCCACATGCAGCCAGCTGGGTGCCCTTGGGCTCATTAGCATATGAGCAGTCGCCATGGCAGGTTCCTGGACACAGCGAGAACACAGAACATTTGCCACTATTTCTCATTTTGTCCATTCTTTGTTACATTGTATGCTGATGAAGTATACTGAAACAGGGGTTAATTCAACGGGACTGGTTTGTTATTCTGTTGGAAATTGGCACACTCCAGTTAGGAGGTTCCCTCATTAAATTGTTTCTAGATCCTGCAGGAATCATTTAGCATTTACTGCATCTGAACAGGCCAGCCACAGTCACTGACAAAATGTAGGAACTAAAATGACCAGAACACGGCCACACAACCCAGAAAACCCACAACAGCTGCCTTCAACAATTCACTGCTGCAAAAACTGGCACCCACTTGTCATTGGGCTGCATTTTCCGATGAACTTTCTGATTGGAGGCCTGTGTGTTTACAGTCCTTCCTACTGCCAGCTAAGTACGCAGAACACTTGATAAATAAGCCTTTCAGGTTTCCTCAGAGACATTCTCTCAGCAGCCTGTTTCCTAATGGGAAGGGGAAAACTGGTCAGTGTCATTTCTGGGGGAAACAGTAAGTGATCTCAGTCCTCTCTAGGAATTGTTGCAAACCCTATGGCTTTACCATAGAGTTTTCAGTGATTCCTAGAGAGTCCTAGATTTCAGTGATTCCTAGATTCCTTGACATCACTTCTGGGTTTTCCCAGCACCCCTCCATGTCACAACATCACACCAAACACCTGCCAGGCCATGCTTCGCAGCCATAGATGTGGTTGCCAGCTCCAGGCCGGGAAATCCCTGGAGATCTGGGGATGGATCCTCCAATCCACCCTCCAAAGCAGCCATGTTCTCCAGCAAAACTGATCTCTGTAGTCTGGAGATGTAATTCCGGGGGATTCCCACATCCCACCAGTGCAAGCCGAAATGTGGTCTAAGAGAAACGCTGTGCCAGAACCCATGGGGAGGGTCTCACCAGCCACTAGCCGTTCCCTCTCTAGGCTTGGTTGGAGATTTAGATTTCGGGCTCCTTTCCCAACCCCTCGTTGGTTTTTCTCCTTCCCGGTGAGTTCTGAAATGCATCCCTTTGCGCTGCTTCCCTTTTCCTTGCATCCCCACCCTCATGTTAAAATGATTTCAACCCCTGGGGTTCCTTTGGCTCCAACTGGGCCTCAACGGCACATCAATGTCTCATCAGGGGCATTGTGCAGCACGAGAAGCAGCACCAAAGAGAGAAGAGTCAGCAAGAGCAGCTGGGAAAGCAACGTGGATCCGAACTAATGACCGTGTCAGGCAGAATCAGCTTCCTCTTTGAGACGTGCCTTGACCCGGATCGCCCTGGCTAGCCTGATCTCATCAGAGCCTGGAAACTAAGGACGGTCAGCCCCGGTTAGTGCTTGGATGGGCGATTGCCAAGGAAGCCCAGAGTTGCTTTGCAGAGCCAGGCAAGGCACGGATTTATGTAGTCTCATGTGGAGTTGCCGGATCTGGGTTGGGAAATACCTGGAGGCTTTGCAGATGGAGTTAGGAGTGGGTGGGATTTGGGGCAGGGAGGGGCTTCAATGGAATATAATGCTATAGAGTCCACCATTTTCTCTAGGGGAACTGGTCTCTTTAGTCAGGAGATGAGCCATAATTCCAGGGGATCCCCAGGTCCCACCTAGAGACTGGCATCCTCCTTCCTTCCTTCCTTCCTTCCTTCCTCCCTCCCTCCCTCCCTCCCTCCCTCTCTCACTCACTCCCTCCCTCCCTCCCTCCTTCCCTCCCTCCCTCCCTCCCTCCTTCCTCCCTCCCTCCCTCCCTCCCTCCCTCCTTCCTTCCTTCCTTCCTCCCTCCCTCACTCCCTCCCTCCCTCCCTCTCTCCCTCCCTCCCTCCCTTCCTCCATTCCTTCCTTCCTCCCTCTCTCCCTCCCTTCTTTCCTCCCTCCCTCCCTCCCTCCCTCGCTTCCTTGTTTCCTTGCTTCCTTGTTGCCTTCCTTCCTTCCTTCCTTCCTCCCTCCCTCCCTCTCTCCCTCCCTTCCTCCATTCCTTCCTCCCTCCCTCCCTCTCTCCCTCCCTTCTTTCCTTCCTCCCTCCCTTCCTCCCTCCCTATCTCTCCCTCTCTCCTTCCTTCCTCCCTCCCTCCCTCGCTTCCTTGTTTCCTTGCTTCCTTGTTGCCTTCCTTCCTTCCTTCCTCCCTCCCTCCCTCCCTATCTCTCCCTCTCTCCTTCCTCCCTCCCTCCCTCCCTATCTCTCCCTCTCTCCTTCCTTCCTTCCTTACTTCCTCCCTCCCTCCCTCCCTATCTCTCCCTCTCTCCTTCCTTCCTTCCTTCCTTCCTCCCTCCCTCTCTCCCTCCCTCCCTCCCTCCCTTCCTTGCTTCCTTGCTTCCTTCCTTCCCTTACAGGGTCATGTAAATACAGAGCCAGAGCCCCGCCCTAAACCCCATTCTCTCAGTTTTTTATTAGGATATTTGTTTCATATAGCAGAGTTTTGCCCAGTCATCTTGGAGTAGCAGTTAAGAGCTGTGGTTTCTACGCTGGTGAGCCGGGTTTGATTCCCTGCTCTTCCACCTGCTGCAGCTGGCTGGCTGACCTTGGGCTTGTCACAGCCCTGATAGTGCTGTTCTCACAGAGCAGTAACATCCGTAATTTCTCAGCCTCACCTCCCTCACAGGGTGTCTGTTGTGGGAAGAGAAAGGTGCTTGAAAGCTCCTTTGGGTAGTGAAAAGCGGGGCATAAAAACCAGCTCTTCTTCTTCAGTCACGGACATGTGATACTTAATGCAGTAAATAAATCTCCCAAGAAATATATTGCAAAAATAGGTAAACCGAGCCTCAGGAGAAGAGGGGGGTATATATGCAAAAATAAATAAATAGATTTACATTTATTCAAGCAGATCCTGGTCACATTCAGGTGGTAGTCAAAAGGAAAGAGAGAAAAGTGATTTCCCTGCTTTGTGTACAGGACTATGAGAGCATGGTGTCTATGGAAGAGAAGAAGAAAAATCCGTTTTTATATACCCCGCTTTTCACTATCCAAAGATGTCCCAACGCAGCCTACAAGCATCTTCCCCCTGGCAACCCTGTTGGTTTGTCAAAAAAGATGGTCAGAAAGTTTATCGGGAAGAGAACTTCCGTCGATTTGCTTCTTGGCTCCTTGTCAGAAGAACTAGGCCTACTGGGGATGGGTCCAAAAACCCACTGCGGAATGAAACTATTCCAAGGGAGGGGCAAAGCCGCTACAGTGTAAAAAAGGTAAAGGTACAGCAGTTGCTGAGCTGTGCTAAACGTGGCTGCTTAAGAGGATTTGCCTAGCATTTGTTAACCTTTGAGAGGAACAAGTCATAACCCAAAGACTGTAGCCTCTGCGTACGTTTTCATCCTGGTTCATGGAATCAAGCCTCAGAACACCTCCCAGGTGATGCGGCCCCAAGGGAATATAGAGGTGGGGAGAAACAACTTTGTAGACAAGGGAGGGAGAGAGAGACCTAGATAGCTGTTCTCTGCAGTTTTTCTTCTGATCAAATGCTGTTCTGGAAGCAAGCAGGGAGGAAGTGTGCCCAAAACAGGAAGCCTCCTGTTGACCCAGTCAGGACGCTGGAGGAGATAATTTGACAATCGTCTGGAAATCCGTATCCTGTCTATACTAAATATACATTTCCAATTTGGCTGATATGGCATGCACCGAAAACCGAGACAGCCAGCACTACGGCAAAATGGCGTGCTCAAGGAGGTGATGAACTCCACCTCCCTGGCAGTCTTCAAGGAGTGGCTGGACAGATCCTTCTCCTGGATGCTTGAGGCTGATCCTGCATTGAGCAGGGGGAGGGACTAGATGGCCTGCATGGCCCCTTCCCACTGAAGGATTCTAGGAGTCTAGTTCAGCCATGGAAGGGGCTGCCTAAGGAGGTGGGGAGCTCCCCCTCACTGGCCGTCTTCAAGCAGCGGCTGGACAGATCCTTCTCCTGGATGCTTGAGGCTGATCCTGTCCTGAGCAGGGGGTGGGACTAGATGGCCTGCATGGCCCCTTCCCACTCTAGGATTCCAGGAGTCTAGTTCAGCAGTGGAAGGGGCTGCCTAAGGAGGTGGGGAACTCCCCCTCACTGGTGGTCTTCAAGCAGCAGCTGGATAGATACTTCTCCTGGAGGCTTGAGGCTTATCCTGCATTGAGCAGTGGGTTAGACTGGATTGTCTGCATGTCCCCTTCCAACTCTAGGATTCTACAATTCTATTCTAACAGCTCTAAGAGAACGGTGACTGGCCAAGGTCACCCACTTGGCTGCATGGGGAGAAGTGGGGAATCAAACCCAGTTCTCCAGATCAATGTCCGTCACTCTTAACCTTGACACCATACGGTCATAACAGATGAAATGCAGAAAGCGAGGAAGCAATAAAATGCAAAGAAATCCTCGTGTCTCAAGGACAGGTTTAGTTTTACCTTCTGTGGGGCCTTCTCAATATGGCAGCTTTCTATTGCTACCATGGACAGCAGCCCAGGTAAGAGGGATCATCCCCGCAGCATCATCAAGTTAAATTTCCCCCCAGCTTTTGGAGTTCTGGATTACTCCTGGCCTTGTCGTCAAAGTGGAAGCTTTGAATTCTAGTGTGGTTTCAAGACTTTGTACAAACTGGAGTCGCTCTGAGTCTTTCTCAGTGGCTTCAAATCATGTGCTTCTTCCCACCTCGCCCCCAAACACACACACGTTACCAATCTGCGCATTGATAAAGCACTGCCAAAACAACAGCAACACCTGTCTGACAGAGTCATCACACCATTGTACCGAAATAACTCTTGTACAGCTGTTACCAATGTCAAAGAAGAAGAAGAATTGGTTTTTATACCCTGCTTTTCTCCGTCAGAAGGAGTCTCAAAGCAGCTTCCAATCGCCTTCCCTTTCCTCTCCCCACAACAGGCACCCTGTGAGGGAGGGGAGGCTGAGAGAGCCCTGATATTACTGAAGAAGAAGAAGAGTTGGTTCTTATATGCCACTTTTCTCTACCCAAAAGAGTCTCGAAGCGGCTTACAGTCACCTTCCCTTTCCTCTCCCCACAACAGACACCCTGTAACGGAGGTGAGGCTGAGAGAGCCCTGATATTACTGAAGAAGAAGAGTTGGTTCTTATATGCCACTTTTTTCTATCCAAAAGAGTCTCAAAGCGGCTTACAGTCACCTTCCCTTTCCTCTCCCCACAACAGACACCCTGTAACGGAGGTGAGGCTGAGAGAGCCCTGATATTACTGAAGAAGAGCTGGTTCTTATATGACACATTTCTCTACCCAAAGGAGTCTCAAAGCGATTTATGATTGCCTTCCCTTCCTCTCCCCACCACAGTCAGCCTTGGAGGTAATTGAGGCTGAGAGAGCTCTGAGAAAACCGCTCTGCGAGAACAGCTCTGACAGGACTGTGACTAGCCCAAGCTCACCCAGCTGGCTGCATAGGGAGGAGCAGGGAATCACACCCAGCTTTCCACATTACAGGCCACCCCTCTTAACTAGTACCCCAGACTGGGTTTCAAATCAGTTGCCCTGGAGAAAATGGATACTTCAGAGCGAGGACGATGTGGTCCCTGGCCATTCTAGGCCCCATCCCCATATCTCCAGGTGTTTCCCAAACAGGAGCTGGCATCCATACACCCCCCCCCAACATCCCCAGCTGGTGGCCAGGGTAGTGGTGAGAATGCCAGGCCACGACCATTTGCTTCCCATATTCGCCCTAGAGCAGGGGTAGTCAACCTGTGGTCCTCCAGATGTCCATGGACTACAATTCCCACGAGCCCCTGCCAGCAACCGCTGGCAGGGGCTCATGGGAATTGTAGTCCATGGACATCTGGAGGACCACAGGTTGACTACCCCTGCCCTAGAGTGTTCCTTGCTGCAAGCATGGCTCAACATTTGCGAGAGGGGGGGAGATAGAAAGCCCAGGCAGGCAAACATCGGCGGAACTGACAGGCTCCGTACCAAAGCTCTCGAGACAATTATAACGAGAACATAATTGCTAGGGTAGAGCAGACGCCGAAACGAAATTCTCAGCTTCTCCACAAAGTGTCTCATTCTTTCCCGTACGTTACAAGCCCACCTCCGGGGGTTATTTTTAGCTCCGTACATGCTGCCATTTGCAGGCAGCCATTCCACTTGCGCTAATAAGCGGTTTCGAGTCACGCTGGGAAGAGAGAGTGGGAAGGAGAGCCGGGTAAGCCGCAGCAGGTCAAAAGGAGCGGTATGAACTGATGAGCCACAGGCATTAAGTCAGGGGTGGGCAAACCGTGGCCATCCGGATGGCCACGGACTACACTTCCCATGAGCCCTTGCCTCCCTGCAGTAGAGGAAGGCGCTCGTTTAGTCACAGAAGGGTAGTGTTGTTGCTGGAGTGTCAGACTAGGTTCTGGGAGTCACGGGTTCGATTCCCTGCCATGCCATGGAAGCTTGTCAGGTGACTTTGGACCAGTCCTGGCCTCTCAGCCTAAGCTACTTCACAGAGTAAAATGGATATTGGGGACTGATGTTAGCCACTTTGAGGCTACCTTGAATCAAATTTAAGTTTGGAAAAGGAGCCACAATGCAGGTATAGAGAAATGGGTTTTTTTTTTTTTTTTGCATGTTTGAATGGGTGACGGAGTTAGCCTCGGAATCGGCACCCAAGTTGTCTTTTTAAACGACTTACCTGTAGAGTTGAGCCCAAGATGTCCTTGTCTTGTTCCTTCAAGATTGTGCAGTATAGGTCTCTCTTCAAAACCTAGCCAGCTGAAAAAGAAATATTCTCTGCATAAAGACTGTTTCCGCACTAGCGATGTTATTGACTTTTCGTCTGTTTCCGCACTGAAATTTGCTTCTTCCAATGCAGACCCGAATTACCCCTCATTTGCCCTGCAGCTAAGGAATCCCCAGAAAACCCTATTTTACCTCCCACAGCAGTCATTTTGTATCTGGTTCCACCTCCTGCAGCAGCCATTTTGTGGCTGGCTCCACCTCCTGCAGCAGCCATTTTGTGGCTGGCTCCACCTCCTGTGGCAGCCATTTTGTGGTTGTGCCCACCACCCTGTGTCAGAATTCCAGAGGTGCCCACAGGTTCCAACGGGTTGGGGGCTGTGATGAACTAAAATTTCTAAAAGTTTAGAAGTGCTGTGTAAACGGATAAGGGACTGTAAATGGTCAATTCTTCATAGAGCCAGAGAGCCTTGTGACAGGCTACTTTGGCTGGTTAGCATAAGCTGAACAGAGAATGACTTCTGAACTGGATACTGAGGAGGATTCAGTCTGATTTCAGACCTGTCTGAGAAAAACTGAACACTGTCAGATTCAGAATGCGGCCCTGACTGAGAGCATTTCAACACAGACAGGAGAACTGGGGAAAGTTGGTAAGGATGAAAAGGCAGTTAGACAGAGACTCTCATTTGGACAAAGGAAAGTGGACAGATCTTTTTAAAAGGCAAGAAAATTCCTCAACCAGTCACACAGGGAGATGGCTCTGAAGAGTTCAGAGATCCCTGGTCTACCTTTGCTTAGAAACTGCCTTTGAAGACCTTAAGGGCCAGCTAAAAAATCAAGACAAGTACTGGTGTTTCGAGAGAAGGAATGTGGGTACTAGAAAGAGCCAGCTTGATATAGTGGTTAAGAGCAGTGGCTTCTAAACTGGGGAACTAAGTGTGATTCCCCACTCTTCCACATGCAGCCAGCTGGATGACCTGGGACTAGTCCCAGTCCTGATAGTTATCCATATTGAGGTACCTCAGAAATATTAGTCCCTGGTTACATATGGCCTTTCCGCCCTATGTTGAATAAAACATTTTGTTAATTTTGAACTTCAGAATGTCTCAAACACTATTTTCAGAAGCTTAAATTGTTTTTATATGTTTTATTTGATTTTTAGTTAATAACAGAAGAGAAATAGAAACAATAGAAAGTCAGTGTTTACAAGTATGTTAGAAATTTGTCCCAATGTCTTTGGATCAGTGGTTTAAATTACAGGGTGATCCCAATCCTTCCCTCAGATTCCTGAGCCAGCAGTAAAACAGCATACTGAGTCAGGGCGGGACAGCCAAAGTTCTTCAGGAAAAAAGAAAACAGACCCCACAGGGCTGCTCAATCAGAAAGGGAAAGAAAAATGGAGGAAAATTCTTGCCTCTGAGAAGAAATGGACAGGGCCATCACAGGGATGCTGTTTTATGATTCTCTGCAAGGTTGAGGCAAAAATGAGTTTTGTACTAAGAGCTGCTTGTTGCATGATAAACCAAAAGGTCAACAAGATAATCTCTCCGTAACACCTTATTTTGAAGCCGTTTAAACAGAGGTATTTTCCTCCTACTGGGCCACGTCTTTTTCCACCCTGACCCCTTCACACTTGAGGCTTTTCCGGTTCCCTCCATAATGGACCCGGCTTCCTAATCCCAAACTTGAATTTTCTGGTTTAGTGAAGCCGAGTTTTCCAGCAACTCTTGACAAGCTCTAGTTAACATGCCTTCAACAACCGTCTTGATGTATTGCAGTCTCTGCAGCTACCACACAGTCAAGTATATGTGCAATTTTTTAAACCGAATTACTCATCATTATTGCATAACAAGGATATACTCTAAGATGATTATTTTAAACTACTGACTTAGCCAAGGCTGAAGCCATTGCTTGAAACCCACCAGTGAGGGGGAGCCCTTAGGCCGCCCACTCCACTGCTGAACTGCTCTGACTGGAAAAAACATTCCTGCTATCTAAGCAATGAGAACAAGATGCAATTTAATAAAGATAAGTGTAAAGTTCTGCATCTGGGTCAGAAAAATGAAAAGCATGCCTACTGGATGGGGGATACGCTTCTAGGTAGCACTGTGTGTGAACGAGACCTTGGGGTACTTGTGGATTGTAAACTAAACATGAGCAGGCAGTGTGATGCAGCGGTAAAAAAGGCAAATGCCATTTTGGGCTGTATCAACAGAGGCATCACATCAAAATCACAAGATGTCATAGTCCCATTGTATACGGCACTGGTCAGACCACACCTGGAGTACTGTGTGCAGTTCTGGAGGCCTCACTTCAAGAAGGACATCGATAAAATTGAAAGGGTACAGAGGAGAGCGACGAAGATGATCTGGGGCCAAGGGACCAAGCCCTATGAAGATAGGTTGAGGGACTTGGGAATGTTCAGCCTGGAGAAAAGGAGGTTGAGAGGGGACATGATAGCCCTCTTTAAGTATTTGAAAGGTTGTCACTTGGAGGAGGGCAGGATGCTGTTTCTGCTGGCTGCAGAGGAAAGGACACGCAGTAATGGGTTTAAACTTCAAATACAACGATATAGGCTAGATATCAGGAAAAAGTTTTTCTCAGTCAGAGTAGTTCAGCAGTGGAATAGGCTGCCTAAGGAGGTGGTGAGCGCCCCCTCACTGGAAGTCTTCAAGCAAAGGTTGGATACACACTTTTCTTGGATGCTTTAGGATGCTTTGGGCTGATCCTGCATTGAGCAGGGGGTTGGACTAGATGGCCTGTATGGCCCCTTCCAACTCTATGATTCTATGATTCTATGTGGTAGCTATAATTTTTGCAATTTTGTATGCTGAAACCCTCTTTTCCTCCCAGAAATCTTGGTGGTGGGGGGGGGAGAGGAAAGGGAAAGGCTTTATTGTCACTTACTCTGACAACGTGGAATGAGTTCCAAAATCAAGACGACAAAGAACTTGGGTGTCCAAAGCTCTGCTTCCAAATGGATTTGGGTTTAATTCCACCCAATCAGTTTTTAAAACCCCAAACACATACTCAGGGCCAAGCCTGACCCGCCGTTGCCCTTCTAAGCAATAAAGTCAAGGAACAGTTTATTTAACTCCCTGGCTGCATCACAGGCTATCGGGCCTCGCCCTTTGCCCCGTCAGTCTGCTGCGATCGATCGCCTTTTCCTTAACCTTTCCATGCTTTTATATCATCAAGATAGGAAAGGGCATTAAATGTGTAAATAACGGCTTCTGTGCCATTTTCTGTCAGTTCGGAATCATGCAATCTTTGGACCAAATCCTTCAAAAATGTCAGCCGGAGTAATGGGTTATTTCAGGAGACGGCTCTTGCTGGGGAGATTTCCTGTGTGGATACCCCCTCTCAGTTTTCAGTTTATTCTCTCTCACATTTTGTTTAAAATGGGCAGGAGGCCCACCCAGAGGAAAAGGACACGGTTTACGGTTGCACATCTTCTATGCAACATCTCAGATCCGGATGTGGACACGAGGCATAGAGTGGCCATAACAATTAGAGCGGTTTCTCAGTGGAACAGGCTTCCTTGGGAGGTGGTGAGTTCTCCATCTTTGGGGATTTTTAAACAGATGCTGGAGAGCCATCTGACGGAGAGGCTGATTCTGTGAAGGCTCAAGGGGTGGGTGAGGTTGAGAGAGCCCTGATGATACTGTTCTATGAGAACAGCTGTAAGAGAACTGCAACTAGCCCAAGGTCACCCAGCTGGCTGCATGTGGAGGAGCGGGATTAGAAGCCACCACTCTTAACCACTACACCCCAAAATTATTCCCCTTCACCCTGCGGCAAGCACTACCAAGGAGACGTTGACGTTCAGCTGTGTGGTTCCTTCCGAGCAAACTCACCCACACATGAGATGGTTTTGGATGGGATTGGGCATGGAAGTGTGGGGGGGAGTTATTGGGGATTGTTACAGCCACGGCCTTCCCCGGTTGCCTGGATAAAAGCATTCGGAGGAGAAGAACAGGGGTGGGAAGGGGAGACTGCTAATCTGGGAGCCGCTGTCTAACAGCACAGCATAAACCACTGTGACACCTTCGCTTGGTAAAGGTGTTATTGTTAGGGCTCGACTGTATTTTCGGAATAGTGACATTTTTCGAGACCGCAGGGAGAGGTGTAAGCAAGGAACGCTTGCAGAGTGAGATTATTTCCATTTCGAACGGTGGCAAAGGCAGATGCTCAGGAACAGGGACCGGCTTAGGCTACTTAACGAAATCTAGACCAGGCACTGTTTGCTTATCTTCTTTTTCTTTGGCATTAAAAACTCTCCAGATTCATCCGCCGCTGGAAAATTCCCAGTTTGGGAATTACTGGTGTCATACTGGATTTTAACTCATAATTATATAAGAACGTAAGAGCCCTGCTGGATCAGACTAGTGGTCCTTCTGGTCCAGCATCCCATCTCACACAGTGGTTCCTTGGAAGGGCAAACCATAGGGCAGAGAGGACGAGGCCTTTGTAAGAACATCAGAAGAGTTCTGCTGGACCAGACCAGGGGTCCATCTAGTCTAGCCTCCTGTCACACACAGTGGCCAGCCAGTTCCTCTGGAGGGCCAACAATAGGGCAGAGAGGATGAGGCCTTCCTAAGAACATCAGAAGAGTTCTGCTGGGTCAGACCAGGGGTCCATCTAGTCCAGCCCTGTCTCACACAGTGGCCAGCCAGTTCCTCTGGAGGGCCAACAATAGGGCAGAGAGGATGAGGCCTTCCTAAGAACATCAGGAGAGCCCTTCTGGATCAGACCAGGGGTCCATCCAGTCCAGCCTCCTGTCTCACACAGTGGCCAGCCAGTTTCTCTGGAGGGCCAACAAAGGGCAGAGAGGCCGAGGCCTTCCTAAGAACATCAGAACAGTTCTGCTGGACCAGACCAGAGGTCCATCTAGTCCAGCTTCCTGTCTCACACAGTGGCCAACCAGTTCCTCAGGAGGTCCAACAACAGGGTATATAAGCCTTCTTCTATTGTTGCCTCCTGGCACTGGGATTCAGAGGTTTACTGCCTCTGTCACTGGAGGTTCCCTTTTTTCACATGCCTAGTATCTACTGCCTGGATCTGTGACTCTGCTATTAAAGCTGTCTACGCTTGTGGTCATCACTACATGAAGCTTGGGTTGCATGCTTTATCAATTTGGAAGGGGCACCAAGTAAACACCAAAGGGATCTGAGTTTTCTGCTTCTGGGCCATCCTTCAGTCAAGGAGGTTGTGGGAACGCTCTTGAGAAGCAATGCCAGAGTCTGAGCATTCTCATGAGAGACCCCTTCATAGCCCTCCCTGGCAAGGCCGTTTTGCTTCTTCGCAGATGGAAAAGAGAACTACACTCGGTCATTTCAAAGCGACAGATCCCCGACATGAGATTTTGATGAGCATTTTGTTAAAAGGTTCTCTCTTCAAAACGATTAGGAAAAGATTAACATTGGAGCAAAACCACACTCCAGCAAGTGGGGCGGACAAGGGTCTGCAGGCTCTGGATCCATTCGTATCTTACCGGCTAGCAGGATTTTCGGAGTCTAAATGGGAGTCTAAATGCCCTTCTTCAGAGGTGACGGATCACACTCAAAGCCTTAGATCTTCAAAATCCTGTTGATCCCTAAGAAGGGTTTCCAGGCTCCCTTGCAGCTCTTGGCAGGGGATGGGAGGTGCCTATTCAGGAAGCAGGGAAGAGCACAGAAATTAAGGTGACCCGCTAACATCACCTGGAAGAGCGGCTTGCACAACGGCGACATCAAGGAAGCAACTCTCTGGCTTCTGGGCAAAACTCTATGGTAAAATTAGCTTCTTACCATAGAGTTTTGCCCCCAAACCAGAACATTTCCCCCCACACACAATGTAACCAATGTTCCTACATCATTTACGGGTGATATTAGTGTGAGTCCACCCTCCGAAGCAGCCATTTTCTCTCGGGGAACGAATGTCTAAAGAACAATAGTCAAAGCAGGATCTCTCCAGGCCACATTTGGAGGTCGGCATCCCGATCCTCTCCCTTGAAAACCAGGAGGCCCATGATCAGCCTCTGCTTCTCTGGGCCCGCTGAGCAGAACTGGTCCCTTCTGAAGTTGCCAGCCATTTCCGGGAGGTGAATTTAGGCCAGTGCCTTAATAGCAACAGGAGAGGACCGCTAGACCTGGTGGGTTTGCATTTTCGCCTCCCCGCCTTCCTCCTGTTCCGAAAATGGAAAAGAGGCTTTGAAATCCCTCCCCCCCTCAGGTCACTTGCAGTGCCAATGGACCCCTGTGTTTCTTGGGGGGCTTCAGATCTGCCTTGGCTAATCTGTGTCCTCGGGAACCGCTATTACGGGAAGGTGGATGTCACTTCCCCATTGTGATGGATTTTTAATCTCCGAGTCCACGCGGTGCCGCTGGCCGGCCGGGCTGGTTTGAGACTCCCCTGTCCACAAGACAGCTTGGGTTGCGTTTTTGCTAACGCCACATGAAACAGGGATTCAAACTGAGCAGGGGGGGGCTCAAAGGGGGGAAATTGAGAATTACCTGCCTCTGTGCCTGGCTGACCTTAGCGGGAGCACCGCATGGGAGGGAAACGGCTGCAGAAAAGAAATGCACAAAGTAGCCAGAAATAATAGGCCTCATAGTGTTGGCATGAAACTTCCCCCTGTGTTAAATTGGACCCTTTAATTTTGTTTTCTCTTCTTCTTCTTCTTCTTCTTCTTCTTCTTCTTCTTCTTCTTCTTCTTCTTCTTCTTCTTCTTCTTCTAGAAACCAACTTGGTGTAGTGGTCAAGAGCAGCAGCCTCTGATCTGGAGAGCTGGGTTTGCTTCCCCCGCTCCGCCACATGCCGCCAACAGGGCCAAAGTTCTCGTAGAGCTGTTCTTGCAGAGAAGTTCTCTCAGAACTCTCTGTGATCGTAAGCCGCTTTGAGACTCCTTAGGATGGAGAAAAGCGGCAGTCTAAGCTCAAGAACTGGGTATGATCTGCCATTCCTCCCCATGCAGCCAGCTGGGGTGAACTTGGGCCAGGCACAGTTCTCTTAGAGCTGATCGTGCAGAGCAGTTCTCTTAGAGATCTCTCGGTCTCCCTTACCTTGCTGGGTGTCTGTTGTGGGGAGAGAAAAAGTAGGTGATTGTAAGCCACTTTGAAGGCCTTGGCCTCTCCGCCCTGTTGTTGGCCCTCCAGAGGAACTGGCTGGCCCCTGTGTGAGACAGGAGGCTGGACTAGATGGACCCCTGGTCTGATCCAGCAGGGCTCCCCTGATGTCCTTAGGAAGGCCTCGGCCTCTATGCCCAAAACATCTGCAAAGAGGGGGAGATTGCAGCATTTGAACTGGCAAGGGCAGCCAAGGGGTCTGAAGGATCCCTAAATTGGGATCCTGCTAATGTAGGGCATCTGCAAACAAAGGGTCTTTCTCCTATTGACACATGTCCATCCCCCCTCCCCAATGTGCAGACACAAGGAGATCCAGAAGGCTTCCTTCCACTGGAGCTCACAATTGCATCTCTTCCTCACCTGATGTAGGGAAAGAAGGAAAAGAGAAATAGGTGCTCTTTTCCCCTCCCTCACCTCCCAAGTACACCACCCCACACTCCCACCCCTGGGGATGTTTTGGTGCTTTTCCCAGCAGAGCCTGAAGAAGCCAGTAAGAAATGTTCGGGGCTGCTGCTTCCAGGATCCCTGGGTACCAGAAAGTGATGCTGTCTGGCTTGAGTTACACACCCTTTCTTTCAATTAGCGGTTTGTTTCATTAGAATTCAGAGCGCTAAGAGAGACCTAAGAAAGAATAAATAACAAAGAGAATCTCTCCCCCCCCACACACACACACTCCCCGAACCCACTGAAGGATTATGGAAAGAAGGAGAAATCCTGTTTATCCCCCCTTAACGACTCAGATGAAAAGCACAATATACTATTAGATTCTTTCTTTCTTTCTTTCTTTCTTTCTTTCTTTCTTTCTTTCTTTCTTTCTTTCTTTCTTTCTTTCTTTCTTTCTTTCCTTCCTTCCTTCCTTCCTTCCTTCCTTCCTTCCTTCTTTCTTTCTTTCTTTCTTTCTTTCTCACTCTTCCTTTTTTATCCTTTCTTTCCTTTTTATCCTTTCTTTCCTTTCCTCATTTCTTTCTGTCCTTTCCTTCCCTCCTTCCTCTCCCTCCCTCTTTTTCTTTCTCTCTCTCTCTTTCTTTCTTTCATTCATTCTTTCTTTCTTTCCCTCCCTCCCTCCCTCCCTCCCTCCCTCCTTCCTTCCTTCCTTCCTTCTTTCCCAAATAACATTTTTCACTCAGGATAACCGTGAAATTTGTCTCCACCAACAGGGAAAAGCAACAAAGGATTAATTTTTAAAAATAGAACACGGAATACTTTTCAAAAAAATTTTTAAGATGAGCTGTCATGACTGATCGATCGTTCAAAATAATCACAACTTTGATTCTCAGCTGGCAGCTGGCCCAAGGGGGGATGAACCATTGATTTAAAAACAAAGCATGGACTATTATAAAGCAAGGAGCTGTAGGCCGGGCACAGAATGCTGATTGTGAATTTCCCAAGTGGTATGAAAACCAGGAAACTTCACGTGGGAAGAGGGGTTTGTGTCTTCTTTCTGTCCCTCTGTTTATTTGTTTGTTTGTTCGTTTCTAAAGGCCAAGTCATTTCCTTTGCAGAATGGAATATTTTTTTTCCAAAACCTACATTTTGTGTCTGTTTTCAGGAAAGGACAAGGTAGGACAGCCCTTTCTCAAAAAAGAAAAAAAGGAAGGAGCATAAACAGAGAAATGTTATCGTTTTTTTTTTTTTTAATGACATGTTTTCCTCCAATGTGTCCCTATGGTGCATTATGATCAGAAGCAAACCACTGCAAATATTTCCCACAAAAACTAGGAAATCTATCCCTGCCTGCTTTTGTTTTGGCTTCCTGCACATTGGAGGGAAGATTCCAAAACTGGAAAGCCGAAGACAGCCATTTAGGATGGTACTTGGGACGTGCACAATTGCCCTTCCAAAGGTGATTTTTAAATAAAGAGATCCAGGACTTATTCTCCTTCCCTGGCTGGTTTCTGTCTTCATTTGTTTGTTTGGGGGAGGGAGGAGCAAACAGACAGGGGCTGATTTACTTCCAGCCAGGCCGCAGCGATTGGGCCCATAAACTATTTTGATTTGATTCTCGTATTCATGGTTTTATAGCGGAATAATCACAGCTCTGACTGTAAGAAGGGGGGGGGGGGTATTCACTCATTACATAAGGGGGGGAGGGGGAACCTGAAATGAATGAATGAGAGTCGGTAGAGACAAGACTGTAGCCAAAGCTATGGCGATTAATTCCACCAGGTCGTGCGTGGCAGTTTTCATAACACGGAAATTGAGGGTTCTCTTGAAAGATCAGGGAAAGTAAGGAGAGTCATAGAATCATAGAATAAAAGAATTGGAAGAGACCTGCTGGGTCATCTAGTCCAACCCCCTGCACTATGCAGGGCACTCACGTCCCTCTCGCTCATCCACTGTCACCTGCCACCCCCTTGAACCTTCACAGAATCAGCCTCTCCGTCAGATGGCTCTCCAGCCTCCATTTAAAATTTTCCAAAGATGGAGAACCCACCACCTCCCGAGAAACTGATCTAACTGTCAGGAACTTCTTCCGGATACTTAGACGGAATTTCTTTTGAATTAATTTCATCCCACTGGTTCTGGGATGAACTCTGTTCCATCCTCTATATGGCACCCTTTTATATACTTGAAGATGGTTATTAGATCCCCCTCAGTTGTCTCCTCTCCAGGCTAAACAGACCAAGCTCCCCCAACCTTTCTTCATAGGTTTTGGTCTCCAAACCCATCACCCTCTTTGTTGCCCTCCTCTGGACACGCTCCAGTTTGTCTCCATCCCTCTTAACTGGGGTGCCTAAAACTGAACACAGGACTCCAAGCGAGGCCGAACTAGAGCAGAGTAAAGCGGTACCATCACCTCCCGTGATCTGGAACACGATACTCCGTTTGATACAGCCCAAAATCCCATCTGCCTTTTTAGCCACCAAGTCACACTGCTGACTCATGTTCAATGTATGGTCTACTAAGACCCCTAGATCCTTTTCGCACATAATACTGCCAAGACAAGTCTCCCGTATCCAATATTGGTATAGATGGCTTTTTCTGCCTAAATGCAGAACTTTACAGGGATGTTGTAGGGGCTTACTTCTGAGGAGTCAGGCCAGGAAGCCTTCTGCCACCCGAGAATTGGAGAGGAGGGCCTCTGACTTCATGCCCCTTTCACAAAATGACCCACGTTGGCATGCCAGGACGTTGCACCCCTCCCTGCCCATCCCCACCTTGCCGGGTCTCAGCCTCCAGCCCCTGGCAGGCTCAGAGCCCCGGTTCACATGCAGTGGCACTCCTCCAGCTCCTCCTCCCAGTGCAGACAGCTGGCTGACCTTGAGCCAGTCACAGTTCTCTCAGAGCTCTCTCAGACCCACCTACATCCCAGAGTGACTGTTGTGGGGAGTGGGAGGGAAGGAGATTGTAAGGGGCTTTGAGACAGATGAGGCCTGCTAGGTGACCTTGGACCAATCACAATTCTCCCAGCTCTCCTGGCCTCACTTACTTCACAGGGCATCTGTTGTAGGGAGAGGAAGGGAAGGCAGTTGTAAGCCACTTTGAGACACAGGCCTGCAAAAACTTTGGGCCACTCTCCGATCTCTCAGAGCTCTCTCAGCCCCACCTACCTCCCAAGGTGTCTGTTGCGGGGAGAGGAAGGGAAAGGTGTTTGTAAGCCGTTCTGAGACTCCTTTGGGTAGTAAAAATCAAGTTACCCCAACCTAAGTCTTCATCTGCTTCTTATTCTCTGCCCTTTCCCACTCGGGTCCTTTCAGCACCAGCCACCAGCCTGGCCTTGATTTTCTTCTGGTTCATCCCATGGTAGCTACTCAGGATCCATTACTCCAAATAAAAAGGATGTAAAGTAGTGAAAGGGAGCAGAGGTCTATAAATCTCTGGAGCAGGTATAGAGGAATCTCTGACCATATAGAGACATACACACTATACTATACTATACTATACTATACTATACTATACTATACTATACTATACTATACTATACTATACTATACTATACTATACACACCCTTATATATATGTATACACACACACAAACATCAGAGAGGGAGAAAAGAACAAGAGCAATAGCGCCTTATAGACAAACAATAGAAAGTTTTGTTTTATATTGCACTATATACACACACACATACACAGCGCAATATACTCATGCTACATGTATAGTATATAGTACAATATATAGCTATAATATATATACATAGTGTACTGTGTATGTGGGTGTGTATATGTATATATGTATATATGTATATATGTATATATGTATATATACACACACATAAACGCCAATACGGTTCTCTGGGGCAGATGGGGAGATCTCAGTCTATACAGAGACATACACACTATACTGTACACACACAAACATGTATAAGAGAGAGAAAAAGAAAGGAGGAAGAGTCCAAAAGCACACTAAAGATAAACAATAGCAAGGTATAAGTTTTTATATTGCACTATATATATATGTGTGTGTGTGTGTGTGTGTATGTGTGTGTATGTGTGTGTATATATATATGTGTGTGTATGTATGTGTGTGTGTATATGCATACATACATGCATGAATGCATGCATACATACATACATACATACATACAGTGCAATATATTGATGCTATATCTATATAGTATACTGCAAATAGTACAATGTAAAGATTGTATATATCTACAAGATATAAATATAGATACACTGTGTATGAACATTCAGACTCGGCTACCTCCGTCCTCCTTAACACTCATGGCTGCTTTATTGTCCACAACAGAAACAGGTTTCTGCCTCCCTACCAGGGTTCTCCGTTCCTCCAGACAAAACAAAACAAAAAAGGGAGGGCAGTCAGGTGCCAACCACACCACCAATTCTCTCGGCAGAAAATGAGAGGGGGTATTCTCTGCTCGGCCTTCCCTACGATTTAAATATTCTGTTGTTTCCCCATTAGACGGGGCATGAGAATTACCCAGAATTTCAGGGCGGGGTTTTTCCCCTCCCCCTTTTAAAAATTACATTTGGAAAAGAACAGGGAGGGGGGGTCATTTTCACGGTGGGTGCAAGACAGAAGGGAATGTGGATGCTTTGCCATTGGGAAATGGGGGGGGGGCGGGGGGAATGCCCCCAGGTTTTATTTTTCATGTTTCCCCTCCCTCCAATAAACAGTAAAACTGACAAAGGTACAAATAGACCCTCAAAGCAGTAAAAAGTCTGCTCAGTAGAAGTCTGACTCCAATCGCAAGAATGCCCATGTTCCTGCTTAACTGATTCGTGGACAGCAGTGTTTAGCCCATTCTGCACATGTTGGAGAATGCATAAGCATATTGAACGTGCATTCTCCAGCGGGTGCAGAAATGGGCCTTTAAGAGTGCTAGCAACAGAGCAGCAGACCCACAGACACCGGAGAGCACACGGATGTTCCTGTTTCTCTTTTTTAAAATCCTGCTTTCTGGCTGAAAGGTTCTGTAGGTTTTGGAAGCACCGCAAAGACTACCAAGCCTGTTTTTAACCAGAAACGACAGGGACATGAGTGTGCAAAACATCGACCCCTGGGCATCTAGCAACAGACTCCCTGTAAAAGAAGACGAAGAAAATCCTTTTCTTTTTTTCAACAACAACAACAACAACAACAACACACACACACACTGTCCCAGCTGGACTGTCCCTGAAAGAAGGATGGCAAACACTCCAAACCTGGCCCCTAATGTCCCTCTGTCCGATCCTGACTTTAAAAGGACACTAACCTGATTGCACACACAGACGCTCCCTAAGCATCTGTACTCAGGAGCAAATGCCTTCTTTTCGTTGGGATTTGCTCCCTCACCTAGTCAACACGTTTAGGATCACAGAGGAGGGTTAAAATAACTTGCGTGCAGACAATTCTGCAAAAAAAAAAAAAACCCTAGAAAACGCCCGGCGAAGAAGAGAAACTCTTTAAGCGCAAAATAGGCCAAAGCTTTCTTGACCGACCATTGCTTTAAAAAAAAAATCTAAAATATCTCCCCCCCCCCAAAAAAAAAAAAAAGCCCTACCTGCCCTTTGGGATGCCTCCTTTCCCTCTGACTCGGGAAGAAAGAAGAGATATCGCTTTTCAAACCCTCCCTTTAAAAGTTTCCTTAAGGCCATCAGAGGGTTTTTCTTTTTCTTTTTTTTTTCAAGAGCTAATCAATTAAATAAAGTTAGAGGAGGAGACAGATTCTTCTGCATGGGGCCTGAATTGGGGAGCGGGCAAGGGGGGTGGGTGGGGGGTGGGTTAAAGGGTCCCCTTTCTACCCACCGGGCTTTGACCAGTCAGGGATTTCAAGCCCTGATTAACATTTCGTTTTTTTTTTTGTCCGGCTTAAAAAGCAAAAGGGCCCCCCTTCTATTCAAATCACGGCCCTCTGTGCTTATTGTCAGAGACAGGCCCCGGCCGGCCCCCTCTCAATAGATTGTATGCTATTAACAATCCCTCTTTTTGTGGAGGTGTTTCTCTTTTCTCTTCCCCACACATTGTCGAGGGCCCTTCCCACTCGGCCCTTCCAGAAAAGGGCTGGCAAAGTTAGACCTTCCTGGCCAGGCCATCCCGAGAGGGGGAGGGGGGCTGCTGCTAGGAAAACCTTATCGAGCCTCCTCATTCAATTAAAAGGAAAATTTGCTGTTGGAACGGAGAAATAGATGTTTGTCCGAGAGGCCGAAGAGGGGGAAGGTGTTTGTCTTAAATTGGGGAGGGGGCAAAAAAAAAATCTTCCGAATGTGGTGCAAACTAGCTACTTAGAAGTATTTTTTAAAATTGTAATTATGCACCCTGTACCTGGAATCTATGTATTTTCTATGCCTATATTTTAATCGCAGACTCGCCCGGCTGTTAATATGTACATTGATGCAGACTGGTAGATACCTTTGTTGCTGCTTCTCCCTTACGCGACAAATATCGTTGCAGTGCCTAAGGTGACAATGTGGCATGCGACTGTATTCTCTCTTACACACATGCAAACATACGGCCAGGTGAGCACGCCAAGGGTGTGTGTTTATAGATGTACCTGCATATGTATACACACGCGAATTCTGCTATATTCATAAACCCAGGAATATATTCACACATACATGTGCGTGTAAAGATGCCCAGAGAGAGACTGCAAAATATTGTATGGATGCACAGCATGTGCACCTAAGATTGTGCACCGTTGGTGCTAGCATATTGGCTTGCTCAGAGATACCGTGCTTTCAACAAACAGACATGCTGATATAAACACAGCGTCCACCGATCTATCTAGAAAAGAGCACCTCCTTAAAGATTAACAACATTTGTAGCAGGGGATGACTTTTTGTGAAGCCCTGCTCCCTTCTTCATTGAGAAATATGTACATGTGTGTTGTATGCATTTGTGCATATGTACAATGTGCATGCAGGCGTGGATATACATATATAGCTTAAACATGTCCTAAAAGATGAACGACATTGGTAGCAGGGGATGACTTTTTGTGAAGCCCTGCTCCCTTCTTCATTGGGATACATGTACGTGTGCGTTGTATGCATTTGTGCATATGTACAATGTGCATGCAGGCGTGGATATACATATATAGCTTAAACATGTCCTAAAAGATGAACGACATTGGTAGCAGGGGATGACTTTTTGTGAAGCCCTGCTCCCTTCTTCATTGGGATACATGTACGTGTGCGTTGTATGCACATTTGTACAAAGTGCATGCAGGCATAGGTACAAAGTGCATACATATATAGCTTAAACATGTCGGCATCAGTGCACATATAAAGATATAGTCCCGCTCATTCCTGTATCTCTTTTTTCAACACAATACAAATACGTGAATAAATACATTATCTGAATAAATAACGCTGTTGTTTTTCAATATATATATATATAACCTGAAAAAAGAAGTCCAGGAAGGAAGAGACATCTCAAGCCGTTCGATGATATTTATTAAATCTAGAGGAGCTGAAGGAACTGATTTCGACCTATGCTTTTGAGCCTCTGAGTTTACTGGTTTGTCCTTAATCTGGCCGGGCCCCCTTTTAATAGCAATTGTAACCAACAAATCTGCGAAGCCTTCGAAAGAGGGGGACGGGATGGAAATCCACGAAGGTGAAAGGTCAACGCCTGACCCCGGCTCTATGGATGAGAGGATTCTCCGAGACCCCTGCTGGGCAAGATGGACCCTCGGCCTCAGCTCTGAAAACTGGCGGGATCGGCCTGGGAAAGCGGCGCTCGCCGGCCAACTGGACGAAGAGGCCAAGCGCCGAGAGAGCTCCGAAGGGCTCACCAAAGCACAATGGAAGGAATTCTGGAGGGCCGCATCCTTTCTGCTTTGTGCTGGAGGCTTCCCGGCGGGGTTGGGGGAGAGGGGTGGATTGGGAGGGGGTGGGAGGGAAGGGGGACACTTGGGGGTCCGTTGGTCCCTTGTGAATGCTGGGCCTAGCAAAACTTGGCCCATTGGGGTCTTCCAAAACGCATGTTCTCTGGTGCACGGAAAAAAGGCAGGAATAATATAATTACTCTGTGTGTATGTGTGTGTGTTTGTGTGTTTGTGTGTGTGTGTGTGTGTGTGTGTGTGTGAGAGAGAGAGAGAGAGAGAGAGAGAGAGAGAGAGAGAGAGAGAGAGAGAGAGATCAATTTTGTCAGATCTCAGAAGCTATCGTTAGCTGGTATTTGGATGGGAGACCATGAAGGAAGTCCAGGGTTGTGAGGCAAACCACCTCCTTTCCTCTCTTTTCCTCTCTCTTATAATGTTCTTCCTTTCCTTCAGAACAAATTTAGAGCCCAGTGGCAGAGCCAGCTTGGTGTAGTGGTTAGGACTCAGAGTGAGGACTTCTAATTTGGCAAGCTGGGTTTGATTCCAATGCATGGGTGTTTTTCTGTATATTTGTTTGAGCATTCACTTGAGTTGCATTTATCCGTACGTATCTGAGCTTTCATCCTAAAAAGCAAAGGCATTACCCTGCCAACAAAAGTGCATCTAGTCAAGGCTAGGGTCTTCCCAGTTGCAATCTATGTCTGTGAAAGTTGGACCATAAGGAAGGCCAAGTGTCAAAGAATTGAGGCTTTTGAACTCTGGTGCTGGAGAAGACTCTTGCGAGTCCCTTGGACTGCAAGAAGAAGAAGAAGAAGAAGAGTTGGTTCTTATATGCCGCTTTTCCCTACCCAAAGGAGGCTCAAAGCGGCTTACAGTCGCCTTCCCATTCCTCTCCCCACAACAGACACCCTGTGGGGTGGGTGAGGCTGAGAGAGCCCTGATATCACTGCCCGGTCAGAACAGTTTTATCAGGGCCGTGGCGAGCCCAAGGTCACCCAGCTGGCTGCATGTGGGAGAGCGCAGAATCTAACCTGGCTTGCCAGATTAGAAGTCCCCACTCCTAACCACTACACCAAACTGGCTCTCAAGGCGAACAAACCGGTCAATCCTAGAGGAGATCAGCCCTGACTGCTCCTTAGAAGGCCAGATCCTGAAGATGAAACTCAAATACTTTGGCCACCTCATGAGAAGGAAGGACTCCCTGGAGAAGAGCCTAATGCTGGGAGCGATCGAGGGCAAAAGAAGAAGGGGACGACAGAGAATGAGGTGGCTGGATGGAGTCACTGAAGCAGTCGGTGCAAACTTAAATGGACTCTGGGGAATGGTAGAGGACAGGAAAGCCTGGAGGATCATTGTCCATGGGGTCGCGATGGGTCGGACACGACTTCGCACCAAACAACAATAACAATCTGAGCTTTGTTTTCTGCCATGAAAGGTCACCTGCATCAGTATCTTGTCAGGATCTGGATGGACCAAACTAGCTTGTATTTAGACAGGAGACCACCAGGTGCTCACACACCCCTGTTGCACTCGCACTGTGTGTTTGTGCCTCTGGTTTAAGTGCCTTAGAATCGTAGAGCGGGAAGGAACTTCTGGGGTCATCTAGTCGAAGCCCCTACAGAATGCAGGAAACTCGCTTTATTAAATAAACAAGCAAATAAATAAATAACAGCCTTAGTTTAGTCACTGTAGCTGATATGTGTAAGAAGACAGAGTAGCTGGTTCCGCCAGGCCTGTAGTTGAGGCTAGGAATTCTGTCTGGGAATCCCGGCCTCCCTTCCTAAAAAGATTTCGGTAAAATCCCCCCTACTGAATGGGATGTTGTAAGAACTGCATAGCTCCCCACCCCCACCCCACAACTGAGTTCATGTTGGTAGGAGAGGCGGCTTTTAAATTGTTTTACATTGATGACATTTTAAAGTTTAATTTTTGTAAAAAACAAAATTCAATGTTTGTTTCTGCAATGTTTTAAATTGCGGTGTGGCTCTGCTGAATCTCTGGGGCCATTACGGACGGGCGGTAGACATGTAGAAAAGCAAATAAATGAACGACTTATTTTTCACAAAGAAAAAGGAGAAAGAAAATCAAACTGCATACCTTAGTTGGCTCGCGATCAAATTGAGCCTGAATTCTCGCCAAAAGTTCAAATCAGGCTACTGTGCCTCAGTTACAAAGTGAGAAGAAAAGATTGAAAACATGTCCACAGTCTTGAGTAGTTCAGCAGCGGAATGGGCTGCCTGAGGAGGTGGGGAGCTCGCCCTCACTGGCCCTTCAAGCAGCGGCTGGACAGATCCTTCTCTGGATGCTTGAGGCTGATCCTACATTGAGCAGGGGGTGGGACTAGATGGCCTGCATGGCCCCTTCCCACTCTAGGATTCTATAACTCTTATCCTGGATGTTTGAGGCTGATCCTGCGTTGAGTAGGGGGGTTGGACAAGATGGCCTGTATGCCCCCTTCCAACTCTGTGGTTCTATGATTCTATGACTGACCAGAAAAGACAATAATGCTTTGGAAATCAGAAGGTGGCAGGAAAAGTGGAAGACACAACCAGAGATAAATGGACTCTCTCAAGGAAGCGATGACCTTCACTTTGCAAGACCTGAGCAAGGCTGTTAACTGTAGAGCCCTTTGGAAAATCTAGCCATATTCATCTAGATTACTAGATTACTAGATGAATATGGCTAGATTACTATAACTTGCTCTACATGGGCCTACCCTTAGCCTTGAGACACCATGGAGGGCCCATATACAACTTGCCCTCCAACAGCTGTACTGGTAGCCAGTTGAATTCTGGATAAAATTTAAGGTGTTGGTTCTAGCCTTTAAGGCTATACACAGTCCCTGTGTATCTAAGGGACCGCCTCTCCCAGTATGCCCCCAGAAGAACTTTAAGATCTTCTAATATCAACATGTTGGTGGTCCTCAGCCTGAAGGAGGTGCATCTGGCCTCAACCAGGGACAGGGCCTGCTTGGCCATGGCCCCAGCCTTGAGGAATGAGCTGCCAGTCAAGACTACCTGAGTTCCACAGGGCCAGCAAAACAGTGTTTTTTCACCAGGCTTTCAGTTGAATCCAGAACAAACAAGAACCCAATGAAATCTATGGGCTTCCTACCTCCATCTCTGGATTATACCCTCCACCAAGTTGTTGTTAGGTGCGAAGTCGTGTCCAACCCATCGCGACCCCATGGACAATGATCCTCCAGGCCTTCCTGTCCTCTACCATTCCCCGGAGTCCATTTAAGTTTGCACCGACTGCTTCAGTGACTCCATCCAGCCACCTCATTCTCTGTTGCCCCCTTCTTCTTTTGCCCTCGATCGCTCCCCGCATTAGGCTCTTCTCCAGGGAGTCCTTCCTTCTCATGAGGTGGCCAAAGTATTTGAGTTAGGACCACCAAGTTAGGACCTGATTAACATAGCAAAATGGACCAGGAGGCAGATGGACAAACCGATGAGCGGAAGTAACAGAGCACCATGCATGTTTAATAATGCTTTGAACTGCAGTTGTATAAATGATGTACATGTGACATATTTTGGGAACCGCCCCAAATCCGTGGAGAGGGGAGGCATATTAAAAGCAAGAAATAAATAAATAATAAATCCCATTCTCAGGCATAATTCACTCTCCAAAGTTTATGCCTAAAGTTCTTCCTGGTCTCTAAAGTGCTGGATTCAAATCTAGCAAATGACAAAAAGACAGGTGTGGGTCACACAAAACTCAACGTCGGAGCTCAGGTTGTAGGTCAGAGCTACAGGTGAGATTGGGGTCTGGAAAGAAGAAGAAGAAGAAGAAGAAGAAGAAGAAGAAGAAGAAGAAGAAGAAGAAGAAGAAGAAGAAGAAGAAGAAGAAGAAGAAGAAGAAGAGTTGGGGCCATTTCGCACGGCTTAAAAATAGCACAATGGTTGCTAATTGAAAACGCTACTAATTTGGCATTACCCACGACGTCGTAGACAATCTGCAACACTCCTGAAACCGATCAGCAAAAAGCGCTTCGTTTTAGCGCTTTCAGGGGAATCCAGAAAAGTGGATTCACCCTCCGGATAGCGATACACTCCTGCAACCAATCTGCAACACTAGCGCTAAAGACCTGTGCGTTACCATTGTTGCGGGTTCTTCAAAGTCCCTCCTCCTGAGCCTGTCCTCCAAACTTCCGGCAAAGCGATCGCCATTTTTTTTTCTCGGAGCGAGCGGGGATAAACGCACCGGCGAGCCTCTTTCTGTTTAGAGGCTTCCCTGGCTTCAGTCCTTCACCTTTAGTCACTAAGCACAAACCACATAAAAGCCCGTTTGCTGAAATAAAGTCCCTTTATTTTTTACACATTAATTCAGCCCAAAATCGGGGCCGTGAGAGGGGGGGGGATTTTTTTTTTTATCACTCGAGGCAGCGTGCAAACGATCATACAATCAAACGACAGCTCACATTAGGCAGCTGGATGGGTCTCTCCATTGCAAGGAATCTACCTAGATTCGTTGCTATGGGTCTGTTTTTTTTTTTAAAAAAACCTTTCTTAAAGGGAAAGGGGCTGTTTGGGAGCATGCTAACGGCTGCCCATTGGCTGCTTGACGGCCAGGGGCGGGACGAGCTTGGCAATAGCGCTTCCTTTCTAGCGATTTCTGCCGAGACCGGAAGCCTGTGGGAAACGCTAAAAAACGCAACTGATTCCACTACAAAGCCAGGTGTGCAAAACGACGAATTCCACTATTTTAAATGGCGATTTTTCATTCAGTGACCAATTTGCAACAAAGATCCCCGTGCGAAATGGCCCTTGGTTCTTATATGCCGCTTTTCCCTACTCGAAGGAGGCTCAAAGCGGCTTACAGTCGCCTTCCCATTCCTCTCCCCACAACAGACACCCTGTGGGGTGGGTGAGGCTGAGAGAGCCCTGATATCACTGCCCGGTCAGAACAGTTTTATCAGTGCTGTGACTAGCCCAAGGTCACCCAGCTGGTTGCATGTGGGGGAGTGCAGAATCGAACCTGGCATGCCAGATTAGAATTCTGCACTCCTAACCACTACACCAAACTGGCTCTCTTTCTGTCCAACATCCGGAAGATGTTCCTGACACTTAGAGCGGTTCCTCGGTGGAAGAGGCTTCCTCGGGAGGTGGTGGGCTCTCCTTCCTTGGAAGTTTTTATGCAGAGGCTGGATTGCCCTCTGAAAGGCATGCCAATGCTGTGAAGTTAGGCAGATTGTGAGTGGGTGCGTGTTGGTGCTTGGCTCTTGTGGCCCTTTCTTGAGAGCCCAGGGAAATGCCAGTTGCCACTTTGGGATCAGGAGGGGAATTTCCCCCAGGCCAGACTGACCAGGGATTCCGGGGGGGGGGCATCATCTGGGCATAGAATTGGGGTTGGACTAGATGACCCCGGAGGTCCCTTCCAACTCTATGAGATAGATATACCGAGCCATGTACAAGCACGAACACGCCCAGCCAACGCTCCCGCATTTGCCAGCGTGAACTTTGAAAGCATCTTTCTTGATCTAGGCGTATACCCACGACGCTGGAAGGGCGTCTCCGGCAACAGCTCCCCAACCACATAAGGCTCCCCCCCACCCCTCACCAGCTCCGCAGAACATATTCTGTTGAATTTTCTCCCCCCCCCCTTTTTTTTGACAAGCCTTCAGAATCCCATTCACACCCTCGGAAAACCCTGACAAACTTTGACTGACGCCAGATAATCAGCTTACTCCCTTTTTTTTTTTCTTCTTCACAATTTGTCATCTGCAAATTCTTGGCTAAGCCCTTGTCAGGCCTGTGATGTCTCCCCGTCGTCTGCGAGTTGCCGTCGGAATCCTGAACGCGACGCGGGAGCACATGTTGGAGAGAGATTTACAAATCAGGAATGCGCCATCCGCCACACGCTAGTCCGGGAGTGACAGGCTGGCAGCTGGGGATTTATGGACTGGTAAAAACGAATGCCCCCTGTAAGGTTTTGCTCCCCCCCCCCCCAAAAAAAAAAACCTCCTTAAATTCTTAGGCATCCTTTGCAAACTTCCTGCCTATTTGGTCTTGCTTTATAGCAAGGGTCCCCAATAGAGTGTCCATAGGCACCACAGGGTGCCCGTCAAGTGTTTTTGGGACATGTCTGCTAAGGCTTTTGCCCAGCCAGGCTTGATGGTGATCCAACTGGCTGTGTAGATTTTTTGTAATCTGTTGCTGTGGCAGCAGCTGCCACCAAAGCACCAGGATCTGAAGTGTACAGAATGAAATTTGGAGTCGCCATAGGTGGGCAGGTAGTTATGAGTTCCTGCTCCTGCATAGTGCAGGGAGTTGGAATAGATGACCCTGGAGGTCCCTTCTAACTCTAGAGAGCCAACTTGGTGTAGTGGTTAGGAGTGCAGACTGCTAATCTGGCGAGCCAGGTTCAATTCTGTGCTCCCCCATATGCAACCAGCTGGGTGACCTTGGGCTCACCATGGCACTGATAAAACTGTTCTGACCGAGCAGGAATCTCAGGGCTCTCTCAGCCTCACTCACCCCACAGGGTGTCTGTTGTGGGGAGAAGAAAGGGAAGGCGATTGTAAGCCGCTTTGAGACTCCTCCGGGCAGAGAAAAGCAGCATATAAGAACCAACTCTTCTTCTTCTTCTTCTTCTTCTTCTTCTTCTTCTTCTTCTTCTTCTTCTTCTTCTTCTTCTTCTTCTTCTATGATTCTATGATCAGCACATGCTAAGGCACTCAGTTCTCATTTTTTACCCGGAATAAAACTTCATCAGCCTTAAATGTGCCCCCGGACTCAGACTTTGTCCTCAAATCTCTTCACTCTTTTATTTGTAAGTTAATTTGTTGCTATTCCCAAGTCTTAACTGCCTGGATCCAATATTAACTATACTTATGGTCCAGATACTTATGCATCTTTAATTCATTCTTCCCTGGCAACTAATCCTAGCTCCATCCATTTCCTATGCGTAATGGTTGAGGAGTCTTGTTTCAGTGTCTTTGAAGAACGTATACTCTCAAAAGCTTATACCCAGAATTAAGCTTAAAGATGCCACTGGACTCCCACTTTGTTCTAAGAGAGGGGAAAAGATGTTTTTGAGGATGAGGCTATAGAAGAAGAAGAAGAAGAGTTGGTTCTTATATGCCGCTTTTCCCTACCCGAAGGAGGCTCAAAGCGGCTTACAGTCGCCTTCCCATTCCTCCCCCCACAACAGACACCCTGTGGGGGTGGGTGAGGCTGAGAGAGCACTGATATCACTGCCTGGTCAGAACAGTTTTATCAGTGCCGTGGCGAGCCCAAGGTCACCCAGCTGGTTGCATGTGGGGGAGCGCAGAATCGAACCTGGCATGCCAGATTACAAGTCCGCACTCCTAACCACTACACCAAACTGGCTCTCATACTCTTTCTGCTCACAGTATTTTGTCTACATTTCAGGCTTGGCAAAATTCCCCTTACCTTGCACACTACCCTGGAGAGAAAGAGAGCTCACCCATAAGATAGTTCACCTCTATTCCCCTGCTTTGTGTTGGGCTATGCTATATACAACATTAGTCAGTTAACCTGTTAGGACTATCTCCTCTCTCTTTACTCAGTTGTTTCTGTTCTACATCCATCCATTTGTGAATGTACTGCAAAGACCCCGATATTACTCACGGGGGAGGGGAATGGTGCACGAAACACTTTAAAATAATCACCCCCCCATAAACTGCCAAGTGGAAACAATAGCAAAGCACTAATATTACCCAATGTAAAAAAGTAAGTATCAGCAAATATAAAATCCTAGTCTGCTCTCTTCTCTTCCCTCTCCTTAAGGATCTCTAGATTGTCCAGCCAAATATGAAGAGAACAAGCTGGATCCAGACACCGTCGTGTAGAAGGCACCCAAGGCCCTAGGCCAGGGGTGGCCAAACTGTGGCACTCCAGATGTCCACAGACTACAGTTACCATGAGCCCCTGCCAGCACAAGCTCCTCTTTCACAGTGTGTTTTTATATATTTTCCCCTTTCCCCCTGCACTTAGGTTTTCTCTCTGCATGTAGCCATTTCCCACGGGGTCCAGACGGATGTGGCTCCCAATCTTTGGCTTGAGGTGGGGAGGGGGTGTGCTTCGTGCATGTGAACTTGCAGGGGGATTCAGGGGCTGAGGCAAGGAATGTGTGGAGAAACTTGCCAGAAGAGCCTGAACATGCATATTTGCAGCTCTCTTTCAGTCTAACAGTGCATAAGCAAGAAAATTTACCTACTGGATTTACCCTTTCTTTCTTTCTTTCTTTCTTTCTTTCTTTCTTTCTTTCTTTCTTTCTTTCTTTCTTTCTTTCTTTCTTTCTTTCTTTCTCTCTCTCTCTCTCTCTCTCTCTCTCTCTCTCTCTTTCTTTCTTTCTTTCTCTCTCTCCCTCCCTCCCTCCTTTTTGGTCTTCCTTCCTTTCTCCCTCTCTTCTTCCTTCGTTCCTTCATTCCTTCCTTCCTCCCTCCTGCCCTCCCTCCCTCCCTCCCTCCCTCCCTCCCTCCCTCCCTCTCTCTCTCTCTCTCTCTCTCTCTCTCTCTTTCTTTCTTTCTTTCTTTCTCTCTCTCTCTCCCTCCCTCCTTTTCCATTTTCCTTCCTTTCTCCCTCTCTTCTTCCTTCGTTCCTTCCTTCCTTCCTTCCTCCCTCCTGCCCTCCCTCCCTCCCTCTCTCTCTCTCTCTCTCTCTTCTTTCTTTCTTTCTTTCTTTCTTTCTTTCTTTCTTTCTCTCTCTCTCTCCCTCCCTCCTTTTCCATTTCCTTCCTTTCTCCCTCTCTTCTTCCTTCGTTCCTTCCTTCCTTCCTCCCTCCTGCCCTCCCTCCCTCCCTTCCTCCCCTCTTTCTTTCTTTTCTTTCTTTCTTTCTTTCTTTCTTTCTTTCTTTCTATCTTCTTCTTTCTTTCTTTCCTCTCCCATCTCTTCCTTCCTCCCTCTTTTCCAATCTTCCTTCCTTCCCCTCTCTCTTGCTCACCTCTCCTTGTGGTTCAAGGCAGCTTACAAGAATAGCTTAAAGACATTCCCAGTTAAACCAGAATAAAAAGAACCAATTCCCAAATCCTGCCGCCTCCTCCCCCCTCTTGAAGGATGCCTTCCATTCAGACCACCTCAAAAGCTGGGGCCAAGAGGCAGGCCCTGCAGGGTCTCCTGGTGATGGGGGGGGGGGGCGCGCCCTTCTCTTTTGTTATCACCATGTTAATGTTAGAAGCCTCCTTCTGGAAATAGGGGCAAAATTCCCTTCAGGGGGAAATGTGAAAAAAATTTTTTGACCCTTTTGGACATTTAAAAAGGCATATTTTTAGTACAGGAGATCCTGCCTGAGGACAAGAGTTGGTTTTCACACCCTTGTGTTTCTGTGGCTCTGTGCAGTTTTAATTTTTTTCAGAAAGGTGTGATGAACTTGAAAATCCTAGGACTTAACAAGAAGAAGAAGAAGAAGAAGAGTTGGTTCTTATATGCCGCTTTTCCCTACCCGAAGGAGGCTCAAAGCGGCTTACAGTCGCCTTCACATTCCTCTCCCCACAACAGACACCCTGTGGGGTGGGTGAGGCTGAGAGAGCCCTGATATCACTGCTCGGTCAGAACAATTTTATCAGTGCCGTGGCGAGCCCAAGGTCACCCAGCTGGATGCATGTGGGGGAGCGCAGAATCGAACCCGGCATGCCAGATTAGAAGTCCGCACTCCTAACAAGGCATTATTCTGTGAACTTAGGCAGACTATTATGAGTGGGCGGGCAGAAGGATTGTGTGGGTACTTGGCTTTTGCATGCCCAGGAAATGCCCATGGCCACTTTGGCAAATTTCTTCCTAGCCATGGATTTTGGGGGGCATCACCTGGGCATAGAATTGGGTCAGTTGTGGATTTCCTGCATTCGGCAGTGGGTTGGACTAGATGACCCTGGAAGTCCCTTCCAACACTATGATTCTAGGATTCTAACTTTTGACATCTGGTGTGATAAAGAAAACAGGGCTTCAGGTATGAAGTATGGTTACCAATCTCCAGGTTGGACCTGGAGATTTCCTGGATTACAATTGATCTCTAGATTGGTTCCCCTGAAGAAAATGTCTGCTTTGAAAGGTGGATTCAGCATTATGCCAGCAGAGGTCCCTCCCCAAGCCCCGCCCTCCTCAGGCTCCGCCCCTGAAATGTCCAGGTGTTTCCAAATCTAGAGCTGACAACCTCTGACATTAAAGGGGAGTTTTTTAATTAAAAAAAACCAAATTCGTGATCCTCCTTTTCTACAAATATAGGAGAAGTAGGGGATATCTTTTCAGAAAATTCTATATCTGCAAAAGATTGCACAGTAAAAATGCCCAGCTGTCTCCAGTGTTTCCAAATCAGACCTCTATTTTTAACTCCCAAGTGGGAATATAGGACCCACCCAGGTGCAGGTGTGTGACAGGAAGTCACGAGGCATTAGTATCATGTGGCAGGTATAACAGAATCATGGAGTTGGAAGGGACCTTGAGCCAGTCACAGTTCTTTCCTCGCAGAATAGTTCTCTTAGAGCTCTCTCAGCTCCACCTACATCACAGGGCAGCTGTTGTGGGGAGAGGAAGAGAAGGTGCATGGGAGCCATTTTGAGACTCCTTTGGGTATTGAAAAGCAGGATATGATATCCAACTCTTCTTCTTCTTCCTTTCAAGTGGAGATGCTGGAGATCAAATCTGGAACCTTGGGCATGCCAAGCAGATGCTCTGCCAGTGGGCCACGGCCATTCCCCACCATCACCCAGAAATCATTTCCGCACAAGAGGAAGCCCCCACATCGGCATTCTTGCAGTTTCAAACAATTCAATCAGTTCGGCACACCATTTCCCCTCCCCAGGTGTAGACCTGGAATTTCATGCTCCCTCACCCCACTTTTCCAGAATCCTTCTTTATGGCAAAATCTCCCCCCCCCCACCACCACCCTTGACATAGGTGGCACTTGGAGGTCGCCTTCAATCGCCAGTGATCTCCAGATTGACAAGGTCACTTCACCTAGAGAAAATGGACACTTTGGTAGAAGATTCTCTTATAGAATCATAGAATTGGAAGGGGCCATACAGACCATCTAATCCAACCCCCTGCTCAACACAGGATCAGCCCAAAGCATCCTAAAGCATCCAAGAAAAGTGTGTATCCAACCTTTGCTTGAAGACTGCCAGTGAGGGGGAGCTCACCACCTCCTTAGGCAGCCTATTCCACTGCTGAACTAGGTGTTATATTGCGCTGAGGCCACAAAACCTGCCCAGGCCCCTATAATAATCCACCCTTGCTTAAACACAGGCACAGAATTATTGGGGCTAGAGACTTTCAGTGCTCTTCAACCATCACCCTAAATTATTTAACTCGTGTGTGAGGTTTTGGGGGGTTTCTTTCCCCGAGGCAACCAGCCCATGGAGCTAAACAAACACGGAGTCCAGTTTGACTTCTGGTTTGAGCACTGAGGAAGGTCAGCGAGGAAGTTTCTCAGCCACGAGCCTGTTGAAACCTTTTCTTCCAGACTTTGGGCTCTTTTCTTCCTGGTTAGCTTCACCCTGTTCTTCACCACAGCTTCGCCCAGCCAAGCTCTCCCTCCCTCCCTCCCTCAGCTGCCCTCCTCCAATCCCTGCCTCTCTCCCTCACATTCCATCAGCTCCCATTGGCTGCTCTTAGGGAGAGGGTGGCGCCTAGCCTGCCCATCACGGGAGGCTTCACGGACATGCGAACATCCCAGCTACAGGCAGCATTGTGTGTGGAAATCAGGCGATGGGTTATGTAAGCGCCGTTGCTCTTAGTTGATCCCTAGCAATTAGGTTGTTCCATTCGCCATCTATTTCGGCGGCCCCTCTGCTCCCCAAAAACCAGACAGCGTGTCAAAAGAATAAGCGGCAGGACTGGCAAAGATCGCTTGCTGCGGTACAGTTGTCAGGTCCATTTCCCGCAGGCCTTCAAAAGGGTTAGACTGGATAAGAGGGGGTATCGCCTTGGGGAAGCAGAGCTCTCTAAGCCAATGGTTGTCAACATGGGGGTCAGGTTTGGGCTTAAGTTTTCTCTCTCTCTCTCTCTCTCTCTGTCCCTCATCCTTTGTTCATTGGTGTCTCCTAAGGCAGGGGTAGTCAACCTGTGGTCCTCCAAATGTCCATGGACTACAATTCCCATGAGCCCCTGCCAGCGTTTGCTGGCAGGGGCTCATGGGAATTGTAGTTCATGGACATCTGGAGGACCACAGGTTGACTCCCCCTGTGTAGAGTTGGTGAGGGCACAGTCAAGGTTGACTGCTAAGAGGAAGAGGTTGAAGAAAGGACTGGGCACTTGGGGAGGGGGGGTGTCTATTACCGGAAAAGAAGAAGATCTGGGTCTTTTGTACCCCGCTTTTCACTACCTGAAGAAGTCCCCAAGCAGCTCTCAAACCCCTTCCTCTTCTTCTCCCCACAACAGTCACCCCGTGAGGTAAGAGAGGCTGAGAGAGCTCTGAGAGAACTTGGATAGGCCCAAGGTCGCTCTTAACTACGGCATGAGGCTGGCTCTAAAGAAATGCTTCTTTACCGTGTTGAGGGGTGTGTATCTATTTGACCACTGTGCAAAAACAAACAAAAAAAAACCACACCTGGATGAGAGGGATCCTTGGCCTTATCTAGCAGGATTGTTTTTATGTTCTTACATCAACCCAGACTATGAGAAAGGTTTGCAAGGATTCTCAACCCCTCACCAAACTACAATTCCCAGAATTCTTTCTGGGATTCTTAACCCCTCAACCCCTTTTTGGGATTCTCTGGGTTTGCAAGGATTCTCAACCCCTCACCAAACTACAATTCCCAGAATTCTTTCTGTTTTAGACGTTTTAAAACAGACATGGCCATCATAAACATCACAAACAGGCTATTCAGAGGCAAACGGTGATGGTTTATATAAGTTTCCTTGCCATTTTTGTGCCTTAAAAAAACCTGCGGCTATTCAATAATCCTATATTTTAATTGACTTTTTCTTTTTAAAAAAATGACAATGAATTTTTTTTCCAGTGCCCTTTTGCAGATTTGTATTACATGCCGCAGTTTAAAATAAAGAATTAAGAATGAGAATTAAAAAATAATATCTTAAGCGTACCCTCGATTATGTATTTATCATGTAGGACGTGTAGTGTTTAAATATTGTTTAAATATTGTTCTGGTTGACAAGTTATGTTATGACTGTTATATTTGTTATATTTGTTGCAATGTTCTATGTAATTACCTCATGATGTTATATATAAACCGCCAGAGCCGTATGGAAGGGCTGCATCAAAATCTTAAATTAATAAAAATAAATTTTAAAAATGGTGGCCTTTAATCTGGGGGGAGGGAGGGAGGGAGGGTGGATGGATGGATGAATGGAAAGAAGGAAGGAAGGGAGGGGGGGAGGGAGGGAGGGAGGGAGGGAGTAAGGAAGGAAGGAAGGAAGGGAGGGAGGGAGGGAGGGAGGGAGGGAGGGAGGAAGGAAGGAAGGAAGGAAGGAAGGAAGGAAGGAAGGAAGGAAGGAAGGAAGGAAGGAAGGAAGGAAGGAAGGAAGGAGGAAAGGAAGAAAAGAATGAAGGGAGGAAGGAAGGAAGGAAGGAAGGAAGGAAGGAAGGAAGGAAGGAAGGAAGGAAGGAAGGAAGGAAGGAAGGAAGGAAGGAAGGAAGGAAGAGCAGTTGATTCCCATGATCATGTTTTCTCATCCCCCAACAAAAGTATTTTGCATTGACTGCAAAAGTTGTCCTTAACCAGGTCTTCTCTGAATCCTATTCAGGTCTATGAAGTGGGGCTTACTTCCAGGAAACCATTTTTTTAAGGATTGCACCATGAATGAGCTGCACAGCACCCGGTCATTGGTGCCGCCTTTCCTGGTCTGCTGCCCACACTAATCCTCTGAACAAGCTGCTCTCTAGCCTCTTTCTCACATCTCGAAAACACGCTCAAGTGTCTACAATGTCATACAATTTGGCATTGTTGTAATCACTGCCAGCAGAGGAAGTGATCTCTCGGATCTCTTTGGCTCCCTGATCTAATTGAAGCCCATGGCAAGTATTCTTGATGCTTCTGTGTAAATCCAAAAGGGGGAACTGCAGGGGAAAGAACGTGGCCTTTTCATGTGTGGCCCCATCCAAGATGAGCAGCCATACATACAATTGGAGAGCCAGTGTGTTACAACAGCTAGATCAGGACTGAGATCTGAATAAGGATCTGAATTCCCCACTCTGCTGTGGATGCTTACTGGGTGACCATGAGCCAGCTAAATCCTCTTGTTCTGAGAAGAAGAAGAAGAAGAAGAAGAAGAAGAAGAAGAAGAAGAAGAAGAAGAAGAAGAAGAAGAAGAAGAAGAAGAAGAAGAAGAAGAAGAAGAAGAAGAAGAAGAAGAAGAGTTGGTTCTTAGATGCAGCTTTTCCCTACCCGAAGGAGTCTCAAAGCGGCTTCCATTCACCTTCCCTTTCCTCCCCCCACAACAGACACCCTGTGAGGTGGGTGAGGCTAAGAGAGCCCTGATATTACTGCTCAGTCAGAACAGCTTTATCAGGGCTGTGACTAGCCCAAGGTCACCCAGCTGGCTGCATGTGGGGGAGCGGGGAATCAAACCCGGCTCCCCAGATTAGAAGTCCACGCTCCTAACCACTACACCGAACAGAGGGGGAGGAAAATAATGTAACCTGCTTCGGTTTCCTTCAAGGCAGAGAGGTGGGGCATAATTGCAATTAATAAATGAATAAATCACCAGCTGCAACACACACACAAACACATACACAAACACACACACAAACAAACCCATATCTGCAGATCGCATTCAAATGAAATTATGGCCAGGGCCTCCTACGATTTCCATTGTTGCCTAGTGTGGATATCTCCATCAGATCCAGAGCTAGCGAAGGGGAAGAAAAACAGCTCGAATCTAGTAGCAAGCAGGGAGTCACTTTTGTCTGTCTCCTGCCGAAGACCCTTGTGCAGTTGGCACGGAAAGGAGAGAATTATTCGGAGGGCAGGGCAAAACCCGTCCCCCCTGCCCCCCCCCAACAATCATTGCCCTGAAGTGACAGAAATACTAGCACCTACATTTCATATTAATCTAGCTTACGGCCAGAATGTCTTGCAGAGAGAGGACGGTTTGGAGGTAAAAGATAGCAAAACAAAAAAAATACAAATAAATTGAAATCAGACATTCCTTCCTTCCTTCCTCTCTCTTTCCTCTCTTCCTTCCTTCCTTCCTTCCTTCCTTCCTTCCTTTCTTCCTTCCTTCCTTCCTTCCTTTCTCTCTCTTTCCTCTCTGTCTCTCTCCTTCCTTCCTTCCTTTCTCTCTCTTTCCTCTCTCTCTATCTCCTTCCTTCCTTCCTTTCTCTCTCTTTCCTCTCTCTCTCTCTCCTTCCTTCCTTTTTCTCTCTTTCCTCTCTCTCTCCTTCCTTCCTTCCTTCCTTCCTTCCTTCCTTCCTTCCTTCCTTCCTTCCTTCCTTCCTTCCTTCCTGCAGAATGCTCACCAGCCAATTCTGCATGCGAATGCCACTCCCAGCTTGCCAAAAAAGAGGGCCGGGGGAGAGGGAGGCAAAGAGAATCCGGCCCCCAACTGGGAGATGTAGCTGCCACCTCGGTTCCTGTGTAACCCAATGCAAATTCAGGAGCTGGGGTGGGGAAAGGAGTATGTGTGAGTGTGTGTTTGTGTGTGAGTGTGTGGGAGAGCTCAAGGCATTCTTGCGCTGGGTGGAGGTCTGGGAAGGAGCTGTGAGCGGGTGGCTATTGTGTCCATGGGCTCTGACCCCCCCCCCTCCCCTCTCTCTTTCCCTCTCCCTCTCCCCTCGGCGTGGATTTGCCGGCCAAAGGACCGTTAGGAGCAGGGCAGCCTGATTGTGGTTGAAAGAGGATGCGTTTCAAAGGGCCCACCTCTTTTCTTAAGGATGTTGGGGCCGGAGCCTTGGGGCAGGGTGGGGGACCCCCAGCTTCTTGCAAAGGAGGCCAACAGAGAGGGCTTTTTTGTTTTTAAATCGAGGGGGGAAGGGATGGTTTGGGGAAGCTGCCGAAGACTGGGGGCCGGGGGGGGATTAATATTTATTTTCATTGCAGGTCTGTTGTTCTGAAGAAGGCCCAGAAAGAGAAACAGCGAGGAGAGGAAGGCATTCATGAAGGCAAGGAAGAAATGGGAATATAATCTTGTCTGTAAGTGCATGAAGACACTGTTTTGTTTGCAGGTGGATGCAAAGGCAGGGGCTGGGGGGACGGTGTCTTTTCTAAATATATATTTTTTCTCTCCCGGGGGGCCAACGAAGGTTTAAATAGGCATGTTTGCGCCGCTGAGCATCTTTTGGGGGTGACCTTCCCTTGCTGCGTTGAAAGCTCTGCGGGAAGCATTCATGGGGCGGGGGGGGGCGTTGATCTTGAAATTGCATTGAAGAGTACTGTGGATTTGGAAATGGGGGGAGCTGGGCTCGGCGAAATGCAGCAGGCCGGTTTGCTTGGGGAGGCGAGGCGCGCTTGGCTCAGCCGGAGACCCTCGGCTGGGGTCGTGGCTCCGTGACTGGTGTTCCCACGGGCGGGTCGTGGTGTCTGGATTTTGGCTCAAGGAGCATTGCTTGCGTCGAGTGGTCCGTTTTGGATTAGGCCTGGTTGGTTTGGGCCAGTTGAAAGTTGGAGGGGGGGGGAGGGGGTTGCCGAAAGAGAGAGATGGTCGCCCAGTGGGTCAGTTGTGCGTGCTCTTTGTCTAAGGGCCAGTGGGTGGTAAGAGCGGAGGGGGAGGAGAAAGAAAGAAAGAAAGAAAGAAAGAAAGAAAGAAAGAAAGAAAGAAAGAAAGAAAGAAAGAAAGAAAGAAAGAAAGAAAGAAAGAAAGAAAGAAAGAAAGAAAGAAAGAACATGTTGGGTTGGGTTTGGGAAAGAACCGTTGTATATTTTCTAAATTTTTGTAGAGGAATTGTCCTTTAAAACAAGGTGGTGATCTGGAATTTTGAGTGGGGTTTAATTAAAGGGGGGAAAGATGTTTTATAGACCATTTAGGAGGGAGCAAAAATGCTAAGAATCATAATTGGGCCCAGTTGTTTGAATGAAAAGCGAAACGAAACCAACCGTGTTGGGTTTCCAACCTGGCTCTGAACTCCTCCCGCCCTGCCCCCCCCCTGATTTCCCCAAATTCCCCTCTTTCCCACCCTGGTAGGAGTCTTGGGGGGAGGGAGAAGACAAACGGCTTTTTTTTTCATTTTAAAAAGGCCACAAAGCTTGAAAATCGAATCTGAATTAGTTTCCGAGGCTCCCTCTGTCTTCGGAAGACTATGGGGTTTCTCTCCATTTCCCCAGGAGTCAGAACTCCCCCCCCCCCCAGCCCGCCCACCCCCCGGCCTGGATGTCCTCATCCTTAAAAGCCCGATCCACAGCCCAGTTAAGCCGGCTGCCCTGGAGGTCAGGTCAAGGGGAGGCAAAGGGACCAGCCCCCCCCCCCCGCTACCCATGCTAGTAACCGCGTGGCAGTGAGGACTCCCCCGTCTAGGTTGTGAATTGTTCAGTGGTATTTTGTTACTAATAATATTTGGTTATTAATAATATTAATGTTAATAATACCACTGAGGACAAGGCGACTTATTGGAGTCTTTTAATGGTCTCAAGAGAGGAAAAGGGGGAACTTGTTGGGCAGGCTGAGTAACTCAGAAGTAAACAAGGGTGAATGGAATGAGACTAAGGCGGTGGCCCCGATCCATCACGGTCCAGCCCGGGGAAGCGCCTGCTCCTTCTCCAACGGGGTCGGCCGCCGGTGTCCCACACAACGAGGGAGCCAACTAGGGACCGCATTTCGGGCCAGCGTCGGCCGCCTTTCTCTCGCCTGGGTGCCCGTGGGCGCCAAGGCGGTTGAGACCAGACGTGCCCCCTGGGTTACTCTCTCAACCGTCCCCTTCAGCCCGGCTCCCTGCCCTTCCAGAGCTTCCTGCCTCCACCGCAGAGTGTAGGCCCACCCGGCAGGGCGCAGGAGGGATCCTACCCAGAACGGCCAGATCCTAAACCGCTTCTCTCTGGATGCACTTGGGGGGGGGGGTGAGGGCGCTGCTTCTCTTTTGGAAGGAAATCCAGGATGCAAACGTTCAAAATTCGGTTCGGAATTCGGTCCTCCCCCTCCACCGAGCGAGGAGCCCTAGTGATCCGAAGGAGATCTCCCCCCCCCCCCCCCCCCCGTTCATGGGTCATGACTCAGGCGGGGAGGGGGAGGGCAGGGGGAGGAGGGCGGCGGGCGTTTGCCGGCCGCGCTACCATGGACAGCGAAGCGGGCGGGAGGAGCAGAGCGCGGAGCCTCGTCAGGCAGGGAAGGGAAAACGTCCGCCGGGCCATAGCAAAAGGGCTCGCGGCCTGGGGGAGCTGCGGCAGCTGGCTGCCTCCCCTCCACCACCATGCGTGGCTGCGCTGCTACCCTCTGCCTCCCGCCCCTTGGAGACTGCGGCCAGCCGAGGCCCTGAGGTCTGGGAGGGGGACTGCCAGAAGAGGGGGCTGGGGGGCAGCTGGAAGGGGCCGCCGTGACCTCCCTCTTGGGAAGAGTGAGGGCGGCTGCTGGAGGACTGAAGGAAGGGCTGGTGTTTTGTAGCCCGCTTTTTACTACTTGAAGGAGTCTCCAAGCGTCTTACAATCTCCTTCCCTTCCTCTCCCGGCAACAGACTCCCTGCCAGGCAGGTGGAGTTGAGACAGCTCTGAGAGAACTGGGACTGGCCCAAGGTCACCCCGCTGGTTGCATGCGGAGCAGTAGTGGGGAATCAAATCTGGTTCTTCAGTTTAGAGGAGCAGCTGGCTCCGAAGGAAGGAAGGATTGGAAGTGGAGTGGGAAGGCAGGCAGGCAGGCCCTTAAACCCTTTCGGGATCCCCTTCTCTTTTGATGCCTTTTTCATTTCAAACCAAGGCAGCGGGCATGGACAAGTTGGAGGCCCAAAACCATGGCTTCCCCCCTCTCCTGAAGGCCCACCAGGCTCCACGGACTGGCTTCCCAGCGGCGGTAGGGGTGCCATGGAGGCCCTGGGGCTGAGCCAGAGGGCGAGAGGCTTCGGGGAGGGCGGTATATAAATCTAAATAAATAAATAATAATAATAATAATAATGGGGACGGGGCCTTCCTAGACACGCCACGTTCAAGCCAAGGAAAGCTTGCCCAGGGGTCGCTCCGAACGTCTGCACGTCCCCTGGCCAGAAGCAAAATGCTCCTATTGTTATTCCTATTGTTAACACTATTATCACCACTACTAATATTTTTTACTTTTACTATTATTGTTGTGCACTAAGAAATTCAGGACAGTCCCACCCTACCACCTCTCGCATATATTTCGCTGGCTTGGATTAGAGGCGATCACTTAGACAATTGAGCCGGGTACATAAGCCGCCGTGCTGTCCTCTGCTGCCTTTCTAAGCTTCCCTGAACAGGGAGGGAGGGAGGGAGGGAGGGAGGGGGCGGCTGAAAGATGCTGTTGATGTCCGATGAAACGGCCTTGCTTGCCGGACAGATTTGCTCGCAGCGCCGGCTCCCTCCCCCCGCCCCCCCTTCCCATTGCGATCCTCCAAACAGTTAGGTCGAATCTGCTCTCGTTTTGAGTTGCCATCGCTGGACAGTGCCTCTTCGCCCTTAACCGGCTTGTGGATCGGGCCGTTGGGAATGCTCCCTGCCTGCCGGTCCCGCAATCGTTCCCAAACCGAATGCACGCGCTGGTTTCTTCTTCCGTGCCCCCCCCTCCCTCCCTCCCCCCAAAACCCTGTTCCTTATTGGTGCTCCAAGCTTCACTGCGCCTTTGCAAAACCTCCACGGAAAGGAGGCAGAGCCGATCCGATCCGCGTGGGGGGTGAGAGTGCCAAAGAAAATCTTGCTTCCCTCTTTTTCCCGAGTCCTTTGCTGATAAAACGCGTCGCCTTAAAGCCGATGGCCCCGATCGACAGTTGCTACTTTTCTAAACTGGACCTCCGCTCAAAATTCAGAGGAGAGAGAGAGATTTCATGGCGTGCAAAAAGAACTGCTTTTCACATTGCAATTCCATATAACGTGTGCCAGCTTGACTTCTTATAGCCGTGAACAATACTGTGTGTTCTTCTTCTGCTTCTTCTTTGGCACCGGCAGCAAAATAAATTCGTAAGTCTCCCCCCCCCCCCCATTTTTTGCAAGTGGGTGCTTTCTGTTCAGTAGCCTAGGGGCGTTGGGGAGGGGAGCAAACCTTTAATTCACGCGGCTCGGGGCAGGTTACGCCTCGCGCGGGGACAGGTTATGTAACGCGTGGAGCTCTCCTCGGAATCTGCGTCTCTTTCCTGGGGAAGGGGCACGATCCCGGCCGAACGCTGAGCTGCAGTCTCCGCCCCGCGCTTCCTTTAGGCGGGAGGCTGCCCGTGTTTAGCCGACAGGGCTTCCGTTGGTTCCTGACACAGGATCAAGGTCCGCATTTTACGGCCCGGTAGAGGTGAATCACGGTGGCCTTGGGTCTTCCTTCGGCGGGCTTTCCCTTTCAGAGGGGCAGAATCTGGCCCTCTGCTCTTTATTTCTTTGTCCGCCGGTGTGTCCAGTTAACCCTATAAGGCGTGTGTTCCTCGACGTGTATGTAGGTGGGGGGGGGGACTGGATGACTCTTTGCGGTCTCTTCCACCTCTGTGTGCTTCTGGGTTTGGACTCTTCGTACTTACGCATCCTCTCCGTCTTTGGCTGCAGCATTTTGCAAGCTTCAGAGTAAGCCCTACTAGGCGCAGAGAGGCTTGGGCCCTTTTCCTTGGAGGGAATGTGCTCCTCTAACGCAACCCTCCAAATCAGTGATTTGTGGGTGATCCGCTCCCCCGCCCCCAACTTACACCTTTGAGCATCCCCCAACCCCCTAGCAATGCCTCTCGTCTACGTCCATCTTTTTATTTCTCAACCCACCCGTCTTTTCCTCCCTTTCCTCTCCCTTTCATCGAAAGGGTATGCGGAGGTGTAAAGGGGGAGGGGGGTCGGGGGAGGGTCTCAGACGGGGGAGAGGAAGAGGAGGTCGCAGCGGCAGCTCTGTGATTCCCAGTGATTCAGAATCCATTGGTGCGCGGGAGGTAAAAAAAAAATGACACCTAAGTCGGTTTGGGAAGGGGGGCAAACGAGAGGGGGGGCGAGAAAGAGGGCGGGTGGGCGTCTCCGGAGGTAGGAAAGGACCGAAGGTTAGAGGTGCCCTCCTCTCTCCTCTCCCCCCATCCCCCTTCCCTTTTGCCTCTCCCGAAAGAGGGAGGGAGTGAGGGAGGAAGGGGGAGAAAAAAAACTGGGGTTGGATTCTCGGGGAGGAACCGCGGCCACAAAGCAGCAACCGAGAAGCGCTCCTCTCCTCTCCCCCACCTCCCCTCCCTCCCCAGTTGCAAGCCTCCTCCCCTCGCCCGGGTCCTGCTGAGCTGCAATCCCTCCCCCCCCCAACAAAAAAAGCCCTGCAGAGGGCGGCCGGGCGGCCTCCTCCCCCCCCCCCACCGCCCCCGCCTGCATTTTCAAGGGCATCTCCGCGGCTGAGGATTTGGCTCGCTCGCAGGAGAACTTCGGGCCCGGCGGTGAGTGACGTCATCGCCTGCCCATGTAAGCCTCTCGCGCTGCCGGTCCATCGGCAGAGGCGCTGGCGGAGCCGGGATGGGAGAGAGGGCGCGTCGTGCCCCGCAGCCGGGATGGAGACCCTCGGAGCCCCCCTCTGCTAGGGAAGGACAGAGAGGGGGGAGGAAAGGGGGAGAGGGGAAGGGGGTCGTTTGGGAAAGAGCTCCGCAGGACCCCGGGAGGAAAGGCAATGAGGTCGGAGAGTCTCCTCGCGAGGAACCGTGCAGCTGTCGACGATGCCGTCTCTCTTTGATTTATTTGGGGAACGAACTGCTTGCCTCGCGTTGCGCGGGACTGAGCAACGAAGAAGAAAATCCCCAAGCCTCATTTGCTTTGGGGGTGTGCAGCGTCCCCCTCCCCTCCTCCAGATGGGTTCGGAGCAACCACGTTGGGCTGGGGAGAATTCTTTGGGCCGGTTGCAAGCGTCTTTCTTCCAGCGAACCTGCAGGGGCGCGGGGGAGAGACCACCGGAGACGCTCCCGTCGGAATGGATTTAAAACAAAGCGTCTGCCACCCCCACCCCCCAAAAAAAAAAAGACGAGAAAAGAAACGTCGAATCTGCAACGCGTGAAGAGTCGGGGAGAGGGGGGGCGGCAGAAGAACGTGCGGAAAAAGAACGTGTCAGCCCCGTCTCATCGGACCAGCTTCGGTGGCGTTTTTGCATTAAAAAAAAAATCCTGGTTTTTCAAGGGGGGAGGGAGGGAGTGGCGTTTCAAAAAAGATTTTCAATAGTCATCATCATCATCATCATCATCATCATCATCATTATTATTCAAGGTGCTGCAATTCCTTCCTTTACGGTCCTTTCTTCAAACTAGGAGGCCAAAGGAAGGGGGGGAGGGAATTGGGTTCCGGAAAATCTCTGCCTTTTGGGGAAAGAAATTATTGGCTTTGAAACCAAATCGAATTCCAACCCCCCTCCTCCTTACTGCAACTGAATTTGTCTTTCATCGCCAATGAAGGGAAATTCTCCACCCTCCCCTCCCGGTCCATCATCTTCATCCTCATGTTCTCTTTGGCAAAGGGATGACGGCCCACTGGCACCTTTGCATCTTCCTCAATTGTGGACAGGGATCCCCCCCCCCCCCAAAAAAGAACTAGTATATTTTTAACTGTGTTAAAAATGAATTCCCTTTGCAATTGCGCTGGAATGTTCTTCTGTGTTACTTCCTTTCTCTCTCTCCTCCCCTGGACCCACTGAAGCTCTGATGTCTTCTTTGATTTTGACTGCAGCATGCCTGGAGGGATTTGGGAGCAGAGGGCAACCGATGAGGCTTTCATGTGGCCAAATGCACACGCATGCATGTATGGATGCACGCACCCCTGTGTTTTGCTCCCCGTGCAGGTTGTGGTTTTGACAGCTGCCTGCTTCAGAGGTATGCATGAAGGAAGAGGGTGCACATTTGTGTATGCGCGCATGGAAGTGCATGCGTGCTGTGCTGTGTGTGGGTGACAGCTTCCAACGGTTTTAATGCACAAAGGGCCAATGACGGGAATAAGAAACTGCAGGAGCTGGGTCATTCCAAGGTGGGCCAGTTTGGGGTCATTCTGCTCGAATCCAGGTCAGGCCCTTTCATCTTCGGGAATGCTACCTGCCTTTGGTCCGTTGGTCAGCCGGTTGGACGAGGAGCGTGCACCCACTGTGGTGGAGGTCATCTTTTGGCAAAAGGTTGGGAGCCCCATGCATCCCTGCGCATGGCTTTGCTTGCCACGTTCACCCCGGGTTCCCTAGATTAGCTCGATAACGATGTTTTTAACGCCTGGTGCTTTAGGAGTTTTAAAATCAAGGGCTTTCCTTAACACACAAAAAGACACCTTGTCATTCCCCCCAAAAAAGCCCCAAGCATCTCTGTTATGCCCATGTATGTGTCAACGACAGAAAGGGAGAATGTGGTGAGAGAGAGCTGGAAACTGCAGGGGAGGAGATGTGCACATGAGAAAGCACATATGTGCATGCGTGCTTAAGAGATCCTGTAACGTGTGGAGGACGGACCATCTGTGCGTCTGGGTTTCTTTATTGGGGCCCTCTCGTCCCTGTCTTTCTCCAGGGCCAGTGACTGAAGGGGTGAAACTTTCCCCAAAGAACAATGGCAGTAAATACCACGGAAATCTCCAGAGCCGCAGTTCCTCGGCATGTGCGGAAAAGGGAAGGGGGGGGGCTCCTTGGCTCCTGCAGTGTGCGTGTGGATGCGATTCTGTCTCAGGCAATGTGCCAGCTTAAGCATGTATCCGAAGAGAGTTGGGAAACATGCGCCGGGGGGCAGTGACGCATGGGCGATGCGGCTGTCCCTCTCTGTGAGGCTGAGAGTGCAGAAGCTGGGGAGGGGTGTCTTTTTCGTGGCGGTCAGCCTGTGAGGGGTGGGTTGGGCACGTGCACCGAGAGTCACGGGGGCATGCCGGCTTCCGCAGGGGTACATACATCTGGGATTGAACATTGCTTGCGTGCAGAATCTTTGTAAGGGGTGGCTTACATCCAGGGACCAGTAGGGGGTGCCAGAGTGCCGCTGTGTAGAACTGAACTGCAAGATATGTTTGTGTGTATGTGTAAGACAGATTGGGAAGTTGAGCACTGTTATTTATGGAAAGCTGTATATACAGGCCCTGCAGAAGAGGGGTCAGGGGGTCAGGATCTCTGCCACTTCCCGGTCCTGATCCTGCCTGCGGTCTTGCCCCTCTCGGGCCCTTCTCTGCGTGTTCACAGCGGACCTTGATTTAATGTCCATACAATTAAGGCACGCGGTGAATGCCAAGAGAGAGGTTCACGTCACGTCCCAGCAGAGGTGGAGGGGCAATCAGGGCCGACCCAGACCCCCCCCCCTCCACTCCGGTCCCTCGGCTCCTCAGAGGACAGCAGGACGCCCTTGGCTTGGGACAGCGCCTGGAGACTTGGGGTGGAGCCTAACGAGGGCGGAGTTTGGGGAGGGGAGGGGCTTCAAGGGCTGTGATGCCCTAACGCCCACCTTCGATGGCATCCATTTTCTTTGGAGATTTTGAAACAGAGGCTGGATGGCCATCTGACGGAGAGGCTGATTCTCTGAAGGATCAAGGGGGTGGCAGGTGACAGTGGAGGAGCAATAGGGTTGGGAGTGTCCTGCATAGTGCAGGGGGTTGGACTAGATGACCCAGTAGGTCCCTTCCGACTCTATGATTCTGTGATTCTCGAGGTGGAATGGATCTCTGTGGCCCAGAGAGCAATTGTCCCAGTGGGAGATCTCCCGCCGCCAACCCTACCCTGCAGGGAGACTGTTGAAAGAGGGTGCTGGAGAATAATTCTCGTGGTGGGACGAGGACGAGGATCGGTGGCCATAGAGTTCTGTGCACCACCTTCTCCTTACCTCCTCTGCTGGGTTGGAGAGCGAGGGCAGAGGGAACAGAGACCATCTTGCACAGAGGAAGGAAAGAAAGGTCATTTCTCCCATCTCAGAATCCAAGATTCCAAACTGAGTACATTCCTCGTCGTGATCTTCTGCACTCTCCTGGGTCAGGTGAGGCAGGCTGTTCAGGGCAGGAGAGACCGGCTTCTGCATCTCCCATATCCGGTCTTCCCAGGTTATGGGTCCAGGAGGGCGGAATTGAAGCAGGACTGAGCGGGTGGCAGGAAGAAGAAGAGCCATTTTAAAAATATATCTCCCACATTTCACCACCCGAAGGAGTCCCAAATCAGCTTACAAACACCTCTCCCTTCCTCTCCCCGCAACAGACACCCTGTGAGGGAGGTGAGGCTGAGAGAGCTCTCAGAGAACTGCTTTGCGAGAAGAGCCCTCAGAGAACTCTGGATGGGCCAAGGTCACCCAGCCGGCTGTGTGTGGAGGAGGAGGAGGAGTGGGGAATCAAACCCGGGTCTTCAGATCAAAGTCCACCACACGGGCTCTTGATTCGGACCTCCATTGGTTTAAGGCACCGGGAAGCGTAATTCTCCAGTTTGACAAAACCTCCCCAAGTCTCTTCTCTCTTCTGTCCTCGTGGATGTTTCCAGAAGCCATCCTTAAAAGTTCCCCAGAGACAGCTCAAGCAGGAATATCTGTTCTTCAGCCCGGTTTGTTTTATCTTGCCGCACACCAGGAAATCTACCCGCAGAGTCCCGGTTGCAAAGAAAGCAGGATGGGTTTGAGCCGTAAGGAAAGGGGCTATATAAATGTGTTAATTCCTAAATGCCAATTGTGCAGCCGTGACTTTAGCATTGCAGAGAATATATCAAAAGGCTGATTATTTTCCATGGTGGAATAACTTGGGGAACACCCCTCACCTAAAATGTAATTCCAAACTGCTGGGGAGGGTGTTAAATCAAAGTGTTCGGCTGAAGGATCCAAAGTCCTTTTTGAAAATATGGTTGGTGGTAGAGTCCAGCCGGGGATTTAAGTGGATCTATCGTTGCGTTATGAATTGTCATTTACTGAGCTGTGCCGTAATCCAAGCGATGGGCTTGTTTGACAGGCAGTTGAGTGTTGTGGATAGAAAGGCTGAAGGAGACTCCGGGTGACCCGGGTTCAGATCCTGACCTCTGTCTTGAAAGCTCACTGGGTGATCTTGAGGCTCTCACAGACTGGCCTACCATACAGAGGTGTGGTTGTGGGGAAATAGAACAGGGCAGAACGGTGTTCTAGAAGCCGCTTTGGGTCCGAACCGGCAGGAAATCTGACATACAAAAATATGTCTTTCTAAACAAAAAAAAAAAACAAAACTATAAATTCATATACTTGTGATGGTTCTGGCTTAAAAAAAGAACTGTCACGCAGGATTTAATCCAACTGCACATTGAATGTTTAAGAACAGGTCTAATAAGGCATCCCTCTGTTTTAAGCTAGAGTGTGGAGTAGCACGGATGTGTCTGTGTGGGTTATGATCATGTCATCCATCGGTGACTCTGGGAACAGACCGTATTTTCGGGATCTGTGCATTGGATCCAAGGCACAGGCTGAAGCGTTTAGCGCAGGGGTAGTCAAACTGCAGCCCTCCAGATGTCCATGGACTACAATTCCCAGGAGCCCCTGCCAGCTTTCGCTGGCAGGGGCTCATGGGAATTGTAGTCCATGGACATCTGGAGGGCCGCAGTTTGACTACCCCTGGTTTAGCATCTATAGCTCTCTATGCATTTCCTGTACTCAAAGCAAAAGGTCATGATGTCACAAATTGATTTAAGATGTTTCTGTGCCGCCTTTTCACTCAAACAGGGGCCAGTCTGTAAAATGCTTGGATGATATTCTGTGATATGTTTAGAAGCCCACCTTTCTCTGAGGAGATTTCGATAGCTTATGTGCAGGGCTTTTTGGGTGGGTTTAATAATATCCGCAAAAAAAGCACAAGGTCAGCATTAGCTCACCGGACGAATCGTCGTGGAATTCCTGGCCACGAGGTCTCGGTGACGGCTTTACAAAAGGGAATTGGGTAGATTTGTGGAGCGAGAAGGAACCTCAGTGGTTCTGAGCCATGAGGGCCACATGGAGCTTTTGATACAGAAGCGGAATACCTCCAGATACTAGATCTGGCCTTGCTAGAGAGAGATCTGAGAAATATGGGACATTGTTTAGTTTAGCTTAGTTGATTTGGTTCGATCCAGCGTCAAACTTAGTCCAAATTCCTGTTTTTTCCCCCATGCATGGGTTAACATAGGCTTCTTCTGGTCTCTCCGTCTCCCCAATATTTGCAAGAAAATATCAGAAACGTTCTCAAATCTCAAATCGTTCCGGAGGATTTCTTTTGAGAGCGGAGAGGCCTTGGCGGTTTTGCCAGACCATCCTGTGTCAAACATCGCCCCCTCCTGGCAACTCCGCAGTCAGCCCTAGAGCAAATGAGCTTCCTGCAAATTCGTCTCCGCAATTCTGATGAAACTGTTTTGTGCTGGGTAGCCTCTCGTTCCCCAAAATAAAAACCCCAGATCGATGCAGGGACTTATTGTTGAGGTTTATTTCACTTGTTCTCTAGCATCTGATTCCAGAGGAATCTGAGTTGTTGTTGTTGTTGTTGTTTTTTAACCCCTAACATATTTTAAAAATGAATAGCCCAGCTTAACTCAATCACATCACATCTTAGAAGCTCAGCAGCGTCAGTCTGGATGGGAAACGTCTAAGAAATACCAGGCTCACGACGCAGAGACAGGCAATGGCAAACCAGCTCTGAACATTTCTTGCTGTGACTCGACGACTGGGGGGGGGGAGAGATTTGGGTCCATTCCGCACAAGTTTAATGTAGCAGGAGTGTGGCTACATTCATTAATTTCGCTTTTCAGAGATTTCTCGGTTCCGTTCAGGCCGCCAGTAGAAACAGCAGGTCTTGTTATTTTACCCCTGGGAGAAAACCCCATCGTGCTTTGGTGCCAAGGTTCCTGCGACGTACAGCGTGTACCTGGATCTCCTGTTGACGCGCGTCCCCCCGGCACTTTCAGAAATGGCGCCTGCTCAAGAAACGGCCATGCCTTGACCTGGATCGCCCAAGCTAGCTCGATCTTGTCAACTCCCGGAAGCCAGGCAGGGCTGTCCCTGCCTAGTATTTGGATGGAAGACCAGCGAGGAGTATCCGAGCCGTCATGCGGAGGCCGGAATAGATGGACCACCTCTGAACAACCCTTGTTTGCAAAACCTATGGAGCTGCCATGAGTCACCTGCGACTTGCCAGGAGGATCTTGGAGGAGATGCAATATTTTTGTGTCGGGACTGGCCCAGCGCTCGGAAGGAGCACAAGCCCCGAAGAAATGAACCGTGTCTCTGTTGAGTCAGGTTGAACTTGATTGGGCTTTGTTAGCATCTGAACGCCTCCGACAGGACTTGGTCGCCAACTGGCGTTTTTTCTGGGTTGTGCTCGGTGGTGAGGTGGAGGGGCAGCACAAGCCGCAGAGGGTGTTCCTAGCTGGAGAGAGAAACATGTACAGCAAAGGGCAGCGTGTTTGTGGGTCCGGGCCTAATTCAATGGCTGCTCATCTACTTGAGAGGGGAAACAGGTGGCAGGATCCCACCCCGTCTTTTCACCTAAGACAACAATTAGGAATGCTGCTAGTTAATGGACAAGGGCAGGGAAATCGTCAGCTCCGTTCTTGGGTTAGTTGAAGGTGCGGTCGGTTGGCATTTCTCACTCTGCACGTGGAAAGATATATTGGTGGCATTTTGGTCTCCTTGAGAGACTGCTTGGTGTTGAGAGGTTAAGAGTGGTGGCCTCTAATCTGGAGAACTGGGTTTGATTCCTCGCTCCTCTGCATGTAGCAGCTGGGTGACCTTGGGCTACTCACAGTCCTGATAGAGCTGTTCTGACCGTGCAGTCCTGTCAGAGCTCTCTCCACCTCGCCTACCGCACAGGTTTGTTGTGAAGGGAGGAAAGGGAAGGCGATTGTAAGTGGCCTTGAGATACATGAGGCCAGCTGAGTGACCTTGGGCCAGCCTAGTTCTCTCAGAGCTCTTTCTGCCTCAGCTACAACGCAGGGTGTCTATGGTGGGGAGAGGAAGAGAAGGGGATTGTATGCTGCTTTGAGACACCTGAGGCCAGTTGGGTGATGTTTGGCCAGTCACTGTTCTCTCATAGCTTTCTCTGCCTCACCTCCCTCACAGGGTGTCTGTTGTGGGGAGAGGGAGGGAAGCGGATTGTAAACTGCTTTGGCTGGTAAAAAGTGGGGTACAAAGCCTCACCTCCCTCACAGGGTGTCAGTTGAGGGGAGAGGAAGGAAAGCTGATTGTAAACTGCTTTGGCTGGTAAAAAGTGGGGTACAAAAGCCCAGCTCCCCTCTTCTAAGAGGTCAGGGTCTTCTGAGAACCTTTTAACAAAACCACATGTGTGGGGGTACCTTTGAAAAAAAGTGCCGGATGAGAAAGGGGAAGGGGAAGTACATTTCCCTAGAAAATTGGAGGATATACACCCTCATCAGGGGCCTGGTCAGAGACAGATGCACCTGCAGGTATGAATCTTACAGATATCTATGGGACAAAGCGCATCGAAGCGCGTTAAACAGTTTCCAGTAAGATTTCAGCCTCTTCTGCTATGGGGCCTGCCCGATGCATCGAAAGCCAGGGCAATGTTTGTTTAATGCTCGGTCGATTGGCTTTAAAATTTCAGGCTGGTTTTGAGGCCCTGGTTCTGAAGTGGCGGTTCGTGATTTAAAATGGCGTCCGTTGTGTCTCGAGCCAGAAGCAACCAGAGACAGACTAAATGGGCAGATTCTTCAGAGCAGCAGCCTGTCCAATAAAATTAAACCGATGCAGCCCCAGTAAGGAGACAGTGACTCACTGGGCTTACACTTCTCAGTACAATGCTACAAACCCTGCCTTTGCTCAGGGGTAGTCAACCTGTGGTCCTCCAGATGTCCATGGACTACAATTCCCAGGAGCCCCTGCCAGCGTTTGCTGGCAGGGGCTCCTGGGAATTGTAGTCCATGGACATCTGGAGGACCACAGGTTGACAACCCCTGGCTCGAATGATCCGTTTCTGAACAGCGGCGTGTCATTTGCAAATAGTATAAGTTTTCAGGGTGAATATTGATCCACACCCATTTTTTTGCTGTTTCGAAGGGATCCTTCATCAGCAGCAGTAAACCTCTAGATGCAAAATTTCACCGTGACAGTCAAAGCAATCTCAGAGGGCTCCGAAATTTATCTGTGCAACCCAACTCTCTAATGCAGCATGCAATCTTGCAGGGTCGAGGGTCATCACAACTCACACAGATAAATTTTGGAGCCATTTGAGGAGGAAGAGGGTTGACTGTGAAGAACTCTGTATTTTGCAAATTTACCGTCACTGATGAAGAATGGCTTCTAAACGCAGCGTCGGCCATCATCTAGCTTTGGCATTGTGTATCCATATTCGATGTGGAAATTTATACCATTGCTTGGCAGACGAGATACTGTTGTTTAGAAATCCGTTATTAAAGCGAATTCGTGGTTGTAGCATAATCCTGGGAGCTTTATGCTTTGCGCTTGTAACTCATTGCCTGCTCTATAAAACCTGCTCACATGCAAATATTTTTATGGGGCTTCTGGGAAGCAAAACTAGCAGCGGCTCTGGAAGGACGGCCAGTCTGAGGAGAGCCATTAAAATATTTCTTCTGGTGGGTCGCAGCAGCGAAGAGAGCGGGGTTCCACCTAAATTTCAGATCTGCATAATCCAAATGACCGCCAGCCGTTTTGAGTCTGGTGGCTTCAGGCTAGCGGTGGCCAAGCTGTGGTTCACCATGCTGGCAGGGGCTCCTGGGAATTGTAGTCCATGGACATCTAGAGAGCCACATTTTGGCCACCCCTGGCTGATGGGATCCAGGGGAGAGGGGTTTTTGGGATCGTAGTGATGGCATCTCCAGGGGCTTTTCAACAATTCAGTGTGAGGTTGCATTTTCCGTGGTTTGAACACGTTCAGGCGAGAGGTTGGAGAAACCAGGACTAAGATGAACTTTGTGCAGAGTCTGAGAAAGAGTGCTTGCACTCAAAAGCTCACGCCTCGAATAAATCTTTGTTGGTCTTAAGGGGGCTATTGGACTCTTTTTGTGCAGAGAGGTAATCATGGAGGTGTATGACCAAATCAACACGCCACTGGCGAGAACGGGGGTTCCAGGTTTGACCATTGTACCGCCATCTCATAGATCCTTGCGAGAGCAGAAAGGCAGGACATACATCCCGTAAAATAAAATAAAAAATTAAAAACAGATAACATTTGGCAAAAGAAGTGGCAAATCCCATGACTGCAGGGGGTCAATTTGACTTCAGTAGCCAGCAATATTTTCAGGGTATTATAATTTTTATTTATTCATTGGTTTTAATATCGTGGTTCGCAACATGTACTTCGTACTTCGTCAAAACAATCGCCGTTAAAAACATTATCAAAAAACGCATGGGACGCCATTCCATGCACTCAATATGTCGATTCGCCTCCTGGTCCGTTTAGGGTCATACCTGGTGGAGGGAAACCTGGAGAGGGAGGGAGGGAGGGAGGGAGGGAGGGGAGACGGTAGATTTCATTGGCTGCTAGATTGTTCTGTCCTCAACCGAAAACCTGGTGGAAGAGGGCCATTTTGCAGACCCTGTGGAGTTTAGGTAGTTCCATAAGGGCCTGGTCTCAATTAGCAGCTTATTCCACCAGGCTGGGGCCACTGCCAAGCAGGCCCTGGTCCTGGGCGAGGCCAGACACGTAGAAACACAGAATCATAGTGTTGGATGTTCCCTCCAGGGTCATCTAGTCCAACCCTCTTATCAAGGCAGGAACTCACAACTACCTGCCCACCCACGGTGACCCCAATTTCATCCCCAAGTGATTCCCCCACTAATAATCTCCAGAATCCAGCCTGGCCTGGAGGAAATTCACCTACCATCCCACATTGGTGATCAGCAATTCCCTGGGTATGCAAGGAAGGGCCACAAGAGACAAACACTGGCACATCCCTTCCTGCCCACCCACTCACATTGGCCTAAATTCACAGAATTAGCATTTCAGTCAGATGCCTCTGCTTGAAAACTTCCAAAGAAGGAGAACCACCACCTCTCGAGGAAGCCTATTCCGCTGAGGAAATGCTCGGGTCTGGGACCACTGACATGTTGGTATCAGAAAATCTTAAATTTCTTCTGGTACATACTGGGAGAGGCCTGTTTAGAGTCAAAACATCCTTTGTCATGTAAAGATTAAGTTGGCATATTTGCAAAGTCTAACCTGGACAGCCCTGGCTACGTTAATCTCCCTAGATTTTGGAAGCTAAACAGGGTCGATTTGGAGGGGATACCTCCAAGGGATACCAGGGTCAAGAACCAGAGACGGGCAATGGCGAACCACCTCTGAATCAGCCTCGCCTTGAAAGCCCTACTTGTTGATTGATTGACTGATTGATTCAATTTATATCCCACCACTCTCCCTGGACTCGCCATGGATCGACTATGTCTCAAGGATGTAGCTTTTAAGACCTTTAAGGGCACCTGCACAGACTGAATGAATTCACAAGGAAATTTAAAGGAGGGGTGCGGATTCAATGCCTTGACCTGTCGCTCATTCATTCATTCATTCATTCATTCATTCATTCACTCATTCATTCACTCATTCATTCATTCATTCATTCAGTTGTGAATTTCCTGTATTCTGCATGGGGAAGAGGTAGATGGCCCTAGATGGTCCCTTCCAACTCTATGATTCTATCATTCATTCATTTTATTTATAACCCGCTTTTCTTTCCAAGACTGACCTCCATGAATTCTACATTGCTTAGCCACCCAAAACCAAAATCTTCCAAAGAGCCCGCTTTAAACAAAGGAATCCCCAGGACCTGTGACCACTTGAGGCACCAGTGAGCACAGAGGTACAGCTCAACTGCTTAAACTGCTTAACAACACCCCTTCAAGGATGGCTTCACCCAATTATTTGCTGATTGCAATTCCAACATCCATCCATCAGATCTTGGAAGTTAAGCAGGGTCCGCTCTCATTCATACTTGGATGGGAGACCATCAAGGATCTCCAGGGTTGTTACACAGAGGTGGGCAATGGCAAAACACCTCTGCTCACCTCTTGCCTTGAACACTCTAGCAGGGGTGGCCTTACTGTGATTGTCCAGATGCCATGAGCCACTGCCAGCGTGGTCAATTGGCTCAGGTAATTGTAGTCCATGGATACCTGGAAAACCACGGTTTGGCCACCCCTGTGAAAATCTACAGGGTTTACATCCACAACTTTACAGGGACTTCCCTCATTTTGATGTCCCAGCCTATCCTGATCTCACCAGCTCTGGGAAGCTAAGCAGGGTCGGCCCTGTTTAGTACTTGGATGGGCGACCACCAAGAAAATCCAGGGTTTCTACACAGAAGCAGGTAATGGTCAATCACCTCTGTACATCTCTTGCCTTAAAACTGGTTGGGGTTACCAGAAGTCTGCTTTATCTGGGTGAGGCTTTCTACTACCGGTGGTAGCAAAGGAAATAAGGGTCGTAGCCTGTTTGGAAAACAGATCTCCCAGTTTTTATTTATTTATTTATTTTGGTATCTTCACAGGAATGAACTTCCTTAGGAGAAGCTCACTCACGGAGCCTGACTCCATGCTTTTGGAAGTAAGTCTCAAGGAGTCCAGGCAGGAATGCCAGTCTCAGGTAGGACCTGTGGACCTCTAGCTTGGCAGATCATCGCCAAGCCACAGAGATCAGTTCCCCTAGAGAAAATAGCCACTTTGGAGGGTGGACTCCATAGCATGATAGCCCAAGGAGATCCCTCCCCACCCCATATCCTGCCCACTCCCGGCTCCACCCCCCCAAAGTCTCCAGGTCTCTCCCAACGTAGAGCTGGCAACCAAGGGGACTTCGGCTCAGGTCAACATGTCCCCCATTGAAGCCAGAGTGGGTCATCTGCCTCCAGAGCTGGGACAGAGAGGGTTAGTCCTTCCCTGCGAAAAGCTCAGCAGATTGGGAGCGTAGGGAGACGAGAATGTTGTGAACAGATTTCTATCCCCACCTTGGAAAAACTGGAACATAATTTAGGTTTAACCAGTGCCATAGCCCTGATCCAAACCTCCTTGTGCACAAGAGGAAACAGAGAGGAGACTGAATTGGTGAAAGTGTCAGGTTCCACTGATGTTTTCCAGTTCTGATTTCACTTATCCCATGTCCTGCTTATTTCTTGATCCTTGTGCTGGTTTCCCTCCAAAAAGAGAAGGAGGAGGAAGAGAAGAAAAGGGAAGAAGAAGACGAAGAAGAGATGGTTTTTCTTTTTTTATAACCTGATTTTCTCTACCCAAAGGAGTCTCAAAGTGGCGTAAAAATGCCTTTACTTCCTCTCCCCACAACAGACACCCAGTGAGGGAGGTGAGGCTGAGAGAGCCCTGATATTACTGAAGAAGAAGAAGAAGAGTTGGTTCTTATATGCCGCTTTTCTCTACCTGAAGGAGTCTTAAAGTGGCTTACATTCTCCTTCCCTTTCCTCTCCCCACGACAGACACCCTGTGAGGGAGGTGAGGCTGAGAGAGCCCTGATATTGCTGAAGAAGAAGAAGAGCTGGTTCTTATATGCCGCTTTTCTCTATCCAAAGGAGTCTCAAAGTGGATTACATTTGCCTTCCCTTTCTTCTCCCCAAAACAGACACCTTGTGAGGGAGGGGAGGCTGAGAGAGCCCTGAGAACTCTACAAAATAATTTGTTCACAAGGGTCACAGTTGGAGAGGATAGTCCCACAGGGTGCCAAAGGCCTGGAAAAATTATGTTTGGGCCCCGCAAGGTGGCTTAGGCCAAGAGAAATGGACAGGCTCAAGGTCTCCTCGGGAGCTTCATAGCAGCGTGGGGACATGAACGCCTAGGCCGGGACGGTAACCATAGTGACTCAAAGACCTTAAGCACGACACTCCACTACTGTTCTGAGCCTGCAGGCCTCTTTGGAATTCTGACACTGTGTGGTGGCCACAGCCACAAAATGGCTGCCGCAGGAAGAGGAGCCAGCCACAAAATGGCCGCCGAAGCAGTCCTTCACTCCTACCAACGTGGTCCTTGTGTAGCAGTGGCCGCTGCTGACAAAGCAACATCTCTGAAAGTTTGCAGAGCCAATCTAAGCTCGAAAGGCCACCAGCCCCTCATGCCACTGCCCAGTTTCTGAAAACATTTGTCGGGGTCAGGAAAGATGTTGGTAGGCTCCAGTGTGCTTTTAGGAACCATGACTGAGGCCTTCTGCACTGCACTGAGGCTGTGCTGGTGGGACGCTACACATAGCCCTTGAAGCTGCAGGCCGTCCTCCTCAGGACTGATGTGAACACATGAAGCTTCCTTATTCTGAATCAGACCCGTCAAGGCCAACTCATAGCAACTCAGTGCAATTTTCAAGGCAGGAGGTGGTTTGGCATCATCAGACTCTGCATAGTGACCCCTGGGAGTCCCCCCCCCCCAAGTATGTGCTTGCAGAGTTGAAATATGCAAAGGAGGTATAAAGCAAAGCACTAACTACTTAAAGAATAAAAGAGTTTTATTGAGAAAAGAAACAACTTTTTAAAGAGAGAGGGAGGAGAGAGAGAGGGAGAGTCCTAAAAGTTTGACAGTCATTAGACTGGCATGGTTAAAAGCAGCAGACTCTAATCTGGAGAACAGGGTTTGATTTCCTCACTCTTCCACAGGCAACCAGCCCGTTGACCTTGTGTACTAGTCACAGTTCTCTTAGAGCTGTTCTTGCTGAGAAGTTCCCTTAAAGTTCTGTCAGCCCCACCTTCCTCGCAGAGTGTCTTTTGTAAGGAGAGGAAGGGAAAATTGTTTGTAATCTGCTTGGGGTCTCATTCAGGTTGTGAAAAGCAGGGTATTAAAAAAAAACAGCACTTCTTCTCTTCTGTTCTGGAGGCAATCAGGGAGGAAGTGTGCTCAGAGGAGCCAGAAGTCTCCCAGTGAGGCAATCAGAAGGAAATTATTTGCAAAATACCAAGAAGTTCCTAATCTAACTATGCTAAGTACACCTGTCCTCTGATGCCCCCTGCAGGACATTCTTCATATGCCGTTGAATCATGCACAATGCAAGTCCTGCATATTCCAACAGTATGAACTAGGACTACCTATGCTTAGCTTCTCAGACTGGGCTAGCCCGGGCCCTCCAGGATAGGGCAATGCCTCCCATTTGCTCCTCTGTTCTGTGCAAGATCAGAAAAGACTCCCTTCCTTCCCCATCCTGCCAGCATCGAGCTGATCCCAAAGAGAAAGCCAGATTAGTCTCAAGAGGGAACAAAAGGTCTGGCTTGAATCACAAACCTCCTTTTGTAATGTCTGCAGGTTTGGTAGACACAGACGACAGGTTATTTGAAAGCACAGTTTATTGAACCTGAACCCCAACCAGAACACCGAACGACAACCACGAGGAGAGCATGAACTTGTGCACAATTCGGTGGGCCTTCCAAAAGCTCTGATTGGTTCCTAACGAGGCACTTTGATTGGTCCATGGAGTACATAATTTAGATCAGTGGTTCTCAACCTTCCTAATGCCGCGACCCTTTAATACAGTTCCTCATGTTGTGGTGACCCCCAACCATAGAATGATGCAAGGGTTCTTTCACAGAAATTAAACCAAAACTGACCAACGGCGTGAAGATCCATGGTTCAGGATTGTAAATAAACTGGTTTTCTTCCGTGGTTTCTCAGTTCATTTCTGCCTCTTGTCCTACTGTGCCGATCTCGCTCTTTTCCACTGCTCTATCTCGATCTAACCCACAAGGCTGTTGTGTGGATGGTGCCCTCCCCAGCCAAGTTGCTTGCCCTGCCGTGACCCCTGTGAAAGGGTCTTTCGACCCCCAAAGGGGTCCTCACCCCCAGGTTGAGAACCACTGATTTAGAGTCTGTGTCTGATTCCTTGACAAGCCTTCATGGTGATTCATATTAGCCCCATTCTATTGACATACACAACAGTTTGGTCATGGCCACCTTCTTGCTGCTTCCCCATCCATGAAGTGGAGTTTCCTGAGCCACACCAACAAAGCTCAGTAGAAGCCTCTCGCTGGGAAAAAGGCAGAGGAAATTTCTCCTTCTCAGTCCCATTGGCTGTCAGATACAGCAGCTGCTTAATACCCGAGTCCATAACGGTCTGCACAACATGAATGGTCAAGACCAGAAAGGAGCAACCTCAGGTAAGTCAGAGTGGGGACTCTTTTTCCTACTGTCCCTAACATGGGGATGCCAGCTTCCAGGTGGGGCCTGGGGATCCTCTGCAATTGTTTCTCATCTCCAGACTAAAGAAATCAGTTCCCCTGGAGAAAAGGTCTGCTTTGGAGGGTGAATGTTGGTGTCACACCCTTCTGGGGCCCCTCCCCTACCCAAAACTGTAGGGATGCCAGCCTCTAGGTGGAGCCTGGGGATCCCCTGGAATTGTCCCTCATCTCCAGATTAAAGAGATCAGTTCCCTGGAGAAAAAGGCTGCTTGGGAGGGTGAATGTTGGCATCACACCCTTCTGAGGTCCCTCCCCTACCCAATTCTGTAGGGATGCCAGCCTCCAGACAGGAATTGGGGCTCATCTCCAGACTAAAGAGATCAATTCCCCTGGAGAAAATGGCTGCTTGGGAGGGGGGACTCCAAGACATTAGACTCCACTGAGGACCCTTCCCCGTACCCCAAATCCCGCCCACTCGCAGCTCCACCCCCAAAGTCTCCAGGTATTGTCCAACACAAAGCTAATAACTCTGTCTCAAGTTGGGACCTGGGAATCCCCCCGAATCTCATCTACAGACTAAAGAGATCTGTTCTCCTGGAGAAAGTGGCTGATTTGGAGGGTGGACTCCATAGCATTCTAGTCCACCAAGGTCCTTCCCCACCCAAATCTCCCCCACTGCTAGCTCCATTCCCAAAGTCTCCAGGTGTTTCTGAACCCAGAGCTGGCAATCCTTCCCTAATATGCTTTGGAAAGTGTAGCCTGTGAATGTATTAAGGGCGTCCATGTCAAATGTAAGCCGACCAATCAATAAAACATTTGCTTCCTCTGCAGCTGAGTTTCTGCACGATTTGTTCCTAGGTGGCTGTATCCATTCAGAGTGCAACCAGAGTGGGTGAAGCATGGCTGGAGGGTCGGACAGGGACCAGGGAGGCCAAAGTTCCAATCCCCACCCTATGCCACAAAAGCTCACTGAGTAACCTTGGGGCAGTCACACACTTTCAGCTTAATCTACCCCACAGGGGTATTGTGAGGGTAGAATATGAGACGCAAATAATGTAAGCTGCTTTGGGTCCCCATTGGGAAGAAAAGTGAAGACTGATACATATCCTGGTTCTATGCTATGAATATAAAGAATTCACATTCACCAGGTTGACCTCTCAACAACAAAAAGGGCATAATTCTGTAAACCTCTCCTGCAGTGAAGTGAAATCATAGACCCATAGGGTTGGAAGGGGCCGTGCAGGCCAACTAGTCCAGTCCTCTGTTCAATGTGGAATCAGCGTAAAAAATCATAGAGTTGGAGAGGGCCATACAGGCCAACTAGTCCAACCTCCTGCTCAACGCAGGATCAGCCTAAAACATCCATGAAAAGGCAGGATCAGCCTAAAACGTCCACATGGTGGGTGGCTGTGTGCATATCAAAAAAGCAATAATAATATTTGGATTTCTCAACCTTTATGCACCCATAAGAGAGTGTGATGAACCCACTTTTCTCCGCTTAAGCAGAAAAAATCCACCCTTGGATGTCCCGGGGAATAAGTGGTGTGACTCCAGAATCAATCCTGGATGGTGCAGATGTAAAAATTAAGGCAAGTGACATCAGATTAGAGACCAGGATCAGGTGCAGATTACTTTTTAAAAACTGAGCTGATAGAGATTCAAAATCCCAGTGCAGAAGATCCTAACTAGCTTTGCAGGTTGGGTTTGTTTCTTTTTCACCCCCAGAAAATTGAAGGGATTTCCCAACCCAGAGTTAGAAAACAAACTGGAGTCTCCAATCAGTGTCCAAAATCTCACAAATGCCTGTTCTCCTGGCTACTTGCGCTGCCTTCTGAGATAAGGCTGGCATGGATGGCGTCAAACCACTTTTTATTAGATTCGTCTCGTCGCCCCACCTGGCCCCGTGGAGGCAGCTGGGTCTAAGTTCTGATAAGGCAAAAGGATTCCAGAAGAAAGGGATTCTGGTCACAATAAACAAATACTCTTTGTCACCACATGAGGGCAGACTTGCAAGGAATATTCACCATACTGAAACCATGGGGGGAAATAACAATCCTTTTATTGCATCAAAAGTGAGAGTGAGAATCAGATCCCAATTTGATCCAAAAAAGCACGTTTCCATCTCGTTCTCCCTCAGAAGAGACCACAGAGGGACATCCAGTCCAGCTCCCCCCCCCCCACCATCACCACCACCACGCACACACCCTCCTGACAGGTGCTCCTCCAATCTCTTCCTCAAAACTTCCGAAGAAGACTCCACCAGCCTCCGAGGGAGTCAATTCCATCTACGAACAGCCCCCACGGTCAGAAAATGCTCTCTAATATTCAAGGAGAACCTCCTTTCTTGTCGTTTGAACCGCTGGCTCCAAGTCCTTGCCTCTAAAGCAGCAGGAAACAAGTTGGCTGCCTCCTCAACATGTGTACCTTTTCAACTATGTAAAAGGTATCTATCGTGTCACCTCTTGCCCTCCTCTTCTCCAAGCAACACAGGCCCAACTCTCTCGACCTCTCCTCAGAAGGCATGGGTTCCAACCCCGCCAGCATCCCAGTCGCCCTCCTCTGAACTGGGACCAACTTGTCAACTGCGATGCCCAAAACTGGACACGCTACTCCAAATGAGGCCTAATCAATGCCAAATACGGAGATATTATAAATTCTCGTGCTCTCTTCATCAGGCTTTCTCAACCAGGGTTTCGTGAAGCCCAGGGGTTTCTTGATGGCCCTGGAAGGGTTTCCCAAATGGGTGGTTCATTAATTTTTAATATATTTGTTAATTTGTTAAACATTTATCAGATGATACAAACACATGGTCATGTTGACCCACCCACCCATCCCAAAAAGGCCAATGATGGGCCTGGGGAAGGGGAGGGGCCCAAGGTGGACATGTCCACAGCTCTGCTTCCCAACCATCTTCTGCATGATCGTGCCACTTCCGGGGGTTCTTGAAGGCTGAAGAATGTTTCAGGAGTTTCTCGATGGTAAGAAAGTTGAGAAAGATCGCTCTAGATTCCATGCTCCTAGCAATGCAGCCTAAGATCGCATTCGCCTTCTTAGCTGCAGTATCACACTGTTGGCTCATATTCACCTTATTGCCCACCAGAACGCCTAAGTCCCTTTCACGTGTACCACAATCAAGTCAGGCATTTCCCTTCTTTTATCTTTGCATCACATTTTCATTACCTAAATGTAATACTTCACACTTCTCCCTGTCAGGATTGTAGAATCTCTGTCATAAATTAGCCTGAGTTCCTCCATGTCAGTTATATTGTTTAATTGAACCTGGCGCCTGCTAGCCCCGGCCTTGTAGTTTGTAAGCAATAAAATAGAATAGTGATGTTATTTTAACCTTATCTTGTTATGGGCTCACAGGGTTGTTGTCAATTCTCTCAAGGATGGGAGTTTGGAATCCTGTTGTTGTTTCACATATGTCTTTCCTCACTAACCCCCCTCCTTGGGAACTGTCAAGTTTTGGGCGGGAGAAATGTATTGATAAGCTGAGGCAAAGCTGGCTTCGAGTCAGATTTGACTTTCAGTCCAATGCGTATAGTGCTAATCAATAAAACTATTTTCTTTTGAATAAGTTTTGTTGTGAGTTTCCTGTGCGTCTGACATCAAGTCAAATCTCACAACTCCTTTCACCTGCAAAATGCAGGGCGAGGGACATACTTTTTCTGAGCAGGGAGAGGGCCTGGATTGGGACCTCTCCCAGGGCGACGGCGCGAGTGCCGGCCCGCACAGCTCGGGCATGATGAGGGCGATATCGGGGACAACCCCAGGGCCCGAGGAATTTTTGGAACGACACGTCACCCAGCGCAGGCGATTGTCTAAATACGACCGCCCTACTGGGGATGAGAGGTGGCCGGAGCACCTGGGACTGCCTAGCTACGCGCTGGAGCCTGTGGGTGAGACACAGGACTTGCAGTACAAGCTGGACAGGGTGACTAACTGGCTGCAGGATCTTTCGGGTCGGTTGGATCCGGAGGAGAAGCGCCGAACGCAACGCCTGCTGAAGGAAGTGCTCGGTGGTGTTGCGCACGATACCAGCCTGCGAAGAGTGAGTGGTGGGCTTGCACCGCGGGAACACGGCATGGCGGACACGCAAGCGGCAGCGGATGCTGAGGCGTTGGCCAGGGCCAGGGCGCAGCTAGAAATCGAGGCGGAGGCAGAGGCTCGAGCGAGAGCGCAGCGAGAACAAGAAGGCGAAGACGAGGAGCGAGAGGACGAAGGCGGCGCGGGCGGCGATGGAGCCGGAGGGGACGGCGCGGACGGAGGCGAGGATGCAGCGGCGGCGGCAGCCGCGGCGGCGGCAGCGGACGTTGCGGGAGCCGAGGCGGCGGCGGCAGCAGCAGCGCGCGAAGCGGCGCGAGCGGCAGCGCGAGCAGCGGAGGCGGCCCGGGCAGCGGAACGAGCAAGAGTGGCGGCGGGGAGAGGACGAGGCATCGGCCGCGGTGCAAGACCCCCAGCACCGGCCCCGGCACCGGCGGATTGGGGCCCGGGGCGCCTACCGGCCCACCTCCGGGGTGTGGAGATGCGGAGCACCTATAAATTCAAGGCTAAGTTTTCTGGAGACCCCTCCGATTTTCCTACGTTTCTGGTGCACCTCCAGGCCTACATGATGGAAATGGGGTTCACTTTCCAGGACGACGCTGAGAAAGTGCGTTTCGTGGGCCAAGCCCTAGAAGGCAAAGCAGCCAAGTGGTTTGTGGACTTGTACCGCTATCACCCCCAAGCCATCCGTGACTACAACCATTTCATGAGAGCCCTGCGCCAGATGTACGTGGAACCGTTCGAGCGAGAGACCGCGGAGAAAAAACTCAGGGCTCACCGGCAAGGGAAGTTGTCAGTGGTCGAGTACGCCAGGGAGTTTAAAGAGCTGGCTTCCTCGGTGCCGGACTGGACGGAGCCCCAACGCGTGCTGTCGTTCGTGGGGGGCCTCAATCCTACTCTGGCAGACAAATGCCTCCTCCTGGAAGACCCGCTTACAGTCGAAGGGTGGGTCCAATTGGCTGGGGAGATGGAGAATCGATTGGAGCGAGCCTCGATGGTTCAGGTCCTGGCAGGCAAAACCGTGGCGAAAACTTCCACCCCGGCGAAAGCCAAACCCCGAGCCAAGTTGGAGCCGTCTGAGCGCACCCGGCGCATGGAAAAAGGGCTGTGCTTGGGCTGTGGCCAAGCGGGGCACTTTCTCGCAAACTGCCCCACAAAAGCAACAGCGACCCCGAGGGCCGTGAGCAGCGCCCCACCGAAAGCCCAGCCCGCCAAGAAAACCGCTCCGAAGAAAAGTGCCAAGTCTCTCCTGGTGCCAGTGGCGGCCGTGCCAGCAGTGGACGACTCGGAGGAGGGAAGCGGGCTGGAGGACGAGGATCAAGCCGAGGAGCAGTCGGGAAACGAGGACGGTCTGCTGTAAAGGCGCCCCGCCAGCAGGCCGCCAACAGGGGCAAACGCGTGGTGAGTGATTCCCCCTTGCTACTCCTACCTGCCAAGCTCTCCAACCCCAAGTCGGGGAAAACAGTGGGAGTCCGATGTATCGTGGACTCAGGGTGCACCCAATCCCTAGTGAGCCCGGCACTGGCCGAGACTTTGGGGGTGGGAAAGGTGCCGCTGAGGGAACCCTTGCCAATCACCCAGTTAGATGGGAAATGTGCTCCAGGAGGGGAGGCCACGGCGAAAACGCGCCCAATGGACTTGGACATAAAAAAACATTGGGAGCAAATCCAGCCTTTGGTAGCCCCTCATTCTGCCTTCCCTTGTGTGTTAGGGTTGGATTGGCTGAAGGAACATGACCCCCTAGTGAAGTGGAAAGAAAGGACTGTGGACTTTACCTCCCCCGCCTGCGAGCAGCACGCTCGACCGCGGGATTCCCCACTTACGGGGGTTGTAGCCGCTTTGGGATCGGGGGGGGGGAGCGCTCCCTCCTGAGTATCGGGACTTTGCTGATGTGTTCGCGGAGGTAGAGTGCAACCAACTGCCTCCCCACCGTAAAACTGACTGTGCCATTGAATTGAAGAAAGGGGAACCACTCCCCAAAGCCAAACTTTATTCCATGAGCCCCCGGGAAATGGCGGAGCTTAGAGAATTTTTGGATAAGAACTTGGCAAGGGGTTTTATTAGACCAGCCACATCTTCATTGGCGGCCCCGGTCCTTTTTGTAAAAAAGAAGGACGGTTCGCTACGTTTGTGTACTGACTACCGTGGGTTGAACGCGGTCTCCACCTGCAATGCCTACCCACTCCCCCTGATAAAAGACTTGTTGGGCCACTTGGGGAAGGCACGGATTTTTACGAAATTGGATTTGAGGGAAGCCTATTACCGAGTTCGGATCAAGAAGGGGCACGAATATCTAACGGCTTTTAACACCCCCCTGGGGCAATTTGAGTACACCGTAATGCCGTTCGGCCTCGCCGGCGCTCCGGGCGTGTTCATGAATATGATTAATGAAATTATGCATGATTTATTGTACCAAGGGGTGTTGGTTTACATTGATGATATTCTTGTGTATTCTGAGAATGTTGAGAGTCATGCTGATCTGGTACGCGAAGTGCTCAACCGCTTGCGGAAGCACCAATTGTTTGCTAAACTGTCTAAATGTGAGTTCCACCGCGATGCGGTGGAGTTTCTGGGGTTCCGGGTCTCCCAAGCGGGGATTGAAATGGACCCTGGCAAGGTGCGCGACTTGTTGGCTTGGGAACCTCCCCGCACCAGGAGGCAACTGCAAAGTTTCTTAGGATTCGCTAATTTTTACAGGACTTTCATCCCCAATTTTGCCAAAGTGGCGTTGCCCCTCACTGACTTGTTGAAAACCAAACAAGGGGGAAAAACGGCGAGCCGCCCGGGGACGCCCCTTCTGTGGACTCCCCCCTGTCAAGACGCATTCGACAAACTAAAATTGTTGTTTACGTCCGAACCAGTACTGGCCCATGCTGACCCTTCCAAGCAATTTACTGTACAAGTAGACTCCTCGGACGTAGCAATGGGGGCCGTGATCCTCCAGGAGGGGGAGGACGGAAAATTACACCCGCTGGCCTATCTGTCAAAGAAATTCTCGGGTGCAGAGCGAAATTGGGCAATTTGGGAAAAAGAGGCGGCTGCAGTAAAATTGGCCCTTTCCACCTGGAGGCATTGGCTAGAGGGGTCCGCAATCCCATTTGTAGTCTGGACGGATCATAAAAACCTTCAGGCACTCAAGCAGCCCCGATCGCTTTCCGCCAAGCAAATGAGATGGGCGGAGTTTTTCGCCCGTTTCAACTTCTCCCTAAAGCATCTGCCGGGTAAAATGAACTTTTTGGCAGACGCATTATCACGCCTGCCCCAGTACAACAGCAAACGAGACCCATTGGTGGACACCGTTTTCACCCCCGCCCAACTAGGGATGGCCGCCGTGACGCGCAGCCACGTAAAGACTGTTACGCCCATCCCAGGGGGCTGGGTCCAGAAGGAGATGTCACAAGATCCGGAGTTTGGCTCCCTCCACCCTGATCTGACTGAGAAGGGGGGGCTCTTTTTTAAGGGCGAGAGACTCTTTGTTCCTGTTGCGGCCAGGGGAAAAGTTTTGAAACTTTGCCACGACGCAAAAACTGCTGGACACTTTGGTTTCGTGAAAACTCTGCACCTAGTCAGGAGACAGTATTGGTGGCCGTCCCTGCGCAAAGATGTGGAGAAATATGTGCAGGGATGCCCTATTTGTATTGCCTCAAAACCGGTTGGAGGCAAGAAAAAGGGGCTATTACAACCACAACCCACCCCCTCTCGTCCATGGACAGATGTCACTATGGACTTTATTACGGACCTCCCTCCCAGCCACGGGAACACCGTTATATGGGTGGTAGTGGATGCTTTTTCTAAACAGGCTCACTTCATTCCCTGCACGGGAGTGCCCTCAGCACCAAAATTGGCTTCTCTTTTCATTGAACACGTGGTACGTCTGCACGGGATCCCGACACGTGTCCTGACGGATCGGGGCCCCCAGTTCGTTTCCAAGTTTTGGAGGGAACTCCTGAGACTTTTGGGGGTGGAGCAAGCCCTCACTTCGGGCTATCACCCTGAATCAAATGGCCAGACCGAAAGGGTAAACCAAATCCTGGAACAGTACTTGCGTTGTTTCATCAATCACCAGCAGGACAATTGGGTCTCCTTATTACCGCTGGCTGAATTTGCCTACAACAATGGGGTTCATGCCTCAACAGGGGTATCACCCTTCAAAGTAGTGTATGGGACTGATTTGGCAACAGCCCCCACCTGGGAACTCAGCTCCACTGAGACTCCTGACATAAATAAATGGGCATCGACCATCAGTACAGGTTGGCCAGAAATTGTTGCTAGCCTCAAGGAGGCAAAACAAGCCTATAAAGCCCAAGCAGATAAGAAAAGAGTACCTGCACCTGATTGGAAAGTGGGAGACCTGGCCTATTTGTCTACTAAGAACCTGAGGTGCCAGCAGAAATCAAAGAAACTTGGCCCTAAATACGTGGGGCCATTTAAAGTGGTAAAACTGATTAATACTGTGACTGTGGAGCTAGCTTTACCAAAGACTTACAGGAATGTGCATCCGGTTTTTCATTCCAGCCTGCTGCGAAGAGCTCCGGTCCCAGACGAGTGGCACCCTCCTCCAGACCAGCCTGTGCCAATTTACATCGACAAAGACACCCACTATGAAGTCAACCAAATTTTAGACTCTCGTTTGCACAAGGGTCGCCTTCAATATCTGGTCGATTGGAAAGATTTCCCCTCGGGGGACAAAGAGTGGGTGGAGGCAGGGAATGTGAAGGCACCCCGCCTTCTCCGGGCTTTCCATCGAGCATTTCCTGATTGTCCTCGCCCGGTAGATGCCGGCTAGGTGGGGGAGTGAAGTTAGTTTTAATGCGGAGGGATGTCAGGATTGTAGAATCTCTGTCATAAATTAGCCTGAGTTCCTCCATGTCAGTTATATTGTTTAATTGAACCTGGCGCCTGCTAGCCCCGGCCTTGTAGTTTGTAAGCAATAAAATAGAATAGTGATGTTATTTTAACCTTATCTTGTTATGGGCTCACAGGGTTGTTGTCAATTCTCTCAAGGATGGGAGTTTGGAATCCTGTTGTTGTTTCACATATGTCTTTCCTCACTAACCCCCCTCCTTGGGAACTGTCAAGTTTTGGGCGGGAGAAATGTATTGATAAGCTGAGGCAAAGCTGGCTTCGAGTCAGATTTGACTTTCAGTCCAATGCGTATAGTGCTAATCAATAAAACTATTTTCTTTTGAATAAGTTTTGTTGTGAGTTTCCTGTGCGTCTGACACTCCCTATTACAATTAAACTTGTTGGTTGGGACCCAGTTTTCACACCTAGCCAGATCACCTTGAAGGGTAGTCCTTTCCTCCAGGGTATCAGCCCCCAGCCCCCCAATTTTATCTCCCTCTTTCCCGACGCAAGAACAGCTCCTGTCTATGGCTGCACGATTCTGCACAACACAACGGCATCAGTCTGAAAAACTAGGGGAACATTTCAATAAGTCTGAGCAACACAACCAACACAGATGCTCAAAATGAGTCTGCCAAAAATGCCCATGGTCTCCTTGTTGGGGTATCCATCAGCAGGTGAGAGGTGAGGATCCCCCGGAATCATAGCTCATCTCCAGACTAATGAGACCATGGTGTCGTCTGCACGGGGCTTTTTACCCAGTCCCAGTTCGAAGGAATCCCTGCAGTTTACATTGAATTCAATTTAATAACAGGACAGAGAGGCCGAGGCCTTCATAAGAACCTCAGAAAAGCCCTGCTGGATCAGACCAGGGGTCCATCTAGTCCAGCCTCCTGTCTCACACAGTGGCCAGCCAGTTCCTCTGGAGGGCAAACAACAGGGCAGAGAGGCCAAGGCCTTCATAAGAACATCAGAAGAGCCCTGCTGGGTCAGACAAGTGGTCCATCTGGTCCAACCTCCTGTCTCACACAGGGGCCAGCCAATTCCTCTGGAGGGCCAACAACAGGGCAGAGAGGCCGAGGCCTTCACAAGAACATCAGAAGAGCCTTGCTGGGTCAGACAAGTGGTCCATCTGGTCCAACCTCCTGTCTCACACAGGGGCCAGCCAGTTCCTCTGGAGGGCCAACAACAGGGCAGAGAGGCCGAGGCCTTCACAAGAACATCAGAAGAGCCTTGCTGGGTCAGACAAGTGGTCCATCTGGTCCAACCTCCTGTCTCACACAGGGGCCAGCCAGTTCCTCTGGAGGGCCAACAACAGGGCAGAGAGGCCAAGGGCTGCCTCTCCTATCATGGCCGTCATGGCCTCAGCATGTGACTGCAACCTGCCAATCAGCCTACAGATGGCAAGGGGGAGGAGCAGAGCAGACAGCAGGCCTCAGCAGATTACAATGCTCAACAGCCCACCCTCCAAAGCAGTCTTTTCCCTGGGGGAACTGATCTCTGTTGTCCGGGAGATCTCCAGAGCCCACCAAGAAGCAAACAACCTAGAGTTGCCAACTCTGTCTTGGGAGATTCCTGGAGATTTGTGGCTGAGGCCTAGACAGGGTGGGGTTATCAGAGGGTAGGGGACTGAGAGTAGCAAGTAGCAATTCTCCAGGTTTTTCCCAACCTGGAACTGGCAACCCTAGTTAACGTTTAAGAAACCAGCAGGATGTAGGTTTGCCAGTCTGCAGGTGGGCATTGGATATTCCCCCCATAATTAAACCTGATTTCCAGACAACAGAGATTGGTTGCCCTGGCTGCTCAGGAGGGTGGAGTCTACAGCTTATCAACTCCAGGTTGCAAAACACCTGGAGATTTTGGAAGGTGGTTCCTGTGGAGGATGGAGTTTGGGGAGGGAGTAAGAAGAAGGAGGAGGAGGAGGAGGAGGAGGAGGAGTTGGATTTTATACCCTGCTTTTCTCTGCCAGAAGGAGCCTCAAAGCAGGTTACAATCACTTTCCCTTCCTCTCCCCCAGAGTGACACCCTGCAAATTAGGTAAGGCTGAGAGAACCCTAACAAGACTGCTCTGTGAGAACAGCACTATCAAGACTGTGATGAGCCCAAGGCCACTCAGCTGGCTGCATGCGGAGGAGCGGGAAATCAAACCCAGCTCTTCTGATGAGAAGCTGCCGCTCTTAACTGCTACAGCAAGCCAGCACAATGCAGTATAATGCCATCAAGTCTGCAATCCCAAGTGGATATTTTCTCCAGGGGAACTGATTTCGGGCATCCCGGGAGGCCTCCAGCCACCCCCGACAGCTGGCAACTCCACATCATGCCCCGCGGAGTTCTTCCTCTCCTCTTCCCCGGTTTCACCCCCAGTTCTCCAAGAATGCCACATCCCAGGCTCAGCCACGATCTTAGTCCCAGAACACGTCTCATCTGACAGGAACTCCTGGGGGCGTTTCCAGGGCAGATTCAGATACAGGACGGTGCGCAGGGGAGGCCTGGAATGGCACTGTTCTGGAGCTGCAATTTGGGCCTTTTGGGAAGGTGAGACAAGGGCAGCCTTTGGTTGTAAACAACTGCAGTTCATGCAATGTCTGTCTAATGTTCCAGGCCAAGATGATGAGATGCACCTTGTTCAGAGAGCATCTTGTGCTGAGCTAGGAAACGCATGGCGATGTGCTCCGATTATTGTGGCAACACCGCCCCCTTGTGGCGGAAACCGTCCTAACCGTCTCTGTTCTCCACCAGCATTTTCCTTCTTCCTCAGAACAAAGTTGGGCACCTTTAAGATTGAACAACGTCAATCTAACTATACAGCAAATGCTTCCAAAAATCTGGTGAATGTATGGGAGGGGGAGTCCAGGAGGCTTGGTGTAGTGGTTAGGAGTGCGGACTTCTAATCTGACGAGCTGGGTTTGATTCCCCGCTCCTCCCCCACATGGATCCAGCTGGGTGACCTTGGGCTAGTCACAGCACTGATAAAGCTGTTCTGACCGAGCAGGAATATCAGGGCTCTCTCAGCCTCACCCACTTCACAGTGTCTGTTGTAGTGAGGGGAAAGGGAAAGCAATTGTAAGCCGCTTTGAGACTCCTGGTAGAGAAGAGCAGCATAGAAGAACCAACTCTTCCTGAGTTCCGGAGAAAGGAGCCACTGTAAGGCTGTCCCCCACACCCCAGCCCTGGTGAGACAGCAGGCTAACAACTCATGATCGACCACGTTAACCTTGAAATGTTAAGGTAAAGGAAATGGATTGACCCTTCTCAGGATTGATTCTGGACTTCCTGGCATTCTCCCATCCAAGTCCTAAGCAGGGCCCACCCTACTTAGCTTCTGAGATCTGACACCCCGTTTGTAGTTAGTTGCGAAGTCGTGTCCGACCCATAATGACCCCATGGACAACGATCCTCCAGGCCTTCCTATCCTCTACCATTCCCCAGAGTCCATTTAAGTTTGCACCTACTGCTTCAGTGACTCCATCCAGCCACCTCATTCTCTGTCGGCCCCTTCTTCTTTTGCCCTCGATCGCTCCCAGCATTAGGCTCTTCTCCAGGGAGTCCTTCCTTCTCATGAGGTGGCCAAAGTATTGGAGTTTCATCTTCAGGATCTGGCCTTCTAAGGAGCAGTCAGGGCTGATCTCCTCTAGGACTGACCGGTTGGTTCGCCTTGCAGTCCAAGGGACTCGCAAGAGTCTTCTCCAGCACCAGAGTTCAAAAGCCTCAATTCTTTGACGCTCAGCCTTCCTTATGGTCCAACTTTCGCAGCTCTTTAGCTGTCTGGAAATGCCAAGGAAGGGTCGGCAGGGAACAGTGGCCCTGACTTCCCAGCAGATCTCCATGGCCTCCTGAGTCTGATTTCTGCTCTCGTCGTTCCCCTTAATCATTCTTCATCACAGCTAGAGTAAATTTCCCACAGGATCTCATTAGCAGGCGCTGCTCACATTTCACCACCGCAAAATACTTGCAAGCTGTGCTTTGCATCGGCCCCGTGTACGGCCCGTATCTGCTCCCGTCTTCCCTCCCCTCCGACTAGTTTTCTCTGCCGCTGCGTTGGAAGTGGCTTTGGCAGAGACCAGGCCTTTAGGGCAGCTTGGTGTAGCGATTAAGAGCAGCAACATCTAACCTGCTCAGGTGTTTTTGATTCCCCGCTTCTCCGCATGCAGCCAGCTGGGTGACCTTGGGCTTGTCACAGCCTTGATAGGGCTGTTCTCACAGAGTAGTTTACTCAGGGCTCTCTCAGCCTCTCCTCCCTCACAGGGTGTCTGTTGTGGGGAGAGGAAGGGAAGGCGATCGTAAGCCACTTTGAGAGTCCTTCGGGAAGTGAAAAGCAAGGTATAAACACCAACTCTTCTTCTTTGCTTGTTTTCCTCCTTCCCTGAGAGAACGAGCAAAGCCTCGTGACAGGATCGTAGACAGGTCTTTTCTCTTTGCGGAGCTCGGCTATGCGGAGAGACAGAACACCAGGCTGCTTAAAGAATAAAACAGCTTTTTTAAAAATTAGGAATAGAAACAACTATTTACAGAAAGAGAGAGAGACCTAACAGTCTAGCTTGCTGCTATCATTCTTCTGTTGTTCAACTGCTGCTCTGGAGGCAAGCAGGGAGGAAGTGTGCTCAAAAAGCAGGAAGTCGCCTGTCGAGCTAGTCGGGACACTGGAGGAGATGATCTGAAAATCGTCTGGAAGTTGCTACACTATCTATCCAAAATATACATCTCTTTCAACTCCCCTTGCATTACATTCTTTATGTCCATATTCCAGCATTGGGGCAGGGGTGGGGGGGGAGACAATAAAGGAGAAGAATAACAGTTGGTTTTTATACCCCACTTTTCACTGGCTGAAGGTGTCTCAAAGCAGCTTACAGTCACCTTCCCTTCCTCTCACACAACAGACACCCTGAGATGTAGGTGGGGTTAAGAGAGCCCTGGTGTTACTGCTCTGTGAGAATAGTTCTATCAGGACTATGACTGGCCCAAGGTCACCTTGCTGACTGTGTGTGGAGAAGCAGGGAATCAAACGTGGCTCACCAGCTTAGAAGCCGCCACTGTTAACTACAACACCACACTGGCTTTCATTCTTTTCCATTTCTGTAATTCTGATCTGGGAGGGAGGGAGGGAGGGAGGAAGGAAGGAAGGAAGGAAGGAAGGAAGGAAGGAAGGAAGGAAGGAAGGAAGGAAGGAAGGAAGGAAGGGAGGGAGGGAGGGAGGGAGGGAGGGAGGGAGGGAGGGAGGGAAGAAAGGGAAAGAGAATGGGAGAGGGAGAGGGAGAGGGAGAGGGAGAGGGAGAGGGAGAGGGAGAGGGAGAGGGAGAGGGAGAGGGAGAGGGAGAGGGAGAGGAAGGAAGGAGGGAGGGAGGGAGGGAGAAGAGAGGGAGGGAGGGAGGGAGGGAGGGAAGGGAAAGAGAAAGGGAAAGAGAATGGGAGAGGGAGAGGGAGAGGGAGAGGGAGAGGGAGAGGGAGAGGGGGAGGGGGAGGGGGAGGGGGATGGAGAGGGAGAGGGAGAGGGAGAGGAAGGAGGGAGAGGAAGGAGGGAGGGAGGGAGAAGAGAGGAAGGGAGGGAGGAAGGAAGGAAGGAAGGAAGGAAGGGAAAGAGAAAGAAAGAGAAAGAAAGAGAAAGAAAGAGAAAGAGAGGAAGGAAGGAAGGGAAAGAGAGAGAAAGAGAAAGAGAAAGAGAGAGAGGAGGGGAGAGGAAGGAAGGAAGGAAGGAAGGAAGGAAGGAAGGAAGGAAGGAAGGAAGGAAGGAAGGAAGGAAGGAAGGGCGGGATTCCAGGTAAATTTCATCTCCATCACATTCCTTTTCCTTTCTTTTAAACAGTCTTTGTCCTTGGCTCTGCTGCAGTTCAGTGGATGTGAGTAATGCGATTCTCTATATTTTTGTGATTTAAACAGGAATCTTAAAAAAAATCCAAGCCTTTGTGGATGTGAAGCTATAAAATGAGTGGCTGAGAAAGATTCTCAGGGCTTGGGGGCAGGCCGTCCCCTCCCTCCCGAATTAGCAAAAGTTCAAAACTTACAATAAAAGACAATATACAAAATGACTTGGTCTGAATGATTTCTAGCAGGGACCCAAAACCTGTCTGAGCCTGTGGACAGTGTTGGAATTCTGACACCAGGCAGAGATCACCAGAACAAAAATGGCTGCCGCAGGAGGCGGAGCTAACCACAAAATGGTGGCCACAAGAGGCAGAGGAAGTGAAGGGGAGAAGAGGGGTAATTCAGAAACACACTGGGAAAAAAGGGCGAGAAAAGGAAAAAAACGACACAGGAAGCACAGCTTTTCTTGGTGCTACATTTGTTTTTCCTGAATATTCGTAAAATATATTCATCTGTGATTTGAATTGAAGCCAAAGAGTTCACACAGGAGAGAGGCCGTGTTAGGGTTGCATGCTCTGGCGTGCTTCGGTGAGCACTTTTAATGTGCTAACTACATATCTCTGATGCTTCCTGCAGGACATTTTGGGGTTTCAATGTTTGTAATTTATGTAATTTCGATGGTTTTATGATATTTTTATGTTTTTATTGGATGTAAACCGCCATGAGCCACCACGCTGGGAGTGGCGGTATATAAATGTAATAAATAATAATAATAAATAAAATCTGGTCCAACCCCCCGCAAAATGCAGGAAACTCACAAGTACCTGCCCACCCACTGTGTCCTGAATTCCATGCCCACATGATCCCCTCCCCCCCCCAAAAAAATAAAGAATCTGGCCTAGAAGAAATTCGCTTCCCAATTCCAGAGTGGCAATTGGCATTTCCCTGGGCAGGCAAGAAGGGGCCACAAGAGCTAAGCACCAACTCAATCCCTTCTGCCCACCCACTCACCATCTGCCCAGGTTCACAGAATCAGCCTCTCCGTCAGATGGCTCTCCAGCCTCTGCTTAAAAACTTCCAAAGATGGAGAACCCACCACCTCCCGAGGAAGCCTGTTCCACTGACGAACTGCTCTCACTTTCCTTTCTTATCATTTAGCATGGAACAGGCATAGCCCTGCCTACGCCAGAGAACCGGAGGGGGAAAGCCTTGCCTATTAAAAAATGCAAATACGACTGTGTTGTTCCTTGTTTGCAACATTTCCAGGGCTTTATTCAGTCCCCCCCCCCCTCCAAGAGCTAAATGGAACCGCAGCCAGCTCTCCCTCCCAAGACCTCCTCGCAGGTACAAAGCAATTAGGACTGTAAGAGGCCTTGGAGAGAACAGATTTGGAGGGGGGGGGGGAAGCAGATGTTTGCCATGCATTGAATGTTGGTGCGCTGTGTTACTGTAAGCAGCATGCCAGCCTTTCAGCCCCTATCGATCCTGCTGCTGTTGTGCGTTCATCGGGAAGGGATGCAGCTTAAGTTTCAAGTGCCAACCTGTTGGCATAGCAACTTGCAAAGAGCCCCTATGAAGGACCCTTCAGCGTGTGTGTGTGTGGGGGGGGGGGCTATTCTCAAGTGGCAGGCGACTCATGGCCACTCCACAGGGTAGAGGTGGACAATTGTGGCTCTCAAGTTGTTCATGACCACAATTCCCAGAAGCCCCTGCCAGTTTGGTGTAGCGGTTAGGAGTAGGGACTTCTAACTTTGCAAGCCGGGTTTGATTCCCTGCTCCCCCACATGCAGCCAGCTGGGTGACTTTGGGCTCAACACAGCACTGATAAAGCTGTTCTGACCGAGCAGTGATATCAGGGCTCTCTCAGCCTCACCCACCCCACAGGGTGTCTGTTGTGGGGAGAGGAAAGGGAAGGCGAATGGAAGCCTCTTTGAGACTCCTTCGGGTAGAGAAAAGTGGCATATAAGAACCAACTCTTCTTCTTCTTCAGTAATCTCAGGGCTCTCTCAGCCTCAACCACCCCACAGGGTGTCTGTTGTGGGGAGAGGAATGGGAAGGCAATTGGAAGCTGCTTTGAGCCTCCTTCAGGTAGAAAAAGCGGCATATAAGAACCAACTCTTCTTCTTCAGATGCTGGCAGGGACTCCTGGGAATTTTCCCCAATGAATTTCTTTACAGTCCTTTGACCAGCCCTTTCCGACCAATGGATGCAATTACGCCATCTGCTAAGCGATGCCAAAACAATACAGTGATTGAATCAAGAAAGAAAAGATGCATAAGATCAATAATATAGCTCAGTAGCAATTTTTAAAAAGGTTCCAAGAAGAGATATGAGGGTGATAATAACAATATATATAGATTCAAGTGGGTAGCCATGTTGGTCTGAAGCAGCACGGAAAAAAAAAAAAATCAGAGCCCAGTGGCACCTTTAAGACCAACAAAGATTTATTCAAGACATGAGCTTTTGAGTGCAAGTCTGAGGAAGAGTGCTTGCACTCGAAAGCTCACACCTTGAATAAATCTTTGTTGGTCTTAAAGGTGCCTCTGGACTCTGATTTAATAATAAATGTAATAAAGGTTATAAAATTACACCGATATTAAAAACTCCTTTGTGTTTGCAAATCACTGGGTAGTGAAACTGCAGCCCTTAGCGAGATTCTATCTATCTTCCAAAAGATGTCTTCGCATTAGGGAATTCCCAGCGTACTCGGAAATTTTTCCAAGGGGGTTACAATGCGGAAGGAGGGGCTTTGTTAACCATTTCCTTTATTCCACATACAGCGGGCAAAATAATGGAATATGGGCAATTATCTCGATTACATCCAACAAACAGGGACAATGCCTCAAGGGCACAGAATGGCTGTCCTTAAAGATTTGACAGTTGTCACTTGGAGGGCGGGGAGCGGTTCCTGTTGGCAGCAGAGGATGGGACCTGCAGTCATGGGTTTAAACTAAGTATAGAAAGGTATTGGCTAGATATGGGGGGGGGGGGAGGCAGAATTCATAGAGTAGTTGAGCAGTGGTGAGACTTAGGAGATGGGGAGCTCACCCTCACTGGTGGTCTTCAAGAAGTGGCTGGACAGATCCTTCTCCTGGATGCTTGAGGCTGATCCTGCACTGAGCAGGGGGTGGGACTGGATGGCCTGCATGGCCCCTTCCTACTCTAGGGTTCTAGGAGTATAGTTCAGCAGCGGAATAGGCTGCCTAAGGAGGTGGTGAGCTCCCCCTCACTGGCCAACTTCAAGCAGCTGCTGAACAGATACTATTCATAGGATGCTTTAGGATCCTGATTGAAGACCGAATCAAGTTCAAGTTGTTGGTGCTTCCCTTCAAGGCCCTAAATGGTCTGGGACCTTCGTACCTGAAGGACCACCTTCTCCCTGATGCCCCTTGGAGAAGATTACGATCAAGCGCTCAAAATCTTCCAGATGCAGAAAAGTTGGCCAAGGTTATCTCAGCCACGTTGGTGGATTTATCTCCCAAAGTGAGACTAGGGCCCTACAGCAGGGGTAGTCAACCTGTGGTCCTCCAGATGTTCATGGACTACAATTCCCATGAGCCCCTGCCAGCGTTTGCTGGCAGGGCTCCTGGGAATTGTAGTCCACGAACATCTGGAGGACCACAGGTTGACTACCCCTGCCCTACAGGACCTAAAACACTTGCAGTTATCCATAAAGCAGTTGGCCTATGGTTGAGGCCTACAGAATACCCTCAAAAGCTGGCCTCCCAACAGACACAAGGATATTGTGAAAATAACCACCTGTACACCACTTACCGACAATGCAGCACCTCCGGCACAGGAAACGAAATTTGACAAGCTCCTAAGATTGAAATGTTAACTAATTTTCGCAGGAGATCTGAATTATTTTTAACGTGAAAGCTTTAATTTTATCAAAAAATGTAAGCTGGGAAAAGGTGGGACGTAAATTGGGTGAGAAAGAAATCTTCCCATGTGTACACCCCAAAACCGACGTTTCCAGCATTGGTTTTTCTCCGGTTTGCCCAATTGGGAAAAGTGACGTACAAAACAGAGACACTTTTCTCCAGGTAAAATTGGGTCTTCCACTTGACTGGCAAACCTCGTCCTTGGAGACCGTGCCAAGGGCAGTCCACCCACTTCCTCTTCCACAGCCGTGAGGACTTCTAAACTTCCTTTTGGCAAACCGAGGCAGAAATTCTTTTCAAGAGGCATTTCCATTCAGGCAGTACCAACAGCAGTGTATGTCTAGGGGAAAGCTCTTGAGGAGGTAAAGGAAGCTGGAACAATTGTGTCTGGGTGCACACAATACAGCCTGTTTTTTGAAGCACGTTACCAAGGTTGAGACTAGCACTCTATGCAGTAGAAGAAAACTTTCAATGACAGTTGGACCTGCTAGGGTTGTTTTGTTTTGTTACTGGGCCACAAAATTGGAGGGGGGGGGGTTCATCCCGCCCTTCTTCCGACAGGCTGAGAACTGTATATATGATTTGTATAAATAGCCAGCTTGGTGTAGTGGTTAGGAATGCAGACTTTGAATCTGGCGAGCCGAGTTTGATTTCCTGCTACCCTACATGCAGCCAACTGGGTGACCTTGGGCAAGACACAGCACTGATAAAGCTGTTCTGGCAGAGCAGGAATATCAGGACTCTCTCAGCCTCACCTCCCTCACAAGGTGTCTGATGTGGAGAGAGGAAGGGAAGGCGACTGTAGGCCACTTTGAGACTCCTTCGAGTAGAGAAAAGCAGCATAAAAGAACCAACTCTTCTTTTTCTTCTTCAGTAATATCAGGGCTCTCTCAGCCTCCCCTCCCTCACAGGGTGTTTGTTGTGGGGAAAGGAAAGGGAAGGCGAATATAAGCCGCTTTGAGACTCCTTCGGGTAGAGAAAAGCGGCATATAAGAACCAACTCTTCTTCTTCAGTAATCTCAGGGCTCTCTCAGCCTCCCCCTCCCTCACAGGGTGTCTGTTGTGGGGAGAGGAAAGGGAAGGCGATTGTAAGCCGCTTTGAGACTCCTTTGGGCAGAGAAAAATGGCATATAAGAAACAACTCCTCTTCTTACATATCCACTTTATTCTCACACCACTGAGACACTGAGACACTGGTTTAAAATCACCCAGTGTGGGCAGATTCGAGCCAAGGTCTTTCAAGGTCTTCCACATCTCAAACCAGCATTCGAATTCTGATAACTTCTAAAAACCTATTTGGGGGATGGAGGACAGTAATCCACACAAGCCCTGGTTGGGAACCCCTGCTCTGGATTCATATTTAATTGTTCTACAGATCTACTGCATGAAAGCTCCACGGACACACTCTGCCGAATGCACTGGGAAGAGCGTAACCTGTGGGCCCTGTCCCACGTTGTCAGGAACATGAACTGGATATACACCAATGCACATGCAGGATCTCTTTTGCCATACATTACAAATACCTTCCATAAATATACCACAGTACAGCAGACGATTGCAGACAAACCTTTCTGCTCCTTGTCCAAAGCAATAAGAAATACGAGAAGCACCTAGCAAGGGTCTCGTGTCCTCGAACTCTTCTTCCTCAAGCTGTTGTTTCCCGCTCAGTCTGAGACCACCCAAGTGGCTTTCGATCCATCACTTCAACTAACCCAGTGGCAGTCAAGCCTCCATGGACTTTTCCAATGATATACAACATGCCATTTTCCCCAGGCAACCGATACAGAGCATCAAACAGCCTTGCCCTTGAGATTCCCCAGCCGTGATGTGAGTGGGCCTTGAAATGCTGGGGAGGCGGGGTAAAGAATGAGATGACATCACACATGCTAAGTAGGTATTATTTATTAAGGCTTGTATTCTCCTAGAGGAAAAAAAAAAAAAGGTAAATCCGATGCTGTCCGTTACTCCTTACACCATAAAGTAACAGTCCAGACACAAAGCTATATATTCTAAATACAAGTCTAAATGATACAGCTTAAATTTCATTTAAATTGGAGGTCCTCTTTTTTTTTTTTTTGAGTAAATAAGTTTTCAGAAGATATTTGCTTTCTAAGAATAAGTAAAAGATCCTCTACGATACACGTGCAGACTTCGGTGTGCTAGAGAGACAGGCATGAGCACCAAAGAATTCATGCTTAATTTTTGAAACTCCGATTGGTGGCTGGCTCTTCAAAACAGCTCCCTCATTCCACAAAAACATGACAGCAAAATTCCATTTCTTAAAATGGTTGGCTTTTTTTTTTTTACTCATCCAACAACAAAAAAAATTACACACACTGTCAACTGTAAACATCTGAAGCATAATCCATCATGTGTCCGTACTAAGATTCTATATTAAAGCTCACCATTATTCTTGGTATAAAATTTTAAATGGCATTTTCGAGAAGTGGAGAAAAAAAAAGGAAAAGTGTTTAACAGAAAGTTCAAAACCAGCCGAACAAAAAACGCCCACACTGCCACAAACCTTTTGCAATGCTGACATTAGTCAATAAGCTACGCAGAAAACGAGAGGGTGAGGGGGGGGGAAAATAAAAGTTTCTTGCCTTTTGCAGTACGATATGGAGCAGATGCTCCCTGAGGGGCATAGGAAAGAAAAACTACTTCCAGACACTGTTAAGGCCACAACCCATTGGGGAAACATTTCTCCTGAAAGCCCCACTGAGAGGACTGGGAGTCAGGCATGAGCACGATTGTGCGTCTGAGCAAATTTTCATTTATGCCGTTTGCACAAGAAAGGGCCCTGGGAATTAAGCTTTCCTACAAAAGCTGCACTTTCAGCATTTTAAACAAATTAATCAATGGAACAGAGATAAAGATGAACTACTCAAAGTGAGCTGAACTTGCTGCACTAGGGTCAAAACGTTAAGATGTACTTAGGGTTTTAAGTAAATGAACTTAGAACCAAAGATTCAGGAGAAAGATGGCTGTTTTTTTTTTTTTTTAACGCAATGAAGGATCAAAACAATTATGGGAATGGTGAGGCAAGAGGATCTGTAGTACATGGATACAAAATTAAAGGTGAATTTCCAGATTATTAGAAAACATAATTTGCGCCGACGTCTTCGGGAGACACTCACGTTTTCAGAATGTCGAATTATAATCACCTAGTCGATGAAACTTCTTTAACCAACTTAAAAAGTTCTTTTTTAAAAAACAAGTAACACCTTTATTCATGGATTCTACAGCATTTTACATAGAAAAAGATACAAATTAACGCGTATTCACCTGGGCAAAAAAACAAAACCAAAAAAAAAAAAATTACAACGTACTTAAAAGATGCAACCATTGAATTTCCCCTGCACGCACACGCACACACACAAAAAGATATCGGAGCTGAAAGTTTTTCAGTCTTCTGATGCCAAAATACGGCACCAGAGTAACTCTTTTTTTAAAAAGATTCCATTTTTCATAATCAAATTTTAATATCAGATATATATATACACATATATATCTCAAGCTATATATGTCTATTCTTATTGTTTGCTTCGATTCTGACGTTCCTGTAAAGAGAAAAATGCAGAGTTAGGATTCGGAAACAAAAAATGCACCGCTGAAGCTATTAATTAGGCAAACTTTAAAATACGTAACCGTTTCAGGAGGCTAGCCCTATTTGTCTGCTGTAGGTTGGAAAATGGGACTTGAGGCATCTTTAATTATAGTGGTATAAGGTATTGTGAGTCCTAGAAGAGATCAGCCCTGACTACTCCTTAGAAGGCCAGACCCCGAAGATGAAACTCAAATACTTTGGCCACCTCATGAGAAGGAAGGACTCCCTGGAGAAGAGCCTAATGCTGGGAGCGATCGAGGGCAGAAGAAGAAGGGGGAGACAGAGAATGAGGTGGCTGGATGGAGACACTGAAGCAGTCGGTGCGAGCTTAAATGGACTCCGGGGAATGGGAGAGGACAGGAAGGCCTGGAGGATCATTGTCCATGGAGTCGCGATGGGTCGGACACGACTTTGCAACTAACAACAACAAAGGTATGGTGGGCTTTAGGGTGTGGCTCAGTGAAAGAGCATCTGCTTGGCATACGGAAGGTCCCAAGTTCAATCCTTGGCATCTCCAGTGAAAAGGTGATGTGTAAGAACTCACCTTAGGCTCCAGAGAGCTGCTGCCAGTTTGAACGGACATTACAGACTTTCATGGACTGGTCTGATTCGGTATCAACCAGCTTCATGTGTATAATTTTGATGTTTCTTATGCAAGAATAGCGGCTTCAGACAGTTTATAATTTCCATGTAATGGCTTATTGGTTTGCAGCCTAGTATAATTAGGCTATCCCTTGCATGCAGCACGCCGTTTAGGTTTTCTGGGCCCTACCATACTTTGAACCATAACACTGGGGGGGAAGTAATAGATCAATCCTGCAGCACACTGAAAGCCTTAAGGGATTGCGGTCACTAAAGGGGGTTTCCAGCACTTCAAACTGGAGTATACTAGGTAGTAGATTGCCCCCTCTATGATGAATCAAGAGGCAAGTTAATATGATTTTCCTACTGTCAGATATTGATGCCGATGTTACCAATAGAGTTGCACTGTTTGCCCTCGCAGCCAGGAAAATAAGGTCCAAATTGTGTAACCAGAGCTAAAGCCCTAATCATCATGGTTTTTTTCCTAATATTGTACAGTCTTATCTGTGTAATTTTATACTACCATGTAGGAACCCATTTGACATTGTTATTGTTATTATTGTTTTTATTGTTATTATTATTATTATTCGCCTCCCCCCCCCCGAAGGCTCGAGGAGACTTACAGCATAGAATAAAATCCCAATAAAACCCCTAAAAACATACATAAAAACTACAAAATACATACAATCAAAACCCCAATTTGGGGATAAGATGTGGCGGTAAAATATATCCTATACTAATAAAGGTAAAGGTAAAGGTATCCCCTGTGCAAGCACCGAGTCATGTCTGACCCTTGGGGTGACGCCCTCCAGCGTTTTCATGGCAGACTCAATACGGGGTGGTTTGCCAGTGCCTTCCCCAGTCATTACCGTTTACCCCCCAGCAAGCTGGGTACTCATTTTACCGACCTCGGAAGGATGGAAGGCTGAGTCAACCTTGAGCCGGCTGCTGGGATTGAACTCCCAGCCTCATGGGCAAAGCTTTCAGACAGCTGCCTTACCACTCTGCGCCACAAGAGGCTCTTCCTATACTAATAAACCAACCCAAAAACTATTCCAGAGGGGAAGGTGAACAGAGGGCGCTGTTGAAATTCGCTACTGCCACTCATATAGGGAGGGGGGCGTTGATCTTCCTTGACGCCTGGCCTCAACCAAAGACCTGGCGGAAGAGCTCCGTTTTGCAGGCCCTGTGGAACGCCAAAAGTTCCCGCAGGGCCCGCAGCTCCTCCACCAGGTCGGGGCCAGGACCGAAAAGGCCCTGGCCATGGTTGAGGCCAGGCACGCTTCCCTGGGGCCGTGAACGACCAATAGATTAGTGACCGCAGTTTTATATTCCAACTAGTTTCAAAGCCCCTTTATAAAAAGGGGTTTTGAAAGGGGAGAAGGCGCGTGAGTCCAGCAGGGAGGGAACCCCCAGCAGCCGCGACTGCTGGGGGTTCCCTCGGGCGGCGGTCTGACGCTGCGAGAGGCGCGGGAGCAACTGCGAGCCGCGCTGTGCGCGGCTCGCAGTTGCTCAGGCTGGGAATCGCCTGCCGATTGGTCCCTCCAATTGTCTGTCGTGAGGAAGGGTCCAACCCGGACCCTTCCTCATCACGGACAAAGCCCACCTCTAGGGGGCTTAACGAATTATTTAGTCCGTGGCGCCCGTGGCGCCACGGGCTGTTTAAAGATTGTAACTGATTTGTATACAACAGTTAATTTGTTTGAAATGGCCTAAGGCTGATTAATAAACTGAACTGAAGCTTCATGTGTTATAGCACATTAAATGTACTAGCTTTTAAGGCACAAGCATTGTTATGGCCACTTCAGCATTTTGAAAGGAGTGAGAAGCAGGTCTTTGTTGCCCCCAAAACGATTCTCGTCTCCCCAGTATCTTGAAGCATCCAAAGAAATTACAGACAGACAAAATGCCTTCATGTGAAGCAACAGGAATTAAGAATACACACCAAGGCCCCCAACTTTCTGAGCCTGTGGGCTCATTTGGAGCTCGGACATGGCATGGGGGATGCAGCAACAAAATGGTTGCCACAAAAATGGCTTAACTTCATTAACACAGCAGATATGAGAAGAACAGATGATTTTCATACCCTGCTTTTCTCTGCCTTAAGGAATCTCAAGGTGGCTTACAACCACTATTCCCTACCTTCCCCCACAACAGGCACCTTGTGAGGAAGGGGGGTCTGAGAGAGCTCTGAGAGAACTGGAACTGGCCCAAAGTCACCCAGCAGGCTTTACATGAAGGAGGAGGGAATCAACCCAGATTAAAGTCTGCTACTCTCAACCATTACAGCAATCTGTGATATAGAATGGCTGCCAAAGCAACATTTAAAAAATGTCTCCACTGCCAATCAAATCACCAATAGTCAAGCAGAAGCTTTGCTGAAAAAAGCCCTACCTGACCCCACCCATTTCCTAAAAATACTTTGCGGGCAACAGAAAAGGTGCCATTGGGTGCCTACTTAATATGTTGGAGACCCCTGATATTGATGTAACTCTGATTCCATTTTTACCACTTTACCCAATTAAATGTCATTCGACATACTCTCTTTCTCTAGTGTTCGGGTAGTACTTGTTAGCGTACAGCTCTCTAACCCAGGGTTTCTCAACCAGGATTTTGTAAAATCCTGGGGTTTCTTGATGGCCCTGGAAGAGTTTCCTGAATGGGTGGGAATTGATTTTTAATATATTTCTAAAATTTGTTAAGCATTTATCAGGTGATATGACCATATATGGTCATGTTCATCTGTCCGTCCGTCCCCCCATGGCTAATGATGGGCCTGAAAGGCATGGGGTCTTGGGTGGGCATGTCCACAGCTATGCTTCCCAACGGTACCCTGCATCATTGTGCCACTTCTGTGGTTTTTTGAAGCTTGGAGAATATTTCACGGGTTTCTCAACAGTAAAAAAGATTGATCAAGGCTGCTCTAACCTAGGCTTGTTTACCAGGGTCCCAATACGGACCAATTCGGCCTCTGCGCCCATTAAAGTCAATGGCGCCATTAGCTTTAATGGGAATTCTGGCATATCCACATTTCCTAAGGCATGGTGTGTGTGGGGGGGGGGGGCTCAGTTACAACCTCCAAGCTTTCAGAGTAACTCCGGGATGCTCTCCCCTGACCCTCCTCCGAATTTCATAACAATTGAACCACGGGGTCCACTTCTAGGGTTCCAAAAGAGGGTGCCCCATCCACTGCATTCTATCCAATGGGACATTCTATCCAATGAGGCCTACCTGGGGTGGGGGAGTGCTGGTGGGGACTCCCATCCTACCCGCCCTGAAAAGGTCTGCTGGGCCTCTCCAGTCATCATCAGAGGTGCTCGGGGTGGGAGGGAGTGCTGGTGGGGACTTCTCCCTACCACCCTGAAAAGGCCTGCCATGGCCTCTCCAGGCCTAAGTGGACCTGCTCAGGGCAGGGAGGGGAGTGCTGGTGGGCAATCCTGTCCCCCCTCCCCTCCAGCAGCACTGCCAAGGCCTGGCAAGGCTGCAGCCAGGGCTTCTCGGGTGGCAGGAGCACTGTTGAGGTCTGGCGCGCTCCCTCCCCCCTGGCAGCCCAGCCGAGGCCTGGCAAGGCCATGGTTGGGGCTGGGGCTTTCTCCATCCTTCTACTTCTACTGGGGCTGCAGTTCCAGGCTCTTTCCCCTCCCTCCCAGCTCCTGTTGGCCTAGGTAGAGGGAGATGCGGCCAGGGGCACAGCATGCTACCTGACTTGACCATTCCTTATATGGACAGCCAATCAGGGATGGGACAGCCTACCTGACTGGCAGTTAGGCGATGAGTCCCATCTCCTCCCACCACCCCCTTCCCATTTTATTTGTAGGTTCAGATGAGCTTCCATGTGCATGAACACTTTGTTAGTCCTAAACGAACCACTGGACTCCAAATTTGTTTTGCTGCTTCATACCAACACGGCTACCCCCTTGAATCCAAATATGCATGTACTGAAACACCTGAATGCAAACTATTATAAATTGTAAGGGAGATTATCCAAAAGCTGTAACCCAAAGTTAGCACTTGCACTTGACAGCAGCTTGATGCTTCAGAAGAAGTAACTGTTGCAGAGGTGGCTTCAAAAACTGTGAAAATTTTGACCTGACACATGCTACTGTTTCGGATTATGACCCGCAAATCTTATTTTTATTACATAAGTCAATGGTATGTTTTAATAAAAACTTCAGCATAACCCTGTTATGCTGAATTTTTTAAAAGTATTTTGACGTTTACATAAAGCGTATTAGACGTTATGGCTGAGAACTACTCTAACAAAACAAGAGGGGTTTTAAAACAAACAAAAGTCTACAGAGTGTATGGCATTTGACAAACAGTTTTGGTTTTACAGTGACGTAGAATAAAATGCCTGGCAATTAAAAGAGAACTGGTACTAGCACAAAGTGCTTCTGCAAATTTTTTAAAAAACCCTCAGTTTAAGGAGATGGTACATCGCTCTCTCCACACCAGGGTACTGTGAGGCAGGGGCTTTTCAGGTAACTGCTAAAGGGATGGGGTTAGATCCCATGCACTGAGGGCAGTGAATGGAACATTCCTCTCTCCCCCTTCATAGGAACATAAGTCCTGCTAGAGGACACTAACAGTGCATCTAGTCCACCTTATTTTCTCACATAGTGGCCAACCTGTTCCTCTGGATGGCCAACAAGAGGACACAGAGCCTTCCCCTGATGCTGCTTCCAGGATTCAGAGGACTAGTGCCTTTGAATGTGGAGGTTCCCCTCAGTCACCATGGCTAGTAGCCACTGACAGACGTACCCTCCAGGAATCTATCTAATCTACATCCTCTAGCAGTAAATTCCAAGTTTTAATTGCTCTCTGTGTGAAGCAGTATTTCCTTTTATCAAAGAGGCATTGCCTTTTCCCTTTTTGCTGCAGCCTGCCATGCCCTGCAAATCCTGCTTCTTGAGGCCTTAGGACACACAGGAACAGCAGGGGGGGGTACATACAGTAAAAGGAGGGAAATCAGTGGAAATCTCACATAAGATGCGCTGCTTCCACAACTTGCACACTCACAGAATCCTGTCCCACAAAAAGACAGGAGGCATTTGCCTTCCTGGGGAACAATAAATGCCCATCACATTCCCAGGTAGATCTAGGATTGCCTTGAAACTCCGCCCCCCCCCCCTCGTAAAAGTGATCTAAATTTAAGCAGGTTCTCTAAGATACTGCTCAGTCAATCTCATTTGCCCTGAAACAGGATTCCATGTGAGTAAATAAGGGACTCCACTGTGAGTAAATAAGGGTTCCTTTGAAGCTACAAGCCAAGCAAGCAAAAGTTTTGAAAACAGACAGCAAGTATATCAGCCTCACCATGGGTTTCTTGTTGGTTTCACCAACAAGAATTTGTAAGGATTTCTTTGGTACCTTTTGTTGTAATCTGAATTTTGTATTTCATATAGTACATTTTGCATTTTTTAAATGCTGTTAAGGTTTTATAGTTACAGCCGACGGCCATAAACAATAAATTCAATGACTACAATCTCAACAATCAAACCCTTGATTACCTATGTGGCTTTATTTCTTGCAACAGCCCCACCCCTAAGCCAAATGGACCCCATTTGCGGCTACCCACAAGAGCAGAAAGGTTCATAATCTGACAAAAAGAAACGGGACACAGCTAGGCTCAGGGAGACTGGATGAGGTGGGGTTGTATATAAGAATCTGCAAACCTAGATTGCCTCTACAGCAGTGGCCCCCTTGGGAGTACTGAAAGCCTAGGAGAAGCAAATCTTCCAGGTTTCCGTAACTTCCTCAGCCAGAGAGTGAAGAAAAGGAATTACAGATTTGGAAGGGGCTTTACAGACCATCAAGTCCAACCACCTGCTGAATGCAGGATCAGCCTTTTAAAAGATCCATGATAATTATCTGTCCAGTCGCTGCTTAAAGATCACCAGTGAGGTGTAGCTCACAACCTTCTTATGCAGGCTTAGGAGAAAATAAAAATGCCACACCCACCACTAAGAGTTGAAAAAATACAGCTGAGGCCAATTGTGTAAAATTAAGGGGAAAATATATTTTATTACACAGTTAAAATCCCCTAAATTCCTCACACATTTTGTCAACAGGCTTCTTCAGGAGAATCTGTCAGTCTTGCAATGTCTCTTAAAAGAGAGTACAAGATCAGTGCTGGGAACTTTGGAAATTTCAACTAAATAACATATCTTATTTTGCAGCCTCACAAAGTTAAGACAGCCTCATCCACTGCTGAGAAACTACAGACATCTTGTCAATTACAAGAATCATAGAGTTGGAAGGGGCCATACAGGCCACCTAGTCCAACCCAGGATCAACGCAGGATCAGCCCAGAGCATCCTAAAGCATCCAAGAAAAGTGTGTATCCAACCTTTGCTTGAAGTCTGCCAGTGAGGGGGAGCTCACCACCTCCTTAGGCAGCCTATTCCACTGCTGAACTACTCTGACTGTAAATTTTTTTCCTGATATCTAGCCTATGTCGTTGTACTTGTTTAAACCCATTACTGTGTGTCCTTTCCTCTGCAGCTAATGGAAACAGCATCCTGCCCTCCTCCAAGTGACAACCTTTCAAATACTTAAAGAGAACACTTAAGCAGAGTAGTTGTGGGCAAGGGAATGATCTGCCTTTGGGGCTAAGGAGCTGAGGAAATCCAAATGTTACCTGCTTACAAAGTATACCCACAAGCCCAGGACCAGAGCACTTGGTGGGACCCTAGCTATTTCCCTGTACCTTCTTTGTTTGGGTGGGCTCTAGACAAAGTTTTCCAGCAATGGGAGGGATGAATTCCCACCAACTCTCTCTTCCTGCAGTAGATTCCTAACTTGTCTCTCATTCTGTTACTGAGGCTTATGTATCCCCACCCGACCCCAGCAGTATCTCAGGGAGATTAGTGGACATCACTGGGAGAGGCAGAACATTTTGTCAGGATCCGGCCCTTTAATTCACCTTCCCTTTCAGTGAACTCCAGAATCCTGTAAATCTATTTTCGTTATTTATTTATTTTCCTGCCACTCCCCGAAGGCTCGTGGCAACTTACAAATGTCAGATAAAACCCCAAATGATCCCCATTAAAACCCCTGACATATATCATAAAATACAGAATATCCAGTATGCAATAAAAATATGGTGGAAACATCGTCCCCATCCCCAACAATCCCTCAGCAATATCTCTGGGAGGGGCAGAAGGGTGAGGAGGGCGCAGACAGAACTCGCAAGCCACCACTCCTATAGGGGGGCCATGACCTTCCTTGCACACCCAACCTCAACCCTAGACCTGGCGGAAGAGCTGGCCTACTGCACTCTAGTATTCTTAATTAAACAACAGTTCAAAGGTCTGAGTAGCTCCAGTTTTCTGTTTTGCATTATTGCCTAAGCTTTATACTACTGATGACAGGCTGTTAACGTCTGTTAACTGTTAACGTCTGCAGAGGCTACGTTCAGGCTTGAAACGAATGACAAATTCATTCACGATGGTCGCAAATGTCAAGAAATATGAGGCTGATGGCCCTCTGCTATCCCCACCCATGATACCCTCAGACTAAAAATGCAGGCCTCTCAACCGCGACTATCTGCGGGCATCTGAATCGGGGTGCCTTCATTAACTGGGGTAATGCTTTGCAAGTCACCACATTTCTCAGCAAACAATACCATTTAAATAATCCCAGTTCCTGGGGAAAAAATAACTAACCTCAGTCAGTGAAGGCAACCACATTTGGACATCAGAATTGGAGTTAGCGGAAGACCTGTCTTCAATCTTGGCATGCGGCACAAGGGGAAGAGGAAGAGAGCAGGTGAGCCCAGCATTTAAGCAAGTTTGTGTACACCAAATAAACTATGATTGATTTATCGTGTCTGATACGGATGTCCTGACATGGAGAGTCCACGTCATCCCAATCTCAGAATCTAAACAGGGTCAAGTCCTGGTCAATATTTGGAAGGGGGTCCACCAAAGAAGTCCAGAATTGTGATGCAGAGGCAGGCAATGGGCAAACCGTGGCTGAATGACTCAACAAGGTGGTCGTCAATCAGCTGCAATTTGACGGGACCCTCCAGCACTGCCGCTCAATCCCACCCCACTAGCCTTTCCTTAATGAGATTTGCTTGAAAATCCCAGCAATTGTGGGGTTATTTGGGGGAAATTATTAGCACTGCGATTCTCACTCCACCCATAATTTCATCTGAGATCTATCTATATCTACAGTATTTGCTGGCGTATAAGACTACTTTTCCCCCCTGAAAAACATGCCTCCAAGTGGGGGGGTTGTCTTATACGCCAGGTGCACTTCAGTTGGGATAGACATAGCTGCCCATAGTGGCCCATAGTACTGTAATGTAATGTAACAAACTCTATATTTTGAGTGGAAATGTTGGGGGGTCGTCTTATACGCCCAGTCATCTTATACGCCGGCAAATACAGTATATCTATATCTATCTATTTAGAGCTACAGAAATAATACAGCTGCCATAAACACAGAGCTTTTAGGGGTAGATATAAATGAGCCAATAAGGCTGTCACATCATCATCCTCATCATCATTATTATTATTATTTATTTATTACCCGCCTCCCCCTGGAGGCAGGCAGGTTACAATCAGGTAAAATCCAAAAACCCATTAAAAACCAATAAAACTAATAATATAAAATAATAATATAAAAACCTATAAACCTAAGAATAGTTTTGCCAAACCCCAACCCCAATCACCCCTATGAGAACACAGCTATTACAGCAAAGCGCCAACGTAACGTAAATGTCACCCCAACAACAATCACTTGCCACTTTGAATAGGGATTAAGGATGTGTGCTACTTTAGGGTACAAAAAGCACTGAAGCCCAATTATTTACTTCCTGATCAGCTTACTTACTACCAACCCCCACCACCACAGAACCCCGATTTTGTTCATGCCATGAGACTCTCTAGAGCCATCTTACCTTCCGCACTACCTCCTCCTCTTCCTGGCGCTTTTCGTAATGAGAAAAGTCATCAAAGATGGAGGTGGTGTGCTTGTACGTCGCAATAATTTTAAGCACTTGTTTTGCTTTCTCTAAGGGCACCTCCTGAGTGTCGCGGGAGTTTGTCACCGGCTTGTTGTCATTGTTCTCCAGCCTGATGTGTCGCAGCTGGTTGTTGGGCACGTCCTTCACAAAGATCCACTTGACGTCAAACTTCCCCTTCCACTTGTCCTGAGACCAGACCCCAGCGCTGGTACCGTAGTCCACCGGCGACTTCATTTCCGCCACTCCGCAGAAATGCCCGCTGCCGTTGACGCTGAAGAGCAAGTAGACGGGGCCCTTGCTGTTCATGGAGCGGAAAGCACTGTCCAGACGCTTGTTGCCGTGCTCTGTGCTACACCAAATGGAGTACTTGATCGAGCGGTGGATGTCGTCCTCCGAATAGCTCTTGATGATGAACACGCGTCCGTTTTTAAGGTTCCACTCGAAATCCTTAGGGTTGTAACTGTGAGCGGCCTTCAGCTTTTCGAGAACAGGGTGGGACTCGCCGCCGGGGACAGAGTTCACCGGAATACTCCCAGGTGAGTTGCTCTCGTTGCCCACCCCTCCGCCTTGGCCGAAAGCTGCGTTCCTGTTACGGGGAGCCACCCACCGGTTTTGAGGAGGCGGCGGCTGAGGGTTCTGATACGGCAGCTGGGTCAGCGGAGGCGGCTGGGCAGGAATAGGCTGGATAATCTGTGGCTGCGGGACGGACTGAGGCGATGGGATCTGCTGGGGAGTTGGAACTTTGGCCACAGGACCCTTGTTATCCCAAGTACCTATATCCATGTTATGCTTTATAGGTGGGGGAGGCAGAGCTCCTCCTAGGACAGGCCCGCTTTTTGTTTTCATCTTGGGTTGAGGTTTTGCAGGCTTGCTGGCAATGGCAGCCCAAGAGGTCGGTTTGGACACTGGCAAGTTTACAGCTGAGCCACCGTTGCCAGATAAAGCCCCGGCCATCCCAGCGCTGTTGACCACGGACCCCACGGTTTTCACGGCGGAGGTGGCGACGTCTCCGCCAATCTTCAGCCCGACCATGCCCTGTTCGATGCTGTTCATCCCGGGAGCTTTATTTAAAGTATCGTTGTGAAATCCTGTCTGGCCGTCGACGATCGTCCCGCCCAGGGAGCTGGGCGGGTAGCTGTAACTGCTCCCGTAAGCCGAGTTTTGAGTCTGCTGCCCTTGCGAGCCGCTTGTCCCCCAAGCGGAGAAGGCTGGGTTTTCCGGGAAGAAGTTAAACCTGTGTTGGTAGATGTTGTTCCCCAGTCCCCCGGGCTGTCCAAAAACAGCATCGTGCATGAAGTGATGGTCGCCGTTACTGAGCTGTCCATAGGTGGTGAGGTATGGGATGGGAGGGTCTCCGCCAGTTGACCATGGCGCTTCACTGAGAGAGTATGGGAAGCCAATCGAAGGCGGGTAATAACTGGAGAGGTAAGGATCTGTCATTGATGGATAGCTGTTATTCTGTAAAAAAAAAAGAGCGAGGCATTTTCAGATTCAGATAGTCACAACGCCGAACATAATTGAGCAAAAATGTTTCGGGAAACTTTACACCCCCTACATTCTAGCATTAATGCTATAGAAGCAACCAGATGACTTCCACTTTAAGCGCAGCACTGCCTTTCTCCTTATATCACTGCAATGGATATTTGAATGCCTGTTAAAAAACACACCCATGATATTGAAAATCCACCTGGCAAATGTGTGTTGTGATGCCGCCAATGACAGCGCTTTCCCTTTAAAATCCCGAATGAAATAAATTGGCTCTACAACTGTGAGCATGCGTAGGGCATACTTATGGATGAACCGTGACCAAATCTACTGAAATTCTTGTGATTTGACTGCCCAGAAAATCCAGGCAAGCTTGCGGAAAAGCCCCCATTCACCCTACATTCTCCCTGCTCAGTTTTCTAACCTGAGAAATCACTCCCAGATTACGTCCACAATGCCCCCCTGGTTTTGAGTTTTGTTTTTATTCATAAAGCCTATCTTACCGTTCACCTTTCTATAGCTTCCTTTCCTCTTAGGGGTCGTCCAAATGTTTGCTGTATATATTGTCCCCCCCCCCACACACACACACACCTTCTGCTCATTCTCTGCATACTCTGATCTGAAAGCGCCTTTTGAGCAGCAGACCTTTACCACCAGTTTCTACCCCTGGCACTATAATTATGAACATGCATATTACTGCTGCTTTGAGAAAAGGAAACACAGAAGGGACGTGATGGACATCAGCAATGCTGCGGCATTTTTATACGCTGGTTTAGAAACTTGGCCATCGTTATTTTATTTCTTGCCACAAGATACAGCAAGGACAAAAATCAGGTATGAATAATTCACATGAGAGCACCGGTAATTCCTTCAGGCCCAAAGACGGTTTTGTGCTCCAAAGCTACGTTTTTATCCTGCAGCCAGTTTGAAGCTTACGCAGATGGTTAGAGAGGATCTCCACTGAAACTAGCAGATGCTCTTTCCTGATGTGTTTCTGATTTCCTAAACATTCTCATAGGATTTAAGTACGTCACAGTCTTGTGCTGAACTTTTCCACACCGAACCACTGCATCATAAAGCAGCCCCCATTGGTCATCTGTGTGGAGGACTCCATATATTTTGTTTGGCTTATGTCACAGGATCCCAAAGAGACCTTTCGCTTATTAATTGGATTTTTTTATCCTGCTTTAAAGCCAGTGGCTTCTAAAGCAGCTAGCTTCCAGCGAACCCCCACCTCCCACAGAAACACCTTTGTAATTGGAATGCGGTCCCAATAAGATGTCCAGTACAGATACAATGAAGGGGAGGTGTGTCCTCAGAAATGGCAGCTATTATTAGGGCATATTCCAGCCAGTTTGCCAGTGACTTTTAAGGGGATCTGATCTTTCAGGGAATTGAGGTTCCTGCAATAATAATAATAATAATAAAAAAAACTTATACGGGAAATCTCAGATTTTCAGCATTTCTCATGTTCTAAAACAAGCATGAATAATATCATGGAACCGCAACATCTAAAAAAGCGAATGCTGGCAGGGGCTCATGGGAATTGTAGTCCATGGACATCTGGAGGGCCGCAGTTTGACTACCCCTGATCTAAAAGAACTCCTTTGCTGAATTAGCCAATAGAAGAGTTGGTTTTGATACCCCGCTTTTCACTGCCCAAAGGAATCTCAAAGCAGCTTATAATCGCCTTCCCTTGCTCTTCCCACAGCAGATACCCTGCGAAGGTGAAGCTGAGAGAGTTTCTGACAGGACTGCTCAAAGTCACTCAGCTGGCTACATGTGGAGGAACAGGGAATCAAGCCCGAATCACCAAATTAGAAGTCGGTGCTCTTAACCGCACTGGACTATAACATAATGGGAAGTAAACAGCGATGTTTTAGAAAAACTGTGACGCTACAGCAGAGCTACTGGACTTTAGCATAGCTCTGCTTGCCCACTCTACTGGCAAGCTTCAACTATATACACAAGCTTTCTGCAGAAAACAGTGACTCATAGGCAAGCACTGGCTCCAAAAACTGCAGAAATAGGATTCACATTATTTGGAATTATTGTACCACACAGTTTTTGGGGGTGGAGCTATATCGATGACCAATTTAGCATAGCCTGGACTGGTAAGTTCTTCGTGGACTTCTTTCAAAACACTCTACCCACTTGCCTCTAAGGCAGGGGTAGTCAACCTGTGGTCCTCCAGATGTCCATGGACTACAATTCCCATGAACCCCTGCCAGCATTCGCTGGCAGGGGCTCATGGGAATTGTAGTCCATGGACATCTGGAGGACCACAGGTTGACTACCCCTGCTCTAAGGCATGAATTCACAGTATGGAAAAAAGGGTGAGACAAACCAGGCAATGTTGGTAATCTGAAAACCTCCACTGAGAAATATGGATGTTTTCCAAAGGTAACTATTGGAGAATATGGAGTGGAAAGAACACAGCTACAAGTCATTTGCTTTTGTATAGCATATTAAAAGACAAAGGTAACTGGAGCTGCTTAATCTTGACATATACCAAAGCTTGCACTCTAAAAATCAACAGTTTAGTTAAAAATGACTTCCCATGGTACATCAACATTGGCTGCAGAGGAAAGGATACGTAGTAGTGGGTTTAAACTACAAGTACATCGATATAGGCTAGATATCAGGAAAAAAATGTTCACAGCCAGAGTAGTTCAGCAGTGGAATAGGCTGCCTAAGGAGGTGGTGAGCTCCTGCTCACTGGCAGTCTTCAAACAAAGGTTGGATACACACTTTTCTTGGATGCTTTGGGCTGATCCTGCGTTGAGCAGGGGGTTGGACTGGATGGCCTATATGGCCCCTTCCAACTCTATGATTCTATGATCAAGAATATACAGCACCAGTGAATCAAGTATTATAATAACAGCAGATTTTTCTTTAGAATGCTGAAACCATCATTGCAAAGGGGACCTTTACTGAAGCAGGGTGGCCCTTACCCATCCCTAATTATCTCTCACGTCATTTAGGTTATGCTATATCATTAGCAGAGAGTCAGAGGGATCAAACCATGCTACCCCAAGGTGTTTGAATGAGAAAGAATCCACTCAGCCGATATCCAAGGCAAGGAGGCTGGGCATACAGGCAAAATGAACAGTGCCATTATCCAACCTGACACAGAACACAAGGTTTTCTAGCTAATATAAACAGTGAGAAATTGCTCAGCAGAGCACCATTCTAGAATCATGTTGTTTTGGATCCCAAGTTTTCTACCGAGAAGAAGCACTACAATTTCCCCCAATTCTCTCTGTAATTATGAAGCCCAATGCTTAGGGTATGGCAACTCTGGAGGGCCAGGTTTTTGGGAGGGACATGGCAAAAATACAAACACCCCCTTTTCCCCCTGCCTTCCACAAGCACAAAACCTTTTAAGGATCCAAGCCACTGCGTTTCTGTAAAAACTGTTACTCGCCCTTTAACCACATATAGGATTACAAAAAGTCTGTGCCCACACAAAAGGGCTTATTTTAGTTATAGGGGTTAACATGCTGCATAGAAAAGAGCTTGCCATACCTATTAAAATCCCACTGGGTGGCCTCGTCAGTAGACTTATGTGCATTCACCTCAAAGCTTTAACCAGAATAGAAGCGGGCAAGAATTGTAAAAGTACTTGGTAAGCTAAAGCATTCAAATTAAAATCATTTGTATGTGAACTACATAAAAGTGAACGAGACAAGTCAACCCGGCTTTAGGTTTTGAATAATGTTCCCAAACACTCAGTCAAGTGACTTGCGAAAATTACTTTGCTTTTATGCAGTGATATCTACTTGAAAACTATCACGCCAATGCCATGGAATTAGATTCAAGGAGGAGAGGTCTATCAAGGGCTACCAGCCACGGTGCCTAGAGGCAAGAAACCTCTGAGTACAAGTGCCAGGAGGCATCGCCACGGTAAAGCCTCAGCCTCTAGTGCCCTGTTGTTGACCATCCAGAGCAAATGACTAATCACAGCATGACGCAGGATGCTGGATTCGATTATCTGATCCAGCAGAGCTTTTCTTATGTTCACATCAAGAACATACTACTACATCGCTCTCCCTCAACGTCTCCAGCTGATGCAGAATGAGAGGCTACCTGGAGCAAGTACCTGTTTATACTTGAGCATAAGCCAACTCAAATTTTAGCCAAGGCACCTACTACATAGCTCTCCCTCAAAGTCAACCTGGAGACTCCAGCTGATGCAAAATGAGAGGCTACCTGGAGCAAGTACCTGTTTATACTTGAGCATAAGCCAACTAATTTTACCACAATATCAATAACTCGCTCGAGTATATGCCTAGGGGGGCTCTTTCAGCATTAAAAATGTGCTGAAAAAGTAGGTTTATACCCGAGTATATATAGCACATTTAACACATTCTGCAGTCACTCCCCTGGCTGCCCTCAAGCCACCAGGAACCCTTTACAGTTCTGGCCATCACAGAGAAACTAGACCACCGACCCTCCACAAGAAGTAACTTTGCTCACCTGAACAGGGCCCTCTACAGGTACAATACTGCAAATGGGCCAGGTCAACCACTAACTACATACGTACGTCCTTAGTACTGGCCCTCACCTTGTGGAATGGCTAGCCTAAGAAGGTCAAGAAGGCTCCTATGCTTCTGGCATTCCACAAACTATGTAGAGCAGAAAGGCAATTTAATGAAGGTTGATAGGGATATAATGTAAAGATGAAGAGTTGGTTCTTAAATGCTGCTTTTCTCTACCCAAAGGAGTCTCAAAGTGGCTTACAATTGCCTTCCTTTTCCTCTTCCCTCAACAGGCACCCTGTGATGTAGGTGAGGCTGAGAGAGCCCTGATATTATCACTCGATTGGAACAGCTTTATCAAGGCTATGGGGAATGAAACCCGGCTCCCCAGATTAGAGGTCCGCACTCCTAACCACTACACCAAGAATGGCTTGAGAAAGGTTTAAAGAAAACATGTCTGTAGACTTTACTGCTCTGTATGGCATGTGTTGGCATGGGCAGGATGCTGTTCCCATTGGCTGCAGAGGAGAGGACACGCAGTAATGGGTCTAAACTACAAGTACAACGATATAGGCTAGATATCAGGAAAAAAATGTTCACAGTCAGAGTAGTTCAGCAGTGGAATAGGCTGCCTAAGGAGGTGGTGAGCTCCCCCTCACTGGCAGTCTTCAAGCAAAGGTTGGATACACACTTTTCTTGGATGCTTTAGGATGCTCTAGGCTGATCCTGCGTTGAGCAGGGGGTTGGACTAGATGGCCTGTATGGCTCCTTCCGACTCTATGATTCTATGTGTTATCTGTGTATATTATCCTGTTCTTAGTGCATTGTATTCCTCCTTATGATGTACGCTGATTGCTTGTTTAACATATCATGCTCAATATTTTTACTGTGTTTAGATTTCTGCCATCCTAGTCCTACCACACTGTTTTTTAGATCTCAGCTCATTGACTGTATTGTCTAATCTGCCTTGACTATTGGTGAGAAAGGCAGAATATAAATATATAAATAATAAATAAATATCAGATCTGGAATATGGAATGCTAAGGATTGGGCTTCTAAGTTGTTTTCTGCTGGTACCCCTTCCTTTAGCAGATACAGGAACTTAAGATTAATCTCCAGCAATATTTGATATGATGGCTCATTGCCTTGGAAGTTTCCCGCCAACAGCTACATCGAGGGACTTTATTTTGTCGTCAACTCATTGTACCAAACATAAGCAGGACCTTCAACAAAGGTAAGCTACAGAGACTGTAGAAATTGACAAATATATCAAATATTTACATCTTTAGCTAGAGCACAAAAGCAGAATGTTTCTATTTAGTTTTTCTCAACCCGTCTGTGAGGATTCAGAACAGTAGATGTCTTGAAGGGAGAATGGTCATCTCCTGATGGTTCATCAGTCATTTCTACAGCTCTACTGTGTCACATTTTGGGAATACTACTTTATGTTTCACTTGGGAAGTGGGCACTTATTGTCAAGTGAGAACGCATGCATCACCCTTAGCATGAGCAGCAGCTGACTATAGCCAAAAGATCCAGCACAGCATGAGGCAAATAATTTCCCCCCCCAGTAGAACTGAAATTGTAGCCCATGGACATCTGGAGAGTCACAGTCTGGCCACCCCTGCACTATGATCTCCACAACAACATTCCAGGTCTCACGGGCACTGCAGAAGCACATAACAAAACAGAAAGCAACATCCCAAAATTGAGCTTACATCTGCTGCTTTTTATATACATATACTTTAATGTACGGCTTTAGACCAATTTTCCATTTACCCTTGATGCTACAGTACTGGTTCCCCTCTCCCCAACCAGCTTTGGCAGTGTGCTCCGTAACAACAGCGTTTCTGGGACTTCTTCGGTTTCTTTTCAATGATGCGCTACCACAAAATTCTACTGAAATGCAAATTCCTATTAAGTAAGAGTTCCTGGCTCTGAGATTTACAAGCGTTTTAGGAAATTACAAAGCTCAGCATTAACTGCCACAGGAATAACAGTGATCTTGACATCTGCAGCACAGGCTTGCAAAAGCGCATTCTGAGTAGAAACAGCAGCGATACTGGGGGTTGTGAGTTCACCTAAAGGTGAGTGGGAGCACTAAGTCCACCCCACACTACATTCTAGGAAAGATTTTGTTTTTTAATGGTTGAATTCCTTGATTTGCACTCCCCCAAATTCCCTTAGAGCCTCTTGTGGCGCAGAGTAGTAAGGCAGCAGACATGCAGTCTGAAAGCTCTGCGCATGAGGTTGGGAGTTCGATCCCAGCAGCCGGCTCAAGGTTGACTCAGCCTTCCATCCTTCCGAGGTCGGTAAAATGAGTACCCAGCTTGCTGCTGGGGGGTAAACGGTAATGACTGGGGAAGGCACTGGCAAACCACCCCGTATTGAGTCGGCCATGAAAACTCTAGAGGGCGTCATCCCAAGGGTCAGACATGACTCGGTGCTTGCAGAGGGGATACCTTTACCTTTAAGTTCCCTTAAAAAACACACACGTTGTTTCTGCAGCACTGACTAACCTGATTTGACTGTCCAGAAAGGTAAGGCTCAAAATCGTTGTCGTGAACTGTATCCTTCTGATGAAGTGAACCATTTTGCACTGAAACAAAACAAAACAAAAAATGCTACAGTTGTATCATTGCACATTCTGGAGTTTTGGCATGAAGCATAAGCTAAAATGTAGTGACTGTATATGTATACGAGTCTTCATCCCATGAAACTGTTAATTCTTGGCCAGAGGGGTCAGATTTCGACAAGATGGGAGGGGAAAAAAATCTATGTTCACTTAAACATGCCCCCGTTGCTTATAAAACCAGTTTGCCGCTGAGCGGCTTGCGACACAGGTTTTCCAACAACCTGAAACACGGCTTTGTCAAGAAAAGGACTCATGCTCATAATGCACTCTTACACTTGTGCGTCCTATGAAGGAAAAGAGAGGAACTTATTTACAGCAGGGGTAGTCAAACTGCGGCCCTCCAGATGTCCATGAACTATAATTCTCATGAGCCCCGGCCAGCATTTGCTGGCCGGGGCTCATGGGAATTGTAGTCCATGGACATCTGGAGGACCGCAGTTTGACTACCCGTGGTTTACAGAGTCTAAACTAAATAAAATCAGTATATTCCATAAAACAATATAACAAAGTAAAACAATATAGAATAAACCACAAATCGGAAACAATAACATCAGTCAAAAAATCCTAGATTTTACAGTGGTTTTACAGTGGTTTACAGTCTGCCAGGTGCTGGGAGGCATCAGAAGGAGAGGCAAGAGAATTTGAGGGCACCAAAGTCCAACACTGGTGAATCAAATACTAGCACTGCGGTCAGTGGAGTCTTTGAATGCTGGTCTATCAAATGGAAATTGTACACTTCCTGACAGGTCTTGGGGACTTCTTTATTTAGCTTAATCTAGTTTATATCTTCTACAGTGCCTCAAAAAATACCAATCTTTGTTAATTAGCAGTAGAATCTCCAGTAAACTTTTCAAATTGTGGCCTAGACAGCCACTGGGATTCTTTCAAAGATTAACAGGGGCTTCTCTATGAGATCACCGCTACTGAGGTTAGCTGAAAGTCTGCAACCTTGAGAGAACAGCTGGTATAAGGCAGTGCACAATGGGAGACAACAAGGGCTAGCAAGGACAGGGCTACCAAGGACAATCAGCACCCCACATAACCCTACCAATACTCTCATTTCACAACATACTCTTCAGTTAACTTAATTTCCAGTGCTAATATGAAGAGGCCCCCTTTTGCTGACCAGCCGATGTGGAAAAAGTTCTCTTAAGGCAGGAAGTTTGAAAACCACTGATTTTTAAGATGAAGATAGCAAGGAAGTTTTCATGGTGCAAGCTACAGTACATTTAAATGTTCAAAGATTTAACAAGTATTTACACATATAAAGAAATCAGGAAAGCATGACAATGTTATACTACATACGATTTACGTTTCACAAAACTACATATATTTTACACAACACTGCCTAGGACAGTTAGAGTACACTAAAGAGCTCAATGTAACCTCAAGACAGCCAGAAATATTCATAGTTCCTGTTTGGTTTATATACAGAAACTGCTTTGCTGTAGATCACCTGTTGGGGTGATCTAGAGAAAAGAAAGCTTTAATGTGAAGCACTCAAAACATAACATCAATGTTTGAATGCTATTAATGGCCGTTTTCCAGAACACCTGTGGTGCAAATGCATCTCAGCACTCTGTTAGGTTTGCTTCAACGTACTGAAATCACTCTGTTCTGGATTATGACTAGAGACATAATGTTAAGGGCACAATTCAGTGAAGGTTACATATAGAAACGTCTCACTTGTCCACTGTGTTTTTGTCTCTGATGTACTTTAAACCCCTTTAAGTAGCAAAAGTGATAACAGCTGGCTCATATACCACTGCACAGAGCAGGGGCTCATGGGAAATGTAGTCCATGGACATCTGGAGGGCTGCAGTTTGACTACCCCTGGCAAAGAGTATGCAGACTATAACATAGGCTGTGATTGTTTGAGGCAAGATGCCTTTGAAAGTGTAAACAATACAGTTCTTGTGGTTTTGATATACTGTTTCCCACTCTCTCAAACACAGAAAGGGAATCGCAAGCAGGACTGTTAGCTTTCCAAAACTAGTTATAGCAAGTGTTGCAATGTTACGTAGGATTCTCTGCAACAACAGGCAATCGGGGGAGTTTGAACTTTGGAGTCTGAACAAAAATAGTTTCGGTGGAAAAGGAGCAATGATGTGTCAGCTCCCATGACCCATAATCCTATAATAGATACTCTGGTGGCTGAAGAGGAAGTAGCTTAACTGCAAAATGAAGTTGCCACTTATTTTTTTCCCCACTCTTAGAAAGATGAGCCAGGACACTGCTGCAAAAGCAGGCATCTCTGTTGTTAAAGCAAACTTTAGGATAATGCCTACGTACACACGTATGAACAGTGGCATGGAAGAACAAACAGTCCCCAAGACTCCCAATCCTATGCTATAGCATACCTAAAATTTAACCCATTTAACTCCAGGAGGCTTCGGGGATATTACACTTAGGATTTCATTGCACATATTTATTAGCAGCTGTTTCGTCACTGAGAGCCAGCTACTGCCACTTCAGAACAAAGTTCATCTCTGCCTCAGAACACTTTGAGATACGTTTGTTAGATTAGAATTTCCCTTACCTTTATTATCTTGTCCTTTCGGTCTCTGTCATACCATAAGACATGATGGGGGGGGGAAAAAGAACAGAACAGATATTATCATTTGAAATAAAGCAACTTGTGTTCTAATGTAAGCACATGGTAGCTCAAAATATAGTGCACACACAATTCCATAGGAAAAAGGGCACCTTTCAAAAGCATCTAGATTTAAATTATCCCAATTTCCAAGCATTACTGAAAGCCCGTTGTTTTGTTTAGCCAATACTTATTTAGAATGATCTCAGAATGACGAATTCTGTACAGGAAGTTAAGGGCATGTACAGCGTAAGGGACTGTGAGGAAGCAGTCCCAAAAGAATAGAATTAATATCAAAACATATGAGATTTTTAAAAGGAAACCACCACAGCTTCCAAAAGGGCAGCTTCCAAAGAGAAGGATCTGGGAACCAAAAGTCAAGTGAAGATGCAGGAAAGCAGAACAAAGGCCAAAAGAGAAACACGTCACTTCTCAAAAAAGATACATGACAGGTGTACTAGATATTCAAATTGAAGGCTGTTCTGTGAGAGAAAGACTTCAAAGAGGAGAAAGAAGCTGACTGCCAGCAAGATCACTAGAATTCCTAAACTGACAAAGAGGAGGACCAAGTCTCAGACCAAGACAATACTGGAGAGACAAGGGCAACCAGGAACATAAATGCCCACATCTTGGAATTTAAGAAACAAGTAAAGAGAAAACAAGTTCCTGGGGAAATTAGTAAACACCTCACACACAGAATCAAGAAGTGCTTGAAATGAGTGAGAAGTGGTTTCTCAAGAAAATGGTTTATGTAAACGTTAGTATAACAACAGGTGGAGGACACCTAAAGAAAGGGTGGCTACAGAGAGTACATAAAGCCTCGTAATTAAAGGCAAGGGAAATCACCGTCTCACCTCAGCCATGAACTTAGCAGGAGGCCTTAGGCATGCCATTCTGTCAGCCTTAGCTCCACCAAGCCAAGCACATGGGTAATAATCCTGGCTCACCTTACTGGGCTATTATAAGAACTACAGGGGGGAAAATCAAGCCATTTGAACAGTTTATAAATAGTTAAAATTGTGATTAAAGGGGGAGAAGAGCTGGGACCTCGGCTCTGCTAAAACAGACAATGCCAAAGAAAGAGAAGAGAGGCTTCTTCAAAGAGCACAGTGCCTTTCTAGCTTCCAGAAATGCTTCTCAGAAAGAAAAATATAACCCAAAGGAAGAAAGAATAATATGGGGGAAAAACAGACATCAGAGCAACCTAAACTTGGAGTAGACTATATAGGAAAACAAACAGCCAGCATTTTAATGAGAGACTTGATGCCAATTTGAGGACTGGAGTGCTGTAGGCTGCATCTTCTAAAATCAAGAGTAGCCTACACATGAAAGGGAGAGATTCCAGGAACTATCTCACTCACACACTAAGGTCCAATAAAGAAAGAAAAGCCAAGCCAGCTAAACTAAGTAAGGAAGTAAAGACAGATAAGGTCAGACACAGAGCCTGAGAGCTTGAGCTAAACATAGATGCTGCACAGCTTTTAAGGTGGTGATAAGGCAAAGATGCTAAGTTTTGGAACACAAATGAGACACAGCCAAGGAGAACAAAATGAAACTCTCTTTGCTCAATACAGCAGCTGCACTAAGAGCCATTTCACACACCACACAGGGCAAACCCAAGCTTGCCACACATAACCATTTCAGCCAAATCAACTTAGGCTGCAAATACTGAGCATCACATATCTTTTTTAAGTGTCCACTTGTAGCACATCTCTCACATAAAGCAGCACTGAAAATAGCTCAGATATGTCAAGGGGCAGAGGCCAGAGATAAGATGTAAAAAACTAAAAGCCGCAGAAGAAGAGAGGTGGTGGAAAGCATGTTTAAATCCAGAAGGAGCCATTTGCAAAAGCAAATAAAACCAATAATGAAAGCACGTGTCTTGGGAGAGGAGGAAGCTGACGGGCAGGCAAACATTTCCAGGTTCTTGCAGACATTGAGAGATTGAAGAACACTTAATAATGAAGACATGTGTATTGGGAGAGGAAGAAGAAGGCAGGCAGACATTCCTGGGTTCTTGCAGCAATGGAGATCTTGAAGAACACCGATAATGAAAACACATGGATTGAGAAAGGAGGAAGAAGACAGACAAGCAAACATCCCTGGGTTCTTGCAACCACGGAGAGGCTGAAGAACACCAATAATGGAAACACATGGATTGAGAAAGGAGAAAGAAGACAGACAAGCAAACATCTCTGGGTTCTTGCAACCATGGAAATCTTGAAGATGTGTAATTGGAGAAGAGGAAGAAGGCAGGCAGACTTTGCTGGGTTCTTGCAGCTATGGAAATCTTGAAGAACACCAATAATGGAAACACATGGATTGAGAAAGGGGGAAGAAGGCAGGCAAGCAAGCATTCCTGGGTTCTTGCAGCCACGGAGAGGTTGAAGAACACCAATAATGAAAAAACACATGGATTGAGAAAGGGGGAAGAAGACGGACAGACAGGCATTCCCTGGAAGAACAGGCATAGGAAGGCAGAGACCTGAGAGAGGGCGAGGAAGGCAAAGGAAGCTTCAGGAAGGTGGAGTTGACTGCTTGGAGGAGGATAGGGGGGGAAAGGCACCTTTTGCAGCCAAACTCCCCTCCTCCCCACCACTTACCTGGGGGTCAACGCTGGTGGCAGACATCTCTCATGCGCCCTGGAAGGAGAAGGAAGAGGTGGGGAGGGGGGAGGGGGAAAGGAGGAAGGGGCGTGGCCAGGCACGGGAGCCCGGGCCCTGTGTGTCGGGGGGGGGAACGTGGAGGGAGCCGATAGAGGTGCGGGAGCGCGCGCGCGCGCGCGGTGGGGGGGTCCTCTTCCCCTCCCCGGGAGGCAGCGAGAGATGCGCGCGCACGTACCGGCGTGACCGAGAAGGGGGAAAAGGGGCTCGTTAGGGGGAGGGGAAGGGAGAGCCTCCCCCTCCCTGTGCGCGCACGCGCGCCCCCGTCCGCTCCCTCACATCGCCCGCCGCCTCCTCTTTAAAAGACGGGGGGGGGGCCCGCCGCGCGTGCGCGCCCGCCTCCTTCTCCCTCAGGGGGTGGGGGAGGGAGAAAAGCGGGGGGGGGCTGCGTCCCCTTCCCTCCCTCCCTCCCTCGAAATTGGCGGTTGGGCGGAGGGGGGGTGGGGAGAAAGGCGCGCGGTTCTCTGAGGGAAGGAGGCTTCTCGGCGAGCCGGAGGCGCCTTCGAACTCCAATGGCGGCGCGGGCCGGGCAGCGGTGACGTCAACGCCTCTGCCGCGCGGGGCATCCCGGGAAGGGAAAAGGGGGGGGGGAAGAAGCCTCCCTGCTCCGCCGCCACACACAGGAAGGGAAAGAAGAAAAATCACCTGCCGCGCATGCGTCGTGGGGAGGGCACGAGCGACGGCGGCCGTTGGGGGCGGCCTCGGCCGGCGTTGCCCCGCCCCTTCGGGGCCCGTCAGTTGTGGGCGTCTGCGCGTGTTTTTTTTAAGTTCCCGCCCAAACCGCCGTTCTCGTTCACCCGGCTGGGCGGGGTCGGCGGGTTGATTGACAGCGGGAGCAGGCGGGGCTCCGTGGCGCCGCCAGAGCCAATCGGAACGGAGAAGCGGCTGAGGGAAGGCCGCGGCCGCTCCATTTTACCTCAGGCGCCGGCGGAGGAGAGCCCCATTCGGCTCCGTTGACGGGACTCGATGCTTTCTAGCCGCGCTCGGTCGGTCTCGTGCGCCTTTTTGTAGTGGCCAGCAGGCAGGAGTGCGCCCGGTGTAGCGCGGAAGCTTCACCGGTTGGAGAAGGCGCGGAGACACCCGAAGGGCCCGTCCACCCTCGCGCAGCAGAGGCCCCCAGGCCTTTTCCCGGGAACGACGGCATGGAGGGATGCATTTGCAATGGCGAAGCAACAGAAATCAGATCCGGGGCCTGTTTCCGTGGTGGAAGAAGACCGGGGTGGGCCCTCTGGAACTTCGCGGGGATCTGTAGTTATTGGGGGCACCCTATTGTGAAAGGCCAAAAGAGAGCCAGATTTGACCAGCGCCAAAAATCTCGTTTTAAACATTGCTGCTGCTGAAGCTGCGATCATCGCTATCACTGCCTAGGAATATTCCCAGCCTTCCACACCAAGAAGAGGACGTTTTAATCATTTTTTAAAAAGGGGACCGACACCAAAAGGAGAGAGGATATGTCCTCTAAAAAGAGGACACGTGGTATCCCTGTAGGTTTTTTGAAATTGTTGCTGAGAGGTAGCAAAATAAAACAAAAGCCCAGGGTCTCCGTAAAAGCCAGATTCGGGTGGGCATCTGTGTTGGTTTGGAGCAACTGAACATGGTTTGAGTCCAGCGGCACCTTGAAGATCAGCAAAGTTTCATTCTGGCTAGAAGCTTTTGTGTGCATGCACAGTTCTTCTGATACACTGATGTACTTGGTTTTTCTCTATCAGAAAAAGTGTGGATGCACATGAAAGCTTATACCCAGAATTAAACTTGGTTGGTCTTAAAGATGCCACTGCACTCAAGCCTTGAAAACTAGTAACATTTCAATATGAGCTTTGGTGAAGTCACAGCTTACTTCAGATGGGTATGAAATTAGGAGAAAGTGGAGACAGAATATCTTCCAGCGTAGGGCTACAGCTCTGGGACAAGTTGATTCAGGACAGACAAAAAGAAGCACTTCCACAGGATCTTCACATGTGCAATTTGCTGCCCTAGATTGTAAGGGTGGCTGCTGCTTGAGGATTGGAAAACTTGATATGGAATGAGTGTTCCAGGTCCAGAGACAATAACACTGAATAAGAGAACAAAGTTTGGGTCCAGGGGTACTGGACTCAAACTATGTTCTGCTGCTTCAGACCAGCATGGCTACCCACTTGAAACTCCACGGAAGGTGCTCTTTATAAGTCTTCTGTAGTCCTCTGGTTGGGTACTTTGAAATAGGTTGCAGGACTAGCTGGACCATGGGTCTGATCCTGTAGAGTTGTTGGTTTTGATGCAACTCGCTACCCACACACAAGCCGTCCTAAACAGGATAAGATGTCAGCAAAGTTTTTATATTTATTATATTTCTATACTGCCCTCCCGTAAGGCTCAGGGCAGTTTACATAAAAGATAGGGGAGCACATTATAACCATAACAATCATAACAGTAAGAACCAGTATTAATCAACAATAGCATAACAATTAGCAATGAAATAGAACTTTTCAAACAGAACCCAAAGCGAAGGAGGTTATGCTCCACCATTCTGTCCAACATCCTCACAACAACCCTGCAAGGTACGTTAAGCTGAGAGTGTAACTGGGCCAAGCTCACCCAGCAAGCTTCCTTGTTTCACACTCTTTAACTGCTACATTACCACTGGCTTTCTGCCAGTTTGTGAGGTTCCGTTACAGCGAGCCTCTGAAGCAACTATGAAGGAAATATTTTCCGTGTACCTCTGAGGATAAAGGAACACTTACAAGCATCCTGTTCTGAAACACCTGAGGGGGAAAAAAGGAATGGAGTAATGTTCCAAAAAGACTTCCCTTTCAACATTGTATCTGAGGAAGTGCATGCACACAAAAGCTCATACTTGAATAAAACTTTGTTGGTCTTAAAGGTGCCTCTGGACTTTAAATCTGTTCCCTTTCAACAGTTTCTCCTGATTATTACTGGATGCTGCTTGGAAGGTTAATGGCAGAAGGAAGAGTTATGGCATTCTAGCCCTAACTGGGCTTTGTCTCTAGGTCAGGGGTAGTCAACCTGTGGTCCTCCAGATGTTCATGGACTACAATTCCCATGAGCCCCTGCCAGCATTTGCTGGCAGGGGCTCATGGGAATTGTAGTCCATGGCCGTCTGGAGGACCACAGGTTGACTACCCCTACTCTAGGTGACTAAACAAGATGCTGGACCAAATGGACCTTTAGTGTGATCCCTGTACATTTGTGCCTGTGTTGTCCAAAAACGCCAGAATAAATGCCTGATTTTGAGGCATTCCAAACAGACAGGCATGTTACATGAAACTGGATGGTATTAACATGATGCCTTACTGACATTTCTGAGGAATCCACCTTCAATAGACTAAAACCACTTTCTTAGGCTGGTATGAATCTAGTCTTAATAAGGCCATGGCAGATTCAGGCATGTAAACACTAGAACACTGCATGTGTTGTCTGAAGAGTGACTTACAGTAAGATGCTTAAACTAGAGGCAGATGGCTCGGTTTGCTTTGAGCAGGGTCACAGGTGACTGTTCTCATCACTCACGAGTCATTTCACAGCAGGCCGTGTTCTAGTTCTCCGATTTAGAAGACACTTTTGTCCCCTGGTGACTTGCATTATTCACAACCTGTCAAAAACGGGTGCGTTTGGCTTCACATGCTCAGAAGGGAGAAGTGGAAAAAAACACTTTTGCACAATGGAAAAAACAGATTTTAGAATTGGACTGGGGGAAAAGGGATTCTGTTCCTTTGACTGCTTCGCTCACTGAATATCTCAAAATGTCTGCCTGCAGCAAGAGGTCAGAGTAGGTGGCTTCTGGCCAGTTGGGGTGGGGGGCTAAATGATTCACAAGCCCGTGATTAAGCTCATTCTGGGTTTGGCAAATGTAATTAATTTGACTGATAAATGGAGGGGAATTATTAAGCTTTACAAGAGCAAAGATAATGGTGTGGGTTTTTTTTTCTTTAGGTACTTATTGAAGACATGCAGTTGGCATAAAGAATCCTAATGTTATGTATCCGCATTCAAACAGAATTACTTGCACATTCAGTAGGGAAATTTCCCTCCTTCACTTTGATATCTTTTTGACATTCTCTGGACTGCAAGCTGGCAAGCAGGCCGGGTGGCAAATGCCCACGACATAGTGGCAGCTCTCTTGCAGAAAATATAAAAGCCAGCCTTGATTCGGAGCTGTCTCTTGGAACACAAAGGGCTCTTGAAGGGAGCAGGCAGCAAACAAACAAGATGTGACAGTCCTTATGTTACAAGGTTAACAGGTGTCTTTTGTCCAAATAATCCTTGGTACAGCTTGAGGTCATCTTATACCTAAGGAGGAGCTGAATTAAAACCCACGAGCAGACACATGAAACTGCCTTATATTAAATAGGACCCTCGGTTAAGATCAGTATTTGCTTACTCAGACAGGAAGGGATCTCCTAAGTCCCCAGTGGGTGTCTTTCACATCACCAGCTACCTGATCCTTTTAAATAGAGATGCTGGGAATTGAACCTGGACTTTCTGCATGCCAAGCAAAGGCTCTTCTTCCCATTTTAATACTATTTGACTATGCTTTGGAATATCTGCCATATTCAGCAATATCTTTGTTTCCAGAGGAATCAGTGCTGCTCCCGACTCCAATTTCAGCAGCCAGCAAGAACCTGGGTGTGATCCTGGAGGCCTCTCTATTATGCAGACCCCGGTCACAAATGCTGTGCACCAGATATTCTATCATCTTCAGACCCATCAACTAGCACCTTACCTCTTGGTATCTAATCTAGCCACAGTGATCCATGCAATGGTCACCTCCAGACTTGTTGTTAGATGCGAAGTCATGTCCGACCCATCGTGACCCCATGGACAATGATCCTCCAGGCCTTCCTGTCCTCTACCATTCCCCAGAGTCCATTTAAGTTTGCACCGACTGCTTCAGTGACTCCATCCAGCCACCTCATTCTCTGTCGTCCCCTTCTTCTTTTGCCCTCATTCACTCCCAGCATTAGGCTCTTCTCCAGGGAGTCATGAGGTGGCCAAAGTATTTGAGTTTCATCTTCAGGATCTGGCCTTCTAAGGAGCAGTCAGGCCTGATCTCCTCTAGGACTGACCGGTTTGTTCGCCTTGCAGTCCAAGGGACTCGCAAGAGTCTTCTCCAGCACCAGCTAGCTAGCTAGCTAGCTAGCTAGCTAGCTAGATAGAGAGAGAGATAGATAGATAGATAGATAGATAGATAGATAGATAGATAGATAGATAGATAGATAGATAGATAGATAGATAGATAGATAGATAGATAGATAGATAGATAGATAGATAGATAATCCTCTCCCTCCTACTGCTGCCCTGTCCCCCCTCCCTCTGAAGAATTCTACTTAACTCAGAAATTTTGGGTGTCAGTTTGTCCTAATCAAGATATTCCTCCCCTGCTGCTTTTGGAGTCTGTTCACAAGTTCAGTGCTCTCTCCCTGGTAAATCTATCGGAGGAGAGTGGGGTTCCAGCAACAGAGGATGTCAACACCAGGCACGTACTCACAGGCACTTACTCACAGGCAGGTATGAAGAGGCCTGCTAAATAATGCCATTTCGAGCCACTTCAGCAGCCTTGCCATTCCACCCAGTAAAATCCAAGCGCAAAGTGCATTAAAAGCGCCTTATTCAGTACGCGTGAAAGCCTGAATGGTGTCTAAAATTTAGGTTAAAAACTGCTTGCCGCTTTAAAAGGAGCAATGATTGCTGAAGGTGGTTAACACTTTGGGTGGAGCGATGGGTCTTAAAAGTGGTCCCAGCTGTTCTGCATATATCTGCTCCTGGTTAGCAGTGGGATGGTGCAATAGCTGTTTAATTCTAGGCAGGCGAGTGCTTAAAAATTAGTTTTGTGGAAATACCCTGGCTGTGTATAGAGTTTAACCACTATACCGAAGTTAATTCTGTCATCTGTTGCGTTGGGAAGAATTATTTGGTGAGTGTGGTGCTGTGATTGTTGGTCCTTGCTCTTTTCCTATGTGGGCTTAACAGGGAGGGAAGGTAATGGAGCATGTGGATCTTCCTTTCACTGCTAGGACCTGGGAAAGCGCTATTATAGGGGTAGTCAAACTGCGGCCCTCCAGATGTCCATGGACTACAATTCCCATGAGTCCCTGCCAGCGAATGCTGGCAGGGGCTCATGGGAATTTTAGTCCATGGACATCTGGAGGGCCGCAGTTTGACTACCCCTGCTCTATTAAATAAATGCTCTATCCAATAAAGCTTAGCTTGAGGGTGTAAGGCTGCTAATCAAAGGATTAATAGCTATAGGGGGTTAGGCTTTACTGGGTTGTGAAAGAGGTAATGGGAGAAAGTGGGCTGCTATTTATTTCCATGCCTTGGGAAGCTTCAGGTCCCCCCCCCCCTTTTGCACACAAATTCTAAGCTAAAGGATTCTAAGTTAAAGTTAAAGACTTTTCTGGTGGCTGGTTGGTAGCCCTACTGAATGAGCCTTGCTCTTGAGCAAACTGAAGAGGGGTTCCGGATACTGCAGAATTTTAACAAGGGTCTCAAGCTATTATTAGATGCGACGCAAAACCCTGGAGAAATGTGCACGCATGCGCCAGCTTATCCCTTCTATAAAACGTCGGGCTTAAAGATGCCACTGGACTGCAGAGCCCTGTTCTCCTTCTGCTTTAGGAATCTTGCATGGGAGCAAACCCATTCTTTTCATCTGTTTTCCCATTTCTTCACCCAAGGAGTCGTTAACCTGCAGAATTCACTGCTGCAGGAATTAGTGGTGGCTGCAAACATAGACAACTTCAAGAGGGGGTTAAATAAACATATGAAGGTCCATCAGTGGCTGTTAGCTACAAGGTATAGGTGGGACACTCTGTCTGGGACAGGGATGCTCTGTGTTCTTGGTGTGTGTAGGGGGGGGGGGCACAGGGCTTCTACAGTTCTGCCTCCGCTGGTGGGACCTCCTGATGATGCCTGGATTTTGGCCACTGTGCCACAGAGTGTTGGACTAAATGGGCCATTCTCTTCTGTTTCTGGGGTGGAGGGAGATTTGTTCCTTTGGACGCTGGCTGGCTATAAAACAACCATGGGTGTACCTGCTAATTCATATCCACGTGCATGTTTTTCGCCACCGTGGCCTCCTTCAGCAGCATCCTCTCTTTGTCCTGTTTCCATGTTTTCTTCGGCTTTATTGTGCTTCCTTCTAAACTTGCTGAGCATGGTCTCAGAGCACTGGGTAGTCTTGAAGATGTGCATTTTTTAAAAAGTTCTTGTTCATCTCAGTGTCATTTTTCTTACCTTGCGTTCTCTCTCTCTCTCTCTCTTTCTCCCCAATGAGTACCCAATGCAGCTCCTACAAATGACTTTTACAATTAAAGTATGTATTTTTTCCAGACTAAAATACACAGCAACCAAAAAAGGAAGTATAGACAGCATAGTGTGTTTTGAATGTACACACTTTGAATAACACCAGGAAAGTGATGTGTGTTCATATATACATGTGGGGAAGGGCCGCTAGGGAAGTGAGCTGGGAGCCAAGGCTGAAAAAGTTTGGGAATCATTATAATGCTACAGTAATCTAGTTATTTTTCTTTTTTAAAAAAACGATTGCTTTTGGTGACTGGAGGTTGGTAATGTCTGCTACTGGAGGCCAAGCCAAGGAAAGTACAGGTAAAAACCCCGACTGGATGTTCTGTTGCCTCGATTTTTACAGCAAAAGGCAGTGAACTACAAGGAGAAACGCCTTGACTTTTTTCACGCGGAAACTGCACCCTGTTATCCATAAAAGGCAATGACCTGTAATGACTTGGATTCCAAATATTCCAAATATATTTTTAAATAACTAAAACTGCAATCAATGAAAGCAGACCACCTTTTTTAGCCAAAAAAAAAAATCCACACACCCACCCCAGTTTCCTTAATCCGTTGCCATCGGTAAGAAAGTTCTGCATTTGTTGTGTCCAGAGCTGCAATTTATTTCTTCCTACGCCAAGCAAGGTTGATAGGTAACTTTCTTAACAACCCCGTGAAAAACTATGTAGGTTACAGTTGCTTTCAATCACTCTAGGCAGCTTTGATTGGGGAAGAGGACTTTCCTAAGCATAGCTGATAACTTTATCAGTGGTTCTCAACCTTCCTGATGCCACGACCCTTTAATACAGTTCTTCATGTTGTGGTGACCCCCAACGATAAAGTTATGCCAGGGTTCTTTCACAGAAATTAAACCAAAACTGACCAATGGCGTGAAGATCCATTGTTCACAATTATATATAAACTGTTTTTTCCCCCGGGGTTTCAGTTCAGTTCTGCCTCTTGTCCCACCATGCCAATCTCGCTCTTTTCCACTGCTCCAGACACACGAACGCTCTATCTCGATCTACCCCGCAAGGTTGTTGTGTGGATGCCGCTCTCCAGGCCAAGCTGCTTGCCCTGCCGCCTCCCCCGTGAAAGGGTCGTTCGACCCCCAAAGGGGCCCCGACCCCCAAGTTGAGAACCATTGGTCTATAAGATGCTCCAGGACTTGAATCTGGCGCTTCTCCTGCAGATCCACATACCTGCCCTCTGAAAACGCCTCTCTTGTAGACCTCTTCTTTGGTTTGCGCCTTTCACTCTGCTCAATGTTGTTTCTCCGTTGATTACTTGCACTAAAACAGCAAGTGACACTTTTGAACATGTAGCACACGGGTGTGTGTCGGGGGCCTTTTGCAACCAGTACTCAAACTGACCTTTCAGCGAGGTGAGACGCGCCGTCAGAGAAACGCCTTCTGCATCACCCAGAAGCTACAGAGGACTAAACCGTCTCTTCTCCACGCTCCATCCTGTGCTAAGTATCCCTTGTGATGGCTGCGTTGGGTCTTGTGAAAGCTTTGTGGCAAGATTCCCGGGGCACAGTTGGGGGGGGGGGGAAGCAGATTGGGGCTTCTCTGTGACCCGGTATGAGAATTCTTTCTCTTCCCTGTCCAGGCAGAAGAAGAACTGAGCAGAAAAAGCAGCGATTGTCCTGCAGTTGTGACAATAGTCATCAGCTGGCCGTAGAAAAAACAGAAACCTGTTTGTCTGCCGCTCAGAAGCCCGTGGGCTATTGAGTTGGGAAGCTTTCCAGAACCCACGGTAGGCAGGGCCAAAGGGGGCCAAAGGATGCAGGCTGACAACATGAGGGACCGTCTCATTGCCACGGGAACCCAGCTGGTTGCTCGTGTGTTGACTAATCTCCTCTCCGGGAACTGGGAAATGGAGGCCAACTCGTCTTCCGGGGACATCAGGAGCAGGCAGCCACGGCTGTCTGAGCCCAGCATGCGGTCAGAAGAGGCACGGTTAAGGACCTTCCAAGGCTGGCCGTCCAGCACCCCTGTTTCTCCAGCAGATCTGGCTGCGGCCGGCTTCTTCCTCGTGGGCCCCGGTGACCGGGTGGAGTGTTTCTGCTGCGGCGGGATGTTGTACGAGTGGCTTCCGGGGGATGACCCCGTAGCAGAGCACAAGAAGTTCTTCCCTCGGTGTGCTTTCATCCGGGACAAGGCTGCAGGTGGCCAGTGGATACCCTCGGATAGGCAGCTCTGGGACTGCGTGGACGGGCAGTTTCTTGGCATGCTGCAGAGTTTGGGCATGGAAGAGGCCCTCCTGGACAACTCCCCGGAATATCCGGACATGGAGATGGAAGGCGATCGGTTGGTGACATTTAACACCTGGCCTTCCTATGCTCCAGTGTCTGCCGAGCTATTGGCCAGGGCGGGCTTCTTTTATACAGGTAAGGGTTGTGTTTCCATGTTGCATGGCAGGTCAGATATTTTGGCTTCCAGCAAATGCCAGCTAGATGCCTCTGCAAACCACAGTCTGTTCGTTTATTTGCTTCATTTATGCCCTGCCTGAGTGGGGAAATTTGGCTGGATCTAACCCCTTGTCTCAAGCCCTGCAACTGGATGCCTGTCATACTAGAAGATGAGTTGGTTCTTAGATGCCGCTTTTCTCTCCCCGAAGGAGTCTCAAAGCGGCTTACAGTCGCCTTCCCTTTCCTCTCCCTACAACAGACACCCTGTGAGGGAGGGGAGGCTGAGAGAGCCCTGATGTTACTGAAGAAGAAATGTTGGTTCTTATATGCCGCTTTTCTCTCCCCGAAGGAGTCACAAAGCGGCTTACAGTCGCCTTCCCATTCCTCTCCCCACAACAGACACCCTGTGAGGGAGGGGAGGCTGAGAGAGCCCTGATGTTACTGAAGAAGAAAAGTTGGTTCTTATATGCCGCTTTTCTCTCCCCGAAAGAGTCACAAAGTGGCTTACAGTCGCCTTCCCATTCCTCTCCCCACAACAGACACCCTGTGAGGGAGGGGAGGCTGAGAGAGCCCTGATATCACTGCCCGGTCAGAACAATTTTATCAGTGCCATAGCGAGCCCAAGGTCACCCAGCTGGCTACATGTAGGGGAGTGCAGAATCAAACCTGGCATGCCAGATTAGAAATCCGCACTCCTAACCACTACACCAAGCTGGCTCTTCCAAGCAGTGGCAGTGATATTTCTCTATTTCCAAACAGTCCCATCACCTTCCTTACCTCGTGATGTGCCCATAGAGTTTCCAGAATGAATCCTAGCTACAAAAAAACCCAAAAACAAATAACAAATGACTGGGCGCATGAGACTTCTGTGCCTCTGCTGGTCTCTGTGTTGCCGCTAAGAGCCTCAGAACGACTGTGTTTTTCAGGCGACGGAGACTACGTGCGCTGTTTCCATTGTGACGGTGCTTTGAGGAACTGGGAACGCGGAGATGACCCCTGGATGGAGCATGCTCGGTGGTTTCCAAGGTAACTTCTGTGTGGCATTTCATAATTTTTGTGTGTGTACTTCTGTTGATGTTGTTGTTCCAGGAGGTCCAAATGAATCTTGTGCATAGCTCATAATGGTTGGTGACCGAGTCTACTTTTGTGTCTACAGCTAGGGATGTGCTGAATCATCCCTGTTTTTCTTCCTTGGCTCCAGGTGAACTCTTGTCATCGAGACCTTTTATTGTTTGGAAAAATTGGTTGTGCCATTTCTCCAATAGTTTTGCTAATATTCTTCTATGCCCTGCCTTAAGGTGCTGAGACCCACACCCTGAACAGACTACAAAGGGTAGCTCAGCCTTTCCCAACTTCTTGAGAAACCTCTGAAATATTCTTCATGCTTGGAGAAACCCCAGAAGTAGCACAATTGTGCATATTAGGGTTGGGGAGCAGAGCTGTGGACATGCCCACCCGGAGCCCCTCCCCTTCCCACCCCCTCCAGGCCCATCAATGGCTACCTTGGGAGGAGGCATGGGTCAACATGACCATAGATCAGTGGTTCTCAACCTTCCTAATACTGCAACCCTTTAATACAGTTCCTCGTGTTGGGGTGACCCCCAACCCTAAAATTATGCAAGGGTTCTTTCACAGAAATTAAACCTAAATGGACCAATGGTGTGAAGATCCATAGTTCAGGATTGTGCATAAATTGGTTTTGAAAGGCCTCCCCCCCCCCCGGCCCCCACAGCCACCTCCCTGGGACCCACCAAGCGCTCTGCGAGGCAGCGAGAGTTCTTGTGGGCCCTAGGGAACCTTCCCCCCCCCCTACCATTGGTGCGGCCGGTTCCCTGGGGCTCGGCGAGGCAGCAAGAGCACCTTGCGGGTCACAGGGAAGGGAGTCTTCCCCCCCTGCAAGCGGGCAAGGAAGGAGGATGGGAGGTGGAGAGGGAGGGCTTCGCTGGCTGCACCCTGATTGGCTCTATTCCATCCCGGACAGGGAGGACAGTCTCCACCCCCAGGCCTGTTTCACAAATATATAAGAGGAACAATGGATAAGGACATTCTCCTTCCTGGTGCATCAAGAAGCCCCATGGTTCACAAAACCCTAGTTGAGACAGCCTGAGCTGGCTTCTGATGGGTCTGAAGGGATGCCGTGTCAGAGTCGTCCAGTAAACTCTTCCCAGTTGGCTACTGCACAGTTGGCTGCAACTCTCTGGTTGCTTTGTTTTCTTCCTGATCTGCGCTAGCTGTTCACAATACGCTTCAGTGTGCCTCCGCTTTTCTTTTTGGACCAAAGCAGCAGAGTTGTTTGAAGTTGCGGCCCAATGACCTACCTAGTTAGAAGAGATACTGGGAGTTGGTTTCTGCTGCTCTCAAGTCTTTCTCTTGGCAGATCAAAGCTATGCCTTGTCCCGATTCAATGGGGGACCTTACCGTGGGAGGCAGAGGGGAATGTCTGTCTTCTCTCCTGCCCCACATCACTGTCCTGTCTTGAAACAATAGCTATGTCGAAACAGGTTATCTGTTCTGGGTTGAGTGTTTTCCAGAGGTGGCTTTTCTTCCTGAATACCCATCGCCTCACGATGCATTCATGCACCTCCTAGGGTTTCCCTGGCGGCCCTCCAATGTTTTGCAAACCCGCTTGGCTCTGAAATTTCGGGAAAGATCACAATAAAGACCGAGTGGCAGCTGTGTGGCTGGATGGGGAAATATGGATTTTTTCCCCAGCCTGCCTAGCAGCCATTTTCCCTAAAAACAGTCCCCACGATAGCAATTTCATCCTCAGTTTTCATGTTTTAATTTTCACTACAGTATCATTACACCAGTCCTCTGGATCTGTAGTTTTCCAATCTTTGAAAAAAAAAAGTCAATCTCTAGCCCCTTCGAGAGACGTAAAGGGGAAGGCCGCAGACTGCAGGGAATTCGGAGAGATTGTTAAATATACTGGGATAAAGTTGTATCACTACAACAATGTTCTCGTGTTTCCTTTAAAAACAAAAGAATGCAAAATCTCTGCCACTGCAGGGGAAGGAAAACTCTCTCCCGGCAACTGGGGCAGGGAAATTGTGAAGAAACCTGTCATCAGGAATCTACAACGCTAGCTTCCGGATGGCAGCATGCAGACCAAGAAGAATAAGAAGAGCTGGGTTTTATCCCCCACTTTCCTCTACGTTGAGGAGTCTCAAAGCGGCTTCCCTTCCTCTCCCCACAACGGGCACCTTGTGAGGCAGTGGGGCTGAGAGAGCTTGAGAGAACCATGACTGGCCCAAGGTCACCAAGCTGGTTGCATGTGGGGAAGGAGCAGGGACTCAATCCCGCTTCTTCAGATTAGAGGCCACCATTCATAACCACGACACCAAGCTGGAAATGAGGAAAGCATTCAGGGAAGTCCCTGTTAGGGACACCAACCTCCAGGTGGGACCTGGGGAATCCCATAAATTAAAGCTCATCTCCAAGCTGCAGTTCCTCTGGAGAAAATGGCTGTTTTGCAAGGCAGACTCTATGGCCTTATACCCCACTGTCCTCCCCAGTCTCCACCCCTAAACCTCCTTACCCACCACCCGCCAATGGCCTATGGACATGGAACCCTAGTACCTGTGCAAGGGTTGCCAGGTTTCTGCCCCAAACCAGAGATCCGTGTCGCAGAAGAAGCAATCATGTCGGGAGGTATAAACACAGGCACATCCTCCTTTTAGTCCAAGAGAGACAGACCAGAAACAATGGGATGAAATGAATGCAAAAGAAATTCCATCTAAACATCCGGAAGAAGTTCCTGACAGTTATAGCAGTTTCTCAGTGGAACAGGCTTCCTCGGGAGGTGGTGGGTTCTCCATCTTTGGAGATTCTTAAACAGAAGCTGGAGAGCCATCTGACGGAGAGGCTGATTCTGTGAAGGCTCAAGGGGGTGGTGGTTACAGTGGATGAGCGATAGGGTTGTGAGTGTCCTGCAAAGTGCAGGGGGTTGGACTAGATGAACCAGGAGATCCCATCCAACTCTGTGATTCAGTGGGGCTGAAAGGCTTTCTGGGGCATGACTGCTTTAAATGGTAGGGTTGCCAACCTCCCGGTGACAGCTGGAGGTCTCCTGCTGTCACAACTGATCTTCAAGCAACAGGTCAGTTTGCCTGACTTAGGCTAGTTCCACAGGGCCTGCAAACCAGAGCTGTTCTGCCGGACCTACGGCTGAGGCCAGGAATGACATAGAAATTCTGACCTCCCTGCCCAAAACACCAGCCAAGCCTTCACCATATTTGACATCAGTACCGCCCTCCACTGGGAAATTAGAGAGCGGTTTTGAACCAATTTGGATGCAGGATGTTTTAAAATGTCAGTTGCTGTTTGTTTATTACTGTTTTCACATTGGTTGTTGCTTTCCATGAGCCTTTGGGGAAGTGTGGGTTAGAAATAAAAATAGAATTAGAATTGTAGAGTTGGAAGGGACCTCCAGGGTCATCCAGTCCAACCCCCTGCACAGTGCAAGAACTCACAACTACCTGCCCAAACACAGTGACCCCAATTTCATGCCCCACCAAAAATGCCATCCTAGAGGGGTGATCAGCAATTCCCTGGGTATGCAAGGAAGAGCCACGAGAGACAAACACTGGCACATCCCTTCCTGCCCATCCACTCACAGTTTGCCTACACTCATAGAATCAGCCTCTCCATCAGATGGCTATCTACCCTCCGCTTAAAAACTTCCAAGGAAGGAGAACCCACCACCTCCTGAGGAAACCTGTTCCACTGAGGAACCGCTCTAACTGTCAGGAACTTCTTCCGGATGTTTAGGCAAAAATTCTTTTGAATTAATTTCAGCCCATTGGTTCTGGTCTGAGCCTCTGCTCCATCTTCTCTAATGCAGCCCTTCAAGTATTTGAAGATGGTTCTCATATCACCTCTTAGTCGCCTTCTCTCCAGGCTGAACAGACCAAGCTCCGTTATGTAACTCAACCAGGTGGGGCCCAAGCTCCTGCAACATCTCTGCAGATGGCTTTGTTTCTAGCCAAGCTGGTGGCAGTGCAAGCCCAGGAGGTTCCAGCCAACTCCGATGCCACACTGAGGTTTAGAAGTTGTCATGTTCCTCAGTTGCTTGGGTGTCTTGACCAGGGGATGGGGCTCTCTCATGGACTCACAGAGTATTTGTGACTAACTTGGGATGCCCCCAACTCCCTTTTTAGGTGCAAATTCCTTCTGCAGTCCAGAGGGCGAGACTTTGTACGCAGCGTCCAAGAATCTTCCCTCAATACTCCCGTCGCTTCAGTGAGTACCGCTGTGCGTGAGTACAAGTTTTTGGTGTGCATTCGGGAATGATCTGGATGTCCTCACCTTTCTGACAATGATGGTAACCTTGTGGTGATTTTCAGGAAGAAGCCTCGAACCAAGCCGAGCGAGATCCCTCAAGCTCTGAAGGTTAGTTTGCATAGAATTTGTAGCTTCCCTTCTTCCTGCTGCGATCCCAGACGCACCAGGTAGCTCTGTGTTTAATGTCCAAGGCCACCGGGTTTGCTTGCAATATTACAGAGACTTCTGGGGGCAGCTCTTTTAAAAAGGGGCTGTGGACCCACATGGATTGTACACCGAAGATGTGAGGTTCGATCCTGCCATGGCGTTGTGATCACGAATGTCGGACCGGGTCAGTCCAGGCAATCAGATTGTGAAATCCCTGCTCCCTCCTGAAATTGGATGGGGGCCCGTCATAACCTTTCGGCCTAACCTACCTTGCAGGGTCATGGTGAGGACCTGGTGGAGGCAGGGAGTGAACAACTTTGGGTCCTGATTAGGAAAAGGAAAAGCAGGATATAGTTTAAAATACAAACACAGAGGCATTGGGGCCAGTTGCTGGATGAGGCCTCCATGTTTGCTTGTTACAGAGGCCCATTCCGCACACATTAGTTAATGCACTTTCAATGCACTTTAGAAGGAGATTTTCCTGTTCTGCACGGGAAAATCTGGCTGTAAAAGTACACTGAAAGTGCATTATCGTATACATGCGGAATGGGCTGAGTGAACACATGCAGTGCTCGTGAGAATAGAGGCGCTCTCTTTTTCTGAAAGGCCAAGCGTCAAAGAATTGAGGCTTTTGAACTCTGGTGCTGGAGAAGACTCTTGCGAGTCCCTTGACTGACTGCAAGGCGAACAAACCGGTCGGTCCTAGAGGAGATCAGCCCTGACTGCTCTTTAGAAGGCCAGATCCTGAAGATGAAACTCAAATACTTTGGCCCCCTCATGAGAAGGAAGGACTCCCTGGAGAAGAGCCTCATGCTGGGAGCGATCGAGGGCAAAAGAAGAAGGGGATGACAGAGAAGGAGGTGGCTGGATGGATTCATTGAAGCAGTCGGTGTGAGCTTAAATGGACTCTGGGGAATGGTAGAGGACAGGAAGGCCTGGAGGATCATTGTCCATGGGGTCGCGATGGGTCGGACACGACTTCACACCTAACAACAACAACTTTGTCCATAGCGGAGGGGCCCATCATGGGAGGAGGGTTCTATTCAGCCACAATGATCCAAGCCCTCCCGTCTCGTTACAGATAGTCTGGGAAATTTGGACTTAGCTTCCCCCCAGCTGGCCTCCATGGTGCAAAGTGCCCTCCAGATGGGCTTTCACCAGAACTTGGTGCTAAGTTTGCTGCAGAACAGATACCAGCAGATGGGGGCTGGTTATTCATCTTTGTCCGAGCTGGTCCTGGATTTGCTTCAGGCAGTGCAGGGTCAAGACAGCCAGGCAGAGAAGACGAGAGGTATGACGAACCCTTTTTACGTGGGGCTCCGTAGTGGTCTCAAAGCACTTAAGGTCCTTTATCTTTAGGGCAGGCCTGTATTGTAGGCAGGTGGCTGTTCTCTTTCTCTCACAAAAGGGGACGGGAAGCGGCTAGCCCAGCCTTTCTCAACTTTTCTTTGCCACCGAGAAACCCCTGAAGCATTCTTCAGTCTTCGAGAAATCCCAGAAGTGGGTATATAAATCCCCAAATAAATTGTGCAGAATATGGTTGGGAAGCATAGCTGCGGACACGCCCACCCAGGGCCCCTGCCCTTCCCACCTCCTCCTTGGCCATTTTGGGAGGGGAGCAGGTTGACATGACCGGATATGGTCATATCACTCAATAAATGTTTATAGAATCATAGAGTTGGAAGGGGCCATACAGGCCATCTAGTCATAGAATCATAGAGTTGGAAGGGGCCATACAGGCCATCTAGTCCAACCCCCTGCTCAACGCAGGATCAGCCCTAAGCATCCTAAAGCATCCTAAAGTTTAACAATTTTCTTAAAAATATATATAAATTAATTGACGTCCACCCTTTCAGGAAGCCTTTCCAGGGCTCTCAAGGAACCCCAAGGATTCACAAAACCCTAGCTGAGAAAGCCAGGGCTAGACTAAGGGCTTCTGGTAATGCTTCTGGTCCTAACCCAGGGGTAGTCAAACTGCGGCCCTCCAGATGTCCATGGACTACAATTCCCAGGAGCCCCTGCCAGCATTCGCGAATGCTGGCGAATGCTGGCAGGGGCTCCTGGGAATTGTAGTCCATGGACATCTGGAGGGCCGCAGTTTGACGCCCCCTGGTCCTAAGGATTAGTACTGTCGGATCGGAGAATCTTAGCTATATGCTGCTGTTTCACCTGCTGTTAGGGTTGCCAACCTGCAGGGGGCACCAGGAGACCTCCCACTATTATAATGACTCTCCAAATGACCCAGCTCAGCTCCCCTGGAGAAAATGGCAGCTTTGGAGGGTAGATTCTATGGCCCTGTGCCCTCCTGAGCTCTTTCTCTTCCCAATCTCGCCAGGGTCTACCCCCAAGAGCCAGCTTGGTGTAGTGGTTAGGAGTGTGGACTTCTAATCTGGCGAGCCAGGTTTGATTCCCTGCTCCCCCACATGCAGCCAGCTGGGTGGCCTTGGGCTCCCCACGGCACTGATAAAACTGTTCTGACCGAGCAGTGATATCAGGGCTCTCTCAGCCTCACCCACCCCACAGGGTGTCTGTTGTGGGGAGAGGAAAGGGAAGACGACTGTAAGCCGCTTTGAGCCTCCTTCGGGTAGAGAAAAGCGGCATATAAGAACCAACTCTTCTTCTTCAGTGATACCAGGGCTCTCTCAGCCTCCCCTCCCTCACAGGGTGTCTCTTGTGGGGAGAGGAAAGGGAAGGTGACTGTAAGCCACTCTGAGACTCCTTCGGGTAAAGAAAAGCGGCATATAAGAACCAACCCTTCTTCTTCTTCAGTAATCTCAGGGCTCTCTCAGCCTCCCCTCCCTCACAGGGTGCCTGTTGTGGGGAGAGGAAAGGGAAGGCGATTGGAAGCTGCTTTGAGACTCCTTCAGGTAGAGAAAAGTGGCATACAAGAACCAACTCTTCTTCTTCCTCCTCTCCTTCCTCCTCCTCCTCCTTTGAGTAGTGAAAAACAGGGTATAAAAACCAACCTCCACCTCCTCCCTCTTCTTCTATGGTGACTTCTATTTCTGACTTTTCACAGTAGACTGGAACCTGGTATTTCACAGCTGTAAGCACTAGAAACTTGTTTTTTGAAGAAGAAGAAAAAAGGAAAGAAAAAAGCCAACCTGGAGCTTGTCTCTATCACTTGACACGGCTTTGGGAACCTGCAGGTTGGAGAACCTCGAATAGAATAACCTGGCTCTTCTTTCTCTTGCACAGAACCCACTCGAAGAGAACCAGATCTGACCAGGGTGAGAAGAGAGGCAGAACCCAAGCAGCCAAGTGAAGGGGGTGAGGAGATGGGAAAAGGGGTTTCCTGGGTCTAAGGTGGCTGGTGGGTGGGAAGCAGCGCCAGGCTGGGCTGGTCGAAAGAGAACTTGGCAAGTTGTGACATGAAAGGTATCGTAATCATAAGACATAATAACAAAACCGATAAAAATAAGCTACTATAATGAAGCAAGCTGACAAGGAAGGAGCCACTGCATACTGGGCAAAACAAACGATGCGCAAGAATCTGAGCTGGCCGCACTCCTCAAACTCCGCACATCAGCAGGAACTCAGGAAGAATCAGGAAGAAATCCCACCAATTTGGTTAGCCTTTAAGGTGCAAATGGACGCCTGCTATTTCCTGCCACTACAGGCAGATTCATACGGCTCCCCGTTGTGATCTGTTTCCTGAAGGGAGGAGCGACTCACAAATGCTCCTACCCTGCCAGAGATGTTCATGAAACCCTTAGTCGATACGGTAATACTACTGGGCCAATTTCATGCACCGTTTGGGTAGAATCTGAGCCTGTACTAGAGATGCCAGCCTCCAGGCGGGACCTGGGGATCCCCTAGTTTTACAGTACCACAAAGATCAGTTCCCCTGGAGAAAATGGCAACAAAGCACTCCACTGAGGTCCCTCCATGCCCCGAATCGTGGCCATTTTCGGCCCCACCCCTAAATTCTTCCAACCCAGAGCTGGCAATCCTGTGTGGCACCAATATTCATGTGTTCGTTAGGTAACATTTTTGGCAGTAATGAGCATTGAGCATTGTGCATGCTGGGACTAGTCTGCACACAATAGATAATGCACTTTCAATGCACTTTAGAAGTAGATTTTCCTGTTCTGCACTGGAGAATCCAGCTGCCAAAGCACATTGAAAGTGCATTATCCTTTGTGTGCAGATTAGGCCCTGGATTCGGGTTCCATCTGGCCCCCTCTTCCCTTTATGAGATTGCTGGTGGGGGAATTGGATAGATTGTTAGAATTGGGGGTTTTTTTCCCCCTTTCCACCGTATCTTTTCTTGATTTGTGATTTGGATGTCTGTGTTTTATGTCTGGGGTTTGAAGGGGAGTTTTATTGGGGATTTTATTCAGACTGTTGTAACCCGCCACGAGCCACTCGGGAGTGGCGGGTAATAAATTGAGGAGATGATGATGATGCATGGCTATTGCTGACCACAAGGTGTGATGAAGGTACGTGTAAAAGTTACCATCAAGCATCTTCTTCCGCTCCCTAACTCTCTAAGTTCAGGGTTCAACTGAGGCTTAAACCAAGCCCTATGAAGATAGGCTGAGGGACTTGGGAATGTTCAGCCTGGAGAAAAGGAGGTTGAGAGGGGACATGATAGCCCTCTTTAAGTATTTGAAAGGTTGTCACTTGGAGGAGGGCAGGACGCTGTTCCTGCTGGCTGCAGAGGAGAGGACACGCAGTAATGGGTTTAAACTTCAAGTACAACGATATAGGCTAGATATCAGGAAAAAAAATTCACAGTCAGAGTAGTCCAGCAGCGGAATAGGCTGCCTAAGGAGGTGGTGAGCTCCCCCTCACTGGCAGTCTTCAAGCAAAGGTTGGATACACACTTTTCTTGGATGCTTTAGGATGCTCTGGGCTGATCCTGCGTTGAGCAGGGGGATGGACTAGATGGCCTGTATGGCCCCTTCCAACTCTAGGATTCTGTGATTCTATGATTCTATGATCCTGCGTTGAGCAGGGGGTTGGACTAGATGGCCTGTGTGGCCCCTTCCAACTCTATGATTCTATGATTCTAAACCCCATTAGCCCCCTCCAACAAGAGGAAATTTGCCATGCCAACTTGTCCCAGCCACTTCACAAGCTCCCTTCCGTCCTAGAATCTGCCTCAAACGTGGAGGATCAGCTGCGGCGCCTGCGGGAGGAGCGCATGTGCAAAGTGTGCATGGACAAGGACGTCTCCATCGTGCTCATACCTTGCGGCCACTTGGTGGTGTGTGCGGAATGCGCCCCTAATCTGAGACGCTGCCCCATCTGCAGAGCGACCATCCGGGACACTATGCGGGCCTTCATGTCCTGACCGGGAAACTGGGTAGGTAATGGAAGGAAATGCTCTTCTCCTTCATCTGAGCTGCTTGTGATTCTATAAATCGTCCCTGTTGGATGCTGAATGGAAGGAAGTCTGGCCTGGAGATCGAATAAAATTCAAGATTTTGGTTATGATCTGGGACCATCATACCTGAGGGACTGCCTCTCCCTGTACATCCCCCAAAGAGCCTTAAGATACAGCAAGCAAAATCTGCTCAAGGGCCCTGCCCTGTCCAAGTTCCCTCAACCAGTGTCAGGACCTTTTCGGTCCTGGCCCCAGCTTGGTGGAACACTCTTCCAAGTGAAATCTGTGCCCTTGTTGTTGTTGTTGTTATGTGCGAAGTCGTGTCCGACCCATCGCGACCCCATGGACAATGATCCTCCAGGCCTTCCTGTCCTCTACCATTCCCCGGAGTCCATTTAAGTTTGCACCTACTGCTTCAGTGACTCCATCCAGCCACCTTATTCTCTGTCGTCCCCTTCTTCTTTTGCCCTCAATCGCTCCCAGCATTAGGCTCTTCTCCAGGGAGTCCTTCCTTCTCATGAGGTGGCCAAAGTATTTGAGTTTCATCTTCAGGATCTGGCCTTCTAAAGAGCAGTCAGGGTTGATCTCCTCTAGGACTGACCGGTTTGTTCGCCTTGCAGTCCAAGGGACTCGCAAGAGTCTTCTCCAGCACCAGAGTTCAAAAGCCTCAATTCTTTGACGCTCGGCCTTCCTTATGGTCCAACTCTCACAGCCATACATTGCAACTGGGAAGACCATAGCCTTGACTAAACGCACTTTTGTTGGTAGGGTGATGTCTCTGCTTTTTAGGATGCTGTCTAGATTTGCCATAGCTTTCCTCCCCAGGAGCAAGCGTCTTTTAATTTCTTTGCTGCAGTCCCCATCTGCAGTGATCTTGGAGCCCTATGGAACCCCAAACAGTTCCACAAGGCTTTCAAGATGGAGGTGTTCCACCAGCCCTGTGGTTGAGGTCCTAAAGCAACATCTGCACTGTATTGGCCTCCCTGTCCAAACCTTCATCATCTATATGTCCTTTAGGGCAGGGGTAGTCAACCTGTGGTCCTCCAGATGTCCGTGGACTACAATTCCCATGAGCCCCTGCCAGCATTTGCTGGCAGGGGCTCATGGGAATTGTAGTCCACTGACATCTGGAGGACCACAGGCTGACTACCCCTGCTTTAGGGTGCAGATGACCCTCCCACTTCCTCTTACCTCCTCTCCAGCTAACAGAAGAATTGGTCAAATGTGTTTTTAAAGCATATTTAGTTATTAACGATTCTATTTTATTGGTATAATTCTTTTTTTGGGGGGGGGCATGTCTTTTATCTTGATGCAATTCTGCCCCGAGTCCACAGAGGTTGGGCAGAAAACAAATACAATAAATGTTGATAACCAATCCTGATTGCTTCCAAATCTCCAAAGGTGGACTCTTCCTCCTCCTGAGGACGCAAAAACCCAAGATGTCTCTGAATGAGAGCCGGCTACTTGGGGACATCCGGAAACTTGCCTTCAGAACTTTTGTTTTTTCCTCTTCCTGCATGCTTTTTTTTTGTGGCAAGTTGCAATCCCCCACTGCACAAGCGGCAGACGAGCTGGCTTGAGGTGTCTCCTCTCTCTCTCACCATGCCCCACGGTGACCTCAGAAGGATTTTCGTTTTCCAACAACAACAACAGCAAAAAAAACCCCTGTGTAATTTCTTACCTGAGCCAAAACATAACTAGATAACATTGTGTCTTTCTTATTTAGTAGCTTGGTCTGAAAAAAACAAAAAACCCTCACTTTTGGACTTGAATACTTTTGGAATAAAAATTTATTTTACCTTTTGGGGATCGTGTGTAGTAAATTCTCGAAAGAGCTGCAGGATCCCCGAGCTTCGTTGCCCTGTCTTGTCAGCTGCTCCTCCAAGCTTTAGCCTTTGGCTTAGATCAGCCTTTCTTGACTTTTTTTAACAATCGAGAAACCCCCAAAACATTCTTCGGGCTTTGAGAAACCCCAGAAGTGGCGCCATCATGCAGAATATGGTTGGGAAGCAGAGCTGTGGTCACGCCCCCACCCAAGGCCCCTCCCCTTCCCTCCAATCATTGGCCATTTGGGGAGGAGGGGTGGTTTGACATGACCATATATGACCCGTATATGGCCACATGACCCATTTGTTGGGTCACATGACCCAATAAATGTTTAATGGATTTAAAAAAATATATATATATATATTAAAAATTAACTTGCACCCATTCAGGAATGTCTTTCACGTCCGTCAAGAAACCCCAGGCTTTCACGAAACCCTGGCTGACAAAGCCTGGCTTGGAAGTAAGGCATTGCATAGTGAGGGTGTGTCAAACAGTGCAGAAAGATCAAATTATCGTATTGCCTCCCTTTCCAGAAAAACATACTAATATGATGATGATGATGTTATCCATTCAGTCGTGTCTGACCCTCGGCGATTCTATAGGAAATTTTCACCATAGGTTTCTGTCAATGCTTCTTTTAGTTGGTTCATGGTCATCCCTGTATCAGCTTTGATCGTGTGGAGCCAGCAGATCCTTTGGTGACCACGTTTCCTTTTGCCACTGACCATGCCGAGCATTAATGATTTTTCTAGCAAGTCTGATGGCACGATGTGTCCAAAGTAAGTGAGCTTCAGCCATAATATCTTCCCTTCTAATGATCTAGTTGGTTTGCTCCTCTCTAAATCTATCTTGTCGGTCACTTTGGCTGTCCATGGGATTCACAGCATTCCAGAACCTTCTTTGAGATCACGCTGGTCCTCGTTGGGGTCGCTCCATGAATACCCAGCGGATCAGTCCAAGGGTGCCAGTTAAGGATAAGCAATCTGTTCTTCCGCCCCCCCCCCCCCCGAGTTTTTGGGGTGTAGAAAAAACGATTGCTTATTTCTCCGACAGCCTCCCTTTCAAGAGCTAACTAGGACTAACTCCCATTCAAGAGCTAACTAGGCTAACCCTGTTTAGCCGCCAAGATATGGTGAGATCAAGCTAGCTTGGCCCGTTTTGCTAGTGCATTTGAGAAGTTCCAGGGGAAGCTCCCAACGACTGCAATCCTGCTTTTTTCCAGGAGAGAGCAGCCTTAACCTGGTAATAAAGGCAATGTTTTTTCCTAGCTGAAGAGCTGAGCTATGTGTGAGTGTGTGGGACGGTGTCCTCCCCCGCAAAATTTGTCAAACATTACCTCGGTGGGCAGGGAGGAAGTAGCATATGGAGCAGCGTGAATTTCCTTCGGCATTTCGCTGTTTCCTTGAAAGAGAAGTCCTATGTGGAAGGTGTGAATTGTCTCAATCTCAAGGGAAGGATTTAAGTACAAAGCCTTGTCAAAAGCTTTCGGGGCTGGTGGCTGTGGGTTTTCCGTGTTGTAGGTTTTTCGGGATGTGTGGCCATGGTCTGGTAGTTTCAGTCTCTGACGTTTGACCGGTAACTGTGTCTGGCATCTTCAGGGGTACGACATGGCAAGATGGAGATCTCTTGGCGCCAGAATGTGGAGTGTGTAAACAGTTGTTGGCCATTTTATTTGTGTGTGTGCGTGCAATGCACCATATTCCTGTCCAATCTTGGGAGTCTCTCAGGGGATGAACTAGAATCAGGAAGACACAGGGAAAAACATCTCCTAATGGACTTGCTAATGAACTCCATCCAGGCACAAGAAAAACACTTCCTACTGGACTTGCTAATGAACTTCACCCAGACACAGAAACAGCCCTCAGCCACACATGCCTCATAAGGTGCTTGTTGTGGGGAGAGAAAGGGAAGGCAATTATAAGCTGGTCTGAGACACCTGAGGCTAGAGAAAAGCAGGTTATAAAAGGACCTTCTTCTGGTCCTTCCACAGCTGCACTCTGTTGTTTCAAAGTAGGAAGCCTAACCTCTTAGTACTTACAGTGCCCTTCCATTTCATAAAAACGTTTATTGAAAGCCTCAAATTCTGTGTAAAATTATCTCTAGAGGGACTTGTCTGGTCCTATTTTACAAACATACATAATCATAAACAGGAAACAGCCTCCTTTCACCAGCCCTGACCTAGAGGTCCCCCAACATCTCACCTGTTGGAGCTATGGCTCCCCCTCAGCACCCTTCCTAGTGCCCACTAACAAATTTTACGCAACAGGTATGACTGTGTGTGTGTGTGTGTGTGCCAAACAGGGCTTCTGACTGCCTGGCTATACAGACTTTATAAACTCTTTGTTTTGGCAGCATCTGCCACCCCAGCACAAGGCTCTACTTACCTTCTGTCATGCGGTGAACCTGCGAAGATGCCAGAAAATATTTTTAAACAGCAAGTTCATTTTAACAAGGCGTACTTTGGCCTGAAATGCAGAAGAGTTGCTTCTGCAGTCATGCATAATCTCACTCTCTGACAGTTGGTGGCCACCTCACCTCCCTATGGAAGGTATTTTGTGGTCACACCCACAGCCCTGAATCAAAGATGCCTATAAGCACGTAAGAACACAAGAGAAGCCATGTTGGATCAGGCCAGTAGTCTGTCCAGCCCAATTCTGCCCAGGACCAGGGGCCCTCCGGAGGTCCACCACTGGGGTCTGAACTCCAGAAGCCCTCTCACTGTTGCCCCCCACAAGCACCAAGAAGACAGCATCACTGCCCCAGGCATAAGAACACAAGAGAAGCCATGTTGGATCAGGCTAATGGCCCATCTGGTCCAACATTGCTACAGACAGTGGACAACCCCCAGGGGCCATCCGGAGGTCCACCAGTGCGGCCAGAACTCCAGAAGCCCTCCCACTCTTGCCCTCCAAGCACCAAGAAGACCGAGCATCACTTCCCCAGCCAGAGTGATCCCTGTATATCTTGTGGCGAATAGCCTCTGATGTTCCTCTGCTCCATAGAAGAACATAAGAGATGTTGGGTTAGACCAAAGGCCCATCCAGTTCAACACCCTGTGTCCCACAGTGGCCAAAATTCAGAGGTCCACAAGCAGGGCCAGAACTCCAGAAGCCCTCCCACTGCTGCCCCCTCCCCAGTCACCAGTTCATCCCTGGGCCAGACAGTGTCCCATCTAGACCTTGTGGCTGATGGGCCTCTCCTCCAGCTGTTCATCCAAACCCTTCTTGAAGCTCAGATGGGTGGGGCCTCACTGCACCAGTCATCTGGGGGCTAGCCAGAGGAGAGAACAACCGGCCCTGAACTGGCTGAAAGGTCCAATAAGCCTGCTGTATTGAAAGCATTAATTTATTAGACGAGTAACAAAGAACAGAGAATCATGCTAATTACAAAAAAAAAAAGGTTTTCTAAAAGAGTCCAAGGTGGAGGAGTCCTCGGTAGAAGACAGTTCCCTTCCAATGCTCAGCGGTTGCTTCTGGATTTGTTTATGTGCCCCCCTGAATTGCCCCCAGGCTACAAACAGCTGCGTGATCCACAGGAGAAGCCAGATCCTAGAGCTGAATTTGGGGCCGGGAAAAGCAGAAGCTCTCTGGGCAGACTTGCGGGGTGCTGGCGGTGGATAGGTGGTAGTGTGCGCGTGTTGCTTGGACTCCTGCCAGGCCGGGGATCGGGGCCCTTTGCAGCCGCCGTGGCTGTTAGATGACCGAAGGGAGAAGGCCGTCGGCTTGATAGAATATCTGACCAGTAGATAGTTCAGTGCCCCAACCACAAAACTGAACAGGGATAAAATCTGTGCTCGGGAGTTAGGGAAGTCTCTCGTGATATGACCACTGCAGATGCTGTTTACATCAAAGGCACATGCGATGGAGAGAGAACCATGACACAACAGCTGCTATGAAAGGAAAAGGGTGTGGAGTATTATGGGCTGGCTTCGTTGCAGGTCACAAACCACCAACGTAAGAAGAGCCCTGCTGGATCAGGCCAATAGTCCATCTAGCCCAGCATCCTTTCTTGTACAATCACCACGTTCTTCTGGAGATGTTGCCTCCTGGCACTGGGATCCAGAATTTTAGTGCGTCTGAATGTGAAGATTCCCCTCAGTCAACATGGCTAGGAGCCGCTAACGGACATATCCTGGGTCTCCACCCAATCCCCTTTTAAAGCTGCTGATTCACGTGGCCCTCCCTGCACCCTCCAGCAAGAAATTCCACATTTTCATCATTCTGTGTAAAGTGGTATTTCCTTTTGTCCATTCTGAACCTACTGCCCATCAGCATCATCGGATGCCCTCCAGTTCTAATATTTTGGGAGGAGGAGATGAAAGTTCTCTTTGTTAACTCTCACCACCCCGGGCGTAACTTTATAAACCTCTCTCAGGTCCTCCCTTAGCTGTCTCTTTTCTGCCCTCCCAGGGAAGGGGCTCCAACCCCCTCATCTTCTGAGTTGCCTTCTGCATTCTCAAAGGCCAGGGTCTTCAGGTGGTGGTCGGGGGGGGGGGGAGCCTGCTGCGTGCACAGACTTCCCACCGGGCCAGCCTCTAAAATCAAGTTACATACAGTTGAGTGATAAAGGGAGGCTCAGGTATGGGGTTACCTGCAAAAGGCACAAGAGGCCTTTAGCATTCAGATCGGGCCAGTGGGGAAGAGGAGGGCTCATGTTCCACTTGCTCTAATTGTTTGTGTGACTGCAGCAGCTCCAGGGAATTCGGGGCACGGGGCAATAAAGATAAAATCAGTTGCTGGGAAGGAGCGGTAGAGATGGAGGCAATTGCGGGAGCAAGCTGAGGGAAGCTTTTACTCAAAAGGGAAAAGGTACGCAGGGTTGTTGTTGTTTTTTTTTACAAGTATGCCTCTAAGCCAGCCTTTTTCAACGTTTCGACCCTGGAGGTACCGCAGAAATGTTTTCCAGGCTTCCCGGTACCAGGAAGTGATGTCAGCTGGCCACGCCTCCCCGACACGCCCCTGGAAGTGAAAGGAGCCTTGGGGGGGGCAAAGGTTGAAATTTCCTGGGGCCCTCCCCTTCCCAACCCCTCCTGCCCAAATCAGGGTAGCATTTTTTTTCACTCTAAAAAATTAGAACTTTTCCTTTAACAGAATGACAGGATGCTCCCCAGCTGCCATTTTGACCCCCCCCCCCCAAACACACACACCACAGTAAAATTGGACGGGCCTTTGTGGTACCCTATGGCACCTCAGTACTGTGGCTGGGAAACCCTGCCCTAAGCAAAATTTGAGGGTGTGGTTGGGTCCCCGAAGTTAATTGTTTTGGCAGGGCTGGCTCATGCTTGGAGACTTTACACTCTTGGAGACTTCGAGCGATAGGGTTGTGAGAGTCCTGCATAATCCAGGGGGTTGGACTAGATGACCTAGGAGGTCCCTTCCAACTCTAGGATTCTATGATTCTAGTGGCTGCACCTGCTTGTAGACCTCACCAGAAGTAGTGTGGAAACCTGACCCAACTCTGTCTACTCCTGCATAATGGGACCCCACAATCTCCCATCATTTCTGTGGAAGGAGGTATCAGAGAAGGTTTTAATGGTGCATGTGATGAATGAGCGCTTAATGCTCGCGGTCTGTAGCACACTAAGCTAGCATAGTACTGTGGTTGAGAGCGGTGGCCTCTAATATGGAGAACCGGGTTTCATTCCCCGCTCCTCCACATGCAGCCAGCTAGGTGACCTTGGGCTAGTCGCAGTCTTGTTAGAGCTGTTCTCACAGAGCAGTTCTCTCAGAGCTCCCTCAGCCTCACATACCTGACTGTTGAGGGGAGAGGAAGGGAAGGCGACTGTAAGCTGCTTTGAGAAACTCATTTTGGGCAGTGAAAAGCGGGGTATAAAAACCCACTCTTCACCATCCAAGATGCATTTTCTTCTGTGCAATGGTATAGGAAGACGCAGGTCTCTAACATGAGTGCTGATACATGTGGAATTGGGGAGACCATAGCTGTCTCGAACGAGGACACTGGACGTCTCCGATCCCATGCCCAGCTTCTCTGAGATCTCCAGGGATGGTGCTGAAGAGGTTTTGAAATGTCTGAGCAAGCTGGGCTTACTTGATAGGAACCTGCTCTTCTTACAAACGGCGCAGTTGAGATGGGTCATTTCTACTGTGAATTCAGCTCCGTGGAAGAGCCTCCGCTTGGCATGCAGAAGGTCCCAGGTTCAGTCCCCGGCATCTCCAGTTAAAAAGGACCAGGCGGGAGGTGACGGGACCAACCTCGGCCTGAAGCCCGGGAGAGCAGCTGTCAGTCTGAGTATACACCGACCTTGTTGAACGAAAGAACTGATCCCGTCTAAGACAGCTTCATCATCTTACTTTCTCCCCTGAACGACCATGTTTATCCGATTTGTTTTGTCAGGTTCGTCCAGTTTAATTTGCCGGGTTATGCGAAAACACATTTTCCTTCTCGATGGGGTGGGACGAATCGGTGGTCGGATACCTCCCAGGGGCCCGAAACCCGACGAATGTTCTACTCAATTGTAGATTTCCTGGGACAGGAACTGGTGGGAGGGATTAGCGGTTGAGAAGTGGATCCTAATTTTCCTATGACACCGAGAGAAAATAACCAAGGATCCTGAATCAGACGCTGCCCCTCGTCTGCTACGAGGAACTGCAAAGTGAGAGTCCATTTATAAGAACGAAGTATATATGCCCTATAATATCCAAAGATTTTGCTGGCTGCTTTGGTGGGTGGTTTCCAGGAAGGGAGAGCTGGTGGAATCAAATGGAGATCTCCCCCCCCCTTGAAAAAAATGCTTTGTCTCTGGTCCTCAATGGAGTTTTGGGGGTGGGGATGCGATACACTTTCCCCTGAATTCATTCACAGCAAAAACTGCAGGTCCTTGAACGGCCTGGGCGGTTCAGAAGGCCAGCAAAACTGATATTTCGGCCTTGGGGGCGGCTTGAAAAGTACAGCTGTTCCGCCAGCGTCCTCCTAGGTGAGGCACATTTCGTGTCGCTTCTGCCGCACATCTGGGCAGCCGGCAAGCAAAAGGTGATCCTGCAGCTCTTGGCTTCTGCCCGATCCGGCCTCTGGATCACTTTCACTTACGCAGGCCTGCAGAAAAGGAGGAAGGAGAGCAAGGAAGTGGGGTGAGGAGACATATTGCAATGGAGCAAATCTGGATTTGGGACAGCTCTCCCAGCCAGGGGTAGTCAACCTATGGTCCTCCAGATGTCCATGGACTACAATTCCCATGAGCCCCTGCCAGCATTTGTCCATGGACTACAATTCCCATGAGCCCCTGCTCCTGCGTTTGCTGGACTGGCTCCAGATTGGGTTTGTCTTCTTAAGCACCATTTGTTATTCATAGTGTGCCTTCAAAGCAGCTCCCTTATGCTGTATTGGTAATCTTGACAACAGTCCTGCATGGCAGGCCAGTATTCGCTTTGGAAGTAGTAATTACGGGTGGGAACAGAGGAGTTCATATCGCACCTTTGCTCTGAACTCTTCAGGAAGCCTATGGTAAGCTTCTGTCTGTCTCAGTGCCTCATGTAAAAATGGAGCATAACCTCACGAGCCTACCTAACAGCTCCAGGGGAGTCAAACTGCAGCCCTCCAGATGTCCATGGACTACAATTCCCAGAAGCCCCTGCCAGCAAATGGGAATTGTAGTCCATGGACATCTGGAGGGCCGCAGTTTGACTACCGCTTAGATGATGAACGTGAAAATCTTGGATTACTAATGCATAAATATATGCTCTGACCCATCATAAGAGTATTATACGCCCCAGGGCAAAACAGTGCACTGGGGGTCTACCTGCAGAAGCACTCACAGGAATAAAAATGTAGCTTATCAATAAAATTAAGCGTAGATATATTGGTACTGCCCAAAAGTTTCTTTTTCTAATAGGCTCTATTTATGCTTCTGCCCACCTTTCATTAGAATTCTTGGAACCCAAACTCAAGTCAATGAGAGATTTTAGCACATAGACATTCTTACATTATATTTATTCTTAATCCAAACTGTCTACCGCACTGATTCATTTCTGTCTAGGTCTACATGCTATAATTTTCATATCTTATATCAGCCTTTCTTGACTTTTATATTGTTGAGAAAGCCCTGAAACCTTCTTCAGGCTTTGAGAAACCCCCTTTCGAAAAGGCACAATCAGGCAGAATATGGTTGGGAAGCAGAGCTGTGGACACGCCCACCTAAATTGTGGACACGCCCACCCTTTCCCTTCCCTTCCCCCCCCCCCCCCCGGGTCCATCATTAGCCATTATGGGAGCACAGGTCAGGTTGACATCAGCACGTATGTTCATATCACCTGAAAAATGTTTAAATTTTTTAGAAAATATATAAAAATTTAATTAACTCCCACCCATTCGGGAAACCCGTCTAGGGCCATCCTCGGGGTTTCACGAAACTCTGGCTGAGAAGACCGGTCATATATAAACATTCACGCATCACAAAGAGCCTAATGCTGGGAGCGACCGAGGGCAAAAGAAGAAGGGGACGACAGAGAATGAGGTGGCTGGATGGAGTCACTGAAGCAGTCGGTGCAAACTTAAATGGACTCTGGGGAATGGTGGAGGACAGGAAGGCCTGGAGGATCATTGTCCATGGGGTCGCGATGGGTCGGACACGACTTCGCACCTAACAACAACAACAAACCACAAACTATCAAGCAATACATAGATGAGCACAGAGACCTTATGCTCGTGGGGCCCTGGAGCAACTGTCCAGCATGCCTCTGTGCTAAGACAGCCCTAGCCTGCTCTGATGGGCCAGGACAGCCTGATCTCACAGGCCAATCAGGGTTGCCCCAGTTGGTATTTCTCAGCCAGGGTTTCATGGCCTGGAAGGCTTTCCCGAATCAATGAGAGTTCAATAATTTTGCATCGATATTTTTAAATTTGTTGAACATTCATCGGGTGAGAGGACCATATATGGCAGCAGTTCTCAACCGCCGCCGCTCCGCAGCTTCTACAGCAGGGGTGGCAGCAGCACACATGCGCACATGCGGCAGCGCGCATGCGCAGAGGCCGCCATTGCTCCTGCTGCAGGGGTTGCGGAGCGGTGGCAGCAGCCAGAGCGGCAGCGGCATGGCGCTGGCCTCCTCCACGCCACCTCCGTGCCACTAGTGTCACAGGAGCAGCGGCGGTGGTGGCAGAAGTGGTGACGGCAGCATGGTGCTGGCCTCCTCGGTTCCGAGGTGGCACAGAGGAGGCCAGCGCCATGCCACCACCACCGTGACCCCCCCAGGAAAGACCAAATGACCCCACAAGGGGTTGTGACCCCCAGGTTGAGAACTGCTGATATATGGTCCTATCGACCCACCCACCCCCTCCCAAAAGGGCCAATGAAGGGCCTGGAGGGGGTGGGAAGGGGAGGGGCCCAAAGTGGGCGTGTCCACAGCTCTGCTTCCCGACCATATGCTGTAGGATCGCGCCACTTCTGGGGTTTCTCGAAGCCTGAAGAGTGTTCCAGGGGGTTTCTCAAGAGTAAAAGAAGTTGAGAAAGGCTGGGTTAGATCCATGGGGTGCCCTTTAAACGCATATGCAAGTGCTTTTCCCTCCCTGCTTCGGCTTCTGTCCACCTTCTGGGGTTGTAAATCAAGCAGCTGCCGAGGAACCTCCAGGGGCTCTGCATACGCCCTCCTTCCAGAAACCTCCTGTACGGAAAATCAATATTTAATCTCTTACCCCATCCATCCAAATGAGATGGCAGTTGGGAAGGAATTAAATCCTAAATTCCAATCTCCCCTCCCCTCCCCAGTGCACCTTAATTTTAGCATGCAGGGGTTATCCTCATCCTGCATGGGGGATTCACAAAGTTCGTGATCCTTTGTACTGGCGACGGGGAAGAAAAAGTCCGGTGAGCCCCAAATGTCTCCGAGGGGGAGGAAGGGTTGCTTCAGCACTAAGTTGTAGCTGCTCGCCTCAATCTGCCATATGCCCTGTTGTCAAAATGTTACAGCTGCAGGGGTAGTTTTCATTGAGGTAGTGAAGAAAGTCAACCCCTCATAGATTAAGGTTCTGTGGCTGGGTACAATCATAGAATCCTAGAGTTGGAAGGGACCTCCTGGGTCATCTAGTCCAACCCCCTGCACTATGCAGGACACTCACAACCCTCTCGCTCCTCCACTGTCACCTGCCACCCTCTTGAGCCTTCACAGACTCAGCCTCTCCAGGTAGAAGGAGACAGGAGCAGGAAGCACACCTCCCCTGCCTGGATGGGGTGCAGCTTACGGCTGTGCCTGCAGCCAGGAATCTGAGGGTGATCTTCGATGCCTCCTTATCGAGGAAGGATCAGGTCACAAAAGTAGTCCAAGTGGCATTCTTCCATCTACACCAGGCACGGCTACTAGTGCCCTACCTGTCCTCGGACCACCTGGCCACGGTGATCCATGCAATGGTCACTTCCAGACTAGACTTCTGTAATTCGCTCTATGCGGGCCTGCCCTTGCCTCTCACCCAGAAATTGCAGTTGGTGCAAAATGCTGCTTTTAAGAGTCCTCATGAGGTCATCTTGGAGGGCCCATGTCCAGCCTATGCTGAGGCAGCTGCGTTGGTTGCCGATCAGCTTCCAGATCAGGTTCCAGGTTTTGGTAAGGCCATTTGAGGCTTGGGTCCCACCTATTTGAGGGACCGCTTGTCTCCTTATGGCCCTCGCAGGGCTCTTCATTCTGTGGGTAGGAATCTGCTGCTTGTCCCTAGACCCTGGGAGGTACACATGGCCTCGATCATGGCCAGGGCCTTTTCAGTCCTGGCCCCAACCTGGTGAAATTAGCTCCCGGAAGAGCTAAGGGCCCCGCTGGAATTATCAATGTTCCACAGTAAAATGGACCTCTTCTGCCAGGCATTTGGTTGAGGCTGGGCTCCCTCTCTGTACAGGACTATGGACCTCTGTTGGGCCAAATTCTTTCTGAAGCTACCTCCTGAAGGGTTGACAGCTATGCATGGGGGGGGGGGGTTGGGGGAGTGGGGAATGGAGTGGGTATCCTGCAGACAATGATTTACCCCCATCTGGATTTGTGTGGGTATTGTTTTTATGTGGCGTTTTTAAATCTTACGTAAACCACCACGAGCTGGTTTCATAACACAAGGCCCAGAAATTTGTTCTTGATCGTATCTGTTATGTTCCATTCTCAAGGCCAGGGACAATAGTTATATCACGCCATTGTTTATGTTGCCAGAGGACTGAGAAAGAAGGGGAAATTGCCTTTGGTAACCATTTCCCGGTGACTTGGCATAATGGCAATGGGGTGGGGTCCTGTGGGATGTGCAAGGGGGTGGAGACCCCAGGTTATTGGTTTGACCCAAAATGCATCATCTTTCCCGGCCTTCAATGGAATATTATAAAGTCTCATGCAATCCTTTGTTCTGTACACAGATTTGGGGGAATTGGGATATGCTCGTTGTGTCTGTATTTCTGCTGCAGTAAAAATATAAAAGGTTTTACTCTCAGTGTGATTGTTGCGACAACAAAGGGACCTAATTTGGACGTTTGGCTATCAACCTGGTGTAGGGTCAGAATCAAATAAGGAAAAACTACTGGCACAGAAATGTAGCATGAGAGAAGGATAGACTGCAGATCTTTTCCCTGAGTGCTAGCTTTCTTGGTGAGGGCTTTGTGTGTGTGCGTGTGTGGGGGGGATTTTATTGTACAGAGGAATATTCAGTTATAGTTTGCAGTGGTACAGCCTAGATCAGGGGTAGTCAAACTGCTGCCCTCCAGATGTCCATGGACTACAATTCCCAGGAGCCCCTGCCAGCATTCGCTGGCAGGGGCTCCTGGGAATTGTAGTCCACGGACATCTGGAGGGCCGCAGTTTGACTACCCCTGGCCTAGATCACGGGAGATAGTTCCAGGTTTGTAGCCATGTTAGTGAGCTTGCTGTTGTGTTTAAGAGCTTGGCCTCTAATGTGGACAGCTGGGATTGATACCCCGTTCCTCATCCACGTGAAGGTAGCTGAGTGACCTTGGCCTAGTCACAGTCCTGTTAGAGGTGTATTCACAGAAAAGTTCTGTCTTGAGCTCTCTCAGCCCCACCTACACGCTGTGAAGTAGGTGAGGCTGAGAGAGCACTGAGAGAACTGTAGTGGCCCAAGGTCACCGAGCAGGGCTCATGTGTTTCAAAGGGGCTTATAATTGTCTTCCCATCCTCTCTCCACAGCAGACACATTAGGAGGTAGATGAGGCTGAGAGAGCTCTGAGAGGACTGAGATTAGCCCAAAGTCACCTAGCAGACTTCAAGTGCCTCACAGTAGCTTACAATCCCCTTCCCTTTCTCTCTCTACAACAGACATTCTGTGAGGTAAGTCACGATGAGAGAGCTCTGAGAGAACTGTGACTGGTCTGAGATCAACCAGTTTACTGCATGTGGAGGAATGGGGAATCAAGCCCAGTTCTCCAGATAAGAGGCCGTCGCTCTTAACCATGACACTACGCTGGTTCTTGATGATTGCAGGGTATATTTATTCTGCTCTGGTTCGGCCTCACTTGGAGTCCTGTGTTCAGGTTTGGGCACCACAGTTGAAGAGGGATGTAGACAAACTGGAGCGTGTCCAGAGGAGGGCAACAAAGATGGTGAGTGGATTGGAGGTCAAGACATATGAAGAAAGGCTGGAGGAGCTTGGTCTGTTTAGCCTGGAGAGGAGACTGAGAGGGGATCTGATCACCATCATCAAGTATTTAAAAGGCTGCCATGTAGAGGATGGAGCAGAGTTGTTCTCTCTTGCCCCGGAGGAACAGACCAGAATGAATGGGATGAAATTAATTCAAAAGAAATTCCATCTAAACATCCGGAAGAAGTTCCTGACAGTCCGAGCACTTCCTCAGTGGAACAGGCTTCCTCGGGAGGTGGTGGGTTCTCCATCGTTGGAGATTTTTAAACAGAGGCTGGAGAGCCATCTGACGGAGAGGCTGATTCTGTGAAGGCTCAAGGGGGTGGCAGGTGACAGTGGATGAGCGATAGGGTTGTGAGTGTCCTGCATATTGCAGGGGGTTGGACTAGATGACCCATGCGGTCCCTTTGAACTCTGTTATTCTGTGATTCTAGAAAACAATCAAAATATTTCTTGTCCAGTGGCCTCCCCCTTGTGATCTTTACAGTGGTCCAGATATTCTAATTACTCTGTTCTCCACTACATAATTCATTCTTATCATTACTCCATATCCCGTATTAAACTCCTCCTCACCTCTATGTGTCGACTGCCACATATTAACTATGGCCATGAATCTATAAAAAATTAAAATCCATTATATATCTTTAATGGCCGTTTCCTTGGAGAAGAAAAAGGTGGCTTTGGAGAAGGGAATCTCTCTGGCAACACATCCCTGCTGCACACACACACCCCTCCGGCCACTACTACCCCCCCCCCCCAAATATCCAGGAATTTCCCAACCTGGAGTTGGCAAGGCTGTCACGGTGACTGAACCAAAACATCTGCCGTGTAGGCTGCAGAACATGCATGTGAGAAATGGACCTTTCCTTGGAAAGCAACCCCCCCCTCCCTGGTGCTCAAATTGGGGACAGGAGGTTCCAATTAAGCAGAATAGCTCACTTTTCACTACCAGGAGTCTCAAAGTGGCTTACAGTCGCCTTCCCTTTCCTCTCCCCAGAACAGACACCCTGTGAGGTGGGTGAGGCTGAGAGAGCCCTGAGATTACTGAAGAAGAAGAAGATTTGGTTCTTATAGGCCGCTTTACCCGAAGGAGTCTCAAAGCAGCTTCCAATCCTCTTCCCTTTCCTCTCCATGTGAAGTGGGTGAATCTGAGAGAGCCCTGATATTACTTAAGAAGTAGAGACACCCAGTGAGGTAGGTGGGGCTGAGAGACCTCTGACATGACCGCTCGGTCAGAACAGCTCCAAGACAGCTGCGACTGTTTCAAGGTCACTCAGCTGGCTGCATGGAGAGGAACAGGAAATCAAACCTGCCTCACCAGATTAGAAACTGCCGTTCTTCACTGCATTTTCTGAAGGTAAGGGCTGTTCGCAGGTGGAACATGCAGCCACGGCAGGTGGTTTGGATGAGCACCTGTCAGGAAGGGGTGATTTTTTAAGTCTCGGAGAAGGTGGGGGTGCTCTCTGTCTCCGTCAAAGCAACTGCTTCTTGCTGTGCATCTCAAATTGGCTGCCAGCTCCCACCGTCTATCTCCTCCCCCCTGGTTTTTAAAGCTGAAGTTTTCCCTGGGGACGGGCCCTTTTCCTGGCAGGTGGTTTCAGCCACTTAGCTTGGATGACCCCGGCCTTCTCTCCCCCTAGCTCCTCAAGCGCAAGTTCTCCAGGGAGGTGGGCCCTTCTTTTCCGAATTAAGAAATGTGGCTTCAAAGAAAGGGAGAGGTGAGAATTCAGAGGAGGGGAAGCAAGCAGGAAATGCAGTGATATGAATCCCTCCCCCTTCCCCCAGCCCTGTCTGCATACGTAAAATCCCTTGCTGCTCATGAAAGGCTACATTAATTTAACTCCTCCCAAATGCTCCCCCTTGTGTGGACCATGTGGTCCCCAGATTAGTGACAAGAATGCAAATGAAAGACAGGGGGCCTGTGGAATGCGGCTGCAGCAGTCCCACCGCAGGAACGCAAGGCCCGGGCAGTTGTAACTCTGCCCACTGCCAGCAAGTTTCTGGCCAGGATCTAAGACCATCAGCCCTCCTGCATCAGGGTGGTGTTCCACCTGGTCCAGCCTCCTGTCTCACTCAGTGGCCAACCAGTTCCTCGGGAGGGCCAACCACAGGGCACAGAGGCCCAGGCCTTCCTAAGAACACCAGAAGAGCCCTGCTGGGTTTGGGCAGGAGCTATCTAGAACAGTATCCTGTCTCAGACAATGGCCAATCAGTTCTACTGGAGGTCCAACCACAGGGCAGAGAGGCCAAGGCCTTCATAAGAACATAGGAAGGGCCCTGCTGGATCAGACCAGTGGTCCATCTAGACTAGCCTCCTGTCTCACCCAGTGGCCAACCAGTTCCTCTGGAGGGCCAACCACAGGGCAGAGGCCGAGCCTTCATAAGGGATGTCAGAAGAGCCCTGCTGGATCAGACCAGAGGTCTATCTAGTCCAGCATCCCATCTCACCCAGTGGCCAACCAGTTCCTCTGGAGGGCCAACAACAGGGCAGAGAGGCCGAGGCCTTCATAAGAACATCAAAGGAGCCCTGTTGGTTCAGACCAGGGGTCCATCTAGCCCAGCCTCCTGTCTCACACAGGGGCCAGCCAGTTCCTCTGGAGGGCCAGCAACAGGGCAGGGAGGCCGAGGCCTTCATAAGAACATCAAAGGAGCCCTGTTGGTTCAGACCAGGGGTCCATCTAGTCCACCATCCTGTCTCACACGTTAGCCAACCAGTTCCTCTAGAGACCCAACAGCAAAGCACAATGGCCAAGGCTCTCTCCTGATGTTTGCCTCCTGGCACTGGTATTCAGCTGCCTCATACACCTCGAGGCATGCCTAAAGGATTTCAGCAAGATCCCTGAAATGTCTCCGGATTCCTGTTCTCGGATCCTCGTGATCCTGGCGCCAGCCCCGGAGTCCCCCCCACCCGAGGTCAACCGAGCCATACTTACAGGTAGGTCTGCTTGAACAAAAGGTTGGAGGGCTTTTCATTGACATGGTAGAGAGGGAATGGATCAAATCCACCAATGAAATCAACTGAAAGAAACAAAATCACAACTCAAACCATAACGATGGAGCAATCAAAAGAAAGCAAAGGGGGTGGTGAGGATGGCCAACAGGGAAAGCAAGCCACGAGACCATGAGAAGGGAAGTGATGGGAAAAGGGGGGGGGAGGGGACCTCCGACCACAACCGAAGACACAATTCAGCCATGTTTGGGTACACACAGATCCTAAGGAGACAAACATGGCTAGTTTCCGCACAGGTGCTTTGGGTTCATTTTGAGACTGAAAGAGCTGCAATCCCCACCCCTTTTAAGCCTGGGGGCCCCTGTGGGGATCTTGACCCCGAAGGGTAGGTGCGACTGCAAAATGGCTGCTGCTGCAGGAGGCAGAGCAAAGCACAAAATGGCTGCCACAGGAGGTGGAGTCTCACGTACCCAGGAATCCCAAGCGCCAGGGGGAGGAGTCCGGGAAGGAATGCAGCCGGCATGGCTGGGGCAGCTCCAGTTAAAACAACATTCTTTTAATCGGAGGGGCGATCCGATCTCCGGTGGCCAATCAGAAGCCCTACTTCGCAAGAGCCCCACCTACCCTCTAAAAACTATTGGTGGGCAAAAGGCACCACTCTGGTGACCAGGGCTCAGATCTTCCACACCTGTGAACTGTCCTGTATTTCCCCACCTTTTCCACGGTCAAAGTGGCATGGATGATGTGCAGAGTAAAAATGGATCCCCCCCCCCCAGTCCTACCCACGTTGGGACCCTTTCCCCTGCATGCTCCCCACATCCGCCGCTTGCCTCCCCCCTGTGTCAGAAATGTCGCTATAGTTTATGAATGGGGGTGCCCCAAAATCTTCTGGTGGTGCAGGGGGGGGATGATGGCCATGGGGGTATCAGGGCAGGGACACTGTGTGGGAAACCTGCCATGGAGATCTTCCACAGTAACAAGAGCCTCGTCATTGTGTGGGAGCACCCACGTTTAGCTAGGCCAGATCAGTCCTGGAATTACTTGGGATTTCTTGTCCCATTCTCTGCTTTTCCCTTTTATCCTCGTAGCAACCCCGTGGGGTTGGCTGGTTTGTTTGTTTGTTTACGTATTTATATACTGCTGCACTCCATTTGGACTCTCTTACCCCACAGGGATGGGCATGAACATGGAAAATGCGGTTCGTTTTGTGGCCAAACCGTGAACTGAACCTGGAGGCCCGCCAGTGAACCAGACTGGTTTGCCGTTCGTGAATCTGCAAACCCCTTCGAAAAGGACCTCTTGAAACAGGGTTTGTAGAAAGCCTCCCCCAAAAGCCCCTGAGCAATGGACAGCAAGCCACTCGGCTGTTCCTGGCTGGTTTGTGCCGTCTCTTCAAACTTTGTTCTGTTGATTCAGATCAACATGGCGACCCACCTGAATCTATAGAAGATGGCATTTGGGTAGGACGGACTCTATGACATTTTATCCCTCTGAGGTCTCTGCCTTCCCTAGGACACTTCCGCAAACCCCCAGGAATTTCCCAACCCAGATTTGGCATCCCTACCTTAAGGAGGGAGGTTTCAAACTTGACTTAAAGGGGTGGAAGGATGAATGCTAGAGAGCCAGTGTGGTGTTAGTGGTTGAAGAGCGGCAGCCTCTAATCTGGAGAGCCAGGCTCCTCCCCATGCAGCCAGCTGGGTGACCTTGGGCTGGTCACAGTCCTGTTACAGCTGTTCTCCCACAGCAGTTCTCTCAGAGCTCTCTCAGCCTCACCTATCTCACAGGGTGTCTGTTGAGAGGAGAGGAGAGGAGAGGAGAGGAGAGAGGAGAGGAGAAAGGTGTTTGCAAGCCGCGTTGGGGCTCCTTCAAGTAGTGAAAAGTGGGCTTGAAAGGAACTCACTCTTCTTCTTCTCCGGCTTGCCTTGTTGTTTCTAATGCCCCTCCTTCCTCTGCCCCTCCTCAGGGTGCTCTGCCTAAGCACTCGACAAATGTGCTTCTGCCCCAATAATCGCTTCCCGCTTCCTATCAAAGGAGCCTTCTAAAAAGTAGCCCACAAAGGGAAGAGAAAATGAAAAGGCAGGCTCCAATTTGTTCGGGTCACTGCAAAGTCTCACCACGGAGAGTGTGAAATATTGATGTTTGTCGATGTTAATTATTGAGGATGGCATTTGGGGCTTGGAATCCAGGAAGAGGGGAGGAGAGCAGATTGGATGGGGCTGGGAAAGGAGGCCTGAAATTAGGCATCGTGAATTGGTAGATCAATCACACACACACTCTACACACACACACACAGGCATCTCTTTTTGCATTCAATTTGTACTGAGTTTTTCCTTGAGATATACAAACTTTACACAGGCTTATATAAATATATACCTCCATGGTGGGATCTAGGCTCCCTAATTCAAAGGTTTTAAATTCCAAATGGACTTGCCTACATTAAACAAAAACAAAAATCATAATCATAATTCAGGGGGGAGGAGGAGGAGGAGGAAAATCTTTAATCCATCCATTCTGAGCATTATTTTGGGTCTTGGAAGGGTGTCTCCCCCCCCCCCCCTTGTGGAATTTTACACTGATCACTGGCTGGTTTTATAACCTCTGAGTTTGGTTTACAGCAAACAGAATCCGAACCAGGGTCACTTAAGACATTTTGTTGAACTAGCGTAGTGTGGTGGTTAAGAGTGAGGGCTTCTAATCTGATGAGCCGAGTTTGATTCCCCGCTCCTACATATGCAGCCAGCTGGGTGACCTTGGGCTTGTCACAGACCGGATAGAGCTGTTCTCACAGAGCAGTTCTGTCAGAGCTCTCTCCATCCCACTTACTTCTGTTGTGGGGAGGGGAAGGGAAGGTGATTGTAAGCTGCTTTGAGACTCCTTCTGGTAGAGGAATGCAGGGTATAAAAGCGAACTCTTCTTCTTTATAGTTTATAACAATGAGGGCTTTCTTTTCTCCTGAAAAGAGAGAGCCAGTGCAGTGTAGTGGTGAAGTAATCTGGAGAACTGGGTTTGATTCCCCAGTCCTGGTCCACATGCAACCAACTGGGTGACCTTGGGTCAGAGTTCTCTCAGCCTCACCTCCCTCACAGGGTGTCTGTTGTGGGGAGAGGAAGGGAAGGCAATAGTAAGCCATTTCGAGACTCCTTTGGGTACTAAAACAGCCTTATTCCAATCATGGAGTTATTACAGGACTTCTTCCCTCTGAAGATTTCAGATCTTTCCCCGATCCATTTCTATTGGCTCCCATGTGCAGGGATAAAGAGCTGAGTCCAACAGATCCCTTCCTGTAGTGGTACAAGGAGCTTTCCTCAGACAGAATTATTTTCTGTGAAAGTGGGCGGGGCCAGATAGGGCTTTTGCCCAGCAGAGCGTCTGATTGGCCACTGCAGTTCTGATTTGCTGGACAGATCTTCAAAATGCTTCTTAAGAAACAGTTGCAGTCAAAGCAGAAGCAGCAGCAGCAGAAGAAGAAGAGGAAGAAGAAGAAGTTGGTTCTTATATGCCGCTTTTCTCTACCCGAAGGAGTCTCAAAGTGGCTTACAATTGCCTTCCCTTTCCTCTCCCCACAACAGACACCCTGTGAGGTGGGTGAGGCTGAGAGAGCCCTGATATTCCTGCTCGGTCAGAACAGCTTTATCAGTGCTGTGACCAGCCCAAGGTCACCGACCTGCTTGCATGTGAGGGAGCACAGAATCAAACCCACCTTGGCAGATTAGAAATCCACACCTAACCACTACACTAAGCTGACTCTTGCACAAACATCTTCACTGTGTTATTTTGTGTGCATGGACAAAACTATTTTAAAACCATTTGTTCCTGTTAAACAGAGCTTCTGCCTCCTGTGGCAGCCATCTTGTAGCTGGCTCCGCCTCCTATGGCAGCCATTTTGTAGTTACACCCACCATGTGTCAGAATCCCAAAGGTGCCTTCAGGTTTCAAAAGACTGGGTTCCCTGTTCTAGGGTAAGGGGACTGAACCCCCATCTTGTGGTTTTTGATCGGAGGACCATTATACACCATCAGGTCACTCAACGATGTTACAGTCACTGGGGAACAAAAATGAAGGTGAAAATGTCTCATTATAACCTCCTTTGTCCTACGTGGTATCCTGTCAGTCAGAGGCTTCGGGTGTTTTGTCCTTGGCAGAAGAGCATTTGATCTAACCCCACTGTCAAGGGTTTCCCAGGATGGAATACTTACAGCTATCTTCTTCTTCTGTAAAAACACTGACAACATAACAGGCGTAGACGAAGCCCACCAGCTGAAAGACACAAGCAGGAAGAAATCGATTTGACGTCATGGGTTATTGCTCCAATGACTGAGGAGTGGGGAATCTCAACTGCACGTTACACCATAGATGTCAGGCATTTGGATGGCATTTGATTTTCACTGGTGTCTTCTAGGCACCAGGTCTCAGAATCGCCCTGGGAGAAGGTGCTGGAGATCAGAGCCACCCGTGTCAAGTCCCTGTTAAATTCTCAACAAGCAGACTCATTGTTGAAGGAAATCTCTTTATTGAGGAGAATGGCGAACAGACAGCAAGGTGAATCCTTGCTAGAACTGAAAGCAAAGCTAGCAAGCAAGACTAGATGGTTTCTCTAAACCTCTTTCCCCAATTTGAAAATAGGCGCACTGGTAGAATTGCCAAGCCCGGACAGTGTTTCCCAAGCAAAAGCATGCTACAAAGGCATTCCCAAGAGATACATGAACAGATAACTGGTGAACATGAAAACAGCATTTTATAAAATTCTAATAGGTGCCACCTGGGAGCCTAGTTGGGCTCGGGGCTAAAAGGGGGAAGAGAGGGATGTTTAACCCTGATGGAGACCTTGATATGGGTAGTCCAGGCTAGTCTGATCTTGTCAGATCTCAGAAGTCAAGTAGGGTTGGCCCTCGCTAGCGTTTCGAAGGGAGCCATCCAAGGAACAGCAGGGTCATGATTCAGAGGCAGGCAATGGCAAACCACCTCCAAACTTGCTAGCACCAACAGGGGCTCATGGGAATTGTAGTCTATGGACATCTGGAGAGCCACAGTTTGTCCACCCCTTCTATAGAGGTCAGTTCCCCTGGAGAAAATGGATTCTTTGGAGGATGGACTTGATGGCATTATGCCGTGTTGATGCCCCTCCCCAGGCTCCACCCTGAAATCTCAGACCCTCAAATCTCAGACCCTCAAATCTCACACCAGAGCTGGAAACCCTAGTGACCAAACTGCAAATTAAACAAGACAGGCAAGCAGCCTGCCCTGGATTTCTCCCCCCCCTTTGAACACTAATGCCAATTTCTCTTGTTGCACCATTTCTCTTGTTGACATGCCTGCAGCCCAGCCCTTATTCAGGAACACCAAAGTTCATCAATCAGATAGCAACTCGTAAGCCTGCCAGGAATCATAGACTCACAGCATTGGAAGGGGCTAGACAGGCCATCCACTCCAACTCTCTGCTGAATGTGGGATTGCCCTACAGCAGTGGTCCCCAACTCCTGGTCTGCAGACCGGTACCGGTCCGTGGATCAGTCGGTACCGGGCCGCGGCTCCTCCTTGTCCTCCTCCCCGGCTGCTGCCACAAGGGCTGCCCTGCCACTCTGCTGCCAGCTCATGTTTGGTGCTCTCCAGCGGCCGCCATGGCTGGGGCTCCCCCTAGGCATGGCACTGTGCAGCTGCAGCTGGCAGCGCCCCCCAGTGGGCGGCGAAAAATCAGGGGCGCTGGGGCTCAGGCAGTGGCGACGTCCCTCGGCAAAAGACTACCTCCCCCCCGGGCCTCAGTAAAATTGTCAAGCGCTGACCGGTCCCCGGTGCTAAAAAAAGTTGGGGACCACTGCCCTACAGCATCCTTGACAAAATATCTCTTGCTGCCCCATCGCACTGCCGGCCAGAAGGTTTCCTAGTCCCAAGAGCCGGAAAAGGACCAAAAGGCAGCTCCTCTTTCAATCCTAGTGCTTGGAACTTTTGATAGAGCACCTCGGGTGCATCATGTTTGCCAAGGCATCTGCCCCAGCCCCAAACAATATCGACCATCACTCAGTTTCTAAGCAGGGACCGTTGGGAGCGGCCAGCAGAACTCTGAAGCTCCCCACAATACCTCCACCGAAACCTCATTATCCTAGCCGGTGTTCGGGAGTGTGATGTATGCTGCTCTTGTATTAAAAATGAATGACTCTGCTTTCCAGGGACTCCTCATGCATCATTCTGTCTTCCTGAAGCGTGAGTAATTGGGAGAGGCTAATTCTTTGCTAAAGTGGATTGGAATTTGCAGCGGAAATCAAAGCAGCTGGCCCTCCGGTAACTCTCCGGAGAGAGGGACCTTCCTCTGCTCGGTTGGAGTCCATGATTCACACAGGAGCCCCACGCTGCAAAAGCGTTCTGTGCGCTCGTGCAAGGGCCCTTCTGCACAATGAGAAATGCAAAACTCCTTGCGCAAACAACAAAACCTACTGACCAACTGAGAGGGAAGCCGGCATGGTATGGCCCCGTCTTGTCAGACTTCGGAAACTGAATAGGGCCAGTGCCTAGGAGGAAGACCACTGAGGAAGACCCTGCAGAGGAAGGCCATGGCCAAGCCCCTTGCTGGGGTCACCATAAGTCTTGGACGGGAGACCACCAAGGACGATTCTGCAGAGGAAGGCCGTGGCCAACCTCCTCTGCTTAACCACCTGCTTTGAAAGCTCCTTGCTGGGGTTCATATCTGGAAGGGAGACCACCAAGGAAGATTCTGCAGAGGAAGGCCATGGCCAACCTCCTCTCCTTCTCACTTACCTTGAAAGCCCCTTGCTGGGTTCAGTATTTGGAAAGGAGACCACCAAGGAAGACTCTGCAGAAGAAAGCCATGGCCACCCACCTCTGCTTCTCACCTGCTTTGAAAGTCCTTTGCTGGGGTCAATATTTGGAAGGGAGACCACCAAGGAAGACTCTGCAGAGGAAGGCAATGGCCACCCACCTCTGCTTCTCACTTGCCTTGAAAGCTTCTTGCTGGGGTCAATATTTGGGAGACCACCAAGGAAGATTCTGCAGAGGAAGGCCACGGCCAATCACCTCTGCTTCTAGTCTAACCCCCTCCACTACGCAGGACACTCACAACCCTATCACTCATCCTTTGTAACCTGCCACCCCCTTGAACCTTCATAGAATCACCCTCCCAGGTGCAGAAACCATGAGAGAAGTCATGCTCAGGGAGGGGGGAGCAACAGAAGCAGCCAGTTCCCTAGCTGGTGGCTGAGTCCATTAAGGCAGGAGGGGAAAGGCCACAGATTCCCTCTGAAGATCCTAAAGACCCTTGGGGGGGTCCCCTGATCCCTGGTTGGGAATCCCAGATTGAAAGACTGTGCTGCTCCCAAGCTGACTGCTTGTGCTTCAGTTCCTACCAACCTCCAGGGCACCGACCCGAGAAATGATGAATCATAGAATCATAGAGTTGGAAGGGGCCACACAGGCCATCTAGTCATAGAATCATAGAGGCCATCTAGTCCAACACCCTGCTCAACGCAGGATTAGCCCTAAGCATCCTAAAGCATCCAAGAAAAGTGTGTATCCAACCTTTGCTTGAAGACTTCCAGTGAGGGGGAGCTCACCACCTCCTTAGGCAGCCTATTCCACTGCTGAACTACTCTGACTGTGAAAAACTTTTTCCTGATATCTAGCCTATATCGTTGTACTTGAAGTTTAAACCCATTACTGCGTGTCCTCTCCTCTGCAGCCAGCAGAAACAGCATCCTGCCCTCCTCCAAGTGACAACCTTTCAAATACTTAAAGAGGGCTATCATGTCCCCTCTCAACCTCCTTTTCTCCAGGCTGAACATTCCCAAGTCCCTCAACATATCTTCATAGGGCTTGGTCCCTTGGCCCCAGATCATCTTCGTCACTCTCCTCTGTACCCTTTCAATTTTATCTACGTCCTTCTTGAAGTGAGGCCTCCAGTACTGCACACAGTACTCCAGGTGTGGTCTGACCAGTGCCGTATACAATGGGACTATGACATCTTGTGATTTTGATGTGATGCCTCTGTTGATACAGCCCAAAATGGCATTTGCCTTTTTTACCGCTGCATCACACTGCCTGCTCATGTTTAGTTTACAATCCACAAGTACCCCAAGGTCTCGTTCACACACAGTGCTACCTAGAAGCGTATCCCCCATCCAGTAGGCATGCTTTACATTTTTCTGACCCAGATGCAGAAGTTTACACTTATCTTTATTAAATTGCATCTTGTTCTCATTTGCCCATTTTTCCATTGTGTTCAGATCTCGTTGAACTCTGTCTCTATCTTCCGGAGTATTTGCCAGTCCTCCCAATTTGGTGTCATCTGCAAACTTGATGAGTAGTCCCTCCACCCCCTCATCTAGATCATTAATAAATATGTTAAAAAGTACCGGGCCGAGCACCGAGCCCTGAGGTACCCTGCTACTCACCTCTCTCCAGTCTGATGAAACACCATTGACAACAACTCTTTGAGTGCGGTTCTCTAACCAATTCCCTATCCACCTAACTATCTGAAAATCCAGATTGCAGTCCTTCAACTTATCCATCAGAACATCATGGGGAACCTTGTCAAAAGCTTTACTAAAATCCAAGTCCAACCCCCTAGTCCAACCCCCTGCTCAATGCAGGATCAGCCCAAAGCATCCTAGAGCATCCAAGAGAAGTGTGCATCCAACCTTTGCTTGAAGACTGCCAGTGAAGCTGAGATGAGACTGTTCTCGTGTATGCTGCAGTGAGCTACACACGCTGCATAAATAAACATGCAGTTTTCAAGGAAGCCCTTTAATCTCTCTGGGTTGCTGGATGACAAAGAAGATCCAGCTGTTTCCAGATGGCCACAGCAGCTTTTTCGGGAAGTCCAGCTGTGCTCTTCAAAAAACGGGCAAAGTCACATTTGTCGAACTCTTTCCTGAGACTTAAAACAAAAATATTCAGGACGGTGCTGGAAAAACAGATGACGTTTGTCTAGCCTGAGGATCCAACAGGGCAAAATTCAACGTGCAGGAAAAGGAAACAAGCTGAAACGGAGGGACATAAGGATGCTGGAGATCAAGATGCTTTGCTCTGCTCTGGTTCGGCCTCACTTGGAGTCCTGTGTTCAGGTTTGGGCACCCCAGTTGAAGAGGGAGGTAGACAAACTGGAGCGTGTCCAGAGGAGGGCAACAAAGATGGTGCGGGGTTTGGAGACCAAGATGTATGAGGAAAGGCTGGGGGAGCTTGGTCTGTTTAGCCTGGAGAGGAGGCAACTGAGAGGGGATCTGATAACCATCTTCAAGTATTTAAAAGGCTGCCATATGGAGGATGGAGCAGAGTTGTTTCCTCTTAGAATCACTCAACTATTTTATCGCTGGGAACCCCCCGAAACATTCCTCAGGCTTTGTGAAACTCCAGAAGTGGCTCAAAAATGCTGAATGTGGTCGGACAAGCTGAAAGAGGGCCCCTCCCCTTCCCCTCTAGGCCCATCACTGGCTATCTTCATGAAACCCTGGTGGAGAAAGCCTGATGGCAACCATGTGAGAACACCCCCCTTGGTCAATGGAAGCAGCGAGTTCCCTGCTTTCATGGAAATGCCAGGAATAGCTTGTAGCTGAGTCCATTAAGGCAGGATAGAGGGGAAAGGCTGGGTAGTTCTCACAGAGCCCCAGAACTCCAGGGAGCCCAGGTTGGAAATCCCAGCCTTGAAGCTCCTAACTGGTTAGGATTAGACAAGTTAAGAGGGTGTGGAACTGTCCATGGTTCTGAAAACAGGACAAATGCCCTGAAGAGTCCCCAACCTGCTCTTGGGCTAGTTGTTGCGTTCTTCTTTAATGGGGCACCCCTGAACACAAGGAGATGCCTTCTACTGAATTGGCACCTTGATCCCTCAAGGTCAGAACTGTCTACTCAGGCAGGCAGCAGTTCTCCAGGGTCTTCCTTCACCTCCTGCTTGATCCTTTTGACTGGAGATGCCAGGGATTGAACCTGGGACCTTCTGTATGCTAAGCAGAGGCTCTCCCTCCAAGCCAACCCCCAGCTGCCTTAGATTAGACCCTTAGTCCATCAAGGTTGGTATTGTCTACTCAGGTGGGCAGCAGCTCTCCAGGGTCTTCTGCAGAGGGCTTTCCCATCTCCTCCTGCCTGACCCTTTTGAAACTGGAGATGTCGAGGAACGAATTTGGAGCCTTCCACCATGCAGATGCTCTATCACTGAGCCCTCCAGCCCAGCCACCAATTTTCAGAAGAGATGGGAATAAACCGAAGCTAGGTAACCACCAATCACATGGATGGAGTCGCCTCCATCCAGCCTGATTTCTCTCTCCCCCTGGCCATCAGATGCTAACTCAAAGCAAAATATCGTGATGTTGCTTCCACAAGAGAAGCAGACTCCAACATTCAGTTTTCAGGGGAAAAGACTGTGGCGTAATTCTTTTTCTCCCTCCTTCATCCAGGTATGGCGTGCCAGGTGGGGGCTACCACTGAGGTTCCCCGTTCCCCCAGGCGTCACCTGACCTGACCTCGAAAGACTAGCTGAAGATGAAAAGCAGAGATAGAAATCAAGATTTTCCTGGTATCAAAGGGCCACAGAGGAAGCTGGGCTGATCCTGCGTTGAGCAGGGGTTTGGAAGGGGCCATACAGGCCATTTAGTCCAACCCCCTGCTCAACGCAGGATCAGCCCAAATTTCTGCGCTTCCCAGCCCATGTGCTCTTAAGTGCTGCTATTCGGACCTGGTTAGAGGGGTTCCCTGCTTCCTTAGGGGCTCCACGGCCTTTTCTGGAAGCATGGATGACCACGGACGTCGCTAAACATCACAGGACCCCACTTTCCCTGTCGGTCCACAAGCCCAATATAGAACAGATCTAACGCATCCTTTTTTGTTTTATCCTAATGGCCCTTCTGAGGGAGGGGAATCAGTGACATCACTTCTGGGGGGCGTGGCAAGCCAGCGTGGCCACCTGACATCACTTCCCCTATGCCTCGATGCCTGAAAACCATTTCAGGGATTCCTCGCAGGGTCTGTTTCTAGCCCTACCGTCCCATCCAAAGACTCCATTCCAATGTGGCAGGCTCAACATGTCCTGCTTTGGTCTGATGCTCCTCCCAGTCCGCCCCAACGCTGACAGATACAGGAGTCCATCAATAATAAATTGCTTTCCATTCATTTGTTCGGCTCTCCCTGCTTCACCATGAAAGGTTACATCAGCCTCTCAGCTCATCTGGAACGGAGAGATTTCAAGAGCGCAGGGATCTGGGGAAGAGCGCATTGTTTGAGTGCAAGATGCATGGCCATGTGGTCCGAGCGGTGCTATAATTAAGCCCCGACACCCCAAGGATATGGCGAACGCTTGGCAGCTTCCCCACACCCTGCCTCCTGCATGAGATATGAATGATATATGGCCGATGAAATCAAACTCCGTCCAGGAAGCCCTGCTCAGTGGAAGGGCATGCAAAGACGAAGGCGTGGAAATGTTTTCATCTGAAAAAGCAAATCCGCTACTGAGTCATGTTTGCAGAGTGTTATAACTTCCTTCCAGCTCTTCCAAGCAACGTGCCCAGTTCTAGAAACAAGAATTTTCCAGCGTCTGGGACATTTGTGTGCAGGGGATATAAGATCATAGAACCATAGAGTTGGAAAGGGATATACTGGCCATCTAGTCCAGTCTCCTGCTGAATGCAGGATCAGCCTCAAGCATCCAGGAGAAGGATATGTCCAGCCACTGCTTGAAGACCACCAGTGAGGGGTAGCTCCCCACCTCTTTAGGCAGCCCCTTCCACTGCTGAACTAGACTCATAGAATCCTAGAGTGGGAAGGGCCATGCAGGTCATCTAGTCCCACCCCCTGCTCAGTGCAGGATCAGCCTCCAGCATCCAGGAGAAGGATCTGTCCAGCCTCTGCTTGAAGACAGCCAGTGAGGGGGAGCTCCCCACCTCCTTAGGTAGCCCATTCCACTACTGAACTAGACGCACAGAATCCCAGAGTGGGAAGATGCTGTCTTATACTGTATCAAACCCTTGGTCCATCAAGCCTATGAAGATAGGTTGAGGGACTTGGGAATGTTCAGCCTGGAGAAAAGGAGGTTGAGAGGGGACATGATAGCCCTCTTTAAGTATTTGAAAGGTTGTCACTTGGAGGAGGGCAGGATGCTGTTTCTGTTGGCTGCAGAGGAGAGGACACGCAGTAATGGGTTTAAACTTCAAGTACAACGATATAGGCTAGATATCAGGAAAAAAAATTCACAGTCAGAATAGTTCAGCAGTGGACTAGGCTGCCTAAGGAGGTGGTGAGCTCCCCCTACACGAGAACAGTCTCATCTCAGCTTCACTGGCAGTCTTCAAGCAAAGGTTGGATACACACTTTTCTTGGATGCTTTAGGATGCTTAGGGCTGATCCTGCGTTGAGCAGGGGGTTGGACTAGATGGCCTGTATGGCCCCTTCCAACTCTATGGTTCTATGATTCTGTGATCAAAAGGTTGAAATCGGCTGCACTGCGGGGTTCCCACAAGTTAGCTGCAACTTCTCAGCTCTTCTCCCACAATAGGGGACACGATTTCCAACTCTATGGTTCTATGATTCTATGATTCTATAAGATCTGGAATACTTGCTCAGACCAGCAGTGGCTCTCCAGGGTCTCAGGCTGAGGTCTTTCAGTTCGACTACCACCTGGTCCTTTTAACAGGAGGTGCTGGGGATTGAACCTGGGACCTTTGGCATGCAAAACAGATACTCTTCCACTGAGCCACAGTCCCTCCCTTTTACAGGATGGCTGGAGGAAGGAAGAATCCCAACCACAGGAAAGATAAAAGAAGATTGTGTTGTGTAGATTTCTGTGCTCATGAGTAGAACAGAGAAGATAATCACTCCTCTGCCTAGAGACATCCCCCAAAAGTCTACTAAAGAACATCCTCTGATAGTATCTAAAATGGATATGACTGGGGGGGAGGGGGAGGGGTGGAATAAATGTTTTATCTCAGCATGGAAAGTGAAGTGTTTTCTGATCTATCGGCTTCTCATATTATAGCCCCATCCATCACGGCGTTTGCCCAGAGGAGAAACCACTTCAAGGTCGAAACAGACAGGAAATTATCAAGAAGAGAATTAGGGCATCAGAAAGGAGAAAAAGTAAGCAAAAACACATTTAGGAAAAAAGGAGTCCCATAATGCCACGAGAAGTCCTGAACGCGTTTTGGCTTGCAATGGATTGAGGATCCGTTCTTCGTGATAGACGTATCCCATCAAAATTCTATTTAAATCCAATACGTTGTTATAAAGCTAATGGACTATTACAGCCTGTGACCCCTGCAACCACCAACCATATGTATGAAAAAATTGGAGGGAGGAGATGGTCATACAGATGCAACACATGGCCTGATTGACTGTGTTCATCTTGGTGGATCAGACGTTGTGTACGCCTGAAACCGAACTGGACTTAGACACCTCCTGGCCAGACCCCTTCCCGATGGAGATCTGGCTTTCAGCAGTGTGTGATTCCTCCCAGTGACTCATCAAAGCTCTCCAGAAGCAGGAGGGGACTGATCTTTCACAAGAGCAATCCAGCACTCAGGCTGAGTAACATGGTTAGAAATATGTTCAGCTACTGCAGGACCTTGGACAGCAGCCAGAAGAGGCAGTTGTTGCCCCAACAAGGATTCTGGCTCCTTCCAAACAGCCTTTGGTAGCTGGTTGGGAATAGATTTTTTGTGTCATTTCCGACATAATTGCTTTAGCAACTGGTTGCTAACAAATTTTATTTACCTTTACCAGCTTGGTGTAGTGGTTAGGAGTGCGGACTTCTAATCTGGCATGCCGGGTTCGATTCTGCGCTCCCCCACATGCAACCAGCTAGGTGACCTTGGGCTGGCCACGGTACTGATAAAACTGTTCTGAGCGAGCAGGGCTCTCTAGGCCTCACCCACCTCACAGGGGGTCTGTTGTGGGGAGAGGAAAGGGAAGGGGAATGTAAGCTGCTCTGAGCCTCCTTCAGGTAGAGAAAAGTGGCATATAAGAACCAACTCTTCTTCTTCTTCAGTAATCTCAGGACCAACTCTTCTTATTATTATTGTACTTGAAAAGGAGACTGATTTTGTTCCATTGTGCATTCTATGAAGTGGAAAGAAATGAGCTGATAGTGCCTGCTTCTTCCTGCTTTAAGCCCCTAGATAACTACCTGAAATATGCAGAGTGCCGCTTGCTTAAATGCCTTATGGAGGGCAGGTCAAAGGTGATTTCAAAATTTCAATTTCAAATTTTGCTTCTTAGCATTTAGAAAACAAAAAACTTTACTTAAACAAAATGGGTAATTTCACTGTTGCCGTATGTTTCTACTTTATCATCAATGTATCCATTTTTATTTGGTGCATGCGAACAACCATATAATCCAATGTATTTTGTTTGCCGGGTTTTGACCGTATTAATAAATATGATGATTCTGACAGGTGACTCTGAGTCTAAGGAACACCAGGGTTGCTGTACAAGGGAAGACAATATCCTGCCTCGGAAACTTTGTGGAAGAGATTCCCAACCAGGGTTCCGTGGACTCCCAGGGGATTGTGGGAACTCTGGAGGGGTCCGTGGCTTTCCCCCTCCTGTCTAAATGGACTTGGTCACAAGCTAGGGAACAGGCCACTTCCACTGGGTGGGCTCAGTGGGTAGGCCATGGGTGTAAAAGTCAAAGGAGGGGAGTGGGTTGTGGCATGGTGTGCATGGGGGTCCAGGCTGTCTTCTCGGCTCCTGCCCCTTTCCATCCTGCACAAAGTGGAGCCACCATAGCTGTAGTAAAGGCAGAGGGAGGGAGTGAAAGGCGGGCAAAGGACATGGGTGGTTATTCCACTTCCGGGGGACAGGGCAGGGAGGCGTGGCCCACTGACATCACTTCCGGAAGGGTCCTTGAAGCCTGAAAATTTATATCAGGGGCTCCTCCACGATCTACGAATCTACGGACCACTGGTTGGGAATCTCTGCCACAGAGTTTCCGAGGCAGGATATTGTCTTCCTCTGTACAGCAGCCCTGGCGTTCCTTAGACTCAGAATCACAGAATCATATTTATTAATACGGTAAAAAACCAGCAAACAAAATACATTGGATTATATGATTGTTCGCATACACCAGATAAAAATGGATACATTGATGATAAAGTAGATAAAATTGAAAGGGTACAGAGGAGAGTGACGAAGGTGATCAGGGGCCAAGGGACCAAGCCCTATGAAGATAGGTTGAGGGACTTGGGAATGTTCAGCCTGGAGAAAAGGAGGTTGAGAGGGGACATGATAGTATTTGAAAGGTTGTCACTTGGAGGAGGGCAGGATGCTGTTCCTGTTGGCTGCAGAGGAGAGGACACACAGTAATGGGTTTAAACTACAAGTACAACGATATAGGCTAGATATCAGGGGGAAAAATTTTCACAGTCAGAGTAGTTCAGCAGTGGAATTGGCTGCCTAAGGAGGTGGTGAGCTCCCCCTCACTGGCAGTCTTCAAGCAAAGGTTGGATACACACTTTTCTTGGATGCTTTAGGATGCTTAGGGCTGATCCTGCGTTGAGCAGGGGGTTGGACTAGATGGCCTCTATGGCCCCTTCCAACTCTAGGATTCTATGATTCTATGATCAAAAGGTTGAAATCGGCTGCACTGCGGGGTTCCCAAAAGTTAGCTGCAACTTCTCAGCTCTTCTCCTACAATCCGGGACCCGATTCCCAAGCAGCATTACAAGGACTCGTGTCCATCTCCCTGCTGCGAGTCACCCCGAGCGTCATCTCTGTAACTGTCTGGAAATATTAACTCGCTGTCTGAAAGACAAGAGATTTCGCGCGGCAATTTCAGGCACTGAATTATGCACGACTCCCACAGGTCGTCACGCTGAGCCTTTCCCGATTCCGCATCTTGGCTTAAAAGCGGAAGGCTCCTCCCCCTCCCCTTTCGAATTAAAGTAACTTTGGAAAGAAAATGGCCCCATGAATAATGAAACGGCCGTCGCTCCCGTCTTCCAGAGAGCTGAGCCCGCCCCCAAGATTTTGAAGTGGGGCTCTTCAAACGCGACGGGGTCGAGCGTTGACCTCCATTCCAGTTCTTCTCTGCCCGCTTCGCTTTAAATATTTTAATCAGAAGACGGAGCAGGCCGAGAGAAGAGGGGAAGGGGAAGAGGGCCGAATTAAGAGAGGAGATTAAAAGGGCCGTGGTGGAGAAGCCGGACGGAGATCTGTTCGTCATCACTTAGATGAATATTTAAAAAAGGAGCGATGGGGGATGCAGATCAGCCATTCTCGGCTTCCGAAATAATGGAAGGTCTCAGCCGTGGCACCTCCCACAGGTAAATTAAGAGGTAATGGTGTCACGTTCATCCTGACCGGAATGGCCCAGGTGAGTCTGAACTCATCAGATCTCGGAAGTTAAGCAGGGATGAGCCTGATTGGCCCTCAGGAGGGAGACCTATAAGTCCACAGTTCTTGTGCAGAAGCAGGCACTGGCAAACCACCTCCAGAAGGTGGTGGGTTCTCATGAGTGTCCTGCATAGTGCAGGGGGTTGGACTAGATGACCCATGAGGTCCCGACTCTATTATTCTATTATTCTAAATTCTGTCTAAACATCCGGAAGAAGTTCCTGACAGAGCGGTTTCTCAGTGGAACAGGCTTCTTCAGGAGGTGGTGGGCTCTCCATCTTTGGAGGTTTTTAAACAGAGGCTGGAGAGCCATCTGACGGAGAGGCTGATTCTGGGAAGGCTCAAAGGGGTGGCAGGTGACAGTGGATGAGCGAAAGGGTTGTGAGTGTCCTGCACAGTGCAGGGGGTTGTACTAAATGACCCAGGACGTCCCTTCCAACTCTAGGATTCTTTGATTCTCTCACCTTGAAAACCCTATGAGGTCACAAAGAGTCTGCTGTTTTTGGAGGGCACTTAATGATGCCCTGACCTGGATGGGTGAAGTTAGCCCCATCTTGGAAGCTCTGCAGGGTCAGCCCCTGGATGCTCTTCCATCCTGTTATGGGCTTGAGGGAGAGAAAAGAGTCTGGGGAAACACTTTTCTTGGATGCTTTAGGATGCTCTGGGCTGATCCTGTGTTGAGCAGGGGGTTGGACTAGATGGCCTGTATGGCCCCTTCCAACTCTATGGTTCTATGATTCTATAAACAGGAAATTACCCTCTAGGGATAGGTCTGTGAGATCACAGGTGAGTGGCCTGTATGCCTGTCTATCTCACTAACTCTATGGTAAAGACAGTTCCCGTTTACAGTCTCACACGTCAGGAGATATCTCAAAGAGAGCTCTCGCCAACTCCTCGCAGGGTTTTTGTTGTGGGGAGAGGAAGGGAAAGCAATCGGAATCCGCTTTTGAGCCTGGAAAAGAGGATGAAAGTCTGGACTGTCACTCACAGTAGATAATATTACAGTCGATAATATTACAGTCGATAAGGCCAGATGGACCAGGGGTGTGATGGGCTATAAAGCAGCTTTTTATGTCACGTTAAGGAAGTCGGGGGAATTTAAGAAGGCCGGCGGTCCCCCATTCATACCGACTTGTGGCGGTGGAAAGCACCATAAATTCACAGCAAATTGACAGGAAGCGTAGGGTGAAATAAAATGAGCCATTAAAATAGGATCATTTGCCATAGAAAACCATAAAGCCATATAACCATGAGAGCGGCATTCTAATATTTTTAAAATTAAGTAACTGCTCTCAGAGTAACCACATTAGCGCCTCTTGTCCGTGCTGCTAGGGGCCTGTAATGATGTTTTATATGCTGCAGACTCATCAGAATCAGAGAGAAGATGGATTATCTTCTCAGTAACGGAATAAGAATCTAGACCGGGTAAAATCTCAGCAAGGGGCATGCTGGGGATTTGACGTCATTTCCAGGGATTTGCAGGAAACTGAAGTCATGCCGCCAGCATGCTTCCGTTTCCCATTTCCCGTGACACTTTGGCTGGGATACCAGTGGCTGGCAACCCTTCCAAAGAAGGAGTGAGCTGGCAGGGATCCTCCAAGGTCATCTAGTCCAACCCCCTGCAGAATGCAAGAAAGGGCCACAAGAGCCAAGCCCAGACAAAATCCCTTCTGCCCACCCACTCACGATCCGGGTAAAATCATTCTTTCCAATATGTATGCAAGGAAATGGAGAGGGACGCCTGGGCTGATTCTAATCTCACTTTGCTTCCCATCAGCCATATGGGCCTCTCAGCTACAGTTCCTGTGGGCAGACGGTGCCTTCGTCTGCCTTTTCCCTGGGAGGCAAATTTCAGCTGTGGAGAGTCCTCCGGAGCTGGCTTTGCAGCCATCTGTGTGAGGAGAACACCGGGTTAATATCGACCCTGCCTCCTGAGGGAATGGCAGGCTGAGAGATGTAGGGGGTGGGGGGACATGACCTGTAGGTCTGGGTTCCCGGGCGAGGGTCGGGTTGCTGGTTCTCAGTTGGGGAAGACCTGGACTGTTGGGGGGGGGGAGAAGAAAGGAATCTCAGCAGAGTACTGTGGCAGAATCCACACCCCAATGCTGTCATTTTCGGCAGAGGAACAGATCTTTGCTGTCTGGACATGAGTTGGCACGACAAGAAAACTCCAGGCCCCACCTGAAGGTTGAAGATGAAAACAAGGTGCAATAAAGATTCTTTAATCCCAAAAAGTTGACTCTCTGTTTTTATTGATATTGTATGAATCTCGGAGCTAGCCAGGACCAGGTCTGGATTTACACAACGTACATGATTAAATTCATATCGGAATATATAAACAGCACGAAATTTTACATGCCTCAACAGATCAACGTGGCCACCGGCTCAAAATTAAATGGAGCATCCCGTCCATAGTTCAGGATCTCAAACCCAAAATATGGTTTAGACATAACTGCTATTTTTCTGTTACAGGATTTAGTCTGAGATTTGAGCATGTAAGAACATATTGATTAAGGTAGGCGGGGTGGCAATTTCAGAAACGGGATTTTCTAATAGAATCATGGAGAGGATAGATAGATAGATGATAGATAGATAGATGGATGGATGGATGGATGGATGGATGGATGGATGGATGGATGATGGATAGATAGATGATGGATGGATGGATGGATGGATGATAGATGGATGGATGATAGATGGATGGATGGATGATAGATAGATGATGGATGGATGGATGGATGGATGGATGGATGAATAGATAGATAGATAGATAGATAGATAGATAGATAGATAGATAGATAGATAGATAGATAGATAGATAGATAGATAGATAGATATTGGGATTAAAGAGTCTTCATTGTACAGCTTCTTTGTCGCACCTGATTTTTCCTTCACCCACTTGTGTGAGTTTCAAGCCCCGTCCCTCCTGGGCTTAAAGGGAACATCATGCGTTCACTCACATTGTATATAATTTATTTATTTTCATTTACGCACCGCCCTTCCCTGAAGACTCAGGGTGGCTTGCAGGGAGATATGTGCTTATGTGGGAGTCATCTGCACACCTGTTTCCCCCGATGAACATTCCGGTGCCGCGCCCATTGCTGGTCCTTCCTCTTGCTTTGCAGAATCAGTTCCAGTTCAATGGATGCAGAGATAAAAGCTCTATTCCTTGGGCAAGAGTGGGTGGGTGGGTGGGTGGGTGGGGAATCACAGCTGAGCCCCAGGAGATAATTAGAGCCAGAGTCGGGGGTGGAATGGGCTGGTGCGTTCCCTCGAAAAGTTTGCTAGCATTGTTAGGCATGCTATTTTATCCGGGATACAAAGAGCCTTTGGCAAGGTTTATGCTTTAGAAGTTTTAAAAAGAACACCTGAGCCCAGTTCCGAGGGCTGAGAATCTCTGGGCCAGGGATTCCCCCACCGAGTTCTGGGGAACCCGGAGGTTCTGTGAGAACACCCCAGGTTTGTGCAGCCTTTCCCAGAAGTTTAGATGACCGCTGACATCACTAGAAGTCCCCAGTTAGCCTACAGGCATCTATCTCTTTCCCCACAGCAGAAACGGTAGATGATCGATCTACTGATCAGGGACATTTCACCACTTCTGGGGTTCATCGAAGCTTGAAAAACGTTTCAGGGGCTTCTTCATGGTCAAAAGGTTGAAACAGGCTGCTCCCCAGAATTCCACGGGCTCCCCAGGCTGCAGGGATCCGTTCCCCCTGGAGAAAACGGCTGCTTTGGAGGGTGGATTGTATATTATGCCCCACTGAAGACCCTCCCCTCCCCAAATTCTTCCTTCATAGAATAATAGAGTTGGAAGGGGCCACACAGGTCATCTAGTCCAACCCCCTGCTCAACGCAGGATCAGCCCTAAGCATCCTAAAGCATCCAAGAAAAGTGTGTATCCAACCTTTGCTTGAAGACTGCCAGTGAGGGGGAGCTCACCACCTCCTTAGGCAGCCTATTCCACTGCTGAACTACTCTGACTGTGAAATTTTTTTCCTGATATCTAGCCTATATCGTTGTACTTGAAGTTTAAACCCATTACTGCATGTCCTCTCCTCTGCAGCCAACGGGAACAGCATCCTGCCCTCCTCCAAGTGACAACCTTTCAAATACTTAAAGAGGGCTATCATGTCCCCTCTCAACCTCCTTTTCTCCTTATACTCCACCCTCAAAATCTGCAATTTCTCAGCCTGGAGCTGGAAATTCCCCTCATGCCTTTCCCTATATTGTGTGGGGTTGGGAGTGCAGCAGTACAAAGGTGAAGAAGAAAAGAGCTGGCTTTTTTATATCCTGCTTTTCACAACCCAGAGGAGTCCCAAATCAGCTTACATACAGTTTCCCCTCCCTGCACCTACAAGAGACCCCCCTGTAAGGTAGGAGGGATTGAGAGAGCTCTGTGAGAACAGCTCAAAGAGAACTGCGACTGGCTCAAAGTCACCCAGTGGGTTGGCTGCACATGGAGGAGTGGGGAATCAAACCCAATTCTCCAGATGACAGCCTGCCACTCTCTAACCACTCCACCACTCTGGCTCTTCCGTGTTTAACTGTTTGGTTACAAGTGGTTTGAAAAGGTGAAGGAAGATTCAGAATCATCAAAATTCCGTCAAAAGTTCATGGCTTCTTTCAGGGCGGGCTCCTCCTGTGTCCTTCATCTGTAACCCCCGTGACTAATTCCACCATTGTGATTTCCCAGCATGCTCGCTCTGCATCGGATTCGAAATGTAGACCATGAATTGGTGCCTGGCATTGGGCCTCTGCAGTTTTCTCCCGTCACTGGCCAGCGTTCATGGCAAGCATTTTGCATTTACTTGGGAGACTCTTACCTCCCGTTTGGGGAGGGGAAACCGGTCAGCAGAGACAGAAGGCCACAGATCCCACTTTCAGAAGCTGGTCTTCTCACCAGACTTCGTCAGATCAATTCAAGCATCAATTAAATAAATAAATGCTGAAAATAAGAGAAGCCATGTTGGATTAGGCCAATGGCCCATCTGTCCAACACTCTGTGTCACACAGAGGCCCAAACCCAGGGGCCATCAGAAGGTCCACCACTGGGGCCTGAACTCCAGAAGCCCTCCCCCTGTTGCTGTCTCAAGATCCAAGAATATAGAGAATCCCTGCCCCAGAACTTAAGAGAAACCATGTTGGATGAGGCCAATGGCACTTTCAGAATAACACTCTGTCACATAGTGGCCAAAATTCGGTGACCATGAGAAGGTCCACTACTGGGGCCAGAACTCCAGAAGCCAAAGAATACAGAGCATCACTGCCCCAGATGTAAGAACATAAGAGAAGCCATGTTGAATCAGACCAATGGCTCATCCAGTCCAACACTCTGTGTCACACAGTGGTCAAAACCCGGGGGCCATCAGATCAAAACCCACCAGGGCCAGAACTCCAGAAGCCCTCCCACTATTGCCCCCCCCTCCAAGCACCAAGAATACCGCCCCAGAGCATAAGAGAAGCCATGTTGGATGAGGCTAATGGCCCATCTGTACCCCCAGGCACTAAAAATATGCTGCCCCAAACACAGTTTCATCTGTACCTTGTGGCTCACAGCCACAGCTGGGCATCCCCTCCAGATGTTTCCCCAATCCCCTCTTGAAGCATCCCACGCTTGTAGGTGCCACTGCTTCCTGCAGCAGTGACTTCCACAAGTTAATGACATTTTGGGTGAGGAAGGACTCCCTTTTGGCTTTTTCCTAAGCCTCCTACTCATTAATTTCACTGAGTGCCAACGAGTTCTCGTACTGCAGGACAAAAGCACCAGCTCTACCAGAGGGAACGATCCTGCCCAGAACGGAAACTCACAGCAGATCTGGAATAGCAACAATGCGCATACCTGCTCGGGAAAGATTTGAGCCAAACCACGGAGACCCCCGTGAACCCCGGTGGGTTCCACAGCCACAACAACAACGCAAACATACAACCCACATGCCGAAAAGCATTGCCAACGTGGTCAGAGGACGCTTAATCGTCCTGTGCTGAGTTCACACATGACATCTGTCCACACATTCACGCACCCCTGGGGAGCCGCACGGTAGAAGAAAAAGAGAACGCTGCTGCCTTATCCAGGCCCATGAAACAAAGGTAAGCAGGCTTAAGATTCTCCGCACAAGCCTTGAGACTGTCCACAAGGCGTCCGGCATTTAGTCGGATTGTGTTAGTTAATTCCCCTGCAAATGAGAATCTATTAATTACCCGGCAGCACCAATTATGGCTGCAAAGTTAATGGGGGGGGGGATAAATAATGGAAGGAACGTTCAACAGGAGCATCTGACGGAGAGATGCCTGCATTTTGCTGGCGTCTACAGAAACCGAGGTAGGTTGCATTAGAAATGCATTGTTTTCTGACAGGGTGCATTATGTCCCTGGGGGGGGGGGGAGAAAACACACATGCACAGATTTGGACTAATTGGATTCTTTCCTCCCTTTCAAACCTCCCCCCCCCCACCAATCTTTCTGGCGGGGTGAGATTTGAACCCAAGGCTTCCAGATTGTAGCCAGCATCCTAAGCACTCTGTTGCAGTCGTTCAACACTGTAAGAGAGTCTCAGCATCTTTCCATGAGGCCGGAGGTGCCAGGTACGTATGAAGGGGAAGGAATTTGGGCTGCATCGCAAAGATGCCTACGAATATTGACCCGGATGCAGATTTGTCGAAGTCCTATTGCTCTAAGCCAGGGGTAGTCAAACTGCGGCCCTCCAGATGTCCATGGACTACAATTCCCAGGAGCCCCTGCCAGCGACATCTGGAGGACCGCAGTTTGACTACCCTTGCTTTAAGCCAGGGGTAGTCAAACTGCGGCCCTCCAGATGTCCATGGACTACAATTCCCAGGAGCCCCTGCCAGCGAATGCTGGCAGGGGCTCCTGGGAATTGTAGTCCATGGACATCTGGAGGGCCGCAGTTTGACTACCCCTGCTCTAAGCATTACCGACTATGGGTGCTGTAATTCGGGGTGGGGTGGGGGTGGAAGGCAGAATGGTATCGCCTGATCTCGTCAGATCTCGGAAGTTAAGCAGGGCCGGTACTTGGAAGGGAGACCACCAAGGAAGACTCTACAGAGGAAGGCCATGGCCAACCACCTCTGCTTCTCAGCTGCCTTGAAACCCCTTGCTGAGATTACCATAAGTCTTGGATGGGAGACCACCAAGGAAGGCTCTACAGGGGAAGGCACTGGCAAATCACATCTGTTCCCACTTGCCTGGAAAGCCCCTTGCTGGGGTCATCATAAATCTTGGATGAAAGACCACCAAGGAAGGGTCTGCAGGGGAAGGCCATGGCCAACCACCTCTTCTCACTTTCCTTGAAAGCCCTGTGCTGGGGTCACCATAAGTCTTGGATGGGAGGCCACCAAGGAAGGCTCAGCAGAGCAAGGCAATGGTTAACCATCTCTACTTAACCACCTGCGTTGAAGCCCTTTACTAAGATTACCATAAGTCTTGGGTGGGAGACCACCAAGGAAGGCTCTGAAGAGGAAGGCAGTGGCCAATTCTGTCAGACAGAGCACTGCAGTGAAAGGGAAATCCCAAAGACTGGGAACTTAAAAAATATTTAAAAATTTATTCCGTGTTCCTTCTCCAGTCCAACCTCACAATTCATGGCTAGCCGCTAGTTTTAAAATTGTGTGTGTGCGTAGAAGCGGAGTGGAAGAACGAAAAAAGCTTCCTAAGAACAGAAATCCCAACCACCTCCAACACAGGTCCCAACTGGTGCCTTCTGCAGATCTCCTACTCACCGCCACCAGGATCTGGACTGCGCTGTGCATGACCTCGATGTAGCGATACTCCAGGGCGCAGCCGATCACGGAGACGTAGGAATGGCTGTCCAAGCCCTTGATGCCCGTCATGGGGGTCTCCTTCCGGACACAGCCTGGCCCATTTTCGCTCCACCACGACTGGTGCCGGGAGATGTTAAAGGTCAAGAGCTCGCTGTCCTGGGGAGGAGAAGGCATAACACACAGGCCGTTAAGACGGCTAATGATTTCAATGCACACATTTTGGTAACTTCACCTCTGTTGAACTGATGAAACTCCCTGATGCCGCCATCCCATCATAATACTAGAATATCGGGGTTTAAAACATAAGGCCATAAGGAGAGCCCTGCTGGGTCAGACCAGGGGTCCATCCAGTCCAGCCTCCTGTCTCACACAGGGACCAGCCAGTTCCTCTGGAGGGCCAGCAACAGGGCAGAGAGGCCGAGGCCTTTACAAGAAAATCAGAAGAGCCCTGCTGGATCAGACCAGGGGTCCATCTAGCCCAGCCTCTGGTCTCACACAGTGGCCAACCAGTTCCTCTGGAGAGCCAGCAACAGGGCAGAGAGGCCAAGGCCTTCCTAAGAACATCAGAAGAGCCCTGCTGGGTCAGACCAGGGGTCCATCTAGCCCAGCCTCTGGTCTCACACAGTGGCCAACCAGTTCCTCTGGAGAGCCAGCAACAGGGCAGAGAGGCCAAGGCCTTCCTAAGAACATCAGAAGAGCCCTGCTGGATCAGACCAGGGGTCCATCTAGCCCAGCCTCTGGTCTCACACAGTGGCCAACCAGTTCCTCTGGAGAGCCAGCAACAGGGCAGAGAGGCCAAGGCCTTCCTAAGAACATCAGAAGAGCCCTGCTGGACCAGACCTGCTGAACCAGCATTCTTTCTCACTAAGTGTCCAAACAGAGCCTACAACAAGGCATAGAGCCCAAGACCTTCCCCCGATGTTGCCTCCTAGATTTTGGGATTCAGAGGACTAGTGCCCCTGAATGTGGAGGTTCCCCCTTCAGTCTCCATGACCAGTAGTCACTGATAAAGTTCTCCTCCATGAACTGAGTACCCTTTTAAAGCTGCGTATTCCTGTGGCCATCACTACATCCTCTGGCCGCAAATTCCACATTTTAATAACTCTCTGTATAAATTCACAAGGAGAACTGATCAGGTGTGAGATGTTGAAAAGAAATACGGGGACCTGGAGATTGAACACACACGCGCACCAACAAACACACAGAGTCTTAACTTGCAAGGGGCGGAAAAAAGAAGTGGAAATATTTTCACAGCAGACGGGCCAGGGAGATTTCCTTTGTGTCGGGAACATGAAATATCCCCCATAAATTTCTCTTTCCGTTCTATCGCCTCCTCTCCCGTTGGCATTCTGACGCATGGCTCGCTGCAGGCGTGGCCTTACCCCGGTCACAATGAACCTCTTGGGTCAGATTACTTGGTGCGACCGACCTCCAATGTGATCGATTGCTCCTTAACGGACCTTTCCCCCAACTCCCAAGAATTCCAGGTCCCTCCTCTCGGGTGCTGCCCTTGGCTTTTCTTTCTGCACACCGACTCCCGCAACCCTCTCTCCACATGTAGTTTTTCTCCTCTCTGGCCTGGCCGCCTCAATACACTAAATCATGCCATCCGGGGCCTGTGGCAGTAAAGAAACACGGCAGACAAGGTTGTGATTTTGCCTGGTTAGGAAGGAAACTCTGCAGTTCCTCAAAATATTCAATTGAACCTGAAGCCCTGGCTCTAGAAGAAGAAGAAGAAGAAGAAGAAGAAGAAGAAGAAGAAGAAGAAGAAGAAGAAGAAGAAGAAGAAGAAGAAGAAGAAGAAGAAGAGTTGGTTCTTATATGCCGCTTTTCCCTACCCGAAGGAGGCTCAAAGCAGCTTACAGTCGCCTTCCCATTCCTCTCCCCACAACAGACACCCTGTGAGGGAGGGGAGGCTGAGAGAGCCCTGAGATTACTGAAGAAGAAGAAGAAGAGTTGGTTCTTCTATGCCGCTTTTCCCTACCAGAAGGAGGCTCAAAGCGGCTTACAATCGCCTTCCCTTTCCTCTCCCCACAACAGACACCCTGTGAGGGAGGGGAGGCTGAGAGAGAAGAAGAGTTGGTTCTTATATGCCGCTTTTCCCTACCCGAAGGAGGCTCAAAGCGGCTTACAGTCGCCTTCCCATTCCTCTCCCCACAACAGACACCCTGTGGGGTGGGTGAGGCTGAGAGAGCCCTGATATCACTGCTCGGTCAGAACAGTTTTATCAGCGCCGTGGCGAGCCCAAGGTCACCCAGCTGGTTGTCTGTGGGGGAGCGCAGAATCGAACCTGGCATGCCAGATTAGAAGTCCGCACTCCTAACCACTACACCAAAGAGCAGTGGCCTCTGCTCTGGAGAACTGGTTTTGATTCCCCACTCCTCCTCCACATGCAGCCCGCTGGCTGACGTGGGCCAGACACAGTTCTCTCAGGGCTCTCTCGCTTTGAGACTATCATGACTCTTGCTTGAAGCTATAAGCCATCGGGGTGGTCTAGGGCAACACCTCCCATGCCATGCATTTTCCGAGATCTGGATTCGCCTCTGGGTCGTTTGAGAAGTCTCTTGTCTTTTGAATGTCATATCCAGGCCCCTGCTACACTCGCTAAGCCAGGGAGGGAAGGAGCCAGAGAGCGAGAGAGAAAAAGGCAGAGAGCCAGAGCTGTTCGCAGCATGCAAACAGCTACGGCGCTTAACCAACTTAATGAGCAGTCGTTAACAACTCATGACTCTGGGCCTTTATAAGAAACCGAATCTCTGCTCTCCAGCTGGTGGATAAATCTTACGTCCTACGGGCACCTCGGCCAGAGAACTTGTGTATTGCAGGTAAAGCTGCGATCACTTCATTGTCTCTTGGCCTCTTTTCTGCCTGCTTATGAACATCCGCCCCTCCACATCCGTACTTGGCAAAAGCAGCTAAATCCATCTCGGCAAGACTCGACCATCATAATGATCCAAGCAGCAGAGGGGCTTGAGAGACTGTTCTGCCCAAAAGGGGTTTTCAGCAACAACAAAATCCATTTCACTTAGGGGCTTGCAACAGAGTCCCAACACCGGACCACCACAGATCCCAGGTGAGCCAGTGGGGGGCCGACATACCCTGGTGGACAAAATCCCTGGCGCCAGCGATTAGGCTGAGCATCCTGAAGCTGAAACTACAGCGCAAAGATCATGGAAATGATAAGCCGGCTACTTCAGGAAGAAAGGAGCTCACCAGACAGCTAGCTCATTGTTAAGAAAAAAGATCCCTGCACAGAGAAAACTAGAGAGACATAAGTATCAAAGAAAAACCCTGCTGGATCAGACCAGTGGTTCACCTAGTCCAGCCTCTGGTCTTACACAGTGGCCAACCAGTTCCTCTGGAGGGCCAGCAACAGGGCAAAGAAGCCGAGGCCTTCCTAAGAACATCAGAACAGTTCTGCTAGATCAGAGCAGTGATCCATCCAGTCCAGCCTCCTGTCTCACCCAGGGACCAACCAATTCTTCTGGAGGGCCAACAACAGGGCAGAGAGGCCAAGGTCTTCATAAGGACCTCTTGACTTCTTGCAGTAAAAGGGGGGAGGGAGGAAATGGATGATTTCTGGCTTAAGTGAATTAAAAAACAGTGTCAAATTGATTTTAATTTTTCAGAAGTTTGCTATCACACAGTAAGTATGAACTACAGATTATAGTTTATTAGCTGCTTGGCTGGAGCCTTAAAAAATTAATGTCATGGTTAACATGTCTGCTCTTTTTTCCCCTTTTCTCTCCTTTTCTTTGGAACACATTTCTTCTTTTTAATGGCAGAAAAACTCCTAATAAAAATTTTCATTAACCCTTCCTCCAAAACCCGTTTCAAATACATCTGCCATTGCAGAGTTCCGTCTCTACCTACTCATTCCCCTCTTCCCCCCCCCCCCAACATTTCCTTTTCCCATCTCTATGCATGTGTTTCTCATCTGGAGTTCTTGAATCAAGGGTCTGTGCGTGGGTGTGATTGTGTGTGAGAAAGAAGACACAGAGGAGGAGAGAGGAAGAGAGAGGTAGAGAGACAAAGAGGAGGGGATCGGGTCAACTGTAAATAAATAAGAGCTTGGGGCCCTTCTGATTCATTCTAGGATCCGAGGGCCTTCAGAAAGGCACTCCACAGCCAGCCCTTTACGAATAACACACAGCAAAGCCCTGCTTTGAAAGCACAGGGCGATATTCCTTTCTGAGACGTGCTCACGGCTGAAGCTCTCAAGAGGACGAGTAACAGGAGAAACACTCCTGGCAAATAGTTTATTGACCTCTGCCCGTAAACAGCACGTCAGCTGGGGGACCGCAGGCAATGAACCTTGGCGATCTGCCCCACCGGATTTCATTTGTCCTGACTTGGACGCAAAATCCCCACCCAAGAGGGCAGTGCACAGGATGCTGGAGAAGCACGGAGAAGATCAGAGATGGGACTGCAGAGATGGGACCTGGAGATCCTCTTGAATTATAGCTCATCTCCAGACTAATGAGATCAGCCCCCCTGGAGAAAATGGCTGCTTTGGAGCAGGGGTAGTCAAACTGCGGCCCTCCAGATGTCCATGGACTACAATTCCCAGGAGCCCCTGGCAGGGGCTCCTGGGAATTGTAGTCCATGGACATCTGGAGGGCCGCAGTTTGACTGCCCCTGTTTTGGAGGGTGGTCTCCAGAGCATTGTACTCCACTGGGTCCCTCGCTGCCCCAAATCCCGCCCCCTCCCTACTCCACCCCCCCAAATCTGCAGGCATTTCCCAACCCAGAATTGGCAAACCGAGCTTCACAAGAGCTCTTTGTCTTTTCGGTCATTGTCAGAGGCATCGTATCCAAACATGAAGCTGCCTGGATCAGAGCAGTGGTCCATCTAGTCCATCTAGTCCGGTCGAAGCAGGATCCGTGCCAGGATTCGAGCCCACAGGGACCACACTGGGGATCCCACACACTCAGGAGGGAAACTTGCACAACCTGCCCATTCGGCTTGACGTGACATTCTGGCATCGGAGCACCCCAGATCAGTTCTTTGAGGCAAGCAACGTTCCTGTACAAATTTTTCTCTGAGATATTTTTAAAGGCAACCAGCAAGCGGGAAACGTATGCCATTGCAAGAGCATGCCTTTGAATTTTGCCTCCTTGTTGCGCAAAGATTTGCATATACTGCAAGACAAATGTGTGTGTGTGTGTGTGTGTGTCACTGTGGCCTCCCCGCCTACCCCCTCCCAGCCTGCTTTGCTTTTTCTCTTTTTGGGGGGTGGGCCTAGGAGCACCTGAGATGGCCAGACTCCCGCTCTGGCTACCTGCTTTCTCCCATTTCATTAATTACCCAGCAGAGGCCGTGCTAATAGACCTCTGAGCGCACTGAGTCCGGCGAGGCGAGCCCCGAGAGAACCCGACGGCTGAATAATTTTGCATGTTTAAAGGCAAGCAAATTTATTACCTCCCTAACAGTAGAAACTGTCATTTTTCATCTCCTGGCAGCACGCGCCGAATGACTGCGTCTCCCAGAGCCAGCAAGGGAATTAACTTCACTATATCTTAAAGGTTCCCTAAGTTGTGTATTGATGCAGCTCGCTGGGAACAAAAGAACATAGGAAGAGTCCTGCTGGATCAGACCACTGGTCCAGGCTGTGTAGCATCCTGGAAAACCAACACCATAGAGCAGGGGTAGTCAACCTGTGGTCCTCCAGATGTCCATGGACTACAATTCCCATGAGCCCCTGCCAGCAAACGCTGGCAGGGGCCCATGGGAATTGTAGTCCATGGACACCTGGAGGGCCACAAGTTGACTAACCCTGCCGTAGAGCATCGAGGCCAGGACCTTCTAGGCCTCTAGGGTCATCTAATCCAGCCCCCTGCACAATGCAAGAACTCACAACTAACTGCCCACCCACAGGGACCCCAATTTCATGTCCAAGTGATCCTTCCACCAAAGATCTCCAGAATACAGCCTGGCCTGGAGGAAATTCACCTACCATTCCAGAGTAGTGATCAGCAATTCCCTGAGTATACAAGTAACATGCACAGATGTTCTTTTGTCTCACCCCCCCTCCTTTGGGAACCCCTACTTTGTGTTGATCCTGCACTGGAACCAAACAAAATCAATAGGCAAAAAGTCGTGTCTTGTTGTTGTTGTTGTTGTTGTTAGGTGCAAAGTCATGTCTGACCCATCGCGACCCCATGGACAATGATCCTCCAGGCCTTCCTGTCCTCTACCATTCCCCAGAGTCCATTTAAGTTTGCACCTACTGCTTCAGTGACTCCATCCAGCCACCTCATTCTCTGTCGTCCCCTTCTTCTTTTGCCCTCGATCGCTCCCAGCATTAGGCTCTTCTCCAGGGAGTCCTTCCTTCTCATGAGGTGGCCAAAGTATTTGAGTTTTTGTGCCTTCTTGAGTCTTCTTGTATTTGTGTCTTCTTGAGATTTATTAAATGCAATCCTAAATAATTTTGCATTGAGCAGCGCATTGGACAGGATGGCCTGCATGGCTCTTTCCAACTCTATGGCTCTTTGATTCTACGAAACCTGCCTAGATTTACCCTTCATCACTTCTGGGGTTTCCCTGGAGGTGGCGCTGTGGCTCTTTACATCTCCACCCCATAACTCCCAGTTGTCAGATATACTGATCCAGCAGGGCAATTTCTATATGGTTATGCAAGAAGTGGGTAGACATTACTCTCCCAGTGTGGGCCACTTGTCTTCAAATTGGTCCTGATGTTCTCCGGAAGCCACAACGAATCTCCAGTCTACAGAAAACAGTTCCCCTGAAGAAAATAGCCAATTCAGATGCTGGACAGGCCTCTGCCAGGAGTGGTGGATGCTGCCCCCTATTGGAATATGCAAGATCTATAGTGTGCATGGCTCCAAAGGATATGAAATCTGACCTAGAGGGGGCATCAGAAGAGATGTGCATCGAGCATGGTTAGAAGAGGAACCGTCTGATATATTTCCAATAGTATTTTCCTATATCCTGATTGGCTTATCTGGGGACTTCCTGCTCCTTTGAGCTCACTTCCTCCCCGCTTGCCTCCAGTGCCGGCAGAAGGAAAAGAAGGCAACAGCGAGACAGATTGAGGAGTCTTCCTGTCTCCACAAAGTTTCAGATGGGTCGCCGTGCCGGTCTGAAGCAGCAGCAGAAAATTGGAGGCTTGTGGCCCCTTTAAGACTGACTTAACTTTATTCAAGGTACAGGAAGAAGAAGAAGAAGAGTTGGTTCTTATATTCCACTTTTCTCTACCTGAAGGAGTCTCAAAGCGGCTTACAATTGCCTTCCCTTTCCTCTCCCCACAACAGACACCCTGTGAGGGAGGGGAGGCTGAGAGAGCCCTGAGATTACTGAAGAAGAAGAAGAGTTGGTTCTTAGATGCCTCTTTTCTCTACCTGAAGAAGTCTCAAAACAGCTTACAGTCACCTTCCCTTTCCTCTCCCCACAACAGGCACCCTGTGAGGTGAGTGAGGCTGAGAGAGCCCTGAGATTACTGAAGAAGAAGAAGAGTTGGTTCTTATATGCCACTTTTCTCTATCCGAAGGAGTCTCAAAGTGGCTTACAGTCGCCTTCCCTTTCCTCTCCCCACAACAGGCACCCTGTGAAGGGGGAGAGGCTGGGAGAGCCCTGATATCACTGCTTGGTCAGAACAGCTTTATCAGTGCTGTGTTGAGCCCAAGGTCACCCAGCTGGCTGCATGTGGGGGAGCGCAGAATCGAACCCGGCTCACCAGATTAGAAGTCCGCACTCCTAACCACTACACCAACCTTTTGTGTGCATGCAGGTTTGCATCTGAAGAATCCTACTGACATGACACCCGAAAGCTTATACCTTGAATAAAGATTTGTCGGACTTAAGGATGCCACAAGACTCCAACTTTATTCACAAAGTTTTTTTCTCTGCTTAATAAAACTGTTTAAGCAGCCTGGTGCTAAGCCCCTCTTTGCAGATTTAAACTCCGACAGCCCCCCCCCCCCCATCCCGTCATCTCACCAGCAAGGGGACTTATCAGCAGCGGGTCAGACTTAGCTCAACATCTTAGGGATATCCCCGACAGCCAGCCCAGGAAGTGATGTCATCATATCGATGGTGATGCAGGGATGCTCTAGCATTCAGTTTCGAACTCTATGGTCAAAATGTCTCCTACCATTTCAGGAGGTGCCTGGCAACTTTAATGCCATGGCAGGGGTGGCCAAACGGTGTCTCTCCAGATGTCCAAGGACTACAACTGCCGTGGGTCATGGGAATTGTAGTCCATGGACATCTGGAGAGACCGCTTGGCCACCCCTGCTCTATGGCATCACGGACCTAAAGGGTTCCCACCCTTCCCCAAGCTCCGCCTCTGCATTTCCAGGCCTGGAGTTGGCAACTGCCAGTTCAGACCAAAGCGTGGCCTATTCTCTGCTCCCTGCCCTCGTTGAGAACCTCAGGCATTGGCTTCCACTCACCTTCGAAAGGCCGCCGACCTCCAGGTAGAAGCAGATGATGAAGATGTTCCAGGTGACCCAGATGGCTGTCCAGATGGCATACTGGGGAGGGGAGAAAGGAAGGGGGGAGAGCTAAGTCACAGCAGAGCATAACAGAGCAGGCAAAGAGAAGCTCATCAGCCTGACGTCCACCAGACCTTGAGGATTCTCATTCCGGGAGCACTTTTCTGGCTCCGTTTTCAGAACGGCTGGGATTCAGCAACACACAGGCAAGCCAGGGGGGCCTGCTGCTCTGAGAGGAAGCCAGGGGAGGGGAGGTGGTAAGCCGAAAGGAGAAGAAGAGCTTTTGTTTCGTACCCTGGTTTGCATTTTCATTCATTCATTGATTCATTGATTCATTGATTCATTCATTCATTCATTCATTCATTCATTCGATTTTTATCCTGCCACTCCTGGCAGTTCTGACGCAAAGGAGCCTCAAAGCGGCTTACAAACAAACACCTTTCCCTTCCTCTCCCCACAACAGACACCCAGTGAGGCTGTGAGAGCCCAGAGAGAGCTGTGACTGGCCCAAGGCCACTCAACTGGCTGCAGGTGGAGGCATGGGGAATGCAACCAGGGTCTCCAGACTAGAGATCAGTGCCCTTAACCACTACACCAAGCTGGCTCTCGAGTCAAAGGCATGATAGCCGGGGGGGGGGACACTTGTGGTACCTCTTGTGGTACCCCCCCTTTTTTTTGATGGTACCCTGTCTATGTGCTTATTTTGCTTAATGGTTAATCCTGGGCTGCCCAAAAGCACAAGTATTAACAGTCAACAGCATTTATAAATAGTCCTTGTTTTATTGATAGTAGGTTTTATATCAAATTATGTTTTTACTGTTTTAATGTACTTCAAATTCTATTTTTGACTATGTTGTCAGGCCGCCCCGAGACCACAAGCGACGGGCAGGGTACATGATAGCTAGGGGCGAGCCTTAACTCTATGGTGGAAGAAGAAGAAGAAGAAGAAGAAGAAGAAGAAGAAGGAGAAGGAGAAGGAGAAGGAGAAGGAGAAGGAGAAGGAGAAGGAGAAGGAGAAGGAGAAGGAGAAGGAGAAGGAGAAGGAGAAGAAGAAGAAGAAGAAGAAGAAGAAGAAGAAGAAGAAGAAGAAGAAGAAGAAGAAGAAGAAGAAGAAGAAGAAGAAGAAGAAGAAGAAGAAGAAGAGTTTATGGCTATTGGTTCATAAGCCCAAATGCAGGATAAACTTGGAAGGGGGGGGGGGAGAAAAATCGACCTGTGAAATGGCTGCCTGCCATTTAAACAGGGGGATGGGTGCACTCCTCTCCTGCTGGATTTAAATGGCTGTGAGTCATTGAACTCATCTGCTTCATTCTCCCCACCCCCATCGTCTCTCAAGCAACCCCAAAGCCCAAACCAGAATTTTTACATTTCTGGCCATTCCTAGAAATTCTATGGAATCTGAGTAGCCCTAAAGCAGATCTGAGAATCAAACCATTAAAATTGGAGTTGTTTGGCAGGGGGTTGATTGATGGTCCAGACAAGGGTCGCTTCCTATGGTTGACCAAACTGTGGCTCTCCAGAGGTCCATGGACTACAATTCCCATGAGTCCCTGCCAGCATGGAAACTCTTATCCCTTGAACATTTGGAGAGCTACAGTTTGGCTACCCCTGCTAAATCATTTTGGATTATCTTTCTTTTCTTTTCTTTTTTAAACTTGGCCAATGATGGATAATTCATTTTGCACACTGGTGGGCTGTAAAAACATTTAGGGGTTTTTTTGCAATCTGCTGCTTGAGTAATTTTATTTGGTTTATGAAGCATAGAGCAGGAAAACTGACTCTTTGATGGTACGTACTCTTCAGGGGCCTCCTCTCGTTCTCTGTGCAGCCGTTTCGCTTTTGGAGAACACCAACTATGAATGAAATAACAATCCGTGCATTGCATTTCCAAAAATCTTCCATTTATCGTTTTTTTAACGCCATGGACCATTGCTTTTTGCAGTCTGCCAGGGCTCTCTACAAACTCACACTTATAAAACCAAAGCAAGCAGTAAATGGAAGTTGTTTGAACGAATGAAGGATCTTTTGGGGGGGAAGCTTGTTCGGTCGTTTTGCATTTGTGACCCATTCATTCTTTTCACCAATATCTCACCAATGTCCTCCAAGGAAGGAAAGGCGTGGCCTTTCCTCACCAATCCATGCAAAAGTCCGAACACGCATGAATCCATGAAGCTAGCAGTTCATGAGCAGAGGAAGCTGCCTGTATACAGGGCCAATTTGTGGAGTGTAGGGATTAAAGACAGGTGGCCTCTTCTCTGAAGAGCCGGGTTCGGTTCCCCCCTGCCCGTGCAGCCGGCTGGGTGTCCTTGGGCTAGTCACAGTTCTCGCAGAGCTGTTCTCACAGAACAGTTCTCCCAAGGCTCTCTCGGTCTCAATGGGTGTCTGTTGTGGGAGAGGAAGAGCAGGCAATTCACCTGCCGTGCCCCGTCCTAAAATGGCCAATGATGGGTCTGGAGGGGGTGGGAAAGGGAGGGGCCCCGGGTGGGCGTGTCCATAGCTCTGCTTCCCAACCACATTCTGCACGATTGCGCCACTTCTGGGGTTTCTCGAAGCCTGAGGATTATTTCAAGGGTTTCTCGGTGGGAAAGAAGTCGAAAAAGGCTGCCTTAAACCATCCAAACTGGATAGTTCTTTCTCAAGAGTTACACTTCCATTGCAGGACGCTCCTCCTGGGAACAGAGATGAGCTGTCAAGACCGGTACGTGACTCATTTCAACTTCTGGATATGCCGGGGATTGAACCTGGGACCTTCTGTGTGCCAAGCAGATACTCTGTCACTGGCAGCCCCTCTATGCTGAATCAAGGCCATCAGTCTATCAAACTAGCAGCAGTTTTCCAGCGTCTCGGTGGTTTTTCACATCACCTCCTATCCGGTCCCCTTCCCTGGAGATGCCAGGGACTGAACGCAGTGCCAGGTGTCGCCGGATGATTTCCCACTGGGTCCACATGGGCCGGGAGAAGGAGAGGAGAACAGGGCAGAATAGGCATTAGGCCAGGTTTTCTCAACAGGAACCCTGGGGGATCTCCACGGCCCCAGAAAGGTTTTACCGATTGGGTGAGAGTCCATCAATTTTTATATTTAAAAAACGATCATATTACCAATTTTTAAATTAAAAAAAAAAGGTAAAGGTATCCCCTGTGCAAGCACCAAGTCATGCCTGACCCTTGGGGTGATGCCCTCTAGCGTTTTCATGGCAGACTCAATACGGGGTGGTTTGCCAGTGCCTTCCCCAGTCATTACTGTTTACCCCCCAGCAGCAAGCTGGGGACTCATTTTACCGACCTCGGAAGGATGGAAGGCTGAGTCGACCTTGAGCCGGCTGCTGGGATCGAACTCCCAGCCTCATGGGCAGAGCTTCAGACTGCACGTCTGCTGCCTTACCACTCTGCGCCACAAGAGGCTCCTTTTTAAAAAAATAAATATATATTAAAAATAACTCCCACCCATTCAGCCCCCCTCCCCCATCACCAAGCTCCGCCCAGCGGCTTGCAGCAGGTTACAAAACGGGGTCGATACACCCCTGGTTTAGTGAGCGTGAGTCAGGTTTCAAAACACCTCTCGACTCCGGGCAGCTCTGTGTTACTCACCACCACAATGTAGCGCGGCCGGTACTGGATGGTGCCGAAGAGGCCGAGAATCACGACGATGATGTGGAGGAAATTGGCGAGGATGGGAGCCCATTGGTATCCCAGGAAATCAAATACTTGTCTCTCCAAGGCCGCAAGCTGAAAAACAGAGGAGGAGCGTGGGTGGGTGGATGGTCGGGTGAAGACGGCGTTCAGGCCTTGTTATGCACGAAGAAGAAGAAGAAGAAGAAGAAGAAGAAGAAGAAGAAGAAGAAGAAGAAGAAGAAGAAGAAGAAGAAGAAGAAGAAGAAGAAGAAGAAGAAGAAGAAGAAGAAGAAGAAGAAGGAAGAAGAAAGAAGAAGAAAGAAGAAGAAAGAAGAAGAAGAAGAACAAAGAAGAAGAAAGAAGAAGGAAGAAGAAGGAAGAAGAAGAAAGAAGAAGAAGAAAGAAGAAGAAAGAAGAAAGAAGAAGAGTTGGTTCTTATATGCCGCTTTTCCCTACCCGAAGGAGTCTCAAAGCGGCTTACATTCACCTTCCCTTTCCTCTCCCCACAACAGACACCCTGTGGGGTAGGTGAGGCTGAGAGAGCCCTGATATCACTGCTTGATCAGAACAGTTTTATCAGTGCCGTGGTGAGCCCAAGGTCACCCAGCTGGTTGCATGTGGGGGAGCGCAGAATCGAACCCAGCATGCCAGATTAGAAGTCCGCACTCCTAACCACTACACCAAACTGGCTCTCAGAATCCGCTGGAAGACAGAGTAGCTGCTGGAGGGGAACTGAATCAGAGTGCTGGTTTTTGGGGCGATCGTTCAGAGGGGGAGGGGGACCGCGGGACTCTGCGAGGTCTGCAGTGTGCATAATTGAGCAGAATATAAAGGGTGCCCTGCAGGGGGCACCAGAGGAGATGTATATTTAGCATAGGGGGGATAAGAACTTCCTGAGGATGTTCAACTTACCCCCTCCAGTGTCCAGAGCAGCTGAACGACAGTTGCCTGCAAAACAACAGCTAGCTGGTCTCTCTCTACTCTCTTTCTGTACATCGTTGGTTCTCCTCATAAATAAAATTGTTTTATTCTTTAAGCAGCCGTCTCTGCTTAGCCAAACTCGGCCCAGGGGGTTCACATCCCTTTGCCCCTCTGAAAGCAAAACTACTTCTCCCGCCAGTACCTGAAGCGCCCGCATGTTGAATCTGACACTTGCTTCATCACGGTCGGAATTGCCTGGCAGCAGTTCTCCAATGTCTTTCTTTCCCACCACCTGCTGCCTGGTCCTTTTAAATGGAGATCCTGGCAATCGACCCCCCCTCCCCGGGACATATGAACACAAACAGCAGCCTTCTACTGAGTCAGACCCTTAGTCCATCAAGGTTAGTATTGCCTACTCAGGCTGGCAGCAGCTCTCCAGGGTCTCAGGCGGAGGTCTTTCCCATCCCCTCTTGCCTGGTCCTTTTAACTGGGGGATTGAACCGCAGACCTTCTGCATACAAAGCAGAGGCTCGTCCACTGAGCCACGCCCCCTATTTGGCAGGCTGTTAGAGGCATTCCTTTAAACCCTCCTTGGCAACCCTTTTCAAAGGCTGCACTGGAGCCTTTCGCCCACCCACCCCCCGCCTTGCCTGCCCTTGTAACATTTTTCTTTCAGTTCTTGCAAAGAGCAAAGTTGTCCAAAAACCAAAAGACAAACCCCGGGTCAATCACCCGTGGAAGTCACCAGCAGCAAAGAAACGGAATATTTCATCTGTTCTGTTTTCTTTTGCGGGCAGCGGCACAGAGCCGTTGACTTAATTTTCATTTTGTCCCAAGAATCAGGGGGGAAAAAATAATAAGATGGTTTTTTTTAGGAGGGGAGAGATGGTGTGGATCAGGGCTGCCCACGGGCACACAAGGGACAACCTCTTGAGGAAATTTGGAAAATGTTTTAACCCTTTGAATTGCTCTTTCCCTTGCACAAAAAAATGTTTGCTATTAATGTTGGGTTTCCTTCGGATCATTCCCTTCTTGTAGACAACAACTCTAGCCCTTCCCATATACCCACAGACAGGAAATCAATGGGGTGCCAAAGAAGAAGAAGAAGGAGAAGGAGAAGGAGAAGGAGAAGGAGAAGGAGAAGGAGAAGGAGAAGGAGAAGGAGAAGGAGAAGGAGAAGGAGAAGGAGAAGGAGAAGGAGAAGGAGAAGGAGAAGGAGAAGGAGAAGGAGAAGGAGAAGGAGAAGAAAAAGGAGGAGGAGGAGGAGGAGGAGAAGAAGGAGAAGAAGAAGAAGGAGAAGGAGAAGAAGAAAAAGGAGGAGGAGGAGGAGGAGGAGAAGAAGGAGAAGAAGAAGGAGGAGGAGGAGAAGAAGAAGAAGAGTTGGTTCATATAGACCACTATTCTGTACCTGAAGGAGTCTCACAGTCACCTTCCCTTCCTCTCCCCACAACAGACACCCTGTGAGGGAGGGGAGGCTGAGAGAGCCCTGAGATTACTGAAGAAGAAGAAGAAGAGTTGGTTCTTATATGCCGCTTTTCTCTACCCAAAGGGGTCTCAAAAGCGGCTTACAATCGCCTTCCCTTTCCTCTCCCCACAACAGACGCCCTGTGAGGTGGGGGAGGCTAAGAGAGCCCTGAGATTACTGCTCTGTCAGAACAGTTGTTTTTATAGGCTGCTTTTCACTACCGGAAGGAGTCTCAAAGCGGCTTACCAGAATTAACAGTGGCCAAGATAAAAGTACTGGCTGACACTAGGACATAGAAGAGATACAGGGGGATAGGTCTATCACTGACTCTTAGCCATGATGACTAGAGGGAACCTCCCCAATCAGAGGCAGCCTCTTAATCCCAGGAGGAAACATCAGAGGAAGGCCTTGGCCTCTGTGCCCAGTCGGTGGCCCTCCAGAGGAACTGGTTGGTCACTGGGTGAGACAGGAGGCTGGACTGGATGGACCCCTGGTCTGACCCAGCAGGGCTCTCCTGATGTTCTTAGGAAGGCCACAGCCTCTCTGCCCCGTTGTTGGCCCTCCAGAGAAACTGGCTGGCCCCTGTGTGAGACAAGGCATTGGAATGGCTGGACCAGTGCTTCGATCCAGCCGCTGTCTTCCCACGCTTTTTGTTACAGGCCATGCGTTGTGTACAGCACACACACAAACACACCCAGCTACCTCATCCCAACCAAGACCCTCCATCCATCCCAGTCAGTATTGTCTGCTCAGGCTGGCAGCAGATCTCTGGCGTCTCAGGCTGAGGTCATGCTCTACCGCCAGATCCGCTAACTGGAGATGCTGGGGATTGAACCCGTGACCTTCTGCATGCCAAGCAGAGGCCTTATCACTGAGCCACAGCCCCTGCTGGAGATTGGAAACCGGGGCCGTACAATTGTAGCTCCCGTGCATCCCCCATTCATTTCAATGGACTTAATCAACAGGGTTTAACCGGATTAAGACTATGGCCACTTTCAGCTCTCTCCCCCCTGGGTTTGGTGAACCCTTGTTCTTTCTCTCCCTCCCTCCGCACCAAACACACTCTTCCTTCACTCCGCCTGTCCTTTTGAATGGGCCTGATTTAATTATCGGCCAGGCAGGTACCGTCCGCTCCCCTCTGTCTATCGAACGAAGAAATCCCAGGCCTGGGAAAGTGGATACTGGAAGGCCATTATTCATTTCCAAAATCAATTTTCTCCGCATCATCAGAGCCCGGCAGCAACATGTAAGGCCTTTAATCTTTCATTAGGGGGATCAAAGCGCATGCCGTCATAACGCTCCCGGACCCCGGACGCCGGTTGGCTGGCTCGGGGTCACGTGACGGCAATCGGTGAGTCCAATCGGCCGCTTAATTGGCTTTGTTTGTTATGTGAAAACCTAGAAATGTAGATAAAGGGCCAAGCGTGCAGAGGCTGGGTTTACCTATTAAGTGGGGGAACCCTGCCGGGGTATGTGGCAAAGAGAGATAACACGGGAAGAAAGAAGCAGCCAAGCTGGGCCTGGTCCAAAGCAGCTGGGGGGGGGAGGGAGTTGGGGTTGATTGAGGGTTGCCACCCCCCAGGGGAGGTCGGGACATCTCCCAGTACGGTGTCGTGGTTCAGGGTGGCAGCTTCTAATCCGGAGAGCCCGGTTGGATTCCCTGCTCCTCCATGTGCAGCCGGCTGGATGACCTTGGGCTAGTCACAGTTCTCGTGGGGCTGTTTTTAGCAGAGCAGTTCTCTCAGAGCTCTCTCAGTTCCACCTTCCTCACAGGGAGGGGAGAAGAAGGGAAAGGGATTCCTAAGCCGTTAGGGGACTCCTCGGGGAGGGAAAAGTGGGGCATTAAAAAAAACACAGCTCTTTTTCTCTATTGTATCTGATCACCATCTAATGAAGGTCAGTTCCCCCAGAGAAAACGGCTTCTTTAGTGAGGGGGTGGATTTTGTGGCTTTCTAACCAGCAGAGGTCCTTCCCCCAAAATCTCCAGGTATTTTCCAACACAAGGCTGGCAGCCCTGGGCACTCCTAACCACTACACCAAGCTGCTGTTCAGAAACTGGAGGAACAGATATTTGCTGTGGGGAGCTCTTTTTCCACTCTAAATGTTAAATCCTCCCCAGGCACCTTTCCCTACCTTGTTGGCTTAGTGAAACAATAATCTGTTCCATCCACATCCATCCATCCACATAATATATTTCTGGTAAGGCCTTGGAGGAGGAGCGTGTCTCATGGCTTAAGTGCCACTCAGCACTTAACACCCACTCAGGGTGGCCTCTTCCTCCAACTGGCTTGCCTGTCTGTCCAGCAGCCAGCCAATCACCTTCCATCCCCCACCCCTGACTACCCCCTCCTCCTTCCACTTCCCTCTGAAGCTCGGAGGCTGCAGATTCCTGCCATGTGAGAGCTCCCCCTGCTGGTGAGTTCCCTAACAGCTGCCTGCAGCCTTTCCAGGTCCTGGGGGGAGGGAGAGGCCGTCCACAGAGTTCTTCCACTCAACCCCCCTCTCCCCAATCTAGTGCCCCCTGTATTCCTGAATGCAATGGGCTTGGCCCCTAGTAATGATACAATTTTAGAACTTACACGTGTTTTTCTATTGTTCACTGTACGCCGTTCTTCGTGGGCGGCTCCTCAACACACTTTTGTCTGAATGACACAGAACTGATGATGCCAAAATCATTTTCTTACTACCAAACAAAAGCCTTCCAGACATTGAATCGGCTGCCAAGTTTCAACAGGAGGCTAGGAGGCCATGCAGCGGGCAAACAATAAATGCTTCGTGGTGTTTTCCCTGCCTGTTTTCTCTATTCTGTATGCCAATCAGGGTCTGATTCGGAAAAGACGGATTGGGAATAAAATTCTATTTAAAACCCACCCTTCCTCAAACGCTCAGACGGGATAACCAAAAAAACCAGAGAGAAGAGCTGCTTTTTTCCCCTACCATAGAATCATAGAATCATAGAGTTGGAAGGGGCCATACAGGCCATCTAGTCCAACCCCCTGCTCAATGCAGGATCAGCCCTAAGGAGTCTCAAAGTGGCTTACTATAACCTTCCCTTCGTCTCCCCAGGGAGGTAGGTGAGGCTGAGAGAGCTCTGAGAGAACTGGGACTGGCCCAAGGTCACCCAGATAGCTGCATGTGGAGGAGTGGAGAATCAAGCCCGGTTCTCCCGATTAGGGTCTGCCGCTCTTAAACACGCCAGCAAGCTGACTCTCCTCCTCTCCTGCGCATACCAGATGTGCAATCTCATACATTTTGAACATGTTTTTCAGCAGCAGCATCTATATCAGATCTGCTCCAAGACCCCAACTCGATGCCTGCAGGCCAATGCCCCTGCTGCCCAGAAGATGCCTGCTGGGTAAAGCTCTCGAAAGGGCCTTGAGGCTTCGTAAGAAGGATGTAAAGAGGATACACTTGTCAAAGCCTTAAGCACTAAGGTTTGCTACTGTATTATTCAACAACAGGGAAGGAAAAGAGTTACACCCCCCGTCCCTCCCCCCTCAGCTTTTGAAGAAAATGCTTTCCAAGACTGACATGATAAAAAGGGAAACCTGATAGGTGAGCAGCTATTTTGCACATCAGTTACAGTTCCCCGGGAAAGAATAAGCTAAAATCAGCCTGAATTAACTGAATTCCAGAAGACCCGGAATTCCAGGGGACCCGTTTCCTTCCTGTTGTCATGTTCCAGGTGTACATTCATGCTGCAAGGGCTGCCATCTTCAGCTTGGGAAATTAATGGAGTGTGGATCCTGGAAAAGTCAGAATTTGGGGAAGGGAAGGAGCTCAGAAGGGATGCAATCATAGCATCATAGAGTTGGAAGGGCCATAGAGGCCATCTAGTCCAACCCCCTGCTCAATGCAGGATCAGCCTTAAGCATCCAGGATAAGGAACTATCCAGCTGCTGCTTCAAGACTGCCAGTGAGGGGACGCTCCCCACCTTCTTGGGTAGCCCATTCCACTGCAGAACTACATTGTGAAAATATTCTCTCCTGATATCTAACCAGTACCATTCAGCACATGGTTTAAACCCATGACTGTGGGTCCTAAGCTCTGCTGTGAACAGGAACCGCTCCCTGCCCTCCTCCAAGTGACAACCTTTCAAATACTTAAAGAGAGCAGTCCTGTCCCCTCTCAACCTCCTACTCTCCAGGCTGAACACTCCCAAGCCCCTCCACCTTTCCTAATAGAAGAGCTGCAGGAGATTTAAGTGCTAATAAACAGCCCCACATGGCTGCTTTCAAGACCTGTGATCATACAATCCATGAAATGTTTCTGGGGGAATTGCAAATGAACCCTTCTTTCAGCCAGGCTCTGATGAAACCCAGACTTGTCTGGCTTCAGGAAAGTTCATGGACCATCACGACCACATCTTGGGCACAGATCAGGACATTCCCAGCTGAAGAACTAGACTCCTTGTCACTATCAATGTGGTCGGTAACCTTGCTTCTGTCCTGCAGATGAACAGCAGAATGCTGAGAGTGGAACCCAACTGCTGGAATTGCAATCAGCAAGTAATTTAGTGAAGTCAGTCCTGAAGAGTTGTTGCTAAGTTGTTAAGTAGCATAGCTGCACCTGTGTGCTCCAAATGGTCATTGCTGGGACTGCAGAGGAAATGTTTGAGCACATGGCCCTTTGTTTAAAGTGGGCCACTGCCCACTTCCTCCTCCTTCAGGAAGAGAAGAATCTCCTGCTTGCAAGGAAAAAGGAATAATCCATTAGCCTTTTAGCTCTCTTCATCAGCTGACATGTGGGTATGTAGTCCTGCTTGCAGCCCAGCCATAGAGGCTTTCTATGTGTTACGTTTGTAATGATTCTCTTATTGTATACCGCTTCAGTAGGGAGACAGAAGCAGGTGAATGTGATATGTTTCCTATATAATCTTTCCAATAAAGATTATTCCTTTTAAACCTCAAAGTGCTGCGAGTCTGGATCCATGCCTAATCCACAAAAAGGTAACCAATAACTGCAAATGCTCGGCAAAAAAATCTGCAACTCCATTCTTCTGGAGGGACTTAGGACCGAGTCCCAACACCAAACCACTAGGATGCCAGAGGAGGCCAATAATTCTTTCCCTCCCATGTTGCTTTGACTCTGCAATCAAGCCCCCATGTTCAACTAGATTCCCGTCATACTAATTCACTCACTTGGATAGCCCAGGCAAGCCCAATCTTATCACAAGCAAAGCAGAGTCAACCTCCAAGGTTGTGTGGATGCAGGGAATGGCAAACCACCTCCAATCATCTCTTATCTGGCTGCCAGACAATTTTCAGATCTCCCGGCTGTACTACACGCATGTCATACGATAAATAACAACCATTTACTCAGCTCTGCAATCCTCTTAATCTTATTTGCCGGGGACTAGATGCGTCTCCCAGTGTCTGCCCCCTAGTCCTACGGGAAAACAGCCGAGTGATTACTTCGGGGGATTACGGACAGCTAATCTGGAGCCTTACAAAGAGCAAGCCAGCAAGCAGGAGAGAGGGGGGTGGGCGCTACCCTTTGAGGCACCCTTAGAAGCCCCTGTTTCTGCATCCTCTTCCCCCTACCCCTGGCACAACGAAAGGAAGCTCTGCTCAGCTCTGCTTTGCTCCAGGGGCCGTAATACCTGTCTCCGTAAGACAAACGCTCGTATTAGTCATCTTCGAAGTGAGAAGATTTCTCCAAAGATGCTGAGCAAATTGGTCCCCAGGCGCAGTTTCCTGGCATACTAATGGCTCTTAGGCATCAGGTGCCAAATTTGAGCAGCGTGATAAATGACTGGGAAAGGCAAGCAGAATTCTGTATTTATGTGTCCATGCGCTGGCTTTGCTTTCATCGGAGTGCTCTGACTTCCGTCCAGGATGGCGTCCAAAATTCACCAGCCGAGGAGAATGTGGCTCCTTATTCCAGCACAAGGCCCTGAGCTGTATCCTTTAGTACCCTCATTAGATCTTTAAAGATCTAATGATAAGCAGGGCTGGTCCGGGCCAGTATTGGGATGGGAGACCACCAAAGAACACCAGAGCTACAACACAGAGGAAGGTGGTGCAAATCACCCATTGTATACGGCACTGGTCAGACCACACCTGGAGTACTGTGTGCAGCTCTGGAGGCCTCACTTCAAGAAGGACGTTGATAAAATTGAAAGGGTACAGAGGAGAGCGACGAGGATGATCTGGGGCCAAGGGACCAAGCCCTATGAAGATAGGTTGAGGCACTTGGGAATGTTCAGCCTGGAGAAAAGGAGGTTGAGAGGGGACATGATAGCCCTCTTTAAGTATTTGAAAGGGTGTCACTTGGAGGAGGGCAGGAAGCTGTTTCCATTGGCTGCAGAGGAGAGGACATGGAGTTATGGGTTTAAACTACAAGCACAACGATATAGGCTAGATAACAGGGGAAAAATGTTCACAGTCATCCAGCAGTAGAATAGGCTGCCTAAGGAGGTGGTGAGCTCCCCCTCACTGGCAGTCTTCAAGCAAAGGTTGGATACACACTTTTCTTGGGTGCTTTAGGATGCTTTGGGCTGATCCTGCATTGAGCAGGGGATTGGACTAGATGGCCTGTACGGCCCCTTCCAACTCTATGGTTCTATGATTCTATCTCTGAAAAACCCTACAGTAGGGGTGGCCAAACTTTGACTGTGACTCCCCAGATATTCATAAACTACAATTCCCATGACCCCCTGCTTTAGAGCATGCTGCTGGCAGGGGTTCATGGGAATTGTAGTCCATGGCCATCTGGGAATTGTAGTCAACGGCCATCATACAATGGTCACCTCTAGATTAGATTCTTGCAACTTCACTTGAGACTGCTCCAGAAATACCAACTGGTACAAAATGTGGTAGCACAAATCCTCATGAGAGCCAACTTGGTGTAATGGTTAGGAGAGCAGACTTCTGATCTAGCGAGCTGGGTTTGATTCCCCGCTCCCCCACATGCAGCCAGCTGGATGACCTTGGGCTTGCCACGGCACTGATAACGCTGTTCTGACTGAGCAGGAATATCAGGGCTCTCTCAGCCTCACCCACCTCACAGGGTGTCTTTTGTGGGGAGAGGAAAGGGAAGGCGAATGTAAGATGCTTTGAGACTTCTTTGGGTAGAGAAAAGTGGCATATAAGAACCAACTCTTCTTCTTTTTCAGTAATCTCAGGGCTCTCTGAGCCTCACCCACCTCACAGGGTGTCTGTTGTGGGGAGAGGCAAGGGAAGGTGATTGTAAGCTGCTTTGAGACTTCTTTGGGTAGAGAAAAGCGGCATATAAGAACCAACTTCTTCTTCTTCTTCCTCCTCTTCCTCTTCCTCTTCCTCTTCTTCTTCGTTTTAGCCTTGGCTTGGATACCCAGGCTATCCCCATCTCAAAAACTCAATAGGATCGGCCTTGGTTCATATTTATATGTCCTATGTTCACAATACTACAGAGAACACCCAGGAAGTCCCTTGCCTTGAACACCCCTTGGGGGGTCCCCATAAGCCAGCCACGAGTTGATGACACTTCCCACCCCCCAGCCAGTTTTCCTGCAACCGACTCTTTAAGGGATTTCTTGCCGCTCCACTTCCATAAACAGGCCAGCCGCAGAAGCCGCTTCGAGCAGAAGGTTATCACCTTGTTGCCCCGAACACGGCGACGTTTATGAAATTTCATTCTCCTTCTCCTCCTCCTCCACCTCCTCCGGTGGCGAGGGTTACCAAGGAAACATCTGCGGGCTCCGTGGTCTCAGTGTCCATATTGCCCTCTCTAGGCCGCAGAGGTCAAAAGAGTAATTGAAAGGGGGGGATATTTGCCACTGCGTCTCTCAGACGTGTTTGGTCAGCGCTGCCCCTTAATAAAACGGACCCCATTCCGTATTAAGTTTGTTCCGTCTGCTTCCCAGGGGACGGACGCTTGCGTGCTTCAGGGCCTCTTGATATTCCAAATTGCAACCCGAAACAAAAGAAGCCAGAGGGCGGCCGACGGGTGCCGAGTTTCCAATAGCCGCCCCTTCTAGCAAAGAGTGTTCTTGTTTTTAATGATGGACCAACCACAGTATGAGGTCAACTCGCTGTCGCAGAATACAGAAGAGAGTATTGAAGGCGGAAAGGAAGCTAGGTGCAATTTGGTGGAACACGCAGCGTTTGGGGTTCGCTCTCTGACCTTTGAGAGAGGCTGAGAGAGCCCTGAGATTACTGAAGAAGAAGAAGGAGTTGGTTCTTATATGCCACTTTTCTCTCCCAAAGTAGTCTCAAAGCGGCTTACACACGACTCTTTTCACCTGTCAATCAAGCTAGGCAACCAATCCCCTTTCTCAACCTTTTAAAGGGCCTGCGATGCCCGATAATTTTTTTTTTAATTCAAACCTTCTCCGTTGAAATGCATATGGCTCTAATCATAGATGCATAGTGCTTCTTAAATGCCACCCATTATGGTCTCATGAGTCTTGATACTGGGAAAAAAATCTTGTTCCTGATGGGGGGGGGGCTTTAGAGAGTTATGCTTTGTGTGACTCCTTGGGGAATTTTTTTTTTGTTGTTGCTTTGCCTGTATGCTTGTATGCCAATTCGTTGCTCCAGGCAGTTTGATCTTTTAAAAAAATGTCCCCAGGAGAAGGCATAGGGAGGCGGGTGCGAGGGCAGGATATTGGAAGCAGAGATAGCACTTCTTCGCCTCCATACATTTCTTTAGCACATGGCCTGCTGGTTGCTCTCCTGTAGCTTGCACTTTTTAGGGTGGGGAATCCACTTTATGCAATTCCCGAACTAGAACTTTCAAATGGAGAATATAGCTGGCGGTTTGCTGGGACGCTGGATGCTGGCGGCAACATGCAAAACGCCAAAAAATGTAGCGTCTTCAGCAGGTAAGCATTTCACTATATTTATGGCATGCGGAAAGGCCCTTTCACGGACAGTGGGAGCGGCACCCTATGTCTTTCTCAACGAAAACCCAATTGTCTTTTGAGCCCAGACAGACCGGATGCCGCAGGACCTCTGCCTGCTAAGGGTGGTAGAGAGCCATTGCTGTCTTCCAGCTGCTAGGCGGGGTTGAGAAGAGACTGCCTGAAGACCCACCACCAGAGACCAAAATTGCCTGTGCCGTACACACATTAGCCCCGGTGACAAATTAAGGAAATCAGGCTCCATCTGCTCCTTCACCGTATGAGATGGAAAGGGACCCACGAAGAATGTTAATGCTTCATCTCTGTTGCACGGAAGAACTCTTCTTAGCGGGTATTTGGGTGATCTCTGCTTCCCTGTTTCCAATCTTATTCTGCATCCCGAAGGGCTAGAAACTTGTGTGTGTGTTTTAAAGGAGAACTGTGTTCCAGATGAAGTAGCTGGAGCCGTCAGAATGGCTGTAAGGCAGGGGTTGTCAACCTGTGGTCCTCCAGATGCCCATGGACTACAATTCCCATGAGCCCCTGCCAGTGTTTGCTGGCAGGGGCTCATGGGAATTGTAGTCCATGGACATCTGGAGGACCACAGGTTGACTACCCCTGCTGTAGGGGAAAGGGGAACAGCATTGCAGGAGGACTTTTTTTTTTTAATGGAGCTTTGTGCAGATTTTTGAAGCTCTTTACAGGAAGAAGAGTTGGTTTTTATACCCTGCTTTTCACTGCCCAAAAGAGTCTCAAAGTGGCTTACAGTCGCCTTCCCTTTCCTCTCCCCACAACAGACACCCTGTGAGGGAGGTAAGGATGAGAGAGCCCTGATATCACTGCTCGGTCAGAACAGTTTTATCAGTGCTGTGTTGAGCCCAAGGTCACCCAGCTGGCTGCATGTGGGGGAGTGCAGAATCGAACCCGGCGTGCCAGATTAGAAGTCCGCACTCCTAACCACTACACCAAACTGGCTCTCCCATTCCCACCAGCCCACAGGCAACAGCCTGGTGATGCCTCCCCCCCTCCCCAATTCCCCAACTGGTTGCCAAACCATCCCTCTTGAAAACAAAGGGCCCGATTCTGCCTGCCCAGCCCATGCTTCTGGGCGAACCCTACCACCGCGAATTCCTTTTACGGGAACAAGGATCAGCTCCGGCAGGTTTCAGACAGGCCTGGAATGTCCTAATCCTTCTAATTAGGCCAAGAACGGATCACTCGATTGAACAACACGGCAAAAAACAGACCCAGGCCAGTTATTTTGATTCAACCTTTGCATCATTGGGGCCAAGAAGCAATTGGGGGGGGGGGCGGGACCATCCAGGCTGCCTGCTTCCTCTCCGAGGCTGGAGTCGCTGATGGAGCTGGATTCGGGGCCTTGCCGTCTATTCCAGCAGCTGGGCAGGACTGACCCGTCCTCTGTCTCTCGGGCGTGGATGCCGCTTTAATTTCCTTGCCGCTCCCACCGCAGTCCCCCGGACGGCTCTCGGATGTTCGGAAACAGACGGAGTTTAATGAAAATTGTAATTAGAACCCCGCAGCGCTCTCTTCTCTTCTCTCGTCTTTACGCCGGGCGAGTAATTTACATTACAAATCAAGCCGATGTCAGGCTAGAGAAGGGAATTCATTAGAGACTCGCTGGGACGGGGAGAGGGGAGAGGGCGGCTCCGGGAAGCGATGGCTGTCCTCCTGCCATGGCTTTTAGAGCCATTTCCGTGTAAGATGCTCAAAGCGTCTTCTGCATTTCCCCGCCTGAATTCCAGTGGCAGAAGAAGAAGAAGCTACAGTGAGAGCGCTTCAGGAGTTCTGGTTCCACCGGTGGACCTCCTGATGTCACCTGGATTTTGGCCACTCCGTGACCCGGAGTGCTGGACTGGGTGGGCCATTGGCCTGATCCAACATGGCTTCCCTTATGTTCTTAGGTCCAGGGCTGGGGTGCTCCGTCTTCTTGGGACTTGAAGGGCTACAGTGGGAGGGCATGCGCAGTTCTGGTCCTGCTGGTGGACCCCCTGATGGCACCCATGGTTTGGCCACTGTGTGACGCAGAGTGTTGGACTGGACGGGCCATGGGGCTGACCCAGCAGGACTTCCCTTCTGTTCTTAAGAAGCGAGAACAGGAATTGGATTTGAAAATGGGATTCTTTGGTTTTTTGACCTGGATTAGCATCATTCGGAAATGGCTGGAAGGAAATTCTGGAAGACACTAAGCAGGGTGTTAACCACGGGGGACTCTCGGTTCAAGAATAAAGTGGGTTTGGGCTAGGGCTACCAAGCTCAAGGTGCAGTTTGGAGTTCTCCTATATTTTACCAACAGGGAGAAGAAGGGAAGAATAGTTGGTTTATACCCCGCTTTTCACTATCCGAAGGAGTCTTAAAGCAGCTTACAATTGCCTTCCTCTCCTGACAACAGACACCCTTGTGAGGCAGGTGGGGCTGAGAGAGCTCACTGAGAACTGGAACTGGCCCAAGGTCACCCAGCTGGCTGCATGTAGAAGAAGAAGAAGAGCTGGTTCTTATATGCTGCTTTTCTCTACCCGAAGGAGTCTCAAAGTGGCTTACAGTCACCTTCCCATTCCTCTCCCCACAACAGACACCCTGTGAGGTGGGTGAGACTGAGAGAGCCCTGATATCACTGCTCGGTCAGAACAGTTTTATCAGTGCCATGGTGAGCCCAAGGTCACCCAGCTGGCTGCATGTGGGGGGAGAGCAGAATCAAACCCGGCATGCCAGATTAGAAGTCCGCACTCCTAACCACTACACCAAGATTAGAATTGGCCAAGTTTCTCTGCCTTAAGGAGAGCTCATTGAGAACTGGGACTGGCCCAAGGTTACCCAGCTGGCTGCATGTAGAAGAAGAAGAAGAGCTGATTGTTATATGCCACTTTACCCGAAGGAGTCTCAAAACGGCTTACAATCACCTTCCCTTTGTCCCCCGACAACAGACACCCTACTCTGTGTGGCAGGTGGGCCTGAGAGAAAACCACTACAATGAGCCAGTTCTCTGTTCTTCAGAAAGAAATGGTGCTTTAGAGGACAGACTCTATGTTGTGCTGCAGACTTTCTCATGAAGCTGGAAGACTGCTCCTCTATTCTCCTGGAGTTCTACAGGTGATACACCACTCACTTTTTTTTCAGGAAGAAATGTTTACACAGGTGATGGGACTGTACATTAACTCTTGTTTGGGAAATTCCAGGACAGTTGGGGGCTGTACTTAAGGAGCGTGAGAAGAAAGGGAACTGATATTCTTGCTGAAGTGGTGCAGGAAAGGGCCGGCAAACTCTCTTCTTCTGAGCCCTCCTGGCACTCCAAATGCCCCACCTCCCTCACAGGGTGTCTGTTGTAAGGAGAGGGGGAAAGGCATTTGTAAGCCGCTCTGAAACTCCTTCGGGGAGTGAAAAGTGGGGTATAAAAGACCAGCTCTTCTTTCTTTTCTTTTCATTTTGCTCTCCGTAAACGAGCAGAGAACCAATTTTTCATTGGCGTTTCAGCAGTTCAGATATAGGTCTGAGCCAGTTTGATGGCTTCGTTTAGGCCTTTTGGCTCGCTTTAATACACTGTGGAAATCGGGCTTACTAACCTCCAGGTGTTGGCTGGAGATGTCCTGGGATTACAACCAATCGCCAAATGGACGTGGCTTCCTTGGTAGGAGGCCTCTACGACAGTGGTTCTCCACCTTCCTAATGCCGTGACCCTTTAATACAGTTCCTCATGCTGTGGTGACCCCCAACCATAAAATGATGCAAGGGTTCTTTCACAGAAATTAAACCGAAACCGACCAATGGCGTGAAGATCCATGGTTCAGGATTGTCTATAAATTGGCTTTTTCCCGGGGTTTCTCAGTTCAGTTCTGCCTCTTGTCCCACCATGCCGATCTCGCTCTTTTCCGCTGCTCCAGACAGACGAACGCTCTATCTCGATCTACCCCGCAAGGCTGTTGTGTGGATGGTGCCCCCACCCCCGGCCAAGCTGCTTGCCTATCCACGACCCCTGTGAAACGGTCACTCAACCCCCAAAGGGGTCCAGACCTCCAGGTTGAGAACCACTGAACTACAACATGATAGCCCACTGAACTCCCTCCCCTACTCAAATCCCACCCTCCAAGCTCCACCCCCCCCCCAAAAAAAAAATCCATAGCTTTTCCCCCACCTGCAACTGACAGCACTGGTTGAAATTCTGCAACTTGCCGTGACTTGTACTCTGTAGTTAGCCTCTTCGCAAAGCAGAGAGACACGGTGGCGTAACCGCGAACATTTATGCAGCCTTGCTTAAGTACAGCTTATTCAATGAGGAACCTCATTCGTCTCCCCTGTCATCCCCTGCAACTTGTTTTCGGTTTCCCAGGCTCTCTCTCCGGCAGCTCGCTTGGCTCTGAGGCCATAGCTACGGGCATTTTCCTGGCCTCCGACCAACAAACACTCCAATTAAGTTTTGGCACGCCACGATCCCTCGGGTGAGCGTCTCCCACCCCCTCCGCCTCCGTGCTGTCCCCACTAGCTGGCCTCCCCCTCGGCCCTCTCATGCTTTATTCAAAAGACAATCAACTCTTTCCGGAGAGCGCAAAGTGAGGAAAGCCACAGCAGTGGCTTGCTGCAGGAGGATTACAATATCTGGATTTTAATCGAGGGTTGATCTGTTTCCAGTTCTGGGAGTTTTGTGTACGGCTCTGGTCAGACCACACCTGGAGTCCTGTGTGCAGTTCTGGAGGCCTCACTTCAAGAAGGACGTTGATAAAATTGAAAGGGTACAGAGGAGAGTGAGGAAGATGATCTGGGGCCAAGGGACCAAGCCCTATGAAGATAGGTTGAGGGACTTGGGAATGTTCAGCCTGGAGAAAAGGAGGTTGAGAGGGGACATGATAGCCCTCTTTCAGTATTTGAAAGGTTGTCACTTGGAGGAGGGCAGGATGCTGTTTCTGTTGGCTGCAGAGGAGAGGACACGCAGTCATGGGTTTAAACTTCAAGTACAACGATATAGGCTAGATATCAGGAAAAAAATTTTCACAGTCAGAGTAGTTCAGCAGTGGAATAGGCTGCCTAAGGAGGTGGTGAGCTCCCCCTCCCTGGCAGTCTTCAAGCAAAGGTTGGATACACACTTTTCTTGGATGCTTTAGGAAGCTTTGGGCTGATCCTGCGTTGAGCAGGGGATTGGACTAGATGGCCTGTATGGCCCCTTCCAACTCTGTGATTCTGTGATTCTATGACTTGGTCCTGGGAGAGCCAAAGTGATGAGAAAGAAAGAGGTATGCCTCTGGGCATGTGCAGAGGATGCACCCTCTTCTAGAAGTGTGGAACCCACAGGCAAGCTTCCACCTATGTGTGAACAGAGAGAAAGTCTTACAGGGATATAATCAGGGGCAAGGAACAGTGTCATATAATCCTAGAGTGGGAAGGGGCCAAGCAGGCCATCTAGTCCACCCCCTGTACAAGGCAGGATCAGCCCTCAGCATCCAGGAGAAGGATCTGTCCAACTGTGACTGGCCCAAGGTCATCCAGAAAGCTTCACGCATTTCCAAATGGGCTTCCAATCGCCTACCCTTCCTCTCCGCACAACAGACACCCAGTGAGGTTCTCTTAACCCCTGCACCAAGCAGGCTTTGCAACCAACTGCTTTGGGGAACAGACCCGAAGGCTTGCATAGGGGAGGGACTTCAGTGGGGTTCAAAGCCCCAGAGCCCATCTTCCCAAGCAGCCATTTCCCCCAGGGAAATAGATCTCTGTGCAGTTGCAATCGCGGTCGATCTCCAGCCGCCCCCCGGAGGTTGGCAACCCTGACCCGACCTCCTGCAGACAAGCTTCGGCCTGCCTTCTTTCCCCTCCTTCCCAGCAATCTATTGGACCATTTGCTGCATCCAGATTCACGGATTACAAATGTATATTTAGCCACCGAGCATCTCACGGGACCGGCTGGATCGGCCGTCATATCGGAAACAAAACAAAAGGGGCCGTATTTATCCTTCGAGCGACACACAATCGCTGCCTTGTCCTCCACAGTTGCTGAAGGCCAAGCTCTTATTAGCGTGCCTTTCCCCTCTGGCCGCCAGCCATACTGTTCACAGCCAAGTATTAAGCGGGTGGAGATCTCAGTTTCCCAATCCGAGTTGCCAACCTTTAGGCAGCAGTGGGAGACCTCCCGGAATGACCCCTGATCTCTAGAAGACGGAGAGGAGAAGAGTTGGTTTTTATGCCCTGGTTTTCCGTACCCAAAGCAGTCTCAAAGTGGCCTATCATCGCCTTCCCTTCCTGTCCTCCCCACAGACACCATGTAGGTGAGGCTGAGAGAGCTCCGAGAGAACCGCTCTGTGTGTGAATAGCTCTATCAAGGCTGTGACTAGCCAAAGATCAGGAGGAGGAGTGGGGAATCAAACCTGGCTTGCCAGACTATAGGTTGCTGCTCTTAATCACCACACGAAGCTGGCTCTCAAGATGGCTCACAATCGCCTTCCCTTCCTCTCCCTACAACATACCCCCTGTGAGGTAGGTGGGGCTGAGAGAGCTCTGAGAGAACTGATGTGAGAACAGCTCTGACAGGACTGTGACTAGCCCAAGGCCACCGAGGTGGCTGCATGTGGAGGAGCAGGGAATCAAACCCAGCTTGTCAGATTAGAAGCTGCTGCTGTTCACCGCCACACCAAGCAGGATCATTTCCCTGGGGAAATAGCTGCTTTTTAGGGTGGATTATGTGGCTCCGTATCCCTCTGAGGACCCTATCCTCCTCAAATTTTAGTGTCCCCTTGCTCCGCTCCTATGCGCAGGAATATTTCAATTATGAGCTGTCAACTATATCCCCAACAGCTTTCTTAGTCCCCCAGATTCAGATACAATCTCATGGGACATGGCTGTACACACCTGTGCTTGAGTATCTTTGTCCACGTACTCACCTCCCTTATCGGTAGGGTTGCCCGCTTCGGTTTGGACAGACCTGGAGATTTGGGGGGGGGGGTTAGTGGCAGTGCTTGAGAAGGATGAGGGCTGGGGAGGACTTCGGTGGGGTATAACCCCATACAGCCCCCCTCCCTAAGCCATCATTTTCTCCAGGGGGACTCTCTCTGTCACTTGAAGTTCAGTTCTCATCCCAGGCTTGGTGTTTGGATCAGGCCACTGCAGAGATCAGTCAGGGATAGGGCTGCCAGACACCCTGGGGGAGGCGGGGGTCTCCCACCACCAGGTCATACCCCCAGCTGACTGCGAGGGCGAGGACTACCAGGAGTGAGGAGAAAGCCCTAGGCTTTGAAACCGTTGCTGCATCGGAAGTGACATGATGCCAGCAATGTCCAGGTGACTCTCTGGTATTTGGGTGAAAATGTTATGGTAGAAGCTGGTCTGACCATAGAGGCTTTGCCCAAATACCAGAGAGTCACCTGGATGTCAATGACTTGATGAGCTTATTTCCCTCTCCTTGTAATTTCCCTCCCACCTCCCTGCCTTTTGGCCAAGATGCCCCAGAAACCCACACTGGGGAAGCAGTTTAGTTACCCCAGAATGACACCAGAATCACAAAATAATCCTTTTCTCAGGTTTGATGCATCCCCCTCCCAAAGAGGAAAGGCGAAGAACCTCCATTCTGACTTCCTAAACTCCTTCTGGTCTCTGGATGCCCCAAACACACCTGATCTCACCTGACCTCAGAGGCTAAACATGGAAGGTCCTGGTCTGTACTTGAAAGGAAGACCTCCAAAGAAGTCCAGGACAATCCTTGGATGTCCAGAACTGCTTCTGGACATTTCTTGCCATGAAAACCCAATGAGAAGAAGTGTTGGTTCTTATATGCCATTTTTCTCTACCTGAAGGAGGCTCACAATAGCCTACAGTCACCTTCCCTTCCTCTCCCCACAACAGACACCCTGTGCAGGAGGTGAGGCTGAGAGAGTCCTGATATTACTGAAGAAGAAGAAGAAGAGTTGGTTCTTACATGTTGCTTCGCTCTACCCAAAGGAGGCTCTACCCAAAGGAGGCTCAAAGTCGCCTTCCCTTCCTCTCTCCACCACAGACACCCTGTGAGGGATCTAAGGCTGAGAGAGCCTTGATACTCCTGCTCATTGAGAACAGCTTTATCAGGGCTGTGACTAACCCAGGTCACCCAGCTGGCTGCATGTGGGGGAGTGCAGAATCGAACCCAGCATGCCAGATTAGAAGTCCACACTCCTAACCACTACACCAAACGAAGGTTACAGTCAGTCGGCTGTGACAGCCAAATTCTCATTCTGTACTCAGCCCTCCCTACCTGAGGGTATCCCTGAATAACAGAGTTTTCACAGGCTCATTAGAGGGAGGTCGGTTGCTAGGGAAGTCCTTATTACCGAAGGGCGCCACCGAAGCCAGGAGAGCTGATTATAGAAAGGCCATCAGGACCTGCCAAGGCTCTCCACCTTAATGGGAGCTGCCATATGCTCTACAGCAGGGGTAGTCAAACTGCGGCCCTCCAGAGGTCCATGGACTACAATTCCCAGGAGCCCCTGCCACCCCTGCTCTACGGTGCCAGCCGAGGCCTCGTCAGCATCATTTATTTAGATCCGTCAACGCCAACGGCACCTCCGAGATTCACAGGCTTACTGAGTTTTCCTAAGCCTTGGCTACATATTTGTCGCCTCTGCATGAGCCCCCGGGCTCCATTGACCTCCTTTTCTGGTACCCTGCCTTGCTCGATTGCCATCTGCACTGGGACCCTAATTCACCTTCTGAAGAATTCGGCAAACACGAGCTCCAAGAGAGGCCAGTCTGCCAAGGGAGTTGAAGGGCGGGAGGTACATCGAATCCTGCTTTATGCCGGGAGGGATTCGAACGTGGCGTTCGCGGCCAGAGGAATGTAGTGATGGCCACCGGAAGGACAATGCTTACCAAGGGGATTAGATAGGTTCGTGGTGGATCTGTCTTTCAATGGGTACCTGCCATCATGGCTCAGAGGAACCTCCACATCCCGAGGCACTAAGCCTCCGAATCCCAGAGCCAGGAGACAACATCAGGGGAAAGCCTCGGCCTCCATGGCCCTGTTGTTGGCCGTCCATGGGAACGATGCAACCCCTAGGGGGGTAAGATCTACCCTTTGCCCAGGGGTGGCTGCCACCACGCAGCTGCCGTGCAGCCGGAGCCTTCCTAATGGCGTAAGGGTTGCGTGCAGAGACTTCAGTCATCAAGGAAGCCCGAGGTGGCCAGCGCCGTGGAGGGGCGCCGGTGCCAGCAGCGTGCCAGCCAGCACCTGCATGCTGGCGCAGAACTCTGTGCTTTCATGTGGCTGCCAACTGGACCACCGGTGCCACCCCTACCCTCTGCGCCACGGCGCTGGCTGCCTTTTTATTGTTATTATTATTGTTATTGTTGTTATTATCATTGTTATTATCGTTATCATTATTCTTATCATTATTATCGTTATCATTATCAAAATTATTATTTTAATTTAATTTAATTTATATCCCGCCACTCAGCTGAGGCTCGTGGCAGGTAACAACAGTCTTTAAAAAAACCATTAAAACTCGCCATTAAAAGACTCTAAAATCTCACAACATGGCGGACGCCAAAACCCAACCCACTCCCCCCCCCCCCTACAGCCGGGGAAACGAGAAAATGGAGCAAGAAAGATGTCCACATTAAGCCCCGGGAGGAGGGGGGCAATAGATCTACTCCACCAACCTCAGCCTTGGGTTTCCAGGATCGCCAGCGCACCAGAGCGCACAGCCCTATGAACCCCTTTGGGTCACCAAGGCCACGGCCGGACGGCCGCACCGCCACCGCACCACCAGCGCCACACCACATCAGCGGCCTCGCCGTCCCAAGGGGTGTCACGCCATCAGGTAGGTTGAGAAGCACTGGAGTAGACCTTCCTGACCTTGATTGATCAAGAGTCTACCATGGCACAAGGCGGCTTCCTGTATCTCAGCACGTCCAGCTGCTTGGGTGGGTATCAAGGCCTTGCAAAGCCATCAGCTGTCAGACAGGGTCAGCATCGTGTAACTATCGCATGACCCTCGCTGCATCCCGTCCGACACCAACAAGGGTCAGCTTTGAAATAGCATCAGATCCTGTTGACAGCCCAGAGTCAAACGCCGTCAAACGCCGTCAGCACGGAAAAGAGCATGAGGGCAGGCGCGCTCACGCTATTGATTGCTTGCAAGATTTATGAGCGCACTCTTCCTTCCCAAAGGAAATCCGAGGAAGCTCATACAGTAAATGCAAAGCAAGGATACGAAAACAGCCGAAACGTAATACCCCATTGCACGCCAAGGTAAATAAAAAAAGGAAACTGCATAGAAGCAGGTGAAACCATTTCTGGCTGCTTTCCAGTAAAAGGCAAAACTCATGTTTCAAGATGTCTTTTGTGCATGCTGAATTATAAGGCCGCGTTATCTTGAGATTTCTTTCTTTTCTTTTTTTTGTAGCATCTGGAATAATTGCACTTTCCGGAGCTGTGCACACGTGAATAGATATGAAGCTGCTTTCTACTGGCCATAGAATAGAACCATAGACTCCTAGAGTTGGAAGGGGCCATCCAGGCCATCTAGTCGAACCACCTGCTCAATGCAGGACCAGCCTCAAGCATCCAGAGAGAGAGCCAGTTTGGTGTAGTGGTTAGGAGTGCGGACTTCTAATCTGGCAATCCGGGTTCAATTCTGCACTCCCCCACATGCAGCCAGCTGGGTGAACCTTGGGCTCCCCGTGGCGCTGATAAAGCTGTTCTGACCGAGCAGAGAATATCAGGGCTCTCTCAGCCTCACCCACCCCACAGGGTGTCTGTTGTGGGGAGAGGAAAGGGAAGCCGCACTGTAAGCCGCTTTGAGCCTCCTTCCGGTAGAGAAAAGCGGCATCTAAGAACCAACTCTTCTTCTTCTTCAGTAATATCATTACATGGGTGCATAGTGTATGGGGCAGTATACGCTTCGGAACGGGACAAGAAATTCCGCTGGTTCTGGAAAACAGCAAAACGTTGTTGTTGTTTTTAAATATCCCATTTCCCTATCAACAAAACACACACCTGTTCACTACACCTGTTTGGTACATCTGTCCTTCTCCTGATTGTTTTTATAAACAAATAATAACGCTTGCTCCTCATTAGACTTGACAGCAGCATTTGGCGCTGTTCATCATGGGCTATTAGCCCAACCAGTATGGGGATCTAAAGCACAGCATTAAAATGGCTACAGTCTTTCCTCCAAGGTCGGGGACAAAGGTGGCAAAAGGGGAGAGAATATCCCAGCAGCAAGTTCTTGTGTTAAGGGGGCTGGCAGGGAGCCATTCTCTCCCCGATGCTGTTTAATATCAAGAAGAAGAAGAGTTGGTTTTTATTCCCCGCTTTTCACTACCAACAGGAGACTCAAAGCGGCTTATAATCGCCCTCTCTTCCTCTCCCCACAACATAATTGGGGTTTTTATGGGGATTTTATTGTGTTTTAACTATATATGATGTAAACCGCCCTGAGACCTATTTGGAGAAGGGTGGTCTAAAAATTAACTAACAACAACAACAACAACAACAACAACAACAACAACAACAACAACAGACACCTTGTAAGGAAAGTGGGCTTGAGAGCGCTCAGGGAGAACTGCCCTGTGAGAAGAGCTCTAACAGGACTGTGACTAGCCCAAGGTCACCCAACTGGCTGCACGTGGAGAAGTGGGGTATCAAACCCAGGTCTCCAGATTAGAAGCCACTGCTCTTTACCATGACACCATGCTGGCTTCATGTGCCCCTCGCCTAAGTGATCCGTGATTTCGGACGGGGGTTGTCATCCGTATGTTGATGACAGCCAGCTATTTCTGCCGATGGGAGGCCATCCGTCCTCACCCCAGAGTCCTCGGCCAGGTGCGTAGAGGCCGTGGTGGACTGGCTCAAGAGGACCAAGCTGAAAGAGATGCTCTGTAACGCCCAGCCCTTGATGGAGTCTGTTTGACACCTGCGGCCACCTTCCAAAGCCTAGTTGGGATGCCGGATGCCTTCCTATCTATGGGCCACAAATGTTGCTCACCAGGCGTTCTTCCATCTTCGCCAGGCATGGCAGTTCATGCCATCTCTCCCAACGCCCCACCTAGCCACTGCAGTCCACGCATCGGCCACCTCCGAATCGGACTCCTGTGACTCATTCCGTGCTGGACAGTCTTGGAAGAAGCTCCAGCTGGTCCAGAATTCAGCAGCTCGAGTTCTTACCGGGACTTGATGGAGAGCACATAGTACAGTGGTCCCCAACCCCCGGTCCGGGGACCGGTACCAGTCCGTAGATCAGTCGGTACCGGGCCGCAGCTCCTCCTCCTCAACTGCTGCCTCGGGGGCTGCCCTGCCACTCTGCCGCTGGCTCACCTTTGGTGCTCTCCAGCGGCCGCCATGGCTGGGGCTCCCCGCTCAGCATGGCACTGCACAGCTGGCAGCGCCCCCCAGCAGATGGTGGGAAGTCAGGAGCGCCGGCGGGAAAGCAAGCGGAGCAGGGGCTCAAGTGGTGGCAGCGACGTCCCTTGGCAAAAGACTACCCCCCCCCCGGGCCTCAGTAAAATTATCAAGCGTTGACCGGTCCCCGGTGATATAAAGGTTGGGGACCACTGACATAGTACACCCATATGCTCCCAGCCATACTGGCCCCAGATTGGAAGTGAAACCAAATTCAAAATTCTGACTTCAACATTCAAAGCCTTAGCGGTCGGGAACTCCTGTATCTACGGGGCCTGTGATTCCCCACCCCCCAAATTAAAAACAGCCCTCAGATCAATAGACTGGAACCCCCAGCCCTAAAGTGGTGAGACCGGCTTTGACCACACCCAGGGCTTTTTTCCCTCTCTGCAATATTCTCATCCCCAAACCCCTCCGAGCACTTTGCGCCGATCGGACACCTGGTCACCCACCAGATGGAGGGTAGAGAGCCTGGGGGGAGGAGAGCAGATGGGACTATCTGTGGGAAAGGGGTCATGCCATTCATGCGGTCGGTCGGAAGGCTCCTCTTGCATAAATCTGGATTACGCACCAGCCGGCGTGCAGGGGGCTAGTCTTTTTCGGCACAAAGGGGAACGTTAGCGGGTGACGCTTGTGAAGCAAATGCTCAGAGGGAGAGATCCGTGTGGAGTGGCAGGGAGGGGATTCGAAAGAACAGGATGAAATTTGGAGAGGGGGACGGGACAGGTTCCAGTTAAGAACATAGAAACGTGTCATCTAGTCCGACTTCCTGCGTGATGAAGGGAATTCGCAACTACCTCCCCGCCCGCTCCCAAGGTGACCTCTGTTCTATGCCCAGAGCTAGTTCAGAAGAAGAAGAAGAAGAAGAGTTGGTTCTTATATGCTACTTTTCTGTACTCAAACGAGTCTCAGAGTGGCTTCCCTTCGCCTTCCCTTCCTCTCCCTACAACAGACACCCTGTGAGGGAGGTGAGGCTGAGGGAGCCCTGAGATTACTGAAGAAGAAGAAGAGTTGGTTCTTAGATGCCGCTTTTCTCAACCCGAAGGAGTCTCAAAACTGCTTACGGTTGCCTTCCCTTTCCTCTCCCCACAAAAGACACCCTGTGAGGGAGGAGAGGCTGAGAGAGCCCTGATATCACTGCTTGATCAGAACAGCTTTATCAGTGCTGTGGCGAGCCCAAGGTCACCCAGCTGGCTGCATGTGGGGAAGTGAAAAATCAAACCCAGCTCACCAGATTAGAAGTCCACCCTTCTAACCACTACACCAAGGGTCATCTTCTCCAATCAACACAGGAAATCCACCCCACTCCTCTAGTGACTTCTGCTCTATGCCCAAAGCCCATGCAAAAGCACCATTTCTGACATGGTACGGTCCCCTCCCAGGACTGTGCCACCTCAAAATACACGTGTGTCTTTGTGTGGGAAGAATCTTTTGCTTGAAATCCTTCCTTGCATGTGCCAAAGTTTGCAACATGTACAACAGAGGGCTGGTTTAGAAACATTATGAGGAAAACCATCCTGTCGGAATCAGCTGCAGTTACTGGCAGAAGGCACCGGGGATTGCAAAACAATAACACCAGATGTATTTTCAAGCAAGAACTTACAATCAGGATTCGCACATGAATAATACAGATCTGTAAATACTCCAAATGAGAGCCAGTTTGGTGTAGTGGTTAGGAGTGCAGACTTCTAATCTGGCGAGCCGGGTTCGATTCTGCACTCCCCCACATGCAGCCAGCTGGGTGACCTTGGGCTCACCACAGCACTGATAAAGCTGTTCTGATCGAGCAGTGATATCAGCGCTCTCTCAGCCTCACCTACCCCACAGGGTGTCTGTTGTGGGGAGAGGAATGGGAAGGCGACCGTAAGCCGCTTTGAGCCTCCTTCGGGTAGATAAAAGCGACATATAAGAACCAACTCTTCTTCTTCAAATCTGAACGGAATTATTTCAAACATTCATGAGTGTCACAGAAAATGTCAGACCTGGCAGTTATCCTGTAGCTGCACTGTCTGGTTTCTGTTTCTTAGGCAGCCGAAGGGTCAGTGAAGTAGTTTAGTTTAGTTTAGTTACAGTCATAGACCAGCACAAGATGCTGAAAAGTAGATACGTACCTGACTGGGGGGTTGTCCAACCAGCATAGTTAGCTGAGCTTTCTGCCCAACAGGACTATGCTACATTACATTTCCATGTCCACCACTACTGCGTTTTCTTAATCATTTCATCATCTCACCGGCTTTGGGAAGGCTTTCTGAATCCATACAAGCATGGCTGTTGTTTCATTCCACCCTTACAACACCTTGTGCCGGTCCCCAACTGTCATGCCCTTTATGGCTCCCCATTTTGCAATTCCTGCATTACACAGGAGAACCCCACCACAGATCTGATTCGCTGAAGGCAGCATATTGCTGAATAGAATTGAATTATGATTTAGAATTAGATTCAGTTAGAAGCCATTTGCATAAAACCCTCTGGAGCAGATGTTTTAATGATAATACGCCTATATGAAGATCGCTCGCTAAATTGATTGCTTAGAGGCAGGGAGAAGATTCTAAACATCGTGCTGTGATATTTTCCCCTGTTACCATGTCAATGGAAGCCAAGAGGCGATTTCTACATCTGTCTTGGAGTTCCACTGTTGGAACTTCTTCTCTTCCCTGGGGCTTCTTGACGGCCCTGGAAGAGTTTCCTGAATGCCTATATGATGATATGGCTAACAACCCTGTGAGGTAGGTTAGTCGGTGTATATGAGCAACAATAAAGCTAGTGGTGGTGACAGCATTCCAGTTGAACTATTCAAAATCTTAAAAGATGATGCAGTAAAAGTGCTACACTCAATATGCCAGCAAATTTGGAAAACTCAACAATGGCCACAGGATTGGAAAAGGTCAGTTTACATTCCAATCCGAAAGAAGGGCAATGCCAAAGAATGTTCAAACTACTGCACCATTGCACTCATTTCTCATGCTAGCAAAGTTATGCTCAAAATCCTACAAGCTAGGCTCCAGCAATATGTGGACTGAGAACTTCCAGAAGTACAGGCAGGATTTCGAAGAGGCAGAGGAACTAGAGATCAAATTGCCAACATACACTGGATCATGGAGAAAACTAGGGAGTTCCAGAAGAACATCTACTTCTGCTTCATTGACTATGCTAAAGCCTTTGATTGTGTGGAGCACAATAAATTGTGGTAAGTTCTTAAAGAGATGGGAATACCAGAGCTGTCTCTTGAGAAACTTATATGCAGGTCAAGAAGCAACAGTGAGAACCGAGCATGGATTCACTGATTGGTTCAAAATTGAGAAAGGAGTTCGGCAAGGCTGTATACTGTCGCCTTGCCTATTTAACTTGCATGCGGAGCACATCATGAGAAAGGCAGGATTAGAGGAGTCTCAAATTGGGATCAAGATTGCAGGGAGAAATATCAACAACCTCAGATATGCAGATGATACCAGTCTAATGGCAGAAAGTGAAGAGTAACTAAAGAGCCTCTTGATGCGGGTGAAGGAGGAGAGTGCAAAAGTTGGCTTGAAAACATTAAGAAAATGAAGATCATGGCATCCGGCCCTCTCAAATCCTGACAAATAGATGGGGAAGAAATGGAGGTAGTGACAGATTTTATTTTCCTGGGCTCCAAGATCACTGCAGATGGGGACTGCAGCAAAGAAATTAAAAGACGCTTGCTCCTGGGGAGGAAAGCTATGGCAAATCTAGACAGCATCCTAAAAAGCAGAGACATCACCCTGCCAACTAAAGTGCGTCTAGTCAAGGCTATGGTCTTCCCAGTTGCAATGTCTGGCTGTGAAAGTTGGACCATAAGGAAGGCCAAGCGTCAAAGAATTGAGGCTTTTGAACTCTGGTGCTGGAGAAGACTCTTGCGAGTCCCTTGGACTGCAAGGCAAACAAACCGGTCAGTCCTAGAGGAGATCAGCCCTGACTGCTCCTTAGAAGGCCAGATCCTGAAGATGAAACTCAAATACTTTGGCCACCTCATGAGAAGGAAGGACTCCCTGGAGAAGAGCCTAATGCTGGGAGCAATCAAGGGCAAAAGAAGAAGGGGACGACAGAGAATGAGGTGGCTGGATGGAGTCACTGAAGCAGTCGGTGCAAACTTAAATGGACTCCGGGGAATGGTAGAGGACAGGAAGGCCTGGAGGATCATTGTCCATGGGGTCATGATGGGTCGGACACGACTTCGCACCTAACAACAACAACAATGATGATATGGCTAACAAACCTGTGAGGTAGGTTGGTTGCGGGGGGAGGAGATTCAGCCTGAATCAATTCAAGCTGAATCCTAATCCCCCGAAAGGCCCTTCACTGGTTCAGATTCGACCAAATCAATTTGTCCGAATCCAAAACGGCCCAAATCACAACCCTCATTCAAATGTTCTTTCCCATTCCTTCTTCCTGGGAAAAGGGGGGGGGGGAGTATCTCTGCTTTCTGAAGAAGCATTTAAAGGGCCCACCAAACAGCTGATCATGACAGATCAGCTGACTGGCATGCCCTCTTCCCCCTCCTTTAAACTTGATGAATCATGGCTGAATTGCGATTCAGCCACCTTTCAGCAGTTTAAAGCACAGGGATAAGCAATCTGATGCGGATAGGTCCATAAAGTACTTTTTGGCTTATCTGAACCATGTTGCCCATTTCTAGGTAGGTCTGGCCATCCAGACAGGGCACCCAACGACTTTCCATGGCAGAGTCGAGATTTGAACCCAGGTCTTCCAAATCCTCATCTGATGCTGGATTATAATAACAGGGGGTATCATCTCAGGGGGGTTGATGGGGGGGGGCTCATCACTGACTGTGGGCTGAGCTTCAGAGCCCATCAAAAAAACAACTCGGTTTCTTGTTGCTTCCCAAGTTTCCATCTTTGGAGGTTTTTAAACAGAGATTGCTACAGCCATCAGACGGAGAGGCTGATTCTGGGAAGGCTCAAGGGGGTGGCAGGTGACAGTGGATGAGCGAGAGGGTTGTGAGTGTCCTGCATAGTGCAGGGGGTTGGACTAGATGACCCAGGAGGTCCCTTCCAACTCTCTTATTCTATGATTCTAAGGGGCTCAGAGGTACGGGAAAAGCTCCTTCTCTTCTCCCTAGTGTGGAGAACGGCTTCCCAAGCTCTTGCTGAACTTCTCTTATCAGATTAAAGCATGCACTTATAGACTTCTGGAACCTATTAGCGGGAAATTCTCGCCGTAAGGCCAAGGCGTTGCTTTCCCTCACCAGAAGCAAAAGGTTGCCAACGTAATTGGCATTTTACCAATCATCCAGAATCTGATTCTGTCCAGGCACCGCTCTCCAGGTTCCACCCCCTGGCCTGTCAAATCCATTCCGGGTCTGTTTCAGACAAAGCGTCGAGCCCCTGGTTTTCTGCCTAAAAGTCATTTCTCTCGGGATTTATTTTAAAAACAAAACGTTGCCAGTGTCGTCTTGATCTACGGGGAGAAATAAAAAAGAGGGGAATTGGACAAGAGAGGGGTGGTCACTCAATGGTGCAGCACCTGCCCAGCATGCAGCAGGTCCCAGGTTCAATCCTCAGAGCGGCCAGCTGAAAGGATCAGGTGACAGGGGGCGTGAAAAGCATCTAGGACGGAAGCAGCAAACAAGAAAAGCATCTAGGCCGGAAGCATCGATGGACACGGCTTGAAAGCATTGTTATCACGCCTGGGTCTCACTAAGAAAAAAAAATCCAGGATAGGAAGTTTTTATACCTTGATTTTCTCTACTGTACGGAGTCTCAAAGCAGCTTACCATTGCCTTTCTATTCCTTTCCCCATAACAGGTGCCTTGTGAGATAGGTGGAGCTGACTGAGCTCTGAGAGAACTGGGACTGGCTCAAGGTCACCCTCAAGTGTTTCAAAGCTGCTTATAACCGCCTTCCCTTCCTCTCCCCACAACAGGCACCTTGGGAGGTACAAGGTCACAATGAAGGATTCAGGTGGAGGAGGAGCAGGGAATCAAACCCAGTTCTCCAGATTACAATCCGACACTCTTAACCACGTCACCACGCTAGTTTCATAAGGAAGTGCTAGAGAATCAGAGAATCAGAGAACCATAGAGTTGGAAGGGCCCTCCTGGGTCATCTAGTCCAACCCCCTGCACTATGCAGGACACTCACAACCCTCTTGCTCATCCACTGTAACCTGCCACCCCCTTGAGCCTTCACAGAATCAGCCTCTCCGTCTGATGGCTCTCCAGCCTCTGTTTTAAAATCTCCAAAGATGGAGAACCCACCACCTCCCGAGGAAACCTGTTCCACTGAGGAACCGCTCTAACTGTCAGGAACTTCTTCCGGATAATTGAGCAGATTTTCTTTTGAATTAATTTCATCCCCTTGGTTTTGGTCCGTCCCTCCGGTGCAAGAGAGAACAATTCTGCTCCATCCTCTATACGGCACCCTTTTAAATACTTGAAGATGGTTATCAGATCCCCTCTCAGTTGTCTCCTCTCCAGGCTAAACAGACCAAGCTCCCCCAACCTTTCCTCATACGTCTTGGTCTCCAAACCCCTCACCCTCTTTGTTGCCCTCCTCTGGACACGCTCCAGTTTGTCTACATCCCTCTTCAACTGGGGTGCCCAAAGCTGAACACAGGACTCCAAGTGAGGCCGAACCAGAGCAGAGTAAAGCGGTACCATCACCTCCCGTGATCTGGACACGATACTCCGTTTGATACAGCCCAAAATACCATGTAAGAAAGGGCTATAAGAAAGGCCGACGGTAACTCTCCCACGCTTCAGGCAGAAGCTGTTTAACCGCATACCCTGTTCAAAGATCACATGATTTAAGGAATATTTTCTTTGGAAAAACACCTGAGCAGCCCATCAGATCTCCAAGGACCAATCAGAAACCCAGCTAGGCAATATCCCGCCCCCCGTTATCTCAATTTCCCCGATGACGTAGACCAGTGCTGATTGCTGCCAAGGATCTCGTCATTTTTCGAACGTGCAAAAAGTGAAGGGGGGGGAAAAACACAAGGAGACAATGGAACAGCAGAAAAACTCTCTGGCTGCATTTCAAAGGACAGCTCCATCCCCAGGTTCCGTTCTTGAGCCTAATTGGTGCAAACAATTTTGGAGCAAGCATCCCAGGCGCACGGACAGCCCCTGCTAAATCATGTCCAGACTTCTCACTTGGCAGGCAAAGAGATCCACGCTAGGAACGGATTGCAGGGAGACCGAGGTCTTCAGGCACACGAAGGAACTAAGTAAGGTTCAGCTGGAAGCCGGGACATGTTCCTATTTGTGTTATTTCTTAAAAAATTAAAGAAATGGTAATATATAAAGGACGCAAGGAAAGTAGAATGGGCTACGTCGGAAAGAAAATAGCACAAAAATCATCATTAGGATGATAAAACAGGAGGAGAGTTTTGCCCCAATGGCTGCTTCATTATAGTCCATTGTCTGCCTCTGCAGAGCCTTCCTTGGTAGTCTCCCATCCAAGACGTATGGTGATTTCAGCAAGGGGATTCCAATGCAGGTGAGAAGCAGAGTTAGTTGGCCATTGCCCTTCTCTGCAGAGCTTTCCTTGGTGGTCTCCCAACCAAGACCTATGGTGACCCCAGCACTGGGCTTTCAAGGCAGGTGAGAAGCAGAGGTGGTTGGCCATGGCCTTCCTCTGCAGAGCCTTCCTTGGTGGTCTCCCATCCAAGACTTATGGTGACCCCAGCATTGGGCTTTCAAGGCTGGTGAGAAGCAGAGGTGGTTGGCCATGGCCTTCCTCTGCAGAGCCTTCCTTGGTGGTCCCCCATCCAAGACATATGGTTACCCTAGCACTGGGCTTTCAAGGCAGGTAAGAAGCAGGGGTGGTTGGCCATGGCCCTCCTCTGCAGAGCCTTCCTTGGTGGTCTCCCATCTAAGACTTATGGTAACCCCAGCACTGGGCTTTCAAGGCAGGTAAGAAGCAGGGGTGGTTGGCCATGGCCTTCCTCTGCAGAGCCTTCCTTGGTGGCCTCCCTTCCAAATACCGACCCCAGCCATGAGGGGTCAGTATTTGGAACTTCTGCCATGGAAGTTCACTGGGTGTCCATGGGATAGTCACACACTCTGCCTAACCTACCTCACAGGGCTGTTGTCACAATAACAGGGAGAACAAATCTGCAAGCACCATCTCAGTGAGCTTTACAACAACCCTTGAGGGTAGGCGTAGCTGTCCTATTATCCCCTTTCTGCCTGTAACAAACCAGGAATAAGTAGATCGCTTTGGGCCACCCAGAGTACTTGAGCCGGAGCTGTTCTATGAACATTTCTTATGGATCACACCACCCAGATCCACCACTTCTACATCCTTCTCTCCTAACGCACCAACATGAAGTTTTAAAGAGAGAAAAATCCGTAGGGGAAGAGATCCTAAACCCAGGACCGGTCTCCTCTGGGCTCTCCTCCCAAGCAGTAGAGAGATGGGCCGTGCATGCTGAAGGAGATACCTGATCCGCAAGAGGGTGTCGCTTGGCAGCCTTTGAAACATCGCCCTGCCCACCCCGCAGTTTCAAACTGTTCCCATGGAAGAGGTGAACAAAGAGTTCAAAGGATCCATCCGGCCACAGATGAGGAGGAGAAAAAGCAAAGGGTCAACTCCTGACAATGGACGCCCCTTTCCTTTCATATTTCCCCGGGGCCCACCTTGCGTGGGATCCGACTCCGGGGGTGCTGCCGGCCAGATGGAGGAGGCCACGCAGCTAGCAGAGGCCTCGGAGAGACCCCGGCCCCCCTGGCCGCTTCACCCAGTAACTTACTGGGAGTTTGGCCAAGAAGTTATGAGCTCATCCTTCTGGGAGAAGGGCGTGAACATGTGCGAAGCAGAGCAAGAGAGAGCGCTTTCGACATTCCTGGACATTGAATTTTTGACCTCCCCGTCGGCCCTCCGAGGCAAAATGCCGTGGGAAGTTTCTAAGGAAAGGGCATCCAAAACTGGGTGGGGGGTGGGGGGAGGCCCTCCCGAAAGAGCCCGCTGATTCTTTAAAAAAAGAAAAATGCTTGTGTTTCTTTGTCTGACCGTATCCTGGATACCGGAGCACTCCCACGCTTGTCAATAGTGAAGACCACCATTACTAGGGGGAGGAAGGAGGGAAGGAGGACCAAATCAGAACAAGAAGCAGGGCTGGCTTTTATTCCCCGCTTTTCCTTCCCTGAAGAAGCCCCAAAGCAGCTTACAAATCCCTTCCCTCCCTTTACCCATGACAGAGACCCTGCGGGGCGGGTGAGGCTGAGAGAGCTCAGAGAGAGCTGATCCGTGAGGAATGCTCTAAGAGGACTGTGACTGGCCCAAGATCACGCAGCTGGCTGCATGCGGAGGAGCAGGGAATCCAACACAGTTCTCCAGATGACAGCGTGCGAGCACTCCGCCACGTTGGCGCCTAGAGGCAGGTAGACTGTTTGGAGGGCAAGAAGAGTCAGATTCTTCTACAAAATTCTTCATGGCAAAGGCCTCCTTTACTGTGATAAGAATCCAGATGGTGCCCGTGTCCTCCAATGAGGAGGAGAACCAGAAAGAAGAGGAGGAGGAGGTGTTTTATACCCTGCTTTTCACTCCCCGAAGAAGCCCCAAAGCAGCTTACAAATCCCTTCCCTTCCTCTACCCATGACAGAGACCCTGCGGGGCGGGTGAGGCTGAGAGAGCTCAGAGAGAGCTGCTCCATGAGGAATGCTCTAAGAGGACTAGGGCTGGCCCAAGGTCACCCAGCAGGCTCCCTGCGGAAGACGAGAGGGGCATCAAACCCGGCTCTCCAGATTACAGTCTGCCACTCTTAACCATCACAGCACGCTGGATGGCATAAACTTTGCATTTTGTCCACCCAGCTTTTAACCGTTGTTTCAGTTCTTAAAAGAACTGGCAAACTCCTAGTCAATGAGCTCACAAACAGATCAGCCTCCCCCTTGGCCATTTCTGCAACGGCTCACGCTTAATAAATCCTTTTCAATGCCAAGGACTTCCTTTTTGCTGGAATTCGGATTGTGTATAGCAGCCTCCAGCCAGTTTAAGAAGCTAAAAGCCCTGCTGGGTCAGACCAGTGGTCCATCTAGCCCAGCTTCCTGTCTCACACAGGGGCCAGCCAGTTCCTCTGGAGGGCCAACAACAGGGCAGAGAGGCCGAGGCCTTCCTAAGGACATCAGAAGGACCCTGCTGGGTCAGACCAGGGGTCCATCTAGTCCAGCCTCCTGTCTCACACAGGGGCCAGCCAGTTCCTCTGGAGGGCCAGCAACAGGGCAGAGAGGCCGAGGCCTTCCTAAGGACATCAGGAGAGCCCTGCTGGGTCAGACCAGGGGTCCATCTAGTCCAGCCTCCTGTCTCACACAGGGGCCAGCCAGTTCCTCTGGAGGGCCAGCAACAGGGCAGAGAGGCCGAGGCCTTCATGAGAACATCAGAAGAGCCCTGCTGGGTCAGAGCAGGCGTCCATCTAGCCCAGCCTCCTGTCTCACATAGTGGCCAACCTGTTCCTCTGGAGGGCCAGCAACTGGTCTAATCAAGCCGATTACGTTGTGCGGTCCGCCCTCTGCATCCCCCATCCTTTCTTTGCCATACTCTTCCCACCTTCCAACTGGGACACCTGGGCTCAGGGATTTCCATTCTGATTTGTGCCCGATGAAAAGATCTTTTTTTTTTTGTCGTCAAGTCACAGCTGACTTCCAGTGACACCAATGGGGTTTTCAAGCCAAGGCATGTTCAGAGGTGGTTGCCATGGCCCGCCTCTGCATACCAACCTTGGAATTCCTCAGTGGTTTCCCATCCACGTGCTAACCAGGGTCGTTCTTGCTTAGCTTCCAGGACCTGATGGTCTATCAGGGTCAGGGCAAACCCCCCACCCCAGCACCCTACCCTCATATTGTTGATTTGTAAACTGCTGCTAGACTAGATTTGCCAGAGATCTCCCTTGACCCAGCTTGCTGGGAGGGTAGTATACAAATTTAAATAATAACAACAACAAATTCATCTATCCATTCATTCAATTTATATACTGCCCCTCACTATGATATCTTAGGGCAGTGTACATAAAACTAATAATAATAACAATAAGTTCACCCACCCTCCACCCATCCACCCACCTGTCCGTCCGTCCACCCACCCACCCACCCACCTTCCCATCCATCCATCCATCCATCCATCCATCCATCCATCCATCCATCCATTCATTCACTCATCCATCCATCCAAATTTATATATTGCCCCTCACTATGATGACAATGTACATAAAACTAGTAAAACAGACCATACATTGAATAGAAATTTTAAAAGAAAGATTTTTTTTTCAAAAAAACAGCTGCTTTGGAGGGCAGGTGGTTTGGTGTTACGCCCCTCCCCAAATCCTGCCTTCTCCAGGCTGCAACCTCATAAGGCCATCTGTGGTCTGGGTCCTGCGTATCTGAAAGGCCACCTCTCTATCTATACCCGGAAGAACGCTTCGTTCTTTGACTACCAACCAGTTGACAGTCCCTGGCTCCAAAGAGATATGCCTGGACTCAACAGGGACAGGGCATTTTCTGTCCTGGCCCCTACCTGGTGGAATGAGATTTCGGAACACAACCAGGCCCTGCTGGGGTTGACACAATTCCACAGGGCCTGCAAGACGGGGCTCTTCTGCCAGGCTTCTGGTTGGGACCAAAGTGGAGATCAACTTACCTGTTTATTTATGGGCCCGCCCATCCCACCTGTCCAGCCTTTCTCAATTTTTTTCCCATTGAGAAATCCCTGAAACATTCTTCAGGATTTGTGAAAACCCAGAAGTGGTACAACAGCCCAAAATATAGTTGGGAAGACAAAGAGGGGGGGGGCTCCCCTTCCCACCCCCTCCTGTCCCATCATTGGCCATTTTGGGAGGGGGGAGGTCGACATGACCATCTATGGTAATATCACGTGATAAATGTTTAGCAAAGTTTTTAAAATGTTAAAAATTAATCAACCCCCGTCCTCCCTAATTGGGGAAACTCAAGAAACCCCAGGGTTTCACACACCCTTGGTCGAGAAAACCTGCTCTAGTTATTTCTACACTTACTCTCAATTCAGTTGGACTTTCGGGGTGATGTTAAAACTAATTTAATCTTATTTTTTATCGTTTTAACCACTGTATTTTAGAATGTTGTGGGTTTGTATACCGCCTTGAGCTGGCTTGCCAGGAGACCCATCTAAAAAGCCAATTAATTAGTTAGTTAGTTAATTAATTAATTAATAATCATGGATTTCCCCATCCCAGAGCTGGCAATCCTATGCTGGATTCTAATCTAGCCTTCCTAAACAAAACCCACAGCCTGTTTTGAAATGAAGTGGGTCTGGAGGAAGGGGGGGGAGCAAGGACCCACAGGAGGAGAAAAACAACCACAACAACAAAAAAAACCCAGCTGGGCCGTTGCCCTTTTAAGCCGAGAAAGACACCCATGAAAAATTGACATGTAGGGGAACCTCCAGTCATAAGGACCAAACAGCCAAACCTTTGTTTATCTCTGACCAGCAGCCAGAAAAGATGTAGTGCTCCCAGAGGGGAGAAGCATTCTTGTCCATCCCCCGCCCCCCTCGGTGTCCCAGTTCTGACCCGAATTTGTTCTCTCTCCCTGAGGCCTTTTAGGTTGAGAATGTTTTACGCTATTTGTTTGCAAACTGGCAAAGGTCCCATCAGCTCCATGCACTGGTGCGTGGAGGGGGGGGGGAACGGGGAGGACACACCCCAAATGAGCACACTCAATAATAAAGCCTTATAAAGCACACTCCATAGACATGATGACCCCTGGCCCTCTGTGCATGACGATTGGTCCAGCCTGCAGGCTTGGGACTTTGACCGGCTCCCTCCTTGAATGAAAGAGCTGACCCTCCAGTTTTGTTTGCAAAACCCGCCTGGGTTTCCAGAGCAGCCAGCCAAATGCCCCTGGCCCACTCTTTCTAACTCCCAAACAAATAGTGTGTGTCCCCCCTTCCCCCCACCTCCCTCCCATTCCGGTCTACAAGAACTCTCAAGGATTAAAACCGGAGAAGAGGCCAAAGGAAATCAAGTGCCTACATAACAGTCACAAGTTCGCCAAGGAAGAAAGCGGGTCTTGAAAAAGAATGACCCCAAGGAAGGGGGTGGGAATATTCTGGTAACAAGCTGTCTTTTGTTTAGGACTTTTGGAGGGGGGGTGAGGGAAATGCACCTCCTCCATTTCCTTTGGCGAAGAATATTAATTTTTTTTTGCAATAAACCGACGCCTTGAATCTCTCCGTCCAAAGAGAGAGCTAGCTCTCTCTCTCCTTCGCTGTTTCAGCAACTCAAAGGCCTGGGGAGTCCCTTTGAAGTTTGGGCACAGCTGTCAAAAGCCGAGACAGCACAAAATTGGCCTGAATACCCCTTTGTTTCTATCGATGTACGTATCCATTAAAACGTGAACTTTCTCCTTGACTCACAAAGGACAGGAAGTTCCATCTGGGCCGATTAAGATCGGGGGGGGGGGGGCGGAAATCTGTCATCAGTCCCCTTACACAGTCTCCACCTGGCTGGTTTGGGGAATTCGGTTTTCTGATTTCGATGTGACTTTAGGGGAGGGCAGGGTTCATGTTTCATTAATAGGCGGCAAGTGGGAGAGGAAGAGAAGCATCTCCTCCAATGGGATATCTGATTTTGATGGTTTTTGGAAGGGGCTTGAGGGTTGTTTCAGGAATCAGGGAGTTCAAGGGGCAAGAAAGATTCTTGTTCTTCGTTGGGACCCTCAAATATTTGATAGCGGGGGGGGGGTCGATGGTGTTCTACATTATGGCTATTGTGGCTCGGCATCTTTTTTTAACCAAGAAAAAGGAAAGAAAAAACAGGCAAAGGAAGAGAAAAGTTATTATTATGAATTGTCCCGGCCAGATATTTGACAGGGAGATGCTATTATGAATTATTATTATTATTAATATTAATATTACTTAACTTTACCATTCCTAGATTCAAGCGGGTGGCCGTGTGGGTCTGAAGTAGCACAATAAAATCAGAGTCCAGTAGCACCTTTAAGACCAACAAAGATTTATTCAAGGCGTGAGCTTTCGAGTGCAAGCAGGGCTTGCACTCGAAAGCTAACGCGTTGAATAAATCTTTGTGGGTCTTAAAGGTGCTACTGGACTCTGATTTCATTTCCCTCTTCCTATTATAGTATAGACCCCAAATTGCAGTTTTAAAATCTGGATGGATTCATCTGCCTTAAGGTCCACACGGGATGCCAGGGTCACCCTCTCTACCCCCACCGCCCCCGTACACGTGTCACCGGAAGAGCTGAGCGTGTGGATCTAGGCTCCGACTGCTTTGTAACCCGCACCCCACCTACACACACCCCAATATTTCCAAAAGCGGTTGCAAAACCCGTTCCAGGAAGCCTAACAGCAGGCGAAGCGAACCTGATTCCGCGCCAAGGCGCGCTTTGGGAGGATTGCACGCACGCTCCGGATCGCTTTGCGCCTTACAGCAAGGAAGAGCGGAGACCGCCGGAGCGGTCAGGGAGCGCAAGGCGCTGCACAATACAACCCGCGGAGCGCAGATCGGGAGGGTGGGGTGGGGTGTGGGTTTTTATTAGCCGTTTCCCTTTGCAAAAGAACAGCCACGCTCTCCCCCCCCCCCAAAAAAAAAACACCCCATCGCAATTCCAGCAACTCTGCCAAAAAAGCAGCCGCGGCTGCACGTGGGAACGAGTCTCCGCGGAATTCACGCGAAGGCGCAAGTGCGTCCCCGAAGCGGGCGCCCCTTACCAGCTGCAGAGCGCACAGGCAGATCAGCGTGCAGCGGCCGGTGCAGCATCCCATCCTCCCGGGAGCCTGGCCGGGAGCCTCCCGGCGCCCCGCCTCGCCCTGGCTGTGCCGCGCTGATCCTCAGCCCGCCACCATCGCTCGGCCCCCGGCCCAAGGCGCAGTCCGGCCCGGTTCTCCGCTCGGTTCCTCCAGCTGCCTGAGCCCGGCGAACCGCTCCTAGCGCCGCCGCTGCTGCTGCTGCTGCCGCTGCGGGCGCTTTGTGCGAAAGCCCCTCTAGGAAAGCGGAGGGTGGGTGGGTGGGTGATGGGGGGGGGGGCTTGCGACTCTTAAAAGGGCAATGCTCGCAGGAGGGCCTCCGCGCCCCCCATTCTGTCTGTCTGTCTTTCTTGGCCGTTTCCGGGCGGCGCACAACAACGGAGCGCCCTCAACGTGATCAAAAGGGAGTGTGGGAAATTTTTAACGGATCCACATAGATTCGTGTGATTTGTATTTTTATTTTTGGTCCTGAAACGAGATTTAAAAAAAAAACAAAAAAACGTTACGCGCTATCGTCCGGCAGCGGGTTCCACATTTTAATCGCGCTCGGTGTAAAGTGGTGTTTCCTTTTGTCTCTCTTGAACCTACTGCCCATCGGCTTCGTTGGACGCCCTCGAGTTCGTGCATTTGGGTTTTTAAGAAATGGCCCTTTGTTATTTCCCCTGCTGTGTCTGTAGATTTGAGGAGGACCGAGCTTGGAGCAGGTCATGTTTGTAACTGACCAATGCCCAGCTGCAGGATCGAGTCGGCTTGAAATGAAACTGACCAATAGAGTGCACTGGTGGGAAGATCCATTGTGTGCTCATGTATACAAATTGGATGTTTTTTTTTTTGGGGGGGGGGGGTTGGTCCAGTGCAGTAGGTCTTGACCCATAAAGAGCTCAAATAATTACCAGTGTCTGTGACCACCTCTGACCCCGCAGATTTAACAACCATCATCAGGACAGCCTCCGGTAGCAGATTCCACATTTTAATCACTCTTGGTGTAAATTAGTATTTTCCTTTCTCACTCCTGAACCTACTGCCCATCTGGGCATGGAATTGGAGTCACTGTGGTGGACAGGTGGATTTCCTGCATTTGAAGGAGGAGGAGGAGAGTTTGTCCTTATAGGCTGTTTTTCTCTACCCAAAGGAGTCTCAAAGCAGCTTACAGTCGCCTTCCCTTTCCTCTCCCTACAACAGACACCCTGTGAGGAAGGTGAGGTTGAGAGAGCTCTGAAAGAACTGTGATGAAAGGACAGCTCAAACAGGACTGTGACTGGCTCAAGGTCTCCCAGCTGGCTGCACGCGGAGGAGGAGTAAGGAATCAAACATGCGTCTCCAGATTTCAGGCCACTGCTGCTAACCACAACACCATGCTGAAAAAAAGAATTACTGCTCAGTCAGAACACAGTTTCATCAGTGCCGTGGCGAGCCCACGGTTACCCAACTGGTTGAGAGCCAGTTTGGTGTAGTGGTTAGGAGTGCGGACTTCTAATCTGGCATGCGGGTTGGGACCCACATACCTGAGGGACCGCCTACCGCTCTATGTCCCCCGCAGGGCCTTATGCTCTGCGGGTGAGAACCTGTTGGTCATTCCCGGCCCGAAGGAAGCGCGCCTAGCCTCAACCAGGGCCAGGGCCTTTTCGGTCCTGGCCCCTACCTGGTGGAATGAGCTCCCGGGTGATCTGCGGGCCCTGCGGGATTTGTCAGCTTTCCGCAGGGCCTGTAAAACGGAGCTCTTCCACCAGGTCTATGGTTGAGGCTGGGGTCAGCAAATCAGGGACATCGCTCCCCCCCTAGGAGTTGGAGTGTACGCTACTCCCCTATCCATTCCTCTTCACCTCTTAATAATTGGGGGAGGGATGGGATTTTTAGCTGCCATGTTAGTTAGTAGATTGATATTTTAATGGGAATTTTAATGGGATTAGTTGTTGTGACCCGCCTCGAGCCTATCGGGAGAGGCGGGAAATAAATCTAATAATAATAATAATAATAATAATAATAATAATAATAATAATAATGCTGGGTTTGATTCTGCGCTCCCCCACATGCAACCAGCTGGGTGACCTTGGGCTCGCCACGGCACTGATAAAACTGTTCTGACTCGGCAGTGATATCAGGGATCTCTCAGCCTCACCCACCTCACAGGGTGTCTGTTGTGGGGAGAGGAATGGGAAGGCGACTGTAAGCCGCTTTGAGCCTCCTTCGGGTAGGGAAAAGCGGCATATAAGAACCAACTCTTCTTCTTCTTCTTCTTCTGCATGTGGAAGAGTGCGGAATCGAACCTAGCTCACCAGATTAGACGTTCTCACTCCTAAAAACTATACCAAGTTGGGGGGTTGGGACTACATGACCCTTCAAGTCCCTTCCCACACAATCATTCTATGATTCTGTCATCTCTACATGGCTGGCTGTCCTTCCTCAACCTTGTGCAGATTTCTTCTGCGACCAGGTGGGGAAAAGGAAACAACAGATTTCATGCCCTGGTTCTACTCAATTTCACAGGCTCACTGCAATTGCTAAGGAAGGTTGTTGGAACACAAGCTAATTTGTCTAATTTAATAGGTTCAAGCCGTGAGAGTGTCCACTAAAGATGTAATTAAGAGTCACGCTCTGCTCATGGCGGACTTTTTCACTCTGTCCAAATTTGGTTTATTGGTGAATAAATATTGAAATTCCTCTTGGCTCAGAATCCGCCAGAATAATCAACCAGAACTCCTAAACATAATCTCTTTCCTCCACAGATGGACGTGGGACAAACAAAATAATTATTTCATGTGAAGATGATTTATGTGCCTAATCTATTATATGTAAGCGTTTTGAGTACATTTTATCCTGCCCCACCTTTAAGAAGCTCGGGGAGGCCTCCCTGCCCCCATTTTATCCTCACAACTGACTCCTGATGAGTCCATAACGACAACACCCCCTTCTGGTTGGCCCCAGATTCCTCTGGAGAATGCTTTGAGCAGGGGTGGCCAAGATGTCCATGGACAGGAGGCAACATCAGGAGAAGGTCTTGGCCTCTGCCATCTTGCTGACCCTCCAGAGGAACTGGTTGGCCATTGAGTGAGACAGGAGGCTAGACTGGATGGACCCCTGGTCTAATCCAGGAGGGCTCTTCTGATGTTCTCATCAAGGCCTCAGCCTCCCTGCCTTGTTGCTGGCCCTCCAGAGGAACTGGCTGGCCCCTGTGTGAGACAGGAGGCTGGGCTAGATGGACCCCTGGTCTGATCCAGCAGGGCTCTTCTGATGTTCTTAGGAAGGCCTTGGCCTCTCTGCCCTGTTGGTGGCCCTCCAGAGGAACTGGCTGGCCCCTGTGTGAGACAGGAGGCTGGACTGGATGGACCCCTGGTCTGACCCAGCAGGGCTCTTCTGATGTTCTTAGGAAGGCCTCGGCCTCTCTGCCTTGTTGTTGGCCCTCCAGAGGAACTGGCTGGCCCCTGTGTGAGACAGGAGGCTGGACTAGATGGACCCCTGGTCTGATCCAGCAGGGCTCTTCTGGTGCTCTTAGGAAGGCCTCGGCCTCTCTGCCCTGTTGTTGGCCCTCCAGAGGAACTGGCTAGCCCCTGTGTGAGACAGGAGGCTGGACTGGATGGACCCCTGGTCTGACCCAGCAGGGCTCTTCTGGTGCTCTTAGGAAGGCCTCGGCCTCTCTGCCCTGTTGTTGGCCCTCCAGAGGAACTGGCTGGCCAGTGGGTGAGGAAGGAGGCTGGACTGGAGGGACCCCTGGTCTGACCCAGCAGGGCTCTTCTGGTGCTCTTAGGAAGGCCTCGGCCTCTCTGCCCTGTTGTTGGCCCTCCAGAGGAACTGGCTAGCCCCTGTGTGAGACAGGAGGCTGGACTGGATGGACCCCTGGTCTGACCCAGCAGGGCTCTTCTGATGTTCTTAGGAAGGCCTCGGCCTCTCTGCCCTGTTGTTGGCCCTCCAGAGGAACTGGCTAGCCCCTGTGTGAGACAGGAGGCTGGACTGGATGGACCCCTGGTCTGACCCAGCAGGGCTCTTCTGGTGCTCTTAGGAAGGCCTCGGCCTCTCTGCCTTGTTGTTGGCCCTCCAGAGGAACTGGCTAGCCCCTGTGTGAGACAGGAGGCTGGACTGGATGGACCCCTGGTCTGACCCAGCAGGGCTCTCCTGACACTCTAATTGATACTTTGGCCACTATACTCTGTTGTTGACCCTCTGGAGCAGTGGTCCCCAACCTTTTTATCACCAGGGACCACTCAACGCCTTTTATTGAGGCCCGGTAGGGGGGGGGTAGTTTACTCCTCTACTCTCAACCACTGCCCTAACGCTCTCTGATCGCTATGGTAATGTTTAAACATCCCTTCAAAATAAGATACAGACACGCCACAACAATGAAGTGTGTTGTAAAGGGCTGGGGGGGATGAAGTAAAGGGCTGGGGGGGGAGGCGTCCTTCGGGGCCCACCTCCAATTAGTCGAAGGACCACATGTGGTTCACGGCCCACAGGTTGGGGATCACTACTCTAGAGGAATTGTCTGGGCACTATGTGAGACAGGATGCTGGTCTGATCCAGCAGGGCTCTTGCAAAGTTCTTACGAAGGCCGCGGCTTCTATATGCCATATTGTTGGCCCTCCAGAGGAACTTGCTGGCCCCTGTTTGAGACAGGAGGCTGGACTAGGTGGACCCCTGGTCTGATCTGCCTCCATGTCCCGACCCACCATTTTTGTTGACCTCCAGAATAATTGGCTGGCCACTATATGAGATGGGATGCTGGACAACAGGGGTGACTGGTCTCATCCAGCAGGGCTCTCTTGATGTTCTGATATTCTGAAAATCGATCAATGTTTCCCTCTTGCTGAGATCAAGGGACCAAGCCCTGTGAAGATAGGTTGAGGGACTTGGGAGAAAAGGAGGTTGAGAGGGGACATGATAGCCCTCTTTAAGTATTTGAAAGGTTGTCACTTGGAGGAGGGCAGGAGGCTGTTCCCATTGGCTGCAGAGGAAAGGACACGCAGTAATGGGTTTAAACTACAAGTACAACGATATAGGCTAGATATCAGGAAAAAAATGTTCACAGTCAGAGTAGTTCAGCAGTGGAATAGGCTGCCTAAGGAGGTGGTGAGCTCCCCCTCACTGGCAGTCTTCAAGTAAAGGTTGGATACACACTTTTCTTGGATGCTTTAGGATGCTTAGGGCTGATCCTGCGTTGAGCAGGGGGTTGGACTAGATGGCCTCTATGGCCCCTTCCAACTCTGTGATTCTGTGTGATTCTCTGAGATCAGAGCTCCATTTGCAACCTGCAGTGCGTTCAGCTACTTGATCCTGTGTTGTTCTTCGCTTCACTTACACAGCAACTCACAGGTTGCCTGGAAAAATTGCTTACCGTCATGACGGATGAAATGATCTTCCCTCTCATCAAACCGATAGCCTTGCAGAGAAGCCGACGACAGCATCGTTGCAATGAATCTTTTTCCATTTCCGGAAGAAATATCAATTTTTCCCTGCGATAAGCAATAAAAAATAAGAAGGGCAGTGATATCTTTTTATTTGACTATTAAAACATCAGACAAAAATGAATATACTTGCTGGAACCTTACACCCGGCGGGTCCTGAAAAATGGAGATTCAGGAAAGAGAGAGATCCGTGGGAGGGGCGGCCATCTATCCAAGGAGGAGGGCAGAGCAACTGCGCAAAAATAAAAAATCAGAAAACGTTGCCAGTTAGGGATAAGATGAGAGGGGGACATACAAAGGACAACGGTAGAGCAGATCTGAAATGCACTTCCTGCTTGTGGAGGTGGCCGATTTCTTTCCACCCTTGGCTCTGAATGTGGGGGCAAGGCAGAGAAATTTAGGGAAACAATCAGAGCTGTATTCTTACAGCCTGAGTCCTGTAGCAGCTTGCAGCATGTATGAGTGATCCATTTCACAGACAGAACACCGGTGAATGTGTTGCTTTGTATCTGACATATTCAATAAGTCTGCCTGCCTGCCTGCCTGCCTGCCTGCCTGCCTGCCTGCCTTCCTTCCTTCCTTCCTTCCTTCCTTCCTTCCTTCCTTCCTTCCTTCCTTCTTTTTCAGCATGGTGTGTTTAAGAGCAGCGGCCTCTAATCCGGAGAGGCAGGTCTGATTCCTCACTCCTCCTCCACATGCTACCAGCTGGGTGTCCTTGGGAGAAGTCACAGTCCTGTTCTCGCTGTTCTCGCAGGGCAGTTCTCTCAGAGCTCTCTCAACCTCACCTCCTTCACTGGGTGTCTGTTGTGGGGAGAGGAAGGGAAGGCGATTGTAGGCCACTTTGGGACTCCTTTTGAGTAGAAAATAAAGACTTGTGGCAGAGGATGAGCTTCCGGGAGTCGCTACTCACTTGTTCAGGAAAAGTGAGCAGTGACTCGCAAGGACTCCTGCCCTGTGGCAAATGTTGCAAGACTTTTGGGAGCTGCTGGGCTCTTTCCCTGCTGCTGCAGACAAACTAACAGGTCTCCCCATCTTGATCCATCTCCTGAAGCAAACAGGGACTCATGAAAGCTGTCTGGTCTCTTTGCCAGCTACAAATTGGGAAACCCTAGAGATTTTTTTGGGCGGGAGCTTATGGAGAACAGAGACCTCAGTGGGGTACAAAGTCATATCGCCCATTCTCTCAAGGGGAACTGACTTCTATACTCTGGAGATGAGTTGTAATTTCAGCAGATCCCCAGGTCCCTCCTGGAGGTTGGCATCTCCATCTGTAGACTCAGTTTCCCCTGGAGAAAAGAGCTTATGCTAGACTGGGTCCCTCCCCTTTCAAATCTTCAGTCCTATTCCCTGATTTCCAGGAACTTCCCACTCTGGAGTTAGCAAACGTAGGATTCTGGGTATCGGCAGAGGAAATATTTCTTATTAACTGGAAGGCCTCTGCTTAGAAGAAGAAGAAGAAGAAGAAGAAGAAGAAGAAGAAGAAGAAGAAGAAGAAGAAGAAGAAGAAGAAGAAGAAGAAGAAGAAGAAGAAGAAGAAGAAGAAGAAGAGTTGGTTCTTATATGCCGCTTTTCCCTACCCGAAGGAGGCTCAAAGCGGCTTACAGTCGCTTAACCTTTCCTCTCCCCACAACAGATACCCTGTGAGGTGGGTGAGACTGAGAGAGCCCTGATATTCCTGCTCGGTCAGGACAGCTTTATCAGTGCCATGGCGAGCCCAAGGTCACCCAGCTGGTTGTGGGGGAGCGCAGAATCGAACCCGGCATGCCAGATTAGAAGTCCACACTCCTAACCACTACACCAAACTGGCTCTCTGTATGTCCCAAGCTATGTTCACTGCTACCAAAAGGGTTGTGAGTGATATGCACAGGGGGTTCGATTAGATGACCCATGAGACCCCTTCCAACTCTATGATTCTTTGATTCTAAGTGGTGGCTACAGGCATAGACAGCTTCAAGAAGGGACTGGAGAAATATCTGGAGCAGAGGTCCATTAGTGGCTCTTAGTCCCAAGCTATAAAAGTAACGCTCTGTTTGGGTCAGGGATGATCTGTATTTTCGGTGCTGGGGGGGGGGGCACAGTGGGAGGGCATCTGGCCCTGCTGGTGGACCTTCCGATGGCCCTTGGGTTTAGGCCACTGTTGGACTGGAGTGTTGGACTGGATCGGCCATGGACCTGATCCAACATGGCTTCTCTTATGTTCTTCTGTCTGGGGCAGTCATACTCTGTATCCTTGGTGCTATGAAAGCTAAGAGTGAGAGGGCTTCTGGAGTTCTGGCCCGGCTGGCGGACCTCCTGTTGGCCTCTGAATTTTGGCCACTCCGTGACACAGAGTGTTGGGCTGGAGGGGTCACTGTTCTGATCCAACATGGCTTCTCTTAAGTCAATGAGCATTGAAACAGTGGATCATTTGCATTCTCCCCCCCCCCCCACACACACACACACGGTGCAAAGAAAGGGGACTCTTCTCTTGCCGGAGCTGAGCTCGTATTCCAGACGCTCCACAGCTGTGGCCCAGCCTGCTTAAGCTTCCCTGAGCTGATTGCAAAAAAATGTCACACATGCAAGCTTCAGAGCGGCCCCAGATGAAAGCGGCGATATCAGGGCAAAGCATTATGGGTGCGAATTTCCCACATGCCTATTGCCATGGGGCCACTGAAGAGCGGCCACAGGTGGCTCAGGCCCAAGGGACGTCTCAGTGTGCTTGCGGAGGTCCCGTCCCTTTCATGGGCAGGTTACGATGCAGCTGTTTTCTCCAGGGGAACCGAGCTCTGATGTCTGGAGATCCATGGTAATCCTGTGAGATCTCCAGGTCCCACTAGGGAGTGGTAACCCTATAAGAGGGGACCGAGAAGGTTGCCTGTGCTACAAGGGTGGCATCAGACTAGGACCTGGGAAATCCAGGTTCAAAATCCAACTTTCCCATAGAACCTTGCCAGATGGCCTTGGGTCAATCACATGTCCCCAGCCTAACCTACCTCACAGGGCTGTTGCAAAGATAAATGGAAGGGAGAATTACTGGTGGTCTTCAAGCAGTGGCTGGACAGATCCTTCTCCTGGATGCTTGAGGCTGACCCTGCACTGAGCAGGGGGTGGGACTAGATGGCCTCTATGCCTCCTTACAACTCAAGTATTCTATGATTCTTTGCCTCCCGATATAGTGGGAGGCCTCTCTGTAATTACCTTTGATGCCCACTGGTGCATCACCAATATTACCACAGAGATGTTGTGGAATGCTGGAGCATCCTGTGTCACTTCCGGTTTGATGGAGAAGAGCCCGATGGCCCAGGCACCAGTGGGCATAGAAGGTAAAGGCATCAAAGGCCTCCCACAGGAATCTCTATAGTAAAACCATAGAAGTCTTTTTATAATGCTAGAGTGGCCAGGTGAGGTGCTGATGTCACTTCCAGGCTCACAGGAAGTGATGTCAGCACATTGAGGGCAAAGTCAATGGGCCCCACTGATAAATCCTACAACTGGTTTCCTGGCCTGGCCTGGCCGACCATGTCAGCCACTTTAGGCCCACATTAGGGAGAAAGGCAGGACGCAAATAAAGGTGGGGGGCTGGACTGGATGAGCCTTTGTGGTCTCTCCCAGCTCTGTGCCATTCTAGTAGTCACACCTATATAGCACAATGCAGGCTAGCAGGCTTATCCATTTTCAAACTATTTGGTCGCCTCTGGGCCTGATTGACAGAGAGCATTCCTTTCAAAATCAATTAGCAGCTTGCTAGAATATGCACATCCTTATTTCCTTTCCTTCCCGTCTTCAGACAAAAGACACCTTTGTCTGTCCCGAAAAGGGTCTCGTAGGATCACAGGTTCTCTCTACTCTTCTGCCGAGCGTGAAGCTGAATTAATGTGACATGTTTCATGAGCAATCAAATCATTCAAAAGTATTTAAGGAGGGGGGGGGGGGGAGGAAACTCTCTGCTTTTTCCACCTGGTGCCTCTGAGTACCGGAAGAGCCTTCTTAATTTCCCCCGATAGCCAGCGTCGGTCATGCTTCACGGCTTCCCTCTTTTGGAGCGTGTGCGCATGTGAGAGGATCCTCGGTCGGAAAAGTCGGAGTATTGCATTGCGGGAAGCATCAGAAATTGACACCTTTGGTGAGTTTTATTAGGGTTAGGTTTGCAAAATAGCGCATTTCAGAGGGACGAGCTGGTGTGTAAGGTTGCCAACCTCTGAGGCTGAGAGAGCCCTGATATGACTGAAGAAGAAGAGTTGGTACTTATATGCCGCTTTTCTCTACCTGAGGGAGTCTCAAAGTGGCTTACAATCGCCTTCCCTTTCCTCTCCCCACAACAGACACCCTGTGAGGGAGGTGAGGCTGAGAGAGCCCTGAGATTACTGAAGAAGAAGAAGAGTTGGTTCTTAGATGCTGTTTTCTCTACCCGAAGGAGTCTCAAAGCGGCTTCCATTCGCCTTCCCTTTCCTCTCCCCACAACAGACACCCTGTGAGGGAGGTGAGGCTGAGAGAGTCCTGAGATTACTGAAGAAGAAGAAGAGTTGGTTCTTAGATGCTGTTTTCTCTACCCGAAGGAGTCTCAAAGCGGCTTCCATTCGCCTTCCCTTTCCTCTCCCCACAACAGACACCCTGTGAGGGAGGTGAGGCTGAGAGAGCCCTGAGATTACTGAAGAAGAAGAAGAGTTGGTTCTTAGATGCTGTTTTCTCTACCCGAAGGAGTCTCAAAGCGGCTTCCATTCGCCTTCCCTTTCCTCTCCCCACAACAAACACCCTGTGAGGGAGGAGAGGCTGAGAGAGCCTTGATATAACTGAAGAAGAAGAAGAGTTGGTTCTTAGATGCTGTTTTCTCTACCCGAAGGAGTCTCAAAGTGGCTTCCATTCGCCTTCCCTTTCCTCTCCCCACAACAGACACCCTGTGAGGGAGGAGAGGCTGAGAGAGCCCTGATATTACTGAAGAAGAAGAGTTGGTTCTTAGATGCTGTTTTCTCTACCCGAAGGAGTCTCAAAGTGGCTTCCAATCGCCTTCCCTTTCCGCTCCCCACAACAGACACCCTGCGAGGGAGGTGAGGCTGAAAGAGCCCTGATATTAAGAAGAAGAGTTGGTTCTTATATGCCACTTTTCTCTACCTGAAGGAGTCTCAAAGTGGCTTCCAATCGCCTTCTCTTTCCTCTCCCCTCAACAGACACCCTGTGAGGGAGCTGAGTCTGAGAGAGCCTTGATACTCCTGCTCATTGAGAACAGCATTATCAGCGCTGTGACTAGCCCAGGGTCACCCAGCTGGCTGCATGTGGGGGCGCAGGGAATACACCCATGGCTTTTCTACAGCTGTGGAGGATACAACAGGCTTGGGAAAACTTCCAAGGAGCTTTCCAGCCATCGTTTTGCATTAGTGCGCTAGGAAATATCATCTGGGTTGCATTACCAGTTGGTCACACTTAGCAGGGTGTTTCCAGCGAGATTGCATGAACCTGGCTGGCTTCCCCTCTTGCCTGGACCAAAATCTTCACATGTGGGACTTGACAGTTAGTTTGTTGCTGGCTCGTTTTAACCATTTGCGCGCCAGAGAGAAGTTTGGGGAAGAAATCACTTAACCGAAAGAGTTCCTTCCAGGGGAAGGAAAACAAGAAATGAAGGGGCCTGATTCTCTGATATGCCGATCTTTGGAGTCATGTAAACCAAAGGGAAGGTGACTGTGAGCTGCTCTGAGACTCCTTCAGGTACTGAAAAGCGGCATATAAAACCCAACTCCCCCCCCCCCACCTCCTTCTACCTTCTCCTTAATTTGGATTTGTGGGTCACCCTATCGAAAAGTTTGGGAACCACTGCTCTAGCCTAACATACATCAAATTTGGTGATTTTGATCTGGGGCCTGCATATCTGAGCGATATGCCTGCTTCTTCTAGAATGCCCCTACAAGGAACTTAAGATCATCACTAATAAATTAGCACAAGGGAGGAGCATCTGGCCGCAACCAGGGCCAGACATGTCTTCAACATGTCTATGTTTTACGTTGCTAAACACCACGTCCAGTGTGACCTCAATGGGCCAATGGTTAGAGTCAGAATAAGGCAGCTTCACGTGCCTGAAGCTGGGTGGCCAAACTGTGGTCCACCAGATGCCCATGGACTACAATTCCCAGGAGCCCCCTGATGATCCATAGCTCTGCTGAAAAGGAAAATAACAAAAAGGGAACACAAACCCAATCTGAGAAACAAGTCAGGAACCTGAAGGCTGAGTAGCAAATGTACAAATGTATTTTGGTTTACGTGTGAGGATGCACCCTAAGGACTCAACCTTGGCCCTGGACAGAACGCTGGTTCTTGACTACTTTGATTTTTGGCTGTGAGCACCAAATCCCGAATTATTATTGCATATTGCTGGGAGTCTCACACTTTGTGGCTCGTACACCACCGATCAGTTCTCATTGTAATATTGTATCACTATCTTTCTTCTTCTTCTCCTTTAGCTGGCGATGGGTGGAGCAGGTTGTCCTCTTAGCTGCTGTAGGTGCCACTGGATTTCTTGCCTTGTTTATAAGACGTTTTTCACTCTTGGCGATTGCTGGCAGCGGTTTTGGCCATGTGGGTAATCAATCGCTGGATTCTAAGGTCTTCTCCGTTCTGTTTCAGCCATATTTTCTTTGGTGCCGGTCGCTGGATCTTCCTTTCTGCTGGTCGTTCTCGCCGGAGGAGTTTATAAGGCAGTCTGCTGGCATTCATTCTGCAGATGTGGTCAAACTATTGCAACCTTCGCTTTAGGATTTGTTCTTTAATATGTGGCTGGTTGTCCCATTTGGTCCAAATGGTCTCATTCCGATTATGATCACAACTGTATTACTTTATGTGCGCACATAGAGAGCCAGTTTGGTGTAGTGGTTAGGAGTGCGGACTTCTAATCTGGCATGCCGAGTTCGATTCTGCACTCCCCCACATGCAGCCAGCTGGGTGACCTTGGGCTCGCCATGGCACTGATAAAGCTGTTCTGACCGAGCAGCGATATTAGAAGAAGAAGAAGAAGAAGAAGAAGAGTTGGTTCTTATATGCCGCTTTTCCCTACCCGAAGGAGGCTCAAAGCGACTTACAGTCGCCTTCTCTTTCCTCTCCCCACAACAGACACCCTGTGAGGTGGTTGAGGCTGAGAGAGCCCTGACATCACTGCCCGGTCAGAACAGTTTTATCAGTGCCGTGGTGAGCCCAAGGTCAGCCAGCTGGATGCATGTGGGGGAGTGCAGAATTGAACCCGGCATGCCAGATTAGAAGTCCGCACTCCTAACCACTACACCAAACTGGCTCTCTCAGCCTCACCCACCTCACAGGATGTCTGTTGTGGGGAGAAGAAAGGGAAGGCGACTGTAAGCTGCTTTGAGCCTCCTTCCGGTAGAGAAAAGCGGCATATAAGAACCAACTCTTCTTCTTCTTCTTCTATTTGCCCACTGACGAAGACCCTCCGGGTTAAAACGCGTTTGGCCTACAGTCCTGTCACGTGTGTCCGTTCAGACTCTACCTGCAACACCGCACAGACTTCTTCTCTTCTCACGTCGCTTCTCACCTTCTTAAGGTGTACTTAATAATAAATATTTGTATTTTAATTTGAATATAGATCTGCTGCTCAGACTTCGGGTTGCCGCGCAGAAAAGGGACCGAGCACTGTGGCGGGGTTTGCTGAGCGAGCGTTTTCCTTCCCTTCGAGCCATTTGTCGGATTGCAACTCCCGGTCGAAAAGCAGAGCCAAGCTGGCCAATCGACTGGAGGCAGTTCCATCCCTGCCCTGGGTGAGCATGAATATTCATACGGCCGATCAAATAACACAAGAGGAGGAAGAACAAAGCCCAAGAACGGTTGCTCAACAGTGCTCCCTTGAGGATCTGAGTGTGAAGTGTTCACTCGGTGAGACGGTCAAGTGGAGAAGAGATACTGCGACGACATAATTTGGGAGAATTGCATAGATTTGCCAGATGCATATGGAGAAACTCTGAGATATTTGAGGATGGGGCCTGGGGTGGACAGGGACATCAGTGAGGTGCAATTCTGCAGAGCTCAGCCTCCAACACCTCCGAGGTGTTGAGCCAGTTTGGTGTAGTGGTTAGGAGTGCGGACTTCTAATCTGGCATGCCGGGTTCGATTCTGCGCTCCCCCACATGCAGCCAGCTGGGTGACCTTGGGCTCGCCACGGCACTGATAAAACTGTTCTGACCGGGCAGTGATATCAGGGCTCTCTCAGCCTCACCCACCCCACAGGGTATCTGTTGTGGGGAGAGGAATGGGAAGGCGATTGTAAGCCGCTTTGAGCCTCCTTCGGGTAGGGAAAAGCGGCATATAAGAACCAACTCTTCTTCTTCTTTCTGCAGGGGAATTGCAGGTAGTCAGGAGATGAGTTCCAATTCCAGGTAGATCTCTGGGTAGAACTCTCATTTTGGACCTTTCTCCAGACAATCACACAGCAGGACGTTTCAATACCCAGGGGAGGAATAAGAAATATTTGCCGGATGAAGCTTCGGCCTATTCAAATACCTTGCAGGACCAAGACAAGCTGTAACAGACTAAAGAAGGTTTTTATCCCCCAGTTGAAGATTGTGAAAATGCATTATGTACAACTGTGTGTATCTGGATATTGACCTCGGTATGATCGAAATGCGTTAGGTCTGAACTTGTTGGCACACTGAGATGCGTTGTGTGTGGGTCCTTCGGTGTACTGCCATTGTTTTAATGGGGTTTTAATGGGGAAATTGTTATGGTTTTAATTGTTAGTCGCCGCGAGGCGTCAAAGTCACGAGAGGCGGGATATAAATCCAAGAGATAAATAAATAAATATTATTTTATGGTTTTGAAGCATTTTTTTGAGCTCTAATAATAAATGGCTTACACTTCCTACATTTGGTTTTATCCCTAACCTTTGTGGTTCTTGCCAGTTTTCCAGGAGGGTTTCTTGTTTCCCTTTTATGTTTTCTGTATGTCTATTTCCAGGTCCCACCTGGAGGTTGGCATCCCTAGATTTGGGGAAGGAGGGTAGGCCTGCTCAAGAAGGTCAGGAAGGTTTCCATACTCTCCATTTTCTGCACACTATGCCGAGCCGAATTATTTGAGAAGGTTTTTCTGAGCTCCTCATCGGGTTGCACTGCACAAAATGGTCCACGAACTTCACGGGGATAAATTATTAGGGACTGTGGTCTGTACTGCTGTGTGTAGCTTACTGCATGTAGGATCCTGGGATATCCTTTTCTTACCAAGCCCTAGGAGGAAAGGCGGAGGGACTCAGGAATGTTCAGTCTGGAGAAGAGGAGCTTCAGAGGGGACACGATTGCTGACTTTTCACTATTTGAAAGGTTGTCACTTGGAGGAGGGCAGGAAAAGGTTTCTGTTGGCAGCAGAGAGGACCAGGTTTAAACTACAGGTAGAATGGTACTGGCTAGATACTAGGGGGGAAATTTTCACAGTCCAAGTAGTTCAGCATTGGAACTGGCTGCCTAAGGATGCAGTGAGCTCCCCCTCACTGGCCATCTTCAAGCAGCGGCTGGACAGATCCTTCTCCTGGATGCTTGAGGCTGATCCTGCACTGAGCAGGGGGTGAGACTAGATGGCCAGTGTAGCCCCTTCCCAGTCTAGGATTCTATGGGTCTAGTTCAGCAGGGGACTGGGCTGCCTAAGGAGGTGGGGAGCTCCCCCTCGTGGGCCGTCTTCCAGCAGTGGCTGGACTGATACTAATCAAGAATGCTTCAGACCACTATTTCTCAACTTTTTACTCCTGAGAACCCCTGAAACATTCTTAAGGCTTCGAGAAACCCCAGAAGTGTCGCAATCATGCAGAATATGGCTGGGAAGCAGAGCTGTGGACACGCCCACCCAAAGCCCCTCCCCTTCCCACCTGTTCCAGGCCCATCACTGGCCTTTTTACTACCCGAAGAAGTCACGGCTTACAATCCAGGCCCATCATTGGCCATTTCCGGCAACCGATTTGGGAAACCCTTCCAAGGCTGTCCAGACACCCCAGGGTTTCACGAAACCCTGGTTGGGAAAGCATGCAGTGGGGTTCCCACCCTCTGATAGGCCCACCCATTTTCCTGGGTATAAATGCAAGCTTGGCCTCGATTTGCCTCCTACCAATCAGGAAGAAGGCTCCGGTCATCGATTCCTGCAACAGAGTTCAGCTAAGGAGGGGCTTCCCCACGATCCTTGTGCACCTTAAAAGTAAGCATCTCTGGGATGAGAGTATCTATTCTTACTTCACTCAAGGGGAGGGGGCAGGCTTCAGTTTTGGGATTTTAATTGAACTCTCCTAGATGGTGTATATAATTACCTTCATGTTTGTTTGCAAATAGCGGGAAATAATGCTACTTATCTGGGGAGGCCACTTTAGATTACCTTAGGGGAAAAAATACATTTAGCGAGCTTCTCATGGTTCATTGCTTTATTCCAACGTATGCATATTTGGGTCCATTATCTCCTCCCCGTTGGAGGGAAGTAACCACATGTGTAAATTACCATTTGTAGTAATGACAGTAATTATTTTCCTTGCGGTGATATAGGTTGTAGCATTAAGTACCGGCACAAAGGGGGAGTATATTGTGTTGGAAATAAACTGCCTTCCATGGAGATAGATCCAGATGGGTAGGAGGGAGCAGTGACTCACGGAATCTCCTGCCCTGCCACAAATTTTGTTGGCCTTTAGGGTGCTCCTGGAATCTTGCTCTTTTCTACTGGAAAGGAACTGGTTATACCCGTCCCTCTGGGCAACCGGTGTAAATGCTTGGCAAAATGTCTCTGGATTTCAAAAAGTGCCAAATAAAAATGTATTTGTAATGGGTAAAGTAAAAGTATTTCTCACATTTAAGAGGAGAAGAAAAGCTGGGTTTTTGTACTCCGCATTTTACTACCTGTAGGAGTCTCAGATGAGCTTACAAGCACCTTTGCCTTTGTCTCCCCACAACAGGCACCCTATGAGGTAGGTGGGGCTGAGAGAGCTCTGACAGAACTGCTCTGTGAGAACAGCTCTGTCAGGTCTGTGACTAGCCCAAGGTCACCCAGCGGGCTGGGCAGAGAGGGGAAAGAAACCCAGTTCTCCATATTAGATTCTCCCACTCTTAACCACAAGAGAAGAGCTGAAGAGCTGTTTTGTCATACCCCACTAGACTACCCAAAGGAATCTCAAAGTGGCTTACAATTAGAGGCCCCCACTCTTACCATGGCACTCGGCTGTATGTCTTTTGAAACTGTTCTATGCCACCTTTCTATCCAAATAAGATCTGCAAGATGGCAAACATCAAATATTAAAATATTGCTATATTGCTACATTAAAAGCCTGTCAGAAATATATAGATGCAATCGTTCAGAAACATGCATTTAAACAGACAATACTACCAACCATGGGGAGAGGTTTTGTTGGTCCCCAGAATGGTGACTGGAGATCTCCTGGGATTACACCTGATCTCCAGGTGACAGAGAAGGCAGCAAGGAAAGAGGGAGGCCCAACCTGAGGCGGGTTGGCTCCATCAAGGAAGCTACAGCCATCTGTATCCAAGACCCGGGCAAGGCTGTTAAGAAAAGGGCACTTTGGAGGACATTAATTCATAGGGTGCCAAATATTGGGGATGCCAGGTGGGCCCTGGGGATCCCCCAGAATGACAGCTCATCTCCAGGCACCAGAAGTCAGATCCCCTGGTGAAAATGACCACTTAGGTAGGAGGAGGACCGTAAGGCATTAAACCCATTGAAGTCCCACCCCTCTCCAAACCCCGCCTTCTGCAGGCTCCACCCCCAAAGGCTCCAGGTTTTTCCCAACCTTAAGCTGGCAACCACAGTTCCCAGTGACTTGACTTTTTGTACTGTGATTAGTTGAACCTAAGTTATGTTTAATGTCTGGGGTTTTAAAGGGGGTTTCACTGGGATTTTATTCATACTATATTGTAACCTGCCATGAGCCACTTGGGAGTGGCGGGTAATAAATTGAAATAATAACTATTATTATTATTTTTATTATTGACAATACATAATGCATTGCAACATTACACTACATTACACTACACTACTACAACATTACACTATCTCATGAGTCAGAAGGAAAATAGGGTTGAAAACCCTGAGTTAGGAAATTCCAGGGGATTTAGGGGTGGGGAAAGCAGGTTTTTGGGGGAGAGAGCTCAGTTTAAAAAAAAAGGCTGCTGTTGCAGAATCATCAGTTACATCCGAGACTTGCATTAAAAAAAATGAACGTGTGAACGCGGCAACTTCCAGGCGCTCGGGGTACACGCGTGTCTTTGTGGGGGCGGAGAATCCCTTCCGCCAATCAGCGCACGTCACGAGGCGCAACCACCAATCAGCCTCTCGCGGTCCCGTCGCCGGTCTCAGAGCGTTCTTTTCCTCTAGCAAGTCTTCCCTCCGCCCCGCTTGCTTTTGCAGTTGTCAATCAAACGGCGCGGCTGCGCCTGGGCAAACCAAAAAAGCCCTCTTAGGCCCGAGGCGCGTCAAGCGGCTCACCCACCTATCAGGGGCGGGGAGAAGAAAAAAGGCACAGACACCCCCGCAATGGGAAAGCGGAGGCGCGCTCCCGCGCAGGCGCACATCGGCTCCCGCTGTGAAGCAAGGGCAGAAAGGAAGAAAGCGCCGAGGCCGCCTGCCAACCGTTTCCCTCCCGGCTTCCCAGAACCCTTTGCGAAGCTGCAACGTAGCCGGCTACGTTGGCGCATGCGCTGTGTGGAGAACGGGGGAGGAGAAGAAGCGAAGCCGGGTGAGAGGCTGACGGAGACTCTGCCGCGCTCGCCGATCCCGGAGCCGCCGTCGCCGTCGCCACCTCCCCGCCTCCAGGTAGCCCTGAGGGAGGGGAGCGCCTCGAGGCGAAGGGGGTGGCGGGGAGCCCGCCCATCCCCCAATGGGGGCCTCAGCGCCCCTCCCCCCACCTAGGGCAATGGGGGGGTCCTGAGTTCAAATATTAAGCCCCGCCCCCCGGGGAGGAAGGGCCAGGTTCTGGAGGGGCCAATCCCACGCTCTCACCTTAAGCCTACCTTGCAGGGTTGTTGGTGGGGGTAACATGGAGAATAGGCGGGCCAATTACCCTCTCTCGCCTTGAGCCTACCTTGCAGGGTTGTTGGTGGGGGTAACATGGAGAATAGGAGGACCAATCACCCTCTCTCGCCTTGAGCCTACCTTGCAGGGTTGTTGTGGGGGTAACAGGGAGAATAGGAGGGCCAATCATCCTCTCTCACCTTGAGCCTACCTTGCAGGGTTGTTGTGGGGGTAACAGGGAGAATAGGAGGGCCAATCATCCTCTCGCCTTGAGCCTACCTTGCAGGGTTGTTGTTGGGGGTAACATGGAGAAGAGATCGGCGGTGTAAGCCGCTTTGGGTCACCACTGGAGGAAGGAGGGCTGTAAGAAAAGCAAATTGAGCCTTTTGGGAAGGCATATATATATATGTGTGTGTATTTCTGTCTGGGGTGTGTGTGTGGAAATTGACTGGTGGGGGATCAGAGTGGTCCTGCTGCTGTCACCTATTTCTGGATTCTGTGGGTTTTTCAAGGGGGCATCATCTGGGCATGGGATTGGGGTCACTGTGGGTGGGCAGGGAGATGTGAGTTTCCTGCATTCTGCGGGGGGTTGGACTAGATGATCCTGGGGGTCCCTTCTGACTCTGTGGTTCTACTATTTATTTATTTAATTATTACACTTTTATACTGCCCTCCCCAAAGGCTCATTTTCCCCCTCCCCAACGGTGGTGTCTGTGGTTGTTTTGCTTCTCTCTTTTTTTGTCACCACAACCCTGTGAGGTAGGCTGTTGGCTCCTGTGCGGCTTTGCTGGAAACTTGCCCAAGAGGCTGCTTACGAAAGGCTGAGAGAGAGAGATCCAGATGGGTTGCTGTGTTAGTCTGTCTGGAGCTGTAGAATAGTGCGAGAGTCCAATGTTTCACTTCACTAAAGGTTTTTGAAGACGGGAGCTGTGACTCACAAGAGCTCCTCCCCTGCCACATATTCTGTTAAAGATGCGCATGGACTCCTGCTTTTTGGTATGTGAGGAAGTGAGCAGTGACTTAGAAGAGCTCTTCCCCTGCCACAAATTTTGTCTGTCTTGAAGGTGCTCCTGGATTCTAGCTCTCATGGGTGGGGGAGTAGGCCAGAGTCATCCGGTGAGCTTCCAGATTTGAACCAGAGCTACCCATCTTGACACCGGTTTTTCACATTCTTACTTCCCTCTTCTCCTATTGTGGATATTGTTTTTGTTTTGTTTTTAAGTATAAGCTCTGGTCAACATCATGGTTATTTATTAGTGGCATCTACTGATAACTAATTGATGGCTCGTTGCTAGAACATTGCCTGAGATGCAGAAGACCCCGGCTTCCATCTCCTGCATTGCTATTCTGAAGAATTGGGTAGTGGGTGCTGTGGAATATCTTGGAGAGCCACTGTCAATAAATTGAAACGATATTTACCTTGATAGTCTTTAAGAGAGATTTATGTGTTCATTTTTCCATGGTGTGTTTATATTAGTGACACCTGTATTTCTGCACCCCCCTTTTTCCCTTGAAAGATTGGCTTAGGGGTGCGCTTCACTTAATGTGCAATTAACTTGTGGAACTCACTGCTGCAGGATGTACCAACAGCTGCTAGCTTACCTGATTTTCAAAGGACGTGCCTGCATACTTCCCGGAGGCATCTGATATTCACTCTGGCGGATTTGATGCTAGACTAAATTGAACACTGGTCTGATCCAACTGGGCTTTTCTTAGGATTGCCAGTGTAGCATACTCATTTATGGACACGCCAATTGCAAAAATAGGATTGGGAGGCCATTAAGAATGGCCTTACTAGGAAACAACATGAAGGAGTCTGTTGCACTTGGCAGGGTCTGGTGTGATTTCACTTCCTTGCCAGCTTGGTGTAGTGGTTAGGAGTGTGGACTTCTAATCTGGCAAGCCAGGTTTGATTCCTTACTCCTCCAAATGTATCCGGCTGGGTGACCTTGTGCTCGCCACAGCACTGATAAAGCTCTTCTGTCTGAGCAGGAATAGCAAGACTCTCAGCCTCACCTCCCTCACAGGGTGTCTGTTGTGGGGAGAGGAAAGGCTAATGGAAGCCGCTTTGAGACTCCTTCAGGTAGAGAATAGTGGCATATAAGAACCAACTCTTCTTTTTCTCTCCATGTGCCACTTAAAAAGCGGGTATTTCTTCTATTTCGGAAATTATTAAAGTTGGGCACTAGTAACCTGTGGGTACAGTTGAATCACCTGTTCTCCACAACTAATTGCAGTTCTTTGAGTGACTCTAGCCGCTTTTTAATAGTGGCTAGAAATTGTGCCTCATGCTTGTCTCCAGGGGGAAAGGAGAAGTCTCAGCAACACATGAGCTGCTTCCAGCTCAGTAACAGAAATTTCCCTTCCGCATCACATTTTGAACAGGCGTTTTCAGCTTCAGCTAGCTAGAATGATGGCATTGGTTAAAAGAGAGGTGAGAAAGGGCTTCCTCGTTCTTGGGAGAACCAATCTCGTCAATCTTTCAATAGTAGAAGCCTAATAAGTCTGTCATGTACTCCGTAAAGAACAGCGTTTCTCAGCTTTCTAAATATTGAGAAGCCCACGACACCCCCAGACCTTCTCTTTGGGCGTCTCATAGTTTGTTTGTTTGTTTATGTTTATATGTATATACCGCTGCTCTCAAATGTCTCATGGTGGTTTGCAGGAACAATAAAATACAATAAAATACCCCATTCATACAATATAACATAAATAGAATAAAACATAGCAATATGGCAGACAATAAAATACCAGCCCATTCCCTCGTTCAGCATTGGTCAATGACCCTCTCTTTGCCTGGGTGAGAAGAGATCAACTTAGAGATCCTCAGATAGCAACACCGGGTACCACTCGGGCCTCAACCATACACCTGGCGGAAGAGCTCCGTCTTGCAGGCCCTGCGGAAAGCTGACAACTCCGGCAGGGCCCTTAGCTCTTCCAGGAGCTCGTTCCACCAGGTTGGGGCCAGGACTGAAAAGGCCCTGGTTGAGGCCAGGCGGATATCCTGGGGGCCCAGGACAGCCAGTAAGTTCATACCTATAGAGTGGAAGTCCCTGCAGGGGGCATAAACAGATAGTTGCTCAAGTTGCCTTTGATCTGATGTTTTTATATGATATACCCCACCTTGAGCTGGCTTGCTGGGAAAGGCGGTATAGAAAAGTAATAAATAAATAATTCATTCAGTGATTCTCCTGGTTTCAAGAAACCCTAGAAGTGACATCGTACAGAACAGGGTTGGGAAAGCATAGCTGTGGCCATGCCTACCCAGGGCCCCTCCCCTTCCCACCCCCTCCAGGCCCAGCATTCGCCAGTTTGGGGGGGGCAGGTTGACTTGACCATATATAATGATATCACCCAATAAGCATGTATGGATTTAAAAATATATATATTAAAAATCAGTTAACTCCCTCCCATTCAGGAAACCCAGGATCGTCAGCAAAGGGAGAAGGGCGGCTGGAGGGGCGGTAGGGGCGGCCAAGATTTGGATCGAGTGTCATTTGTTATCCATCTGGCCTCAGCCATAGGCCCAGCGGAAAAGCTCTGTCTTGCAGGCCCTGCAGATCTCAAGAGACCTGAATTCTCTGAGCAAATTCTCTTGGGAGGACTCTCCTGATCTCTCTTGGGAGCTCATTCCACCTGCCTCTGGTTGAGGCCAGGCGGGTCTCCTTAAGGCAGGTGTTCTTAGTTGATTTATAGTCCTTGATCAAAGAGCTCTCTGGGGAACGTATTCAGACAGTTGGTCTTTCAGGTACACACAGCCCAGACCTCGTAAGGCGGGCTTCCTCAACCGGGGTTTTGTGAATGGGTTTCCTGGATGGGTGGAAGTTAGTTAATTTTTTTAACATTTTTAAACATTTATCAGATGATATGACCATGCATAGTCGTGTTGACCCACCCACCCCTCCCAAAACAGCAATGCTGAGCCTGGAGGGGGTGGGATGAGGAGGGGGCCCAGGTGGGCACCTCCACAGCTCTGCTTCTCAACCATCTTCTGCACAATCGCGCCACTTCTTTCTTTCTTTCTTTCTTTCTTTCTTTCTTTCTTTCTTTCTTTCTTTCTTTCTTTCTTTCTTTCTTTCTTTCTTTCTTTCTTTCTTTCTTTCTTTCTTTCTTTCTTTCTCTCTTTCTCTCTTTCTCTCTTTCTCTCTTTCTCTCTCTCTTTCTCTCTTTCTTTCTCTTTCTCTCTTTCTCTCTTTCTCTCTTTCTCTCTTTCTCTCTTTCTCTCTTTCTTTCTCTCTCTCTTTCTCTCTTTCTCTCTTTCTCTCTTTCTCTTTCTCTCTCTTTCTCTCTCTTTCTCTCTCTTTCTCTCTTTCTCTTTCTCTCTCTTTCTCTCTCTTTCTCTCTCCCTCCCCTAAGGTTCAAGGTTCTGGGGTTTCTGAAAGCCTGGACCATATTTTAGGGGTTTCTCAATGGTAAATAGGTCGATAAGGGCTGGCGTAAGGCCTTAAAAGGTAGTGTCAAAAGAATGAGATGACACACAACCTACACTAAGTGCATGCATGGTTGAAAGTATCCTCGTTGCTCAGAAATCGCAGTCCTGTTACCAAGTCCTGGTAAAAAGGCCGGCGAGAGGCAGCGTTAAATAGGCCGTCTCCCTGTCGTGGGGAAGTTGCCTGTCTGTTCCCCGGCATCCTCACTATTTCTAGATTCTCTTCCCGCGCTGCTTCAGTCCCACCAGCTAAACCTTGGACATTCAGTTCTTCTTTTTGTGTTTGGCTGTCCTTGACACCCACTGAGAGCAGCCTAGCAACCCACCCACAAAGCTCCTGCACACTATCATTCGGAGATCACCGTTGTCACACAGGGTAGAATTAAGTTCTTTAGGGTGTGCAGCTGAAATCACCGCATGCGGTTATATTTTGGATAACTGTATATTTCCACTTAATCCTCCCTCCAAGACCATCTTTTACTTATGGTGCTAACGCTTCCTAACGTTGCAAGTTCAGTTCCTCGCAGTTTAATACACCCCTCCCGAAGTCGCCACAAATCTTCCATCGTTAGTTGCCTCCAAAAACACTCAAGCTGTCCTTGTTTCTTATAAATGCGGAAAATAAAAAGTGCAAAGCCGTTTCCTAGAGCGGCGTTTTCTGCTGACGCCGAGAGATTGCGGAAAGATGCTTAAAACTGCAAAGCCGTAAAGCTCATGAAATTTGAATGTGAAAAATGGTTCCGCTGCCATTTGGGAGCAGACCTGAGCTTTACAGTGAATCGCTGGCGAGGGAAAGACTTTGACAAACGTCTTGCATTTTGAAAGCAGGGCGATAGAGCCGTTCACCAGGAAACCAAACATTCCATAATAATTAAAACTAAATCCAAAGAAAAAAGGCTTTTGACAGATGGAGGAAACTGCTGCAACTGTTCTTTGGTGAGCAGACTTTTGGAGAGACGCATGCTTGTCTGTAAGGTTCTCAACCAGTCCTGATCCAGCTGTCCCCGTCATGCTTAACGTTTGTGAATGGAGGAGGAAGCTGTCACAACCTGAAATAAGGTGATGCTTGCATCCCATCAATCAAAGACGCCAGTTTGTTGGGTACACAATTGTGAGGTGTTAGCCTCATAATTAGAGCCTCTTGTGGCGCAGGGTAGTAAGGCAGTTGACATGCTGTCTGAAGCTCTGTCCATGAGGCTGGGAGTTCGATCCCAGCAGCCGCCTCAAGGTCGACTCAGCCTTCCATCTTTCCAAGGTCGGTAAAATGAGTACCCAGCTTGCTGGGGGGTAAACGGTAATGACTGGGAAGGGAATGGCAAAACCACCTTGTATTGAGTCTGCCAAGAAAACACTAGAGAGCTTCACCCCAAGGGTCAGACATGACCCAGTGCTTGCACCGGGGATACCTTTACCTTTAGCCTCATAATTAGGGAGCATAATTATCGTTCAGCCCCAGAGAGGTGGCAGCCGTCCCTTCACTTTTGTTCTCCAGGAGACTGTTGAGGATGGGTTTTTATTTATTGGATTACAGATAGGAAAAACGTGGTCAGGGCCCAGTGTACCTGAGGGACTGCCTCCCTGCCTATGCCACTCAAAGAGTTCTACGCTCAGCCACCACCAACCGGCTAATGGTCCCTGGCCCTAAAGAAGCCCGCCTGGAATCAACCAGGGCCAGAGCCTTCTCTGTTTTGGCCTCCACCTGGTAGAATGAGCACCCGGAAGAGATCAAGGCCCTGACGGAGCTTAAACAGTTCTGCAGGGCCTGCAAAAGGGAGCTCCTCCACCAGGCATTTGGCTGAGACCAGGCATGACCACTAACATCTGCAGGGCCCCCGTTCCTTCCCTCCCAGAAATCCACCCATGTGTTCTGCTCCTGGACCTGTTTGCACTGTTACCATTGTTACAATTATCAGATGTAATAGTATTAACGTTCTGGCTATTTATATGTTATGGATTGTTTCTTGTGTTGTTTCTACCTTTTATGTAAACTGCCCTGAGCCTCCGGGGAGGGCGGTATATATATTTAATAAATAAATAAAAGTAAATAAGAAAATAATTTTTTTCTACGAATCGTAAGAATATTAAAATTGCCTTGCTATGCCACTAACACAAATATAACTATCTAGTTAAGGACTCTGTAAAGTAGCTCCAGTGTTTTTGGAATTCATCTGCAGGCCTGTGGTTGGTCATACTGGTGAGTTTTGCCGTTTTTGCCAAATCCCCAAACTTTGGGATCCAGTCTATCCGAGGATGGTTTTATTTAGGGCTGCGCTTGGTTTAATGTATTAGAAGTTCTCTAATGTATTAGAAGTCCTTCAGTGGGGCCAAAGTCATCCAGGTGTTAGGCCAAGGTAGGGCAGATTGAAAGGCAAATGTTTGCCGATCCTCTGTAAAAAAGGAAGACGGCTAATAAATGTGTTAAATCAAATCTTCGGCTCCTGAGCATCTCCACTTAATCTCATGTAGCAGATGTGGGCAAAGACCTCAGCCTGAGACCCAGGGGAGCCATTGCCCATCAGTACAGACTATATCAGCCTTTTTCAACCCTTAGTCATAGAATCATAGAGTTGGAAGGGACCTCCTGGGTCATCTAGTCCAGTGGTCCCCAACCTGCGGGCTGCGGCCCGGTGCCGGGCCGGGAAGGCCATGGCGCCGGGCCGCGGCTCCCGCCCCCCGCCCCCCCCCCGCAGTAAAAAACTTCCCAGGCCGCAAGCTTGCGGCCCGGGAAGCTTCTTACTGTGGGAGGGCGGGGAGAGGGAATCAGGGCCGGGCCGCGCATCGTGCATGCGCGGCCCGTGCGGGCGCGGCCCGATGCCCTGCCGGTCCCCAGCCTCAGAAAGGTTGGGGACCACTGATCTAGTTCAACCCCCCACACTATGCAGGACACTCACAACCCTATCACTCATCCATTGTAATCTGCCACCCTCTTGAACCGTCACAGAATCAGCCTCGGAATCAGACAGTGGAGGAGCCCCTGAAATGTTCAGGATTTGAGGAACTCCAGAATTGATGCCACCTGGCCATGCCTCCCTGCCATGCCCCGCTGCCCCGGAAGTGACATATGACTGGAAGTGACATCACCCCCCAAACCCTTTGCCCTCCTTTTGTTCCCTCCTCCCCACCTGTACGACTACCACGGTGGTTCCACCTCATGTAGGGTGGAAAGAAGGGCAGGAGCTGAGAAGATAGTCTGGATCTCCCCATACCCTGCTTTCCCCCCTCCCCCTCTGATTTTTACACCCACAGCCTACCCACTGAGACCAGTTCCTCAGCTGGTGGTCAAGTCCATTAAAGCAGAAAGGGAAAGGCTGCGGAATGCCTCCAGAGCTCCTGCGGTCCCCCAGACGTCAGTGGACCCCTGGTTGGGAATCTCTGGACTAAAAAATGGCAGATGCCATGTTTGAGTAGATATTCATTCATATATATTTCCAAACGCTCTTTTACTGATGTCTCGATGCATTCTAACATCAATCTAGAAAGTATACGAGAAGGGAGTCCATTCATTAATTGGTACTCTTTCTCCGTCGGATGCAGTCTTTTTCCCTTGGCGTTCTCGCGGCTCTTAGCCACGGTTGGTAGCCTGCCCATTCTGTCATTCTCTGCAAACTGTTTTTACTGCTCTGAAAAGGCTTTCTGCTGATCTGAAGACCCCCGACAGAAGCAGCACCCAGCGGAGAAGCAGATGCCTGTGGATCTCATCCGCCTCCCTAAATGGCTGCCGGTGATTGGGGTCTTTTTTGGTCTCGGATACTTATGCTTGGAAATCGTTCAGTTTGGTAGGCGCTGCTCCTTTTGAAACGTCTGGCTTCTTTGTGCCCCAGCAATCTGCTGTGATTTTTCCTATTCACCGTGCTTCGTCAGTGACCTCGCGTTATTCAACAGAAAGTGCACCGGAGCATCGCACACAAAGTCGAGAAATTTGAAGTTTCAATCCCTGGATGCTGCATTTTATTTTGAGAATTATTCTGTCGGTGTTTGTGCAGTAGAAAGAGACGGCGACAATCAAGTATTTCTAAACATATGTCTGTTCACCCATAATGAAGCATTTATGCGCCCTTAGCAGTGTCAACCCAGAAGAAGAGTTGGTTCTTATATGCTGCTTTTCTCTACCTGAGTCTCAAAGCAAGCGGCTTACTGTCGCCTTCTCTTTCCTCTCCCCACAACAGACACCCTGTGAGGGAGGGGAGGCTGAGAGAGCCCTGAGATTACTGAAGAAGAAGAAGAGTTGGTTCTTATATGCTGCTTTTCTCTACCCAAAGGAATCTCAGAGCGGCTTACATTCACCTTCCCTTCCTCTCCCCACAACAGACACCCTGTGAGGTGGGTGAGGCCGAGAGAGCCCTGACATCACTGCTCGGTCATAACAGCTTCATCATTGCTGTGGCAAGCCCAAAGTCACCCAGCTGGCTGCATGTGGGGGAGCGCAGAATCAAACCCGGCTCGCCAGATTAGAAATCCGCACTCCGAACCGCTACACCAGGCTGGCCCTGCGCTACCAGGGGCCCCACAAGGTTGCACCCTCCCCCTGGATCAGGGCCATAGCCTCCTGTCCCCTTTTCTCTCTTTAAGAGCACTCAGAATGACACCTCTTTCCGCTATGGGGGCCCTTCCGCCCCCAGTCCAGCTACTTCTGCCACCATCGTACTCTGCTGGGGCCCTGTGAATCCTTAAACTGGTGCTGGTGCTACAGGCCCTGCAAATCCTTAAACGGCTCTTGTGTAAATGCAGCGGTGCTCCTCCCCAAGGCAAAATTTGGATACTCAGCACTCATTGCTGTGTTTTGTTGGGAAAGCACGGCGGAGGTCGGTGTTTACAAAACATGCATGCATTTTGCACGCTTGTGGAGAGAACTGTGGTTTTAAATGTTTCAATTGCACAACAGGGAGAAGCTGATGATTTTGTACAAATCGCTGGATTAAAAAAAAAAAACCTAATTGAAATGTCTGGAATATTTTGCTCCTAAAGTAGCAGTTGCAGAGGCTGTCTGTAATGCTTGTTCTCCTTGAAATGGGGTGGGGGGAATCACAGTCCTCATAATGGAGGCCTTAAAATAAAGCCGTGTGTTCTCTCGCAAGCATTAGTATAAAGATTTATTTTTCTATGGGGCAGATCCCAAACTTCAGTACCAATGAATGCGGTATGGTATCATGAGCTACCAAAGTAACTGGGTCAGAGCCCCTATATTATAGCAACCTGCTGTGCTTAGGTAAATTGAGAGCCAATGTGGAGCAGGGATTCCCAATCCAGGGGTCTATGGACCCCCAAGGGTCTCAAACCACTGCAAGGTGAAGTGCGCATGTGGGTGCTCTTTGCTGCTGCCGTGGCACACACCCCGTGGCAGAAACGGGATTTCAACTTCATGGCCTGTGCAGGTGCAGCTGAAAGGGTGGAAGGGTGAAGGAACGCAAACAGCCTATTTGCCAAACTTTATTTCCACCCTGAACACGCCCCTCCAATGGGGTTAGGGCCAAAATGGGGTGAGCAGAGTCTGCTGTCATCTTGGCAGTGTTTATAATGTTGGCAGGGGCTCATGGGAATTGTAGTCCCTGAACATCTGGAAAGCTACAGTTTGGCCACCCCAGATTCAGAAGAGGCTACTTTCTCCTGAGCCTTGCTGCTTTTTTGGAGGGGAGGGGGCAACCTGTGGGGAAGATGGGGGGGCAAAAGCTTTTGCTGTCTTCCTTTCCCCCTTTATCTTTTCCCACCATTCTGAGCACCCGCAGCACAATTTTTTTTTTGTGGTGGTCATTTTAAAGTGATATTGTCTTCTGGTTTAGTATGAAAAGAAAGCAAGTCAGCATAGGACCCCCAGCCCCCCAGCTCAGTAACATGGCTTAACTACAATTTGTGACTAACTTTCCATAAGGATTCTACAGGCAGGATGTTCATTTCTGGCCTTTCTGGATAATTTTCCACCATGCCGCATGTCTCCGCTTTGCTTCCAATGAAAGGTGACAGGCTGGAACGGCATGTAGAACTTGGCCGAGGGAGTAACATCAGTGGAGAGTTTTAGTAACGGAAGAGCACTAGCTGAGCCTCAGGATTGTTTCAATGGTCCCCAGCTGGACGGTTGATTTTAAGTTCTTTTGAGAACTGGAATTACAAACACACTGAAGGAAGAACGCAAATGATGCAGGAGAATCTGCCCTTCCTTACCATGGACACTAGAAAAAGGGGTCGGGGAGCCCACTGCAAGAGTATTACAGCACAAGGGTGGTGATTACAATCCGACAGTGCTCACGGCATCAACTTCAAGCATGTTGACCAGGCCACACACCAACTGCCAGGGGGAACTGGGTTAAGGTCCTTGTTCAAAGAAGCTGTGATACTCCTGATGTGAGCAGAGAGAAATCTTCCAGACTTGAAGGCTAAACTAGAAGTGGGATTCGCTAAGCAGACAGGATCATAGAATCATAGAGTTGGAAGGGGCCATACAGGCCATCTAGTCCAACCCCCTGCTCAACACAGGATCAGCCCAGAGCATCCTAAAGCAGGATCCCACCATGCAGAAGTATTCCAACATCACTTACAGTGATGGGTCTGCTGGGATCTTTGAACATTCACAAGGTGAGGAGACTCCTGTCAGAGATGCACAGGCCAGAAGCAGAGATAGAGGATGCAATGTCACACCCTGGGCCACACACCCTACTGCATGTCTTTCCTCTGATACTGCTCATCAGCTGACTAAGCAAGATAAGAAATGAGACCGTGGAGGTGATTCTCATGGCACCCTTCTGACCAAGATGGCCTTGGTTCCCGGACCTGATGCAGATAACGAGTAACACTCCCTGGCAGGCCAGACTCAATGCACAAAGGCACAATCCGGCATCTGTATCCAGACAGGCTATGGTTGAAAGCGTGGAGATTGAAAAGGCAGATTTAGAAGGACAAGTTGTGTTGAAGGACATAGTCGAAGTCATGCTGCAATTGCAGGGATTGGCCACTAAGAGAATGTTCTACCATATATGGTGATCGTTCATCACGTGGGCCATCAGCAATGTAGGAGACCCAGTTCAACTCTCGGGAAAAGATGCAAAGTTTTTATTCGAAGGGTGGAAACCAGGTGCCAGACTCAACACCCTTAAAAGCCAAGTTGTGGTTATTAACCCAACTTTGGGACTGAGAGGGAGGAAGAGCCAAACATCAAGAAACCACATTAGATGCTTCTTGTAAGGGTGGACACTCTGTGGCGTGCTAGATGTCCATGGACTACAATTCCCATGAGCCCCTAACAGAATGTAGTGCCAGGGGCTCGTCGGAATTGTAGTCCATGGACGTCTGGGGAGCCATAGGTTGTTCACCCCTGGAATAGACCAAGCAGAATCAGCATTTGGTGGGAGGTTGCTACAGCAAATGGTGGCAGGTGACTTGTTTTCCTCCACCCAGACAGAAAAATACAGATACAATAGACCAACAACATGGCAGAGAAACCTACCTCCTGGATAAAACGGGAATCGAGATTTCCCATTCTAACGGTGGTGGTGGTGACTGTGTGAGAGTGTGAGTGAGTGAGTTTGCTCTAGCCTTTCGGGTCAAAGGCATGATTGACAATTATCTTGCCAAGGTATGACTTTCATCTGATGCTTCCTGACTTTTCTTTCCACAAAGGCCAACCCCAGATTTGTTCCAACGCCTGGGTCTCCTGTCTGTTGGTCCTGTTGGTTCTGCAAGGAACTGTGAGCTGCACTCCTTGGGTTCTGATACCTCAAACCAGGCTTTATAGAAAGTCATTGTTCTCGCCCATGGTGTCATTTCCCGTATGATCTCTTGATTTGTTTCTGTTTCCGTTTCAGGACCATGGCAAGTCCACGGACAAGGAAGGTCCTCAAAGAAGTGCGAGTGCAAGAAGAGAACAATGTAAGCGAGCCGTTAGAAGCATCATCTCAGAGGCAAATGATTAAACGTCAGTGACTCATGCTGGGCTGTAATTTCATAGCTGCTTCTCTGGGTGTGTCATGGTGACATAGAATCATAGAGTTGGAAGGGGCCTCCAGGGTCCCCTAGTCCAGTGGTTCTCAAACGTCTTAATGCTGTGACCCTCTGTGGCGGTGACCCCTGGGAAAAGGGCTGATCGACCCCCATAGGGGTCACGACCCCCAGGTTGAGAACCGCTGCTCTAGTCCATCCTCCTGCAGAATGCAGGAAATTCACAATTAATGTTGGGGAAAGATTACTATACGGATTGGTAGTGTGCACTCTTTCTCCGGACCAGTGATAGAATCATGGAAGGCACCATGATCTAGTCATCTAGTCCAACAACCCTGCAGAATGCAGGTAATTCACAACTGCCTGCCCACTCACTGCGACCCCAATTCTGTGCCTAAATGATGTCCCCCACAAAAACCCCCAGAATAATTGGGCCAAAGTTCTTGCAGGGCCCCGCCCGCCCAACCCAGCCCAGCCAGGGGCAATCTGGAGACATCGCTGCCAGTCCGCCCCTGAGCACAGCAGGGAGAGGAGGTCAGTAGGGCTGTGAAGGGGTGTGAGAACGGAGGCTCAGACAGGCCTCACAAGCCCTTCTCGCCCCAAGACTGTCCTAATTGTCACATCCAACAATTTCCCTACTTTTGCCTCAGAACACTGACAGAGCTGGCTGGTGAGTGCCCTCCCTCCCTCCCCCCTCCCTCCCTTCAGGCCTGCTGCGAAGGAGCCTCTAATATTTCATACCCTAGTAACCTCTGGAATCTGCTCCGCAAGCAAATGTGTATGCAGAAAAGACGATGTTTAGATACAAGGAACAGTCCCATCGGTAGGCGATTCCAAAAATGCATATTGAATATCTCCCCCCCCCCCAGCATTCATACAGAGTGGCTTTGCAAGGTCACGATGCAAATGGACAGTTACATTAGAGCTGCAGAACAAAAGACGTTCATTGCATACAATTTCTAATAAGGGTTGAGAAGCTCTGTCAACTCTCAGCGCTCCGTTGGGTCCCTGCCCTCCGGACCTGTTGGGAGTTTCCAGAGTCTTTTCAAGGGCAGCCCATTAACAGAGGATTCTAAAATATTTCTCCCTTGTGCGATCCATGGCTGAGCTCCACTGCATGACTTCTGGCGGAACCGGTCGGTTGCCGAATGCTGAGCAGAAGTCTTCCCCCTCTAATTGCAGGTCTGTTTCGAGTGTGGCGCGTTTAACCCTCAATGGGTGAGTGTGACCTACGGCATCTGGATCTGCCTGGAGTGCTCAGGGAAACACAGAGGCTTGGGCGTTCATCTCAGGTCAGTCCCTGCTCCGTGAGGACGGTGAAGAAATGTTCAGTTGTTTTCTTATCGATAGGCTTGTGCGCTTCAGCTGATATAGCGGCTGTTCGAGCCTGAAATGTCCAGTGTCGTGGCATGGGGGGGAATGGTCGGCGCCAGTGCACCAGTCGGCTCACGCAGGCAGGCGCAGCTGTGCGCCTGTGTGCGGGCACCGCCTGGCGCACTGCCGCCGCCGCCACCTCTCCCTCCCGCGCCATGCGCTGGCCTCTTCAGGCTTGAACGGTCACTTCGGCTGCCGAAGTGCACAAGCCTACTTATCAGTCACTTGTACACTGCTTGGGAATTTTGGCTGTCCACTTTTAAAATAATCTGGCCTAACATGATGAGTCACATGGTTTTTGGAGTTAAGTGGGAAGCACAGGGCACATTTAGTAGTAGAAACCTGTGGAAGAAACCATAAGTGCCGTGTTTCTGGGAAATATCTGGAGTTTTTGAACCCTATTTATCCATTTGTCTAGGTTTTGATTTTTTTTTTTAAATGCTCCTTCTCCAAATGGGCATCTTAAGTGCAATTGTAGGGTTAGGTTCTACTGAACCAGGCTTTCTCAGCCAGAGTTTCATGAAATCATGGGGTTTATTGACGGCCCTGGGAGGGTTTCCTGTATGGATGGGAGTTAATTAAGTTTTATATATTTTTAAAAATTTGATAAGCATTTATCAGGTGATAGGTCATTTCTACCCACCCTCCCCTTCCCCAAATGGCCAATGGTGGGCCTGGAGGGGGTAAAAAGGGGAAGGGCCATGGGTGGGCATGTACATAGCTATGCGTCCTAACTATATACTGCCCGATTGTGCCACTTCTGGGGTTTCTCGAAGCCTGAAGAATGTTTTGGGGGTTTATCAAGGGTAAAAAACTTGAGAAAGGCTGGGTTTAGGTCTTAGTAAACAGTTCTCAGAATGGTGGTGCCACAGCACAGAACATTCTGGCAATGCAAACCCCTCTGGGATCAACAGAAGGTTTCTGAAGTCAGGAGAAAAGCACTGAAACAAGCATGCAAAACCCGCGGCATCCGACCCGCGTCATTTTAAGAGTGGAAAACACCAAATGGTTTCTGGATCCATTGACTTTTTTCCCCATGGCATCTCCTTGCCCTTTTATTTGGAGCTTCTGTGTAGAAGAAGAAGAAGAAGAGTTGGTTCTTATATGCCGCTTTTCCCTACCCGAAGTAGGCTCAAAGCGGCTTACAGTCGCCTTCCCATTCCTCACCCCACAACAGACACCCTGTGAGGTGGGTGAGGCTGAGAGAGCCCTGATATCACTGCCCGGTCAGAACAGTTTTATCAGTGCCGTGGCGAGCCCAAGGTCACCCAGCTGGCTGCATGTGGGGGAGTGCAGAATCGAACCTGGCATGCCAGATTAGAAGTCCGCACTCCTAACCACTACACCAAACTGGCTCTCTGTAAGCGATTAAGAGACTAATTTCAGAACAGGCTAAACCAAACAGCAGCAGATCACTGATAATGACGTTCGGTTCTCAGTTTTGTGCGTTCGGTCACGATGGACAAATGGAAGGACATCGAGCTGGAGAAAATGAAGGCCGGCGGGAATTGCACGTTCCGGGAATTTTTGGAGTCCCAAGAGGATTACGATCCTTGCTGGTCGCTGCAGGAGAAGTACAACAGCAAAGCCGCCGCGCTGTTCAGAGATAAGGTAACTCTGCTTAAGCAGTCTTTTCGGCCTCCCCGGCACGTGAGCGTTTCAAGACCTGAAAGTGGTGTGTAGAGCATTCATGTTAGCTAGGACTAATGCTCTACCTTCTGCTGTTCTCTATGGGAGATTTCAACAGATCCCATATTCAGCTAGGTTGTGCCCATGTGGACAATGCTGTATAGAATCAGTTGCACACGTTTTCTCCCATTGTCCATTTTATTCTTCGATCCGAGCCAAATTTCTTAACTCGCTGCTGTGTAAAAGAGAACTGCATTCGGATGAACGAAAGACTCAGTTTCTTTTGACATCCCAGAACCCTGATATAATTGAACCGGTAGCAAAGTTTTTATATGTTGCCATGAGAAATCGGGAATGTATCGTGACCTTTGCCTTTGTTCCCACTAGCAGTGGATCCTTTTGCATTTTCCCTTCTTATACTGTACTTTTATAAGCTATTAAAGGCTTGTGGTTCTCTGAGTTATGAAGGTATTGGAATACAAACGATTACACCATTTGTAACATTGAGACGTAAGAGGCCCTGAGATGAGAACTGGGAAATTCTCCTCTGTGGAATGAGCTGCCTGTGATGGCCACAGGCATAGATGACTGTAAAAGGGGATTAGAGGGGTACGTGGAGGATAGCTACTAGCTGTGGCCATTAAAGGGAAGCCTCCCCATGCAGAGGCAGTAAACCTCTGGATGCCAGTAGTGGGAGGCAACATCATGGGAAGGCCTTGACCTGTGCTTGGCTTCTGCTTCTCCATGGTTACTGGTTGGTCACCATGCAAGACAAGATGCTAGGCTAGATGGACGACTGGTCCGATATGACAGGGCCACTCTTAGGTTAAAGATATCTTTTAGAAGACCTACAGGGATGCTTTCATCACATGGAAGAACCCTCCATCCACTTGTCAATGATTTTACTGGGTGAAATGGCAACATCCACTAGTAATTTGTCACTGTAGGGGCATTAATTGGCACGTGAGAAATAGGAAAGATACTGTCCAAGGCGGTTTCAGGATCGGGACATGAGGTCTCGTTGCCTGCCTAGATAAAAAGTTGGTGCACGATCCACAGGCCAAGTTCGTGGAACAGAGAGCTACGGTGGAGCTTTCCGCATTGCTCTTTTAATGCCGCCAGTCTGAACTCTCTTTGCCGAACTTTTCCCGTCCTTGACGTTCTTGCCAGCCTCAGCTCATTCCTACAGAGCCTTCCCGGGACAGGCTTTCTGTGGCTAGTCTCAGGAGCTAATGCAGAACAGCAGCTGAGCCTGACAGGGTTGGACCAAAAATCTACATTAGGAAAGTGCCCTGCTGCACGTTTCTAGAAATGGTGCATCTAGAAATGGTGCATGAAGGCAGTTATGACACTTCTCCTGTTTTTATTCTTTTTCTTTTCAGGTGGCTACACTGGCCGAGGGTAAAGAATGGTCCATTGAAACGTCTTCAGCCAGAAACTGGACCCCACCTCAGCCCAAAGTTGCTTTGTCCTCAGCACACCGGTAGGAATTAATTTGTCCATGTGGCAAAGCAGCCTGTTTTCTTTTTCTATAGGAAGTGGTTACTTGACAGCAGGAAGTAGTCTTCCCGGGACACACGGGGCTGCTGTTGGAAATCCCAGCACTCCTCCTCCTCTCTCTCCTGATGTTAGTCACTTAAATGATCTTCTTGCTCGCAAGTCCTTAGCTGCCCTTGCAGGCAGCCACCAAGGACGCAGGGCAGAGATGGGGAAGCTCGGATGACATACCAGCATGGTGTCATGGTTAAGAGCGATGGCCTCTAATCCGGAGAACCAGGTTCGATTGCCCGCTCCTCCACATGCAGCCAGCTGGGTGGCCTTGGGCCAGTCACTGTTCTCTCAGAGCTCTCTCTGTCCCAGAACTCTCTCATGGTGTCTGTTGTGAGGAGAGGAAGGGAAGGAGAGGAAAGGAAAAGGTGCTTGTAAAACACTTAGAGACCCCTTTGGGTAGTCAAAAGCAGGGGAGGGCGGTATATAAGCATGATAAATAAATAAATAAATAAATAAAAAGCCAGCTCTTCTATTTAATTTTCCTACTTCTTTGTTTATCCTATGGATACTATTTAGAATCATAGAATCATAGAGTGGGAAGGGGCCATAGAGGCCATCTAGTCCAACCCCCTGCTCAATGCAGGATCAGCCCTAAGCATCCTAAAGCATCCAAGAAAAGTGTGTATCCAAAAGTGTGTATTTATGATGGGAGCAACCCCCCCTCCCCAATGTTACTTAACTTCCCATGGAGTTTTCTTCATCAGATTTGAGACATTTTAGATTGCGCCACTTCTGGGGTTTCTCGAAGCCTAAAGCATGTTTGGTAAAACAATTGAGAAAGGCTGCACTAGATCAAGTGGATTTATTCCATGGTATTCCCCACTACTTGGTCAGGAAGACAGTTCATCCTTTGAAATGTGGTTTTGGAGGAGAGCTTTGCTGGTGCCGTGGGCTGCCAAAAAGACGAACTAGTGGGTTCTAGACCAAGTCAAGCCTGAACACTCCATAGAAGCTACGATGACTAAACCAAAGCTATCATAATTTGGTTGCATTATGAGGGCAAGAGTCATTAGCAAAGACAATAATGCTAGGAAAAGTGGAGGACTCAACAGGATTGACTCAACCGAGGGCTCAGTCTGCAAGATGTGAGCAAGGCTGTTAACGATAGGATGTTTTGGAGGTCATTAATTCATAGGGTCTCCATTAAGTCAGGAGCAATTCAACGGCACTCAACACACACGCGAAGGAGAGCCAGTTTGGTGTAGTGGTTCAGAGTGCGGACTTCTAATCTGGCATGCCAGGTTCGATTCTGCGCTCCCCCACATGCAGCCAGCTGGGTGACCTTGGGCTCGCCAGGGCACTGATAAAACTGTTCTGACTGATCAGTGATATCAGGGCTATCTCAGCCTCACCCACCCCACAGGGTGTCTGTGGTGGGGAGAGGAATGGGAAGGAGACTGTAAGCCGCTTTGAGCCTCCTTCGGGTAGGGAAAAGCGGCCTATAAGAACCAACTCTTCTTCAAGTGGAATCGCCAAATTCAGGGGCAGCTTTCTGCTCTGATTTCTCTGACCACAACATAGATGCCTCTAGAAATACGGAGAAGGTTTTCCCTGGCTTGCCTCGAGGGATCCTCCCTGTGATCAGAGCAGCTCCCCCACGCGTTTTGAAGGGCACAAAGGGGGGCTTACCTAGGCTTTAATGTTTTTCTCCATAAGTCCGTTTCATCATGTTCTTCTGTGTTGCAACAGTTCTGCTGGACAGCCCCAGAACGCCGGTGCCTCTTCTGACAAAGCCTTTGAAGACTGGTTGAATGATGACGTTGGCTCTTACCAAGGGTAAAATCTCAGTCCTTTTAGATACGAGGGTTTGCGTATTTGGTTGCCAAGGGCAAGTGCCCCACCCACTCCCTTGCCACTCACTTAGGACACCACGACCCCGTGAGGCTCATCTGATTCTGGACCCAGAAACAACCTCAGGCAGTCTTTGAGTTCAAAGCCTCTTAGGGGTATTATTAGTCCCAATGTTCAGAAATGGGTAAAGATACATATCGGCTCTAGCTCAAAGTCGGCTGCTTCCCCGCCAAGTTCTTTCCCCACCGGAGAGCTCTCCATTCCCCCAAACAAAAGTGACTCAAGGACATTGGAGTGGGTCGCCATGTAGGTCTGAATCAGCACAACAGAATTTGATTCCAAATAGCGCCTTTAAGACCAACAATGATTTATTCAAATTGTGAGCTTTTCGAGTGCAAGCATCTCTTCCTCAGACAAAACGGAACAAGGATCATAAGAGGACAGATACAAAGAAAAGGAAAATAAGTGGCAAGGACATTCAGTGCTGCTTAGATACTAGAAGGCCTTCCATAACGTTTTTCTTTGTAGGGAAGGCGATTGTCAGCCGCTTTGAGACTCCTTCGAGCAGTGAAAAGCGGGGTGTAAAAACCAATTCCTCTTCTTTGTCATGGACTCATTCATTATAATTCTGATTCATTATAAAGCAGCTTCATATGTTCGTGAGCTCCCTGGCTGCGACCAGGCTCCGCCAGAGTTTGCTTTCAATTCTACAAGCCAGCTCAAAACTTTAAGAATTCATATTATTCATATTATAACAGCACCCTCCCCCACCCCAGCAACATGGCTACCTCAAACATGACCTTAACATCCTTGCAGATTTTTTTGTTAACTTTATTAACGCCGCAGCAAGTGTTAACAGTATAGAAACAAATATGGGACGCACCCCCAGTTTTGTCATCTCAATGAAAAGCTAACATCTGACCCTAAGCTGGCTTCTCCCCGATTTCTCATAATTCCATTGTTGGTTAGAAGCTCTCAGTTTAATTGGCTATTGGAACCAGTATGGAAAGTAACTGGTTAAGGAGTGAATTCATCCACCGCCACGGTTTAAAGTAAGGTTTATATATAAACAAGCGGGTATTCTTAGGGTTGATTACAAAATATTTAAATGTGAAACAATAAATTAGCTTTGGGGCTTGGATCCAACCAGCTTTCTTTTGCTCATCCACGGCCATTTCCCCTTCTCCTTGTTCTGCCTGGCTTTTGTCCATGCACAGCCTGTGATCACAAATGTAGCCCTTTGGTGGTCCATAGGGACCTCTTTCTTCCCTCTCACCAATGTAAAAACTGATTGGAACCCCCTCTTTGTCATTGGTGCGACAATAAGGTCACTGCTGAAAATACTGGACACCACAATTATATTCTGGGCCACTTTTTGGACCCCTGGTCCCAGCCATCTGGAGCGGCTGGCCTCTCTGCTGGAAACCCACCAAATTAGATTCCCGTGAAAGGATTCTTGTGAACCCTCCCCCTGCCTTCTCCCACAGAACCGAGGGAATTGGGCAATTCAGTCCTTAATTCCTGGTTTAAATGTTTTTAAATCTATGCATTTAAATTCCTTAATGTGATTTTTTTTCTATTATGTAATTTTTATTTATTTTTATTTATTTAGATTTTTATTTCCTGCCACTCCTGGAACTGGCTCGTGGTGGGTTACAGATAACCCATAAATTAAAACCCCATTAAAATATCAAAACAGGACCTAAAAATTACTGCATATGAATAAGAAAACATGGCGGTATAATCCACTACCCATCTCCCCCCTAACAACATCCAATAGGGGGAGAGGGGAGTCATAAAGCCCGCCATAGATGACCCTGGCATACCAAAGTGGGAGGGGCAATCAGATCTTCTACTCAGACCCCGGCTTCAACCATAGACCTGCTGGAAGAGCTCTGTCTTGCAGGCTTTACGGAACGCTGAAAGCTCCCGCAGGGCCCGCAGCTCTTCTGGGAGCTTATTTCACCAGGTAGGGGTCAGGACCGAAAAGGCCCTGGCCCTGGTTGATGGATACGGTTGTGAGCCTCTCTGGAGAGAGGGCAGCAAATACATGTAACCATAGATAAACAAGGTTTATTTTGGATGTCCCGTTACAGAAGCCAAAAAGTAAGATGCAGATTTCATTTGGGCTAATAACATGTGTGCAAAAGGTAGTGTCTTTCACTTATAAGTCGCTTGCTTGCTCTCTCCCCCCCCCTCTCCCCCATGTACCTCCTTCCAGGGGCCAAGAGAATCGCTACGTGGGGTTTGGGAACACAGTTACGCCTCCGAAAAAGGAAGACGACTTTCTCAACAACGCCATGTCCTCGCTATATTCAGTAAGTTCGTGCTTTCCTTACGCGTTCCAGAGCACCTCCTCCCGTTTACGAGTAGATGCAGAAAATTGTCCTCAAGTGAGCAAGGCAGACATCTTGGATTTACCTGATAACCGAAAAGCAGAAGAGGGCAGTTTTGCACTGAGCAAACAAGACTTTTCCAAAAACGGAGAATGACGCAAAGGGATTGCTCAGACCAGGGGTAGTCAAACTGCGGCCCTCCAGATGTCCATGGACTACAATTCCCAGGAGCCCCCTGCCAGCGAACGCTGGCAGGGGGCTCCTGGGAATTGCAGTCCATGGACATCTGGAGGGCCGCAGTTTGACTACCCCTGGCTCAGACTATCAAAGTTTGGAATGAACTGGGTTTCCCCCTAGCCTTTGCTTTATTTATGCGCTTTTTGCTTGACTTATGAAGCAGACGTTTGCTTTTATGTATTACTGCATGGTTAATCATTCCCTTTTCTTCCAGGGATGGAGCAGCTTTACCTCTGGAGCAAGCAAGATCGCTTCGGCAGCTAAAGAGGGTGTAAGTCAATGCGGATCCATATCCATATCCGAATATGGCCGTTGTCTGCAAATGTTTGACTTTCAGGTTTTCTTACTCTGGGGCAGTGGTTCTCAACCTGGGTGTCGGGACCCCTTTGGGGGTCGAACAACACTTTCACAGGGGTCGCGGCAGGGCAAGCAGCTTTTGGCAGGGGTGGATCGAGATAGAGCATTTGTCTGTCTGGAGCAGCGGAAAAGAGCGAGATCAGCATGGTGGGACAAGAGGCAGAACTGAACTGAGCAGCCCCGGGGGAAAAAACAATTTATATACAATGACAAACAATGGATCTTTATGCCATTGGTCAGTTTTGGTTTAATTTCTGTGAAAGAACACTTGCATACTTTCCTGGTTGGGGGTCACCACAACATGAAGAACTGGATTAAAGGATCGTGGCATTAGAAAGGTTGAGAACCACTGCTCTAGGGAAGCTTTTAAATATTAAATGGGCTGTCAACATGGATGGTCAGATCATTCTCAGGTCCAGCCTTGGCTCATAGGGTCCTGGTGGGCATTATAGTCCGTCTGCGTGTTCTATCTAAGCAGCCTAGAATATACCCTACAATGAGTTCTGGTAAGCCTGTTGTCTTCTAGAGAAGCATTCACCATTATTGATCCTTCTCACTGAGACAGCTTTTGGAGATCTCAAGGATTCCAGGGGGCCCTTTTTGAAAGCCACTGCCAGTTTGGTGTAGTGGTTAGGAGTGCGGACTTCTAATCTGGCATGCCGGGTTCGATTCTGCGCTCCCCCACATGCAGCCAGCTGGGTGACCTTGGGCTCGCCACGGCACTGATAAAACTGTTCTGACCGGGCAGTGATATCAGCGCTCTCTCAGCCTCACCCACCCCACAGGGTGTCTGTTGTGGGGAGAGGAACGGGAAGGCGACTGTAAGCCGCTTTGAGCCTTCTTCGGGTAGGGAAAAGCGGCATATGAGAACCAACTCTGAAGATCTGAATATCTTCAGATCAGAGCTAAGTTTCAGTGCTTAGCCATGATTCTTTGCCTGACATTTTAATCGGTAAAAGTGGTGATGCACAAAGCCAGTTACTGATGTTAGAGGGATTTATAGTCGTTGAATTATACTGGAGAAGCAGGAGTCATGTCTAACATACTGCAACGTGCAGGTGTTAGACCAGTCTTTATCAACCTTTCGACCACGGAGGAGCCCCTGAAATAATTTTTCAGGCTTCTTAAGAGCACCAAAAGTGATGTCAGCTGGCTACGCCTCCATGACACAACTGGAAGTGACATCACCATCCATGTTAACAGGCAGGCTTGAGATGGACTGGGGCGGGAGACAGGAGGCAGTTTAAGGCGGGAGTAGGTGTGTGACTCCACCTCCTTCCTGGGCACAGAAACCTTGAGAGACCAGTCATGTTTGGGTGAGGGAAGTAATGGAAATGGGCTGTTCCCTAGCTTTGTGGCTAAGTCCGCTAAGGCAGGAGGGGAAAGGCCCGGACCCCCTTCTAAGCTCCCGTGGACCTCCAGGGGTCTGCAGACCCTTGGTTGGGAGTTCCCGTGTTGGAGGCTTCCAAGCATGTGCTTCTAAATCAGCATGGAGAAAATTCAAGGTTGAAAAGGCCAAATTTGTTTATTTTTTTCCTGTTGACAGGCTACCAAATTTGGATCTCAAGCAAGTCAAAAGGTGACTATGGCATGCTCATGTGTTTCATGTTCAGCCTACGTCTTCCGTTTATCTCCATTGGCTGTATTTATCCTTTCTTTTTGAGAAATGGCGTTGTAGGTTCCAGTTATGTACTCATACCAACTTGGAAGCAGGTCGGGTCTATTATGAAATATGCTTGGCTATCTCCTGCCTCCAGCTCCACTGGCAAAACACCTTCTTAAAGCAGCATTTATGGAGCCTGTGTCGGCGGATGCCGTTGTGGTCATCTTGTTGGCTTCCTGGAAGCCGCTGATTGGCCACCATGCGAACAGAACGCTGGACTTGCTTGGCCTCTGTTTGATCCAGTGGGCCTCTGCTGATGTGCTTAAACATAGTGGGTGACAGACACAACAGGCCTACGGAGCGTGATCTCCGCTTGAAGCCCACCGATTTCAGAAGGCTTAGACTGGAGTAACTCTGCATAGGATTGTCCCGAGGGCATGCCCTCTGGCTATCCAGTTAGTGACTGGCTTCCGTGCTACAGGATATGATGTCGTGCTTAGAAAATTCACTCTGAAATCGTAATTCAGTTGCCTTCCTATCTAGCCGCAGCTCACTGTTGCAGCTTTTTAAAAGTCTTGCTAGGTTTTACAGTTCAAGTTATAGCATGTCTTCATTTTCTTATTTGGGCTGAGAAGGTGTCAGAAATAGGGATGAGCAGGAACTGGCTGATGAACTGTCATTTGTCACGAATTTTGGGCAGTTTGTAGTTCATGAAGAACAGGAACAAACGTTCACAAGTTTCAATGCAGACTTGGAGCTACCTAAACCATTGCTTTCAGCTCTCCGTAAAAAGCGGCAGTGAGCAGAAAGCAAGGGGGTGAAATGGCTCCCAGTCATTAAAACCAAGCAGCTGAGCAGTGGGGAGCTTTCCACCAGGACCGTGCCTCCCACTGAGCTCCCAGCTGGGAGTTGCTTACATGGCAGTAATATTGGGTTGTGTGGGAGGGGGAGTTGGCTACACAATATGAAGTGTCACATCCATGTGGTTCTACCAAGGGCATCTTTTATGTGAGCCCCTCCTTTTTAATATTTTTATTATTTCTATCATTTATAATTCACCTTTCTCACTTGGACTCTAGGCAGAGTGAATCAGTACAATCAACAAGGTAGGACAAAGTGGTAGGATTCAGGTTGTGGGATCAGTCGGCAATCTTGAATATAGAACTGAAGCAAAACATTAGTCCTAAAGCGGCAGATCAAATGTTGGCAAAATGACATAGTAGGATCCTAGTTTCAGTAAATGAAACACAGTGGTATACATAGTCGCTAATGACATAGCTAAGTAACTTTGTGGATTGCTTAGCGCGATGCAAGGATCACCTGCTGACTAAATTCAACTAGCAGTGAACATTAGCAAAGAGTTCAGTAGCATCGTAAAGACCAACAAAATATGTTGCAGGCTTCCCTGACATCTGAGGGAAGTGAGCAGTGATTCAGGAAAGCTCATCCCCTACCATGAACGTTGTTAGTCTTAGTTTTCCTGAATTCTGGCTCTTTTCCTACTCCATTGACCAACATGGCCACCTAAACTCAGCCAGTGTGGGTGCCCCGGAAGTGTAGGGGCCCTAGGCTAGCGTGAACTTCTCTTTACAGTGGGAGACTCCCCAAACATCATCTTACTCCCATCCTGCTTTTGAATCCAAACAATTAGTTTTTATGAAGGGGCTGGATGCATGTATTTCGGGTTTGCGGTTCTCTTAAAGTTTAACCTGGAGGTCGTGGTGTTGCTAGTGACCAGTGGGAATAATTAATGCTGGCCGCAATGTGATTGTGGCCAACACCTTGTGTGCCTTGGAGACAAGCCGAAGCATGTGTTTTGTGGTAGGAATTTTGCCCTAGTCTCAACGCAGATATTCAGCCCCGAGCTTGGATGCATAGAGTTTGTCATTGGCACGGATCGAGAGGGTCGCTTACGTAAATCTTCCCTGAAAGTCATATCGTCCCTCGTGACAAGGCAGAATACAAATTTAAGAAATAACTAAAAAGGCAAGGATATTTGCTTTCTAAGCACTTAATTGTCGTCAGCCTGTCAGCCAGACCTTGGCATGGGGGTCCCTCCCTGTGCAGTATGAGCAAAGTTTCTGATTTGACTCTTACAGATTTGATGGGCTATGTAGGTTTTTTAAAACACCATTTTGACAGCAGCTGCCCCCACAGCACAAGGAGCTACGCTGCGTTAATGACATGAAGCTGCAGCGACTGTTTTGTCTCTGGCTCCGCCTCCCATGGCAGCCATTTTGTGGCCTCTGCCGCCATCCTACGTCTGGATACCAAATGTGCCTGCAGACTCAGAAAGGTTGAGACACCCTGCTCCCACCTTAGCAGTATTGCTGTTTTTCCCCTCCCTTCTCAAACCAGGCTACCATTCCATTATGGTACCACTACTAATCCGGTACCACTTCTAATCTGGCATGCCAGGTTCGATTCTGCGCTCCCCCACATGCAACCAGCTGGGCGACCTTGGGCTCACCACAGCACTGATAAAGCTGTTCTGACCGAGCAGTGATATCAGGGCTCTCTCAGCCTCACCCCCACCCCACAGGGTGTCTGTTGTGGGGAGAGGCAAGGGAAGGCGACTGTAAGCCGCTTTGAGCCTCCTTCGGGTAGGGAAAAGCAGCATATAAGAACCAACCTTCTTCATTGTAGTAGATTTCCACAGTGAGCCTTGGAAATTACTCCCACCCCCCTTACTTCACACTTACTGTCCAGCTTCATTTTTGGCCAGGATTGTGATTTATGTATTATTTTAACATTTTTATTTGGCAACTAAGTCCAGCGCGTTAAAAAAGGGGCCCAGCATATTCACTTCTCAGCGAGGCACTGGTTTTTGGGATGACAGGTGTGCATACAGGTGTGCCTTTAAAACGTGCCTTGGGATCTTTTGCTAAAAGCTGCTTCTTCTACCTCGTTTGCTCTCTCCTCTTGTGCTACCCGGTGTAAAGTTTTGGGGCCACAAACAGCAGGCGGAGCCGGTAAAGCCCTCCCCCCCCCTCTACTCTCGTGCATGGAAGCTTTTATAACTGTGCTGAAATGGTCCATTTCTTACGCCAGCTGTAATTTCCTTATTCTCACCCCTCCCCTTTTGAATCAAGTCATTTTTGTTGAACGTTGTCGTCTCCATTTTTCTGTAGTGTCTCCTTCGGCTTACTCAAAATAGGCTGCACTGTCAATTTATTTTCCAGTCCCCCACAGATTTGTATAAATGTTATAAGCCAGCATGGTATAGACGTTAAGAGCGGCAGCTTCTAATCTGGTGAGCCAGGTTTGATTCCCCACTCCGCCCCATGTGGTCAGCTGGGTGACCTTGGATCCTGATAGTGTTGTTCTCACGAAGCAATCTCTTTCAGAGCTCTCTCAGCCTCCCCTACCTCACAGGGTGTCTGTTGTGGGAAGAGGAAGGGAAGGCAATTGTAAACCACTTTGAAACACTTTCAGGCAGTGAAAAGCGGGGTATAAAAAATATTTTCTCCTCCCCTCCCTCCTCCTCTATCACCAACCACTCCATCAGCTATGGGGTTGTGCAGTCAACAAAAACAAGGGATACTGAGAACTAAGTTAGGGAAGTGTTTAAAATGGGGGCCAGTAAGAAATGCTTCCCAGAAGGCTTTGTCACTGGGAGGAGTCTGCTGTAACAAATCACAGAGTGGCCAGCTTCGAGCACCTTGGCTTTTTGCACAGGGGTCGGTATCCATCAGGATTGAAAGCTCCTTAATCAGGAAGCCGCATAACTTTCTGTGTTCGGTTTCAGGGGGTAGCCTGCAGTAGAACCGCTAGATTCAAGTCCTCTGGCTCCTTTGAGACCAACCGGATTTTGAGGGTGTAAGCTTCCAAGACATTCCAGTCCTGGGATGGAAGTTCCTGGCCTGGACAGCTCAGGCTGGCCTGATCTCTCAGATGAGAGACATGGCCAAGGACACCCAGGGTCACTGTGCCTCACCAGCTCTGTCCATCCCTGATCACCATAAATTGGCTGCGGCCTGGTGGCTTTCTGGTGACCAAGCTCCCTTTGTTTGTGTCCACCAGAGGGAGCATTTATTCTCAAAAGTTTATGCCCTGAAAATCTGCTTGGTCTTGCTATTCTGACGGAGACCAACCCTGACGCTGGGTTATTCCATTTGAGCTGATGTATTCAAAAAGTTATGCAGAGCCTTGCCCTAATAAAGATGGCATTTTGCTGTATTGGTCACTTGCGTAGAAGACATTTCCTGCAGACACTGAATTTGCTCCTTGTGCTGTTATTAGAATCACCCAACCCCTAGGAACAGTGTTTGGTCGCGATGGGTAGATTGCAGCTGATGAGTCAAGGCAGGACTTGGATACGTCCTCTTGACAGAAGTCTCTTTCTCTGAGAGTTTGGAAGCTTTAAAACAGCTTTTCTCAAATATTTTACCATTGAGATACCCCTGAAACATTCTTCAGGCTTTGAGGAACCCCAGAAGTGGCGAGATGGTGCGGAATATTGTTGGAAAGCATAGCTGTGTCCATGCCCACCTAGGATCCCTCCCCTTCCCACCCCCTCCTGGCCCCTCATGAGCCATTTGGGGGGGGGTGTGTCAACATGGCCATATATGGTTACATCACCCAATACATTTTTAACTCGCACCCATTCAATAAATCCTTCCAGGGTGATCAAGAAACCCCAGGGTTTCACAAAACCCCGGTTGAGAAAACCTGCTCTAAAGTGTCTCACGTCTTTTAAACTTTTTTTTACCCCCAGACTCACCGCAACTAGATAAAGAGCCGATTACTCAGTATGTCTTCTCTTCTTCCAAACTGTCTCGTGTTGCTTAACCCATCCAGACCCAGAACGCATGCAAGGCCTGAGGGTAATAACAGAGGATTTGCTTGAAAATAGGGGAAATGCCAGGGATCACTAGTTGGGAATCCCTACTCTAGATAGAATCCCTACTCTAAATAGAAGCATAGAATCCTAGAGTGGGAAGTGTCAATAGAGGCCATCTAGTCCAACCCCTTACTCAATGCAGGATCAGCCTCAGGCATCCAGGAGAAGGATCTGTCCAGCCGATACTTGAAGATGGCCAGTGAGGGGGAGCTCCCCACTTCCTTAGGCAGCCCCTTCCACTGCTGAACTAGACTCCTAGAAACCTAGAGTGGGAAGGGGCCATGCAGGCCATCTAGTCCCACCCCCTGCTCAGTGCAGGATCAGCCTCAAGCATCCAGGATAAGAATAATAGAATCCTAGAGTGGGAAGGGGCCGTCCAGGCCATCTAGTCCCCTCTCCCTCCCGATCAATGCAGGGTCAAATTAAAGGATCCAGAGTAAAGCATCCTCCTTAGGCAGCCCATTCCACCATCGAACTACTCTAACCATGAAAATATTCTTCCTGATATCAAGCCATTATCACTCTACATGTAGTTTAAAGCCATTTCTGCGGGTCCTCGCCTCTGCTGCCAACAGGGACCTTTCTCTGCCTTTCAGATACATAAATGGTCCCTGTTTAACACACATATAGATATTTTTTTAAACTCTGCACAGAATGTGCCTCCTGAGATCATGAGCCTAGTTGAGGCAATTCATACTGGCCTAGAGAATCGGAGGGGGGTAGGGGGGGGAGAGCGTTCCTAAAGGCACATGTGGGAGGCAGGAGTCTAAATCACAAGACCATTTCTAGCGATCAAGCTCATACTGTCACATTCATAGCGTGATACTTTCTTTCCCCCCCTTCCCCCCTTTTTTGTTTTTGCAATGCCACAGTCCTTGGCTCTAGGCATCATTTCCACCTTCCCCAAGAGCATGCTTGCGCATCTCGGCAAACTGAATGCACCGTAAGCTGTCCAGGTGTTCTTTGCCACGAGAGGGACCCTAGAAACAGGCGTTCTCCTGACCCCAGCTGTTCCTTGTTATGCTCTAGGACAGGGGTAGTCAACCTGTGGTCCTCCAGATGTCCATGGACTACAATTCCCATGAGCCCCTGCCAGCATACGTTTGCTGGCAGGGGCTCATGGGAATTGTAGTCCATGGACATATGGGGGACCGCAGGTTGACTGCCCCTGCTCTAGAAGGCCGTGCTGTGAAATCAGAGCAGAACTCCTCCCCTCCACCGAAAACTCAAACACGTTGGCCGGGAGCATGCGCCACCACCTTCCCTAGGTCACTTCAGCACGTCGGTTTCCTGCGCCACTCCCTGCTGGCCTTACAATTTGGGCCTTGTGATGAGCTTTGTGCTTAGCGTCAGCGGAGGATTCCTTCCTTAAGTCTCATTGCTCAAGAATGGCCCATCCGTTCCAATAGAACGGATGGCCATGGCCAATAGTACATGGCCATGGTCACGATGCTGCTGCAGTTTAGCAAAGATACTTCCTTCCTGCTCGTTCCCAGACTCAGGGGGTTGCAGGAAGGACCCCGTTGAATGTGTCTGAAGCAGCCCCCCCCCCCCCCCCCGTGTTCCTTGTATCTCGATGTTGTTTTTTTTCTTTCTTTTTTCCCCCTTTCTGTCACCTTGCATCTTCTTGTGCTTGGAGCTCACTCAGTTGCTTTGTCCGAGGCGAAGCTTTTCCGGGGCTTTTTCTGTCCTGCTGTGCCTCGTCTTCCCCCTTTCCCCGCCCCCCCCCCCGAAAAGTCCTCCAGCTACTGTCTGTGGCAGTACATGTTAGATGTATCCTACTAAAGAAAAAAAAAAAGAAGTATAACTGACTTTTGTTTTGTTTTGCTTTTTAACTAGGCTTCAGAGTTAGGTCAGACTTTAAATGAAAATGTTCTCAAACCTGCACAGGAAAAGGTAAATTTGGAAACATGTCAATGATTATCGATTTTTGAATACACGTCTCCTCCCAAGGGTCCCCGGTGTGAATTCTAGGTCCACGTGGTGTCCTTACAGTTCCTTCCCGATACGATGTACAAAATATACTTCCAGCTGGGATGCGCTTGAGCTGTGGTCTGGCTTTGTACGGCAGCACAGTGGTGAATCCAAGGGCCTGTGGCTTGGATGCGCCTCTGCTTTGTTTGCACAAGGTCCCCGGTTCAATCCCCAGCACCTCCAGTTATAGGTCCAGGCAGAAAGGGATGTGGGGGACCTCAGCTTGAGACTTTGTAGTACTTCTGCCAGTCTGAGTAGGCAGTCCTGACTTTGTCGGGCCAAGAATATGATTCAGTATAAGGGAGCTTCACGTGTGTGTGTGTGTGTGGTTGTACTGCCAGAATTCTGCAGCAAGACATTTGACTAGCTCACCCTTTCCCAACATTTTCACCCTTGAGAAACCCCCGAAACATCCTTAAGGCTTTGAGAAGCCCCAGAAGTGTCACAATCATGCAGAATATGGTTGGGAAGCAGAGCTGTGGACACGCCCACCCAGGGCCTCTCCCTTTCCCACCTCCTCCAGGCCCACCGTTGGCCATTCTGGGAGAGGGGAGGCAAGTCGATACAACCATATGTGGTCAGATCATCTAATAGATGTTGAGCAAATGTTAAAAATGCATTAAAAATCAATTAATTCCCACGTGTTTCGGAAACCCTTCCAGAGCCGTTAAGAAACCCCCAGGGTTTCTCGAAGTACGGGTTGAGAAATCCTGGACAAGAATACACAGAGCTCCTTTCCCCCGTTCCCCATTATAGTCTGTTTGTGCTGGAAAAGATCCACATGTGCAAGAGGTGAGGCGGTCTCCCCGTCCCCCATGTTGCCCCTCAGCCCCGTCAGGATCAACATTTCAGAGGGGCAGCCTTTTGGACTGCTGCGAGGGGTGGGAAGATGATGCATCTGCGTGCGGAATTTTGATGGGATCCAGGCCCTTGTCTGACTGAGACCCTTTGGCCGGCCAGCACCTGTTCTGCCCGAAGTGCAAACCCATTGCTAGGCTATACGTGCCGTACAGACCATTAGCTGGCTAGTTGAATGGATGTAATTAAAAGCAAGAGGGAGATTGACGAAGGCCAAAGGCATTTTCAGACAGTTCCCACGAGCTTGGTGCAAGAGAGAGGGGTGCCCACACTGTAGAACAATGGCCTGCTTCCCCGGGGGAGTCCTGTTGGCCAAGGCAGGAGCAGCTGCTGGAAAGGTCTTGCCTTTGCATCTCACTGTTCTTGAAGATGGGCTGTCTGGGGGCACTGGAGAGACGAGGGAGTGTTCTTTGGGTGGCCTCCCCCACCCGCGTGATCCCTTGAGGTGCCACTGCAAGGAGGGTGCTGTTGGGCTGTGGGAGCTCAGCAAGCTCCTTGCCCCCCTGCGTGGCATTGCCTCTTTGGCCTGCATCACTGCCAGCCGTGGCAAGGGCCCTGGAGCCGATCCCCATGCCTCCATCAACTCTTTGAACTGACTCTGCTAAATGTCATCTTCCAACTGCTGTTCATGTGACTGAAAAACCCTCTTTTTTAAGGGGGGGGGGAGAATGCTTCATGCTGCAGCTACTGATATGGGTCTCACTTTTTGGCCTGGAAGCTGCTGCAGCTCTTCTGCTTCGGTTGGACACATTCAGACCTCTGCAGTGCAGTTGACCATCCTTACCTCTTAGCGGCTGTAATATTTCAGTAAAGCCACTGTGGGAGGAGCCTGTCCGGGCTCCGTTTCCAGCTGTCCGGCCTACACTTCCGGCTGGACACACCAGCAGGGGCTTGTGGGAAATATAGTCCATGGGCATCTGGAGAGCCGTGGTTTAGCCACCCCTGCCCTAGGGTTCGGGGTCACTTTGTGGCATAACTTTCCTCGCAGGCTGTCCTGCCGTGAGCCGTCAGCGTTAACCTTGTTGCCTCCGTGACTATGAGCCTCTTCCTTTGCACAGGTTAAAGACGGGAAAATCTTGGAGGACGTGACTCACGGAGTCTCACATTTGGCCTTCAAGGTACGGTGGCCTGCCTAGCTGCTAGGAGGCCATATATCAAGCCAGTTTCCATATTCCTTTGTCACACGGAGCCACTGCCCACGCGGCCTCGTGGCATCAATGGGCCCCAGCCGCTTCTGCTTCTCTAGAAACTCCATTGCATCTGCCTCGCATGCCCTCCTGTGGCCATGTGGCACTGGTGCCACTTCGAGGAAGCCATCGCAGGCTAGGGTCACGTGTGAATTAGGCGCTTGTCTGAAATTGGTGGCGGTCTGTAACCTATAAAGGGATGCCGAAAATTGGGCCTTGCATCCCGTCAGAAGCCATTTTAATAGCACTGGACTGAAGGCAACTCTGAAGCATCCTGGGGCATCCCAGTCAGTGAGCCAGATTATTGGCTGTACAAATCTCACAAAGGAAAATGGAAATGGCTGAAGGGTAATGTCAATAATACTTTGCCTTTTTAATATGTGCCTTCTTGGTCTCCTCCCCTGTTCTCGCTGCCGTTGCTCGGTCAAACCGGTGAGTGCTTCTGCTGCCTCTAAATTTCAGATCTTCCTCTCTGTCCGGTGTTTCTGTTTTTAAATTGGTGGGACGGATATGTTTTAAGGACGTTTCCTAAATGGGTGGAAGAGAACATTTAAATTGTGCGGAATCAGTAATTTTCATGGCATTGCTGTCCCTTATTTTAAAATTTTTTTTGTGTCTTCTGAGTTATGCACTGAATGGTGCTTCCTCCCTCAAAGCTGCCTGCCACATAAGCGTGCATGTTCTGCTTAGCTTTTTTTCACCCCATGTCGGTCGTTTGTCACACTGTTTCCTTGTGATTCTCCTTCCAATAACTCTGCAGGTCCAGGGAGTAAGTACAAAAGGATGGCGAGATGTGACCACTTTTTTTTCTGGAAAATCCGATGAGCCTTCTGAAAGGTAGAGTTTTGGGCGATTTTGCACAGTGGGCATGTGTGATGCATGTGTGCATCATTTTGCATACCATTCTTGGTGACCAGCTCAGTGGAACTGCTGATTCCAGTCACTGAAAATATAGTATTTTTAACAGAAAAATACCCCCACAATAGAGGCGGCTAGTTTTCCTTTTCAAAAGAGGATAGATAGTGGCATTATAAAACTAAACATAAATAAAACTTCAAGAAGGACGTCGATAAAATTGAAAGGGTACAGAGGAGAGCGACGAGGATGATCTGGGGCCAAAGGACCAAGCCCTATGAAGATAGGTTGAGGGACTTGGGAATGTTCAGCCTGGAGAAAAGGAGGTTGAGAGGGGACATGATAGCCCTCTTTAAGTATTTGAAAGGTTGTCACTTGGAGGAGGGCAGGATGCTGTTTCTGCTGGCTGCAGAGGAGAGGACACGCAGTAATGGGTTTAAACTTCAAGTACAACGATATAGGCTAGATATCAGGGAAAAATATTTTCACAGTCAGAGTAGTTCAGCAGTGGAATAGGCTGCCTAAGGAGGTGGTGAGTTCCCCCTCACTGGCAGTGTTCAAGCAAAGGTTGGATACACACTTTTCTTGGATGCTTTAGGATGCTTAGGGCTAATCCTGCGTTGAGCAGGGGGTTGGACTAGATGGCCTGTATGGCCCCTTCCAACTCTATGATTCTATGATTCTATGAAAATCAACAGAAGCTAGAACCTTTTATAGAATCATAGAGTTGGAAGGGGCCATACAGGCCATCTAGTCCAACCCCCCTGCTCATCGCAGGATCAGCCCTAAGCATCCTAAAGCATTCAAGAAAAGTGTGTATCCAACCTTTGCTTGAAGACTGCCAGTGAGGGGGAGCTCACCACCTCCTTAGGCAGCCTATTCCACTGCTGATCTACTCTGACTGTGAATTTTTTCCCCCTGATATCTAGCCTATATCGTTGTACTTTATTAGGTACTCAGTTCTGCTTCCCAGCCATATTCTGCATGATCGCACCACTTCTGGGGGTTCTTGAAGCCTGGAGATGGTTTTAGGGTTTTCTCAACAGTAAAAATATTGAGAAAGGCTATGACCAGCAGTTGAACTCTTCTCAGTAACAGAGTTGCTGTCTGTCTCAGCCCAGCTTCCCACCCCAATGTGATCTCTTCAAAACTGGTGAAGAAGAAGAAGAAGAGATGGCTCTTCATTGCCATTTTCCACTACCCACAGGAGTCTCAAAGTGGCTTGCATTCGCCTTCTCTTTCCTCCCCTCACAACAGAGACACCCTGTGAGGGATATTACTTAAAAAGAAGAGGATGCATGCCACCTTTCTCTACCCAAAGTAGTCTCAAAATGGCTTACAATCACCTTCCCTTTCCTTTCCCCACAATAGAGATTTCCCACAACAGCTTCCCACAACAGGGAGATGAGGCTGAGAGAGCCCTGATATTACTGAAGAAGAAAAGTTGGTTCTTCTTTGCCACTTTTCTCTACCCGATGGAATCTCAAAGCCAGCCTCCTGTCACCTTCCCTTTCCTCTCCCAACAACACACAGCCTGTGAGGGAGGGGAGGCTGAGAGAGCCCTGATATTCCTGCTCGGTCAGAACAGCTTTATCAGTGCTGTGGCGAGCCCAAGGTCTCCCAGCTGGCTGCATGTGGGGGAGCAGGGAATCAAATCCGGTTCACCAGTCCACGTTCCTAATCCCACTACACCAAGCTGGCCCAGATGAAAATCAAGATGGAAAGTTTTAAGAATAACTTGAACTGAACTCCCCCTGTCCGAAGTGAGCAAAACGTAGTGATAGTTCTTGTGTTTGTTTGTTTTTTATCTTTCCTCCTAAAAGGCCACCTGAGGCAGACAGCTACCAGAACAGCAGTGGCGAAGGCTACCAGAACAACGCAGTCGATCAAAGCTTTTGGGAGACCTTTGGGAACACGGACCCACCCAAAACCCACAAGTCCCCCAGCAGCGACAGCTGGACGTACGTGGACAATTCGACCGAGAAGAAGAGTTCCGACAGCTGGGACGTCTGGGGATCTGGGACAGTCTCCAATAACAAGAACAGTGACAGCTGGGAAAACTGGGAGACGAGTTGGGAGAACGCAGGAGGGGAGGGCAAAGCCAAAAAGGCCCCCAAGAAGGCGACGAAAGAATCTTCTTCGGCAGCGGACGAAGGGTGGGACAATCAGCACTGGTAGAACTGTGTCCCCGTCCGGCGTTGGCTTTGGAAAGGAGTCCCGCCTCTGATGCAAAGGTTCCCCACCTAAGCAGGATTAACGCCCTCGTCATTTTGGGCCCGTGAAGCTTCATGCTTTAACTGTTCCATTCTCTTTCCACTCCTGTTTATGACGACAAAAGAAGACCCGTTTGTTCGCAGATTCTTGTAATTATCGTACGAAGATTCGTCTCTCCCATGGAAGTGACCGCCCGCCGTTAGATGTGCTCTCGCCATTGGACGTGGGACATGCCGGCTTGCCCGAAGCAAGCCTCCGACAGGAGCGGGTTTTCACGCGAGCATGCGTTCATAGCACCAACCCTGCATGTGTCCTCTTGCAAGATCGCCCCACTTCTCTTTAGAACTTCTGGAGGGGATGACATGAATGGTTGTCTTCCGGGGACGGTGAAGTCAACGAACCGGAAGCCAATCCGCCGGGACGGCGTCGGACAAAGCCGGGATGGGAATCCAGTCATTGTCGAGACAGTTCTGTAATCTATCCAGGTTTGGAATCGTTGAAATGAAACAACCGTACCTTCTTGTCTTGGAAGGAGCCAAGTTGAACGTTTCCTTCAGGATGCTTGGAGAGAGAACAGATTTATTTGTACCGTAAGCAGGTCTGTAGGAGGTGTGTCATCAAAAGACACGCCCTTCTCCTGGAGACGGGAAATACTTCATCTCATTTTGGTACATAACAGGCTCCGTTTGCTGCTGAAGATTTTAGAAGGGCTGCCTGACATCTCAACAGAGGACCCTTGCGAAAGGATTGGTCAGCGGAGATGCAAACGAGGTCAAACTGGAACTTCCCAAACCCAGGAGCAAATAACTTGTTGAGGGGACAGCGTGCCAGTTTTCTGTTTATTGGGGTCCTTAGAATGCATTAATTAATTAAGTCAGTATACAGGATGCTTTCCCTGATTCCTCTGCCTTCCCCTCCCCCTTTCCCCCCCCTTTAAAAATTATCAAGTGATCTGATTGCAGCTCTTATCACGCCGGGCTGCATTGCGTTATGTCAGACAAATTTCAGGTATTTCCTTTGGACTGGGCGCTTTCTCAAAACGTGCCCCTGACGTCTGCGATCAGATTTTTTTTGTTTTCTCATTTCTGTGCCACAAACCTTGTCTCGTTTACAGATGGGCCGTTCACGTACGAGCGCTCGCTTGGAAGCCTTTGAATCATGGGGCAACTTTTTTTTCTTATAACCAGCAGAATCTGGCTTGCCAGCCTGGGTTTCAGAAGCGTCTTCTTTCAAAAGGACATGTAGGTTGGCGGGCAGACGTCTGCGTGGTGAGTTGTTGCAGGGATGTGAACTAGCAGAGTTCAGCTGAGGCTGCTGCTGTAAATAATTGGTTTCAGCAGTGCCCCTCCTTATCAGAAGCTGCCTATGAAGTGTCGATTGTTGCCAGAGGAGGACAGCTGTAGAGTTCAGTAGGTCTGTATTCCCCCCCACGGCACAATATGTTGGCTTGTTCGGTTGTCTCAGATTTAGCATTTCCAATGGCCATCTTAAAGTTTCCTTCTAGTGTCTTTCTCCCACTTTTCCTTCTGCTGTGCCAGCCCCTATCCTGCATGGCGTGTCCTCCTGTGCCCTACGGTGGTGGCAGCGAGGTGGTCTGTACCGGTTCTTTGAGAACAATCAAGGGGCTTTTCCTACGCCTGTCCCCTCTGCCTTACTCTGAGATTTTCTGCTTTTCGCAGTCTTGGTGGTGCCATTTGCAGAACGCTGACTCCTCCGGTGTGGGTGTGTATTTGTGTGCTCGTGTGTCCCCCTCCTCCAATTTTCACTCTTTCCGTGTTGGGAAGTTGACAGCGTGTTCAACTTGTAGGAACTAAGCTAAGTATATACGCCACCTCTCTTTCACTCCCTCTGAAGCTCTTGCCTCTTGCCTAGTTCTCTTCTGTGTGCTTATGTGTGGTCCCCAGCTATTGACGTGGCAGTAAATCTCCTGTCAGGGTTTCCAATAGCAGGGGCAGCAGCACAAACTTAAGGATAGTGGCTGCCTGACTCCTGGAGAGCTCTCTCTGTACTTAATATAAAGCTGCCTGCATTTCATATTGGGTTGTTCCTTGGTTTTGTTCATTATCTGAACAGCCCCACTCATTGGCTGAAGACAATAAGAACTTTCCCCCTTATTATAGTTTGTATAGGCCAGAGATTCCCAACCAGGGATCTGTGGACCCCTGGGTGTCCATGGGAGCCCCGGAGGGGTTCTGCGGCCTTTCCCCTTTTGCCTTAATGGACTCAGCTGCTTCCTTTGGTTCCCCCACCCTCTAGAGCATGAGGGGGTGATGCCTGCACACCTATTCCCTCCTTAAAGCACCTCCTCTCCCCCTGCCCGTCATCCTCGAGCCAATCTGTTGGGTGGTGATGTCACTTCCGGGGGAGTGGCAGTGTGACAAGTAGGCGTGGCCAGCTGACATCACTTCCAGGACTCCTGGAAGCCTGAGAGACTTTTTCAGGGGCTCCTCCACAGTCAAAAGATTGAAAAAGCTGGTCTAGGCCTTCCCAGCACCCAGTCTCTTAGCTTAATCTGTCAATCACAAGCAAATCTGTTAGCTTGGACGGAAGGGTCAAAACTGTATGCAGTCATTTGACAAGGGAGGTTGTGTCTGCTTCATCACCCTGGTGTTATGAGGAGAGCCACTCCCTTCTCCTCCGAGGCAGCATAAAGAGAAAACAGGTTTCTTCTCTGCTCATAGCTGGGCTAAAGCAGGCTTGGAAACAGCTGGATGCCAGATTGCCTGTAGCAGGTAAGAACTGACTTTGTGAAAGGAAGTGTTCAGTGAATTGGAAAACAAGCTGATTTCCTTTCAGGCCATCGATGGCTAACAGGTAGGAGAGAGAGGCCAGTGGCGCCTTAAAGACTAACAAAATGTTGTGAGTTACGAAAGCGTCTCCTATGCCCAGATCTTGTGAGTCTTTAAGGTGCTTCTGGACTCTTGCTGTTTCCTGCTGCTACAGGCAGATACCACGGCGGTCTGTCTTGATCTGTCATTAGAGATGAGTCTTTCCCAGCTGCGACACTTCCCTTTTGGGGAAGGACAAGGGTTTTTTTCCACTGAAAGTGGTCAGCAAATCTCTTTAAGGCCACTGTGCAGCGAGAAATGTCCTTCATACAAAAATGACATTTTAAGCAAGTTATCTTTAATGGCCAGATGTGCAAAGTACTAAGTTAGGTATCTGATGGAGACTTTCAGGCGAAATATCGTGTTCTGGAATTGCATAAATAAATTCCTTGGGTCACCAGTGTCTTTAAGGGCTACCTCCGCCCTGGGAATTGGCTGCTACAGTACCTGACCAGCAAAGAAGATAAACTTGTAATCTTCTGCTACGTCAATGGACGGAGAGAGATTTGGGTGGGCCTGTGAGTTGAGAGCCCTAATGCACGGGTTATAAAGCTGGTCAGCACCAGCTTTTTAGTATTTCGTATGGAGCTTTCCAGTAGGGTCAGAACCCTACAGCAAGGTTCCTTGATGACCCTGGAAGGGTTTCACAAATGGGTGGGAGTTATTTTTTAGCTTCATTAAACATTTATCGAGTGATATGGTCCTGTATAGTCATGTTTACCCTCCCACCCCTCTCAAAATGGCCAATGATTGGCCGAGGAGGGGAGGGGCCCATGGCGGTTATGTATGCAGCTATGCTTCCCCGCCGTGTTCTGCACGATCGCACCACTTCCGGGGTTCTTTCAGGGGTTTCTCAACGGTAAAAACGTTGAGAGAAGCTGCCCTACATTATAACGTTGATGAAACCTCAGCCCCTCTGGCCTGGGTGACGTTGTGAGTACTTCTGCACACCTTAAGCAACCTTTCAATCCAGTTTCCAATAGGCTTTGACTATATAGGCAAACTTCACTCGCAAGCCGTCCTTGAAGTGAATTCGAACTACGTTCTTTGGCATGAATGAAAGCGCTCAGTGGCACAAAGACTCTGAGCGCACCGCCCATTCCTCACATCTTCCCTTCTTGACCCCTCCTCCCGCTAGACCAGGCACACCCGCTCTCCTTATGACCATGTTCCCCACCTTTCCTTCTTGGGTGGAGGCCCCACTTGCAGTGCCCAATCTCAGTTTACGGGTTTGCGGGGGTCGGTAACACCGGACCCAATTTAAGGATTTGCGGGGCTCCAGCAGCACAACTGACACTATCCCTTGTGCTGCACAAGGAACGGCAGGGTACCTCTCCCAGAGATAGCTGACACTTCAGAAGCAAATGACATCTTTTTTTCACCCTTGCAGTCCACAAGCCATGTAAATATGGAGGCCCCCTAACAATCAGTGTGAAGATACACACACACACACACACACCATGCAACACTGCGAGGCCCCTGGAGCCCCTTGGAGCTGCATGTGCTCCAAGGATAAACGTCCCCTGGCAGTGCCACTTTTGTTGTCTCGTTCTTCCCCCCCCGTGGATAAGGCTTGGAAAGTGTTTAGGGCTTTCCAAGGAAGTATCCATGTATTTTCCTCCTTCCAGCCTTGCATTATGGAGAGCCCTCAAAAGTCTCTCGATCTTCGGCCCTTGGAGATAACACTTTACGATTCACCAGCAAGGCAAATAGTTAACCGTAATCGGACGTCAGTTCCGGACCAACCGGAAAGGTGTAAACCCAGCCCATTGGGCTGTGGAAGTCCCTTCACGGGAAAAAAAAAAACTCCAGTTGTATCGTAGTAGCGGAAAACCTAGAAGCCTAAAGAAACCAGGTATATCTTGTTCAAGTGCCATTTGCGAAGTCGGGCATTTTGTGAGAACACAGAAACCAGCATGCGTCTATTGCTGGGGTTCACGACTTGACCCTGTTGCTGTACACTTGCTGAAATCTCCCATTTGACGACTCTCCCCAAGGACCTCGCACTTCCCTCCTGCTCAAACGTAACATTCCATGGGTAGAACTTTTTATGTATTGATGTAGTAATTTGTGCAATAACTTGAAAACTGTGAGGTGAGCCTCCTTTTAATTTAAGCCGGATTCAAAGAAGGTGGCGTCTCTCTGTGCTAAGACCTAAATGGACAGTGCCCACGGAGGACTCCGCCCTGAAACCTTTTTGAGTATTGCAAGTCTGTGGCTTCAAGAGGCTTTCTAACTGGGCTCTTGTGCCCTTCCTCCTTTACATTCCAGGTTGGAATAACCAGCCTCTGGAAACTCTCTTATGGGAGGGAGGGAGGTTGGGGGAGACCAGATCCGTTCGGTTTTCCGACTTTCTGTTTGTGACGTTCACAGGACCTGCGGGCCAACACTCCATGTTCTGTTCAGTCGTACTCGATTTCAACCTACTGTGTCATCTTGAAAAAGAAACAAACAAAAAAATTCCAATAAAGAGAAATGGAACAAAATATCGTTGAATGACCTGAGAACTAGTTCTGCTTTACTTCAGAAGTCACTTGTGTCACTCACAAAACACTATCTGGGCAGCAGCCATCTTGTTTGTTTGTTTGTTTTTAACATTTCTTTTGCTAAAAGAAACAGACTGGAACTTGAGTGTCACATAGAGTTTATGGAAAGGGCTCAGAGGAAGCTCTTGGGTGAGTTATAGAATTATAGAACCATAGAGTTGGAAAGGGCCAAACAGGCCATTTACTCCAACTCCCCCTGGTCAGTGCAGGATCAGCTAAATCATCCATGAGAAGTATCTGTCCAGCTGCCACTTGAAAACTGCCATTAAGGGGAAGCTCACCACCTCCTTAGGCAGCCCATTCCACTGCTCAGACTGATTCCCCCCCCCTCCCAATATCTAGTTGATACCATTCTGCCCATAGTTGAAACCCATTACTGCGGGTCCTCTCCTCTGCAGCCAACAGGATCTGCTCCCTGCCCTCCTCTAAGTAACAACCTTTCAAATACTCCAAACAAACAACCATGTCCCCTCTTGACCTCCTCTTCTCCTGGCTGGACATTCCCAAGTCCCTCTGCCTTTCCTCATAGGGTTTTATCCCTAGACCATCCCTATTACTCTCCTTTGCACCCTCCGTTTTGTCCATGTCCTTTTTGAACAACAGCACACACAACTCCAGGTGCAGTCTGACCAACGCTGTCAGAGTTCTCAGGGCAGATGTAATTCCAAAGGGAGGATGTCCTTGTGAAATGCAGCATCCTTCCATGAGAGGAGATGGGGAAGAAACTCTTTGTGGATATCCAAAGGAGTCTGAGCGCCCAAAAGACTGATCTGCTGAGGAGTGATAATGGGGTTGCATTACTCCTAGGGAAAAGGGCACAGGAGCTCGGAGAATCCCACAAATAGGGCAGATAATACTTTCAGACTGAGAGGAGAGCAAGGTTTGGGTTATGTGGTTGCAGGTGGAGAACTCTGAACACGGCCGCATCAATCTTATTCCCTAGTGAGGTAGAAAATCTCAGCCTCTGGAGATATTTTACCAGATGGCTGATAGAATTTTGTTGGCTACTAAATGTTTCCTTAGAGATCTCTCAGTTTTATGTGCTCCAAGAACGAAATCCCAGTGTAATTATTGAAACCTCATCACGTGGATAAGATAAAATTGTTATTCTGAAGGTGGCATGCATGACTGAAATCTCACTGATAGGGGAAAAGAGCGCATGAGTGAATACAGAGAATACGCGTAAAGGCCGCATTTTGGATAAACTGTCCAAATACTTGAATGGAAATAGATGTCACAGGGTTTAATGTAGTGCAGAATTCAAGGCTTCCTGAGTAGCCATAGGCATGTGATAGTGGGCCAGCGCATGGACGGGGCCATATCTCCCTACTGTTAACACTGCCACAGTGTGCGGTTAGCAGCCCCCACTTGGACTGTGCCTTCCATCGGATCTTGGCACTTCCCTTGCTCATGTAACTTTATTGCATGCATTTATTTTTTAGATTTCTAATCCGCCTTCCCAGCAAGCCAGCTCATGACGGTGTACAAAGTGGCAGATGTTTAAAGCAAATAAAATTTAAGTTTAAAATTAGTTTAAAAGCCGGTAACAAACAGAATTTAAAAACAGCAACCGTTTCTCCATAGCAGCTATTGAGGTTATTCCAAATCGGGCAGGCTGCTCTGGGGATGGATAAATGGGCAGATAGAATGAGTGTGGCCATAGATAGGCAAGTAGGGAGATGTTAATTTGGTTGTAATCTTTCAAAGTAACGCTCTTTGGGGGAGGAAAAATCACTGTTTTCAGTTGTATCTAAAAGAACCCATGGGAAGGGCTAAGCAGACCTCACCTCTAAGAGGATTCTGAAGTCGTTCCCCTGTTGAAAGGACCTGCAATTCGTAATTATCCGATGCATGTTCCTTTTAGCCGGTGCTCACACCACGCCACCGAAACACCTGTGCTTCACCCACGGACCTGCCACCAGGCTCCATAGTCCAACTGGCTCTGACTTTGAATCCCCGATCCACAGGGCTCTGCATCCAGGTTTTGCCTAGGTGCCTAAAGTTTTCATTCCAACGACTGACAACTCAAGACGTACACAGTTTCCTGTACGTGCCGGGACATGCGATGCAGGTGCCGCAGAAGAGACGTCAGCCTAATTTTTGCCGGAGCAATGAATTTAATTTCTCAGACCGCAAATGGAAACTTGCAAGGCTGTGTGGAGGATTTGTGCATAGGAAACAACATAACGAAGTCAAAAGGCCCAACACTGTTCTGAAAATGGCTGGAAAGAAGGTTCTCGCTGACCATGTAAGTAGAGAAAGGGTCATCTTATATACCTTCCTTATATGTCGGAAAGGGCTGTAGCTGCATTGCTCTGACGACCCTCTCTTCGGCCTCTGTGCTTCTTGGTCTTCTTCGCTGTAGCTGTGAAAAAGGCAAATTCTATGTTAGGGATTATCCTTCCTTCCCTCTCCCAGTGCTAAAGTGGATTCCAGGGATCACGGAACAGATAGCAGCTGGAGGTGTAATGTGGACCCCTTCCTCCTTGGTGCAGCCCCTCCCACCCATATGACTTTTAGTCCCTGTGGTTGCTTTCATCTCAGGGAGTCAACCTTTCATGGGGCTAGAACACCTTCCTGGGGGGGATGGGACAATGAGGAAGTTTGGGGATCTTTATGCCTATGGACCCAGCCCACTGCTTTTGGGGTGCAGTCAGAGTTTTGCAAGTAAAGCCAGGTATACCTGAAGGGGAAGCTTGGTACCACCGCAATGCACAGAGTAGCGGTCACTTCTGACATATCAGAATCATGCTGAGCTGGAAGAGAGAGACCACTGAGGGCCCTCCAGTCGAGTCTCCCCTTTCTCCGGGGCTTATAAATCACACCCTCCCCTTGACAGATGCTCATTCAATCTCGTCTGGAAAACTAATGGAGACTCCTCCACCGTCCAAAGCAGCTTATTCTATCTACCAACAGCACCCACTGTCAGCAAATGCTTTCTAATATTTCAATGGAAACTCCTTTCCCCTCGTTTGACCACATTGCTCCTTGTCTCTGAAGCTGGAGTAAATTGGTCGGCCTCTTCTTCAACAGGTCTCCTTTTTGCATAGTTAATCTCAGCGGTCATATCACCCCTTGCCCTCCTCCAAACCAGGGGTAGTCAACCTGTGGTCCTCCAGAAGTTCATGGACTACAGTTCCCATGAGCCCCTGCCAGCAAATGCTGGCAGGGTCTCATGGGAATTGTAGTTCATGAACATCTGGAGGACCACAGGGTGACTACCCCTGCTCCAAACGACACATACTGAACTCTCCCAACTTCTCCTCCCAAGGCATGGATTCCTTCCAAGCCCTCGGCCATCCCAGTCGCCCTTCTGTGAACACAATCCAGCGTGTCAATCTTGAACTGCAGTGCCCAGAACTGGACACCATATTCCAAGTGAGGGCTAACCACAATAATCTAGGCAGCTTTTTTTTGGAAACGAAACTGAGTTCTAATGCATCCTTGACTTAAATACGGTTAGCGGGCCAAAGCTTGCAGTGTGTGTGCTTTCCACCAGAGGGAGCCATTGACCTACAATTAGAAAGACAGTCTAGGCAGCTGGGGGCAAGAGATTGCCTTTTAGGCTGGCAGATGAGCTTGAGGGGGGGGATGTCATTTGTTCCCTCCCCCCCTCTCGCGGTTCCCCATCCAGTGTGGTTTTTTGTCTGCGTGAATCCCCCAGCCATTGCTCATGCCTTGTTTTTAAAACCCACAGGCTGATAAGAGATTTCCCTCTTTTTTTCTATCCCAGGCTATCTCAACCAGGATTTTGTGAAACTCTTGAGCAGGGGTAATCAAACTGCGACCCTCCAGATGTCCATGGACTACAATTCCAATGAGACCCTGCCAGCGTTCGCTGGCAGGGGCTCATGGGAAATGTAGTCCATGGGCATCCGGAGGGCTGCGGTTTGACTACCCCTGCTCTTGGGTTTCTTGATGATGCAGGAAAGGTTTCTGGAATGGGTGGGAGTGGATTAATTTTTGGAGATATATATTTAAAAATTTTTAATCATTTATTAGGTGAGATAGCCATATATGGTCATGTCAACCTGCCCCCCCTCCCCCAAAATGGCCAATGATGGACTTGGGGGGAAGCGACATGTACCCAGCAATGCTTCCCAGCGATATTCTGCATGGTATTTTTTGTTGCCCTTGGACTGTTTTAATGGGATTTGATTGGCGGTTTTTAGTATGGATAATTGTAACCTGCCACAAGCCGGTCTCGAGCATGGCGGGAAATAAATGTAAATAATAATAATAAAATTGCATCGCTTCTGGGGTTTCTCGAAGCCTGATGTATGTTTCAGCAAGTTTCTCAATGGTAAAAAATGTTGAAAGGGGCTAGTCTAGCCCCTTATGCTGGCAGTGAATTAGATCCAGCCCTAAGGGGTCTTTGTTGTTGTTAGTGTCCGACCCATCGCGACCCCATGGACAATGATCCTCCAGGCCTTCCTGTCCTCCACCATTCCCCGGAGTCCATTTAAGTTTGCACCGACTGCTTCAGTGACTCCATCCAGCCACCTCATTCTCTGTCGTCCCCCTCTTCTTTTGCCCTCGATCGCTCCCAGCATTAGGCTCTTCTCCAGAGAGTCCTTCCTTCTCATGAGGTGGCCAAAGTATTTGAGTTTCATCTTCAGGATCTGGCCTTCTAAGGAGTAGGCAGGGCTGATCTCCTCTAGGACTGACCGGTTTGTTCGCCTTGCAGTCCAAGGGACTCGCAAGAGTCTTCTCCAGCACCAGAGTTCAAAAGCCTCAATTCTTTGACGCTCGGCCTTCCTTGTGGTCCAACTTTCACAGCCATACATTGCAACTGGGAAGACTAAGGGGGTCTAGTGGAACATAAACTTATGAGTGCTCCATTGGGACCCCTGGTTTTCACTGTGTCCCTATTGCTTTTGTGATATTTTTGATGTCGGTGCCATGCGCGATTCTCTCCTCCCATTTTCGGCCGCACAATTCTGTTCCTCTCCATGCGTATTATTAGCACGTTTAAAATGTGGGAGCATGTGGGATAGACTGCAGCCATGCATGGCTGTTCTCTTTTTTTGTGTGTTGTCTCTATAGGCTCTCGGGTGCAATTCAGAAGGCTCAGAAGATCCTTTTCTTGGGGCGAGGTTTAAATTGGAGATTTAATCGTGGAAGTCAGTTAGGCTATTTGTAAGCCATTTGCTTACAAAATACAGAAATATTTTTTAAAAATCTCAAACCGTTCTTTCCTTTCTTTAAAATGTTAGCAGCAGGAAACGGAAGAAAACAATAAAATACATTAAGCATCCCTGGCAGAAAAATGTAAGTAGAAGTGTAAAAATAACGCTGGAATGAGATATAATGACATTAAACTGCAGTAGCCAAGTACGTTCTGTTCCCTCTGAGCAATAAAATAAAATTGCATAACAGCAGATAAAAATGTTTTGAACTGCACTGGAGGAGCTCAATAACAGAAGGCAGAAGAATTCCAACAAGGGAAGCAGGGAATTCACATAATCCTTGCCTGCTATGGAAATGACAGTGCTGTCTCTGGGGATAGCTCTTCTAGGCTCCTGGTGCCAGCACTAAAAAGGCCCTTTCCCACCCCCCACCAGTCTGTATTCCGTTTTGTCAGGGGGGCCTTAAAAACTGGGCATCTGAAATCCAAGAACCCCAGTCTGCCAGGCTGGCAGATTAATTTGGAAAAATAATTTATTTTTATTTATAATTAAATTTATATACCACTGCTTCCGCAGCGGTTTACAATAAAATATAATAAAACTACAGAAAATCCATAACAACAATACAATATAAATCTGAACAATCCCCTGTCGTGGTTCGGTCCTTGGTGGCTTGGGAACGGGACCGAACCCCGCCATCAGAGGCGCCCGCGATCACGGAGGTAGGGCATGGTGATCATAGGCAAGCCGGCAGCTGGGCGCCCCACCCGATCGTTGAGGTGGCAATGGCCGCTAAAGAACCTCAATGTCCCCCTCCACCTTTTGACAAAGGCCCGGAGATGGCCCTTTGTTCCAGGAAAATGGGCCATCAGGAACCCCGGAAAACCTCGCATATGTGCATGAGTCATGATTGTATCAGCATGTTCCCTCCGCAAGTACTGGGTGGGGCAATACAGCCTAAGGAGGTGGGTTTTGTATAAAAGGGAGCTTCCACCTGGAGTTCGGTGGAAGCTCTTACTCCATACCAGCGGACTCCACGTTGCTGAAATAAAGCTTGTTCCTGTTGTATCGTTCACCAGGCCTGGCGTGACGTTTTCTTCAAAGGGGCACCCTGTTTTTCAGTTAGCAAGCGGGTTCCCGACATCCCCATATAAAACAATGGTTAGAGATGGGCACAAACTGGCTCATGAACAAAAGTTCGTTGCTAATTTTAGCTGGTTTGTGGTTGCAAAGCGGCATTTGCAAACTGAAGGACTGCCAAACTTCCACAAATTTTGAAGTAGTTCTGAGCCATTTAACCCCTTGCTTTTGCTCTTTATGGGGGAAGAAAGCTCCCCACTGCTCAGCTGTTTGGTTTAAAGGGCTTGGTGCTGTTTTTGGTGGGGGGCAGGAAGCAGGGGGATGAATGGCTCAGAGCTGTTTAAACCCCTGATTTCTGTTTCCCACAAAAAAGCTTCTTAAGGGAGCCAATACAGGGTCCAGATTAAGATTACTCGTTTTTTAGGAAAAGACCTTCTGTTCTGTGGCTATTCCCTAAACTATGAAACAAAAAGCAAAATGAATAGCTTCATTACATATGCTTTATAATACTATGTATAATATAATCAATATTACTCCACCTCCGTTCTCATATACAAACAATATTTTTTCCTTCTGTTGTTAAGCACCTGTATAACATTACACAATGCTCCTTTTTGTACCAAGCCCATAAAATTGAACAATGTTTAACAATCATATTTTAGTACTCATACAATCGTAATTTAAAGACAAATATGAAAAATGAAAAATAAGTAAATTACCTCTAAGTATAAATTGGCCCAAAGGCACATAGGGTTTTTTTTGAAGATTTTGTATATTACTCAATATCCTCCACCTTTTATGACTTCTGTTGGAAGCTTAGGGCTGATCCTGCGTTGAGCAGGGGGTTGGACTAGATGGCCTGTATGGCCCCTTCCAACTCTATGATTCTATGATTCTATGGCCTGTATGGCCCCTTCCAACTCTATGATTCTATGATTCTAAGCTGCCCTGGGCCGGGACGCTGGGAAGGGTGGGGTATAAATCAAATAATCAGATGAAAAATAGAATAAATAAGCATGAGATATTTAGGAAAGCAGCATTCCATAAATGTTGGATTAAAAGCCCTTTATCCTCAAGTTCAGATGCCAGCTTGGTGTAGTGGTTAGGAGTGCAGACTTCTAATCTGGCAAGCCGGGTTCAATTCTGCACTCCCCCACATGCAGCCAGCTGGGTGACCTTGGGCTCGCCACGGCACTGATAAAACTGTTCTGACCGAGCAGTGATATCAGGGCTCTCTCAGCCTCACCCACCCTACAGGGTGTCTGTTGTGGGGAGAGGAATGGGTAGGCGACTGTAAGCCGCTTTGAGCCTCCTTCGGGTAGGGAAAAGCGGCATATAAGAACCAACTCTTCTTCTTCTTCTTCTCTCTTGTTCCTTTAGCAGGTGTCCAGGTCAAAGGGCTCCTCACCACACCGTTCACCCCCCTCCTTCTTTCGACCTTGTACCTGGCTTTCTGTGCATATTTTGATAAGGACAACTAAGGCCCCACTCAAGGGCACATCTTTCTTCTCTGCTAATGGAGAATGTTTATTACTGCTGCCCACTTCCTGGTTGCCAAACAGCTGGCCGTGCTGTTAAGCAATTAAATGGGGCATCTGGTTTACAGTTGCTACGGAGTTAAGCTACTAGATTGAATCTCACCCTGCTAACCTGGGCTGATTCTGCACTTTGTTTATTCTGTTGTGGATCCTGCTGAATTCAGATTGATTTGAACTCGGGTCTTCCTCTATCCCCTCCCTCCCCACTGAAACAGAAAAGTGTTCTGAACTTGATTGAGGAAGCTCAGAAGGGTGGGGGGAGCCAAGTGCAACAGGAGCCTCTTTCTTTCTTTACATGAAGGGCAGGGGGGATTGGAGACAGCAGGGGAGGGGGGGAAACCAAGAGTCAAATCTTTGCCAGGAGAAGTCAGAGCTTCTGGAGAGAAGTTAGGGATTGCCCTTTAAGGGAAGCCTTGCAACCTGGGAACGAGGAAACCTTTGAACTGATGCCCTGGCCAATCAGGGCTTTTCTACAGCGTTGGAGGATTGGCAGCAAGTTAGTTCGGGACAAGCGGAGAGCTGCACCTTTACTCATGCTGATTTTTGAAATATCAAGGGTTATATCCACTCCTGTATATCACGGGGGAAAGGTAGGGTCACTCCAGATCAATCCTGCTAGTTGCAGAGGAAAAATTTAAATTGCTCAAAATCACTTAAGAGAGGCCACACTGGATCAGGCGAATGGCCCATCTGGTCCAACATTCTGTGACTCAGAATGGCCAAAACCCAGGGGCCATCAGGAGATCCATCAATGCAACCAGAAGCCCTCCCACCGTTGCCCCCCAAGAATTCAGAACATCACTGCCCGGGCATAAGAACATAAGAGAAGTCCACCAGCAAGACTGGGAGGGTTTCTGGAGTTCTGGAGCTCCAGACTGGGAAGCTGTCTGGAGCTCCATGAAGACAGAGCATCACTGCCCCAGATATAAGAACACAAGAGAAATCATGTTGGATCAGGTCAATGGCCCCTGCAGTGTCACAGGGGCCATCAGGGGTCCACCAAGATGGCCAGGACTCCAGAAGCCCTCCCACTGTTGCCCCCTGAGCTCCAAGAAGACAGCACACCCCTGCCCCAGACAGTATCCCATCTATAGCTTGTGTCTAATAATTCGTGGAGATCTGCCCCATACGTTTATCCAATTTCCTCTTGAAGGTATGCACCAGCGGCTTTACTGCAAATTTAGTGCCTCTACCTCAAAGACTATAATGGTCCCTAGCGTTTATAATGGAGCCGGGGGGGGGGGGGAAGATACTCTGCCAAATCTGAATAACAATTTACTTTGAGATTCTGGGAATTACCAATTTTCAGGTTCAATGTATATAAACCCAGAATATAGTGAGGTTTGTTCTCACCCTTAACTGGTTACCATTACCTTTAAATGGCTTGTATCTAACAGCTATCCTGTCCTCTAAGTATAGCCACTCAAACGTGTATCCCGTGGTCTTCCAGGGAGGGGAGTGTCCCCTGATCCTCAGGGCAGCATTGGGTGGGGGGTAGGGGGTGGAGAGGAAGGTAAGAAACATTCCTTGTCCTTGTATTTCTCAGGGAGTAAGCTGAAATCTTTTTAAAAATAAAAACGTTAGATAAAATCCATGGTGGGATGCATACATCCATTGCTGATAGCTGTGATGGGGAAAAGGAAACTCCATGTTTCAAGGCAGTGTACCTTTGAATACCAGTAGCTGGGGAACCTTTCCTACACTGCCTGTGGCCTCCTCTGAGTTGATCCAGTCACTGGGATACAGGGTGTTGGATTAGACCAGGGGTAGTCAAACTGCGGCCCTCCAGATGTCCATGAACTACAATTCCCATGAGCCCCCTGCCAGCATTCGCTGGGAAATGTAGTCCATGGACATCTGGAGGGCTGCAGTTTGACTACCCCTGGATTAGACTATGATTAGACCCTCCGTGGAGTACAAGGCCAATAGTTCCCCCTTCTGTTACATCCCCAGAACCCACCTGGAGGCTGGCATCCCTGAACCTCCATGGAGTACAAGGCCATAGAGTCTCTGTTTTCTACAGGGGAGCTTATCTCCATAGTCCACCAATGAGGAGTTATTCCAGGGGATCCCCAGGTCCCTCCTGGAGGCCAGCATCTCTACTTGCCTCCCAGGAGGTTACAGTCAAACATTTGTTGTGAAAAACATTTGAAAAGGAGGGGCAAAGGGGAGGCATACTTGGTTATAACTGAGTTGAGTAGGGATGCCATTCCCCAGGTGGGCCCTGGGGACAGGCTGGAATTCTAGCTTATCTCCAGGCAACAGAGATCAGCTCCCCTGGAGAAAATAGCTGCTTTGGAGGGGGGATTCTCTTAAATCCGTGGGTTCAAAGGAATCCAGGACCACTGAGTGTTCAATCACCTCTTTCCTGGGATCTTAGCTTGGTGGCACAAGAGGCAAAACTGAACTGAGAAAACGCCTGAAACACCCAACAGATATACAATCGCAAACAATGGATCTTCCCACCAGTGCATCCTAATTGGTCAGTTTTGGTAGCAGCGCATTGGTCAATTTCATTGCCCTTGCCGATCCTTCATTGGATCCAAGCTCGGTCCTCAGCAGAATGATTAACAGATCCACATGCATAGCAGACTCCATAGCATGATACTCCCGTGAGGTCCCTCCCTGCCCCCTCCTGGCTCCACCCCCAAAGTCTCCAGCCCAGACCTGGCAACCCTAGAGTCTCAGAATGGGAATCAGAGTCGGAGATGATGCTGAAGAAGACGAAGCATAGAAGCAGTTCCAAAGTGTCGTACAACCACCTTCCCTTCCTCTCCCCACAACAGGCACCCTGTGAGGAGGGTGGGGCTGAGCGAGCTCTGAGAGAACTGCTCTGCGAGAGCGGCTCTAATGGAACAGCGACCAGCCCAAGGTCACCCAGCTGTCTGAATGCTGAGGACGAGCAGGGAATCCAGTCTGGCTCTCCAGATTAAGAGCCGCCGTTCTTAACCACTACCCCAAGCAAGTAGCTGACCGCTCTCTGGACCCCTCCAGGGGCAGGGAGCTGACCACCCCAAACAGGGACCCCAGGCTAGCTGACCACTCCAGGGTCCCCTACTGAGGAGTATTCTAGGAAAGAGTATCGCCTGGGGGTGTGCCTTTGATTGGATCACTGGAGCTGACCTCCAGCCAGCTGCCTTCATAAAGGTGTGGATTCTTGCTTGTTTCCAAACAGAGGCTGCAGGAAATTGCTTTACCCCATTCCCCTCCCTCAGGCAGAAGGCCTCTTTCCTCCTTCTCCCTCCAACTGCCCCCCCCCCCCCAAAAAGCACGCCTGAGATCAGCTTGCAAAGCCAGACCTGCCTTCTCCTCTGCTAGGAAGTTTACCTGCCTCCAGCCTCCGGGTGCCAGCCTGCGGGCAAGCCTGCCCCCCCCCCTTTGCCCAGGGCCCGCCCTCTTCTGCCGGTCCAGCTGCCGGCTGCCTGCGTTGGCTCTTCTCCCTCCGTGCTCAGCAAGATGCCTCTGGCAGGAAGCGGTGCTCTCTGCAGACAGGCCGGAGCTGTCAAGGAGGCCGCCTGGCAGAGCAGCCCTCTCGCCTTCCCCTCCCGGAGGCCGGCATGGAAAGCCTGAGCATCGCCCAGAAGCAGAAAGCCAACGAGAGGCATCACCGGGCCGAAGTCATGATCGCTGGGGAGCAACTGAGGTAGGTTTCCACGCTGCCTGGTGGATTGCGGCCCACTGCCTCTCAGAAGAAGAGGAGGAGCTGGTTTTTCTATCCCCCTTCTCAGTACCAGAGGGAGTCTCAAAGGGACTGACAAATCGCCTTCCCTTCCTCTCCCCCACATTAGGTTCCCTGTGAAATGAGGTTGAGAGAGCTCTGGGAGAACTGGGAATGGCCCTAGGTCACCCAGCAGGAGCCAGCTCGGTGTCATGATGAAGAGCGGTGGCTTCTAATCTGGAGAATCGGGTTTGATTTCCTGCTCCTCCACAGGCAGCCAGCTGGGTGACCTTGAGCTACTCACAGCCCTGATTGTGCTGTTCTGACGGAGGAGTCCTGACAGAGGCGGGGGTGGGGGCAGAGCTTTGTCAGCCCCACCTACCTTACGGGGAAGGCAACTGTAAGCTGCTTTGGGACTCCTTCAGGTAGTGAAAACCCAATTCTTCTTCCCTTCCCCTCCCAACAATAGACAATCTGTGAGGCTGAGGGAGCTCAGAGAGAACTGAGACTGGCCCCAGATTACACAGCTGGCTGCATGTGGGGGGAAAGTGCTGAATCAGATGCAGCTCTGCAGATGAGAGACCACCACTTTTGACTACAACGCCATGCTGGCTATCACAGCTCCTGACATTTCTGCCTCTTGGAACGAAAATCAGCTGGAACTTGAAACTGCCTCATTTTAAATCTGGAAAGCCAACAGCTATCCAGGTGAGGGAAGGCACAGTCTGATCACATCAATGCTCAGCATCAAGGCAGGGTGTCATCGGATGGGAGACCAACAAGGAAGGCTCTGCAGAGGAAGAAGAGGAGGAGTTAGTTTTTATACCCCACTTTTGGATCAGAAGACAACGTTTTTCTGAGCCAGACTGGCCAGGGATTCTGGGTTTTTTTTTTGAGTGGGCCATCATCTGGGCATGGAATTGGGGTCGTTGTGGGTGGGCAGGTATATATGAATTTCCTGCATTATGCAAGGCGGAATGACTATCTGACTCTGGAGGTCCCTTCCAACTCTCTGATTCTCTGATTCTATTATTATTACATTTCCAAACCGCCTCTCTCCCATAAGGATGCATACAATGTATTAAAAGTACACACACATACACGTGTACATACCCGTATAGATTTTTAGTGATTATATTTTAGAATGTAAATGTCATTGATAATCACTAAAATTCTCGAAACCTCCCTAAAATCCTAAACTAAAATTCTAGAAATCTACCTGGCAACTAATTTTAACCAACTACCTACCTCTTCCGCCTTCTGCTGTCTTTTTCTTTCCGCACCTGTTGAAGATGTAGGTTCTTTAGTGGCACGGACAAGAGGGGAAAGGGGAAGAAATGCAGGGATGGGAGGGAGGCCCTTTCAGCTGGTTGCCCCAGCCTCAAAGGTAGGTGGTTAAGGGTGTCATCTTGCAGGCCAGAGCAGAACTGTGATAGTTTCATCAGGACCCTAATCTCATACGGCCGTTCCTTCCGCCAGGTTGGGGCCAGGGCCTTGGTGGGTCAAAGCCTCACCCGTTTTCTAAAAGCCCCTGGGGGTGCCGCAGAAGGTGTTGGTAGGTGCTGCAGCGCCCCTGGGCACCAAATTGGAGACCCCCAAACTAAACCCACAGAGGCTTTGGATCTTCCAAAGGGTTTCTGCCCAAGGAAGAAGAAGAAGAAGAAGAGTTGGTTCTTATATGCCGCTTTTCCCTACCCGAAGGAGGCTCAAAGTGGCTTACAATCGCCTTCCCTTTCCTCTCCCCACAACAGACACCCTGTGAGGTGGGTGAGGCTGAGAGAGCCCTGATATCACTGCCCAGTCAGAACAGTTTTATCAGTGCCGTGGCGAGCCCAAGGTCACCCAGCCGGCTGCGTGTGGGGGAGCGCAGAATCGAACCCGGCATGCCAGATTAGAAGTCCACACTCCTAACCACTACACCAAACTGGCTCTCCAAACTGGAAGGACTTCATCCTGCTTAGTGTCATTACTTCCCCTGCCTGCTGCAAAGCCAAATGCCCCCCCCCCCAGCAGTGTGTGTGTGTGTGTGTGTGGAGGGAGTATTTTATTATAAGGAGAGAGCAAAGAAGTCCTGCTCCATGCTCAGAAATCCTTCCCCCTGCAGAAATTCTCTGGGGGATCCAAGCCAATATGTTTCCCAAATTATCCCTCTCTTCCCAGGCAATAGACTGGGGTCTCTTGTGAAGGCAATCAGCTGAGGATGACCCAGCACTCTTAAATACGCTTTGCAAGTTCTTAAAAGGACCGACCCCGTAATAATAGTCCTTCCTTGGTTGCGTGCGACAAGCAAACCCCATGCACAGAACAGGACAGCGGAGCCCCTGCAGCCGTGGCGTCTCACATGCCATTCATAACTTTTGGTAGGCGGCCAATATTCGTTGCTCGGGGGTGACACAAACGGCAAGGTCACGATTCCAAGGTCGGCACATAAGAGCGTCATTCAAGAAGGAATGTCGCGGCGGCGGAAAGGTGCAGGCGAGGAGAAGCCAAAACGACCAAGGGCACGGAGGGAGAACATTCCTTGTGAAGGAAACTGGGCAGCTTTCATAGGATTTCTTCCCCCCAAAATTATGCAGAGGTTGATTAAGTGGAGACACAAGGATGCCCAGCTCCGGCGACGTACAAGCTGAAACGTGAATGAATTTAGTGACGTTTTGCTGGCTCTGGATGTTCGGCTCAAGGTGCTGGTCTGCAGGGGGGACATGGGGATGACAGCTCATCTCTGGAATGACAGCTCGTCTCCAGACCACAGAGACAATTCCTCTGGAGGGTGGGCTCTAGGGTATTGTATCTCCCTGAGGTCCAGGTTGCTCTCCAGGCTCCCTTTCCAAATCTCCAGAAGAGTTGGTTTTTATACCCTGCTTTTCACTACCCGAAGGAGTTTCGATCATCTCCATGTGACAGAGATCACAAAATGGCTGCTTTGGAAGGGGGTCTCCATAGCAGTATACTCCACTGAAGCCCCTCCTTGCCTCAAATCCCACCCACTCCTGGCCCCACCCCCAAAGATTCCAGGGATTTACTAACCCCGGAGCTGGCAACCTGAGAGTTTGAGTGAGAATCAGGCCATCAGGGGTGACGCCAAAGAAGATGGCCGGTTGGTTTCTGTACCCCACTTTTGACTGCATGAAGAGCCTCTTGTGGCGCAGAGTGGTAAGCCAGCAGACATGCAGTCTGAAGTTCTGCCCATGAGGCTGGGAGTTCGATCTCAGCAGCCGGCTCAAGGTTGACTCAGCCTTCCATCCTTCCGAGGTCGGTAAAATGAGTACCCAGCTTGCTTGCTGGGGGGTAAGCGGTCATGACTGGCGAAGGCACTGGCAAACCACCCCGTATTGAGTCTGCCATGAAAACGCTAGAGGGCGTCACCCCAAGGGTCAGACATGACTCGGTGCTTGCACAGGGGATACCTTTACCTTTACCTTTACCTTTGACTGCATGAAGGCGTCTTAAAAAGCGGCTTCCAGTTGCCTTCCCTTCCTCTCCCCACAGCAGACACCCCGTGAGGTAGTTGGGGCTAAGAGAGCCCTGACGATACTGCTCTGTGAGAACAGCACTATCAGGACTGTGACTGGCCCACGGTCACTCAACTGGCTGCATGTGGAGGAGGAACGGGGGATCAAAGTGGCCTCCCCGGATTAGGAACCGCCGCTCTCAACCACAACCCTAAGCAGGAATTTCGCAACCTGGATCCGGCCATCCTGCCCACTTACCCCAGTTCAGGGGGAAGGGACCGGCCACGGAATGTTGTACAAAACCCGGCCCTTTTTGCCCTTTACACAGAGCCCAGAAATGGGTTGTGCAAGGTCTTGTGCAAGCACGGCATACGACAAGTCTGACTTCAGGCGAGTCGCCACCCTCGTTGTGTTTCTTGCATTTCCTTTTGCGCAAGAGTCCTCTCCTGCAAGCGCCGGATCGGGCTCGGAGTTTGTCAACCGTGCCTCGGGTGGAAAGGGTCGCTCCCCTCCCCGGCATCTTTCTTATAGGGCTCGTGTCCGGGTCCCTTGATGGCCGGGCTTTCAGGCCTGCCGAAATCTAGCACCTCTTCCCACAAGCTGCCATTGCCTTGCGGAGTTCACAGCTCTGTGATGAGACGGCGGCCGAGGAAACGTTTAAAAGGGAACCTTTAAAGTCATTGCACAGATCCAGCCCCAGTTGCTGGTCATGAAAGCTGAAAGGTTTCGTGTTCAGTAAAGCCCTCTGCAGCCTGTGCTAGCCAAGCACTTTCGTTCTCCGTCCTCTCTGCATAGAGAGATGGCAGGGAATCATTGGATTTTTTGGACTGTTTTTAAATGGAAATGATTAATTTTTTAAACGTTGGCCTCTTCCAAATCTGTGATTCTATAAGTGAAGTGTAACAGTTTTATAGCACTTGGAGCCTTGGGGGAAGGGCAGGATCCTGGACTAGATGGATCTCTGGTCTGATCCAGCAGAACTCTTCTGATGTTCTTAGCCTCTATGCCCTGTTGTTGGCCCTCCATAGGAACTGGTTGGCCACTGTGTGAGACAGGAGGCTGGACTAGATGGACCCCTGGTCTGACCCAGCAGGGCTCTCCTGATGTCCTTAGGAAGGCCTCGGCCTCTCTGCCCTGTTGCTGGCCCTCCAGAGGAACTGGTTGGCCCTGTGTGAGACAGGAGGCTGGACTGGATGGATCCCTGGTCTGACCCAGCAGGGCTCCCCTGATGTTCTTAGGAAGGCCTCAGCCTCTCTGCCCTGTTGCTGGCCCTCCAGAGGAACTGGCTGGCCTCTGTGTGAGACAGGAGGCTGGACTGGATGGATCCCTGGTCTGACCCAGCAGGGCTCCCCTGATGTTCTTAGGAAGGCCTCGGCCTCTCTGCCCTGTTGCTGGCCCTCCAGAGGAACTGGCTGGCCTCTGTGTGAGACAGGAGGCTGGACTGGATGGATCCCTGGTCTGACCCAGCAGGGCTCCCCTGATGTTCTTAGGAAGGCCTCAGCCTCTCTGCCCTGTTGCTGGCCCTCCAGAGGAACTGGCTGGCTCCTGTGTGAGACAGGAGGCTGGACTGGATGGGCCCCTGGTCTGACCCAGCAGGGCTCTCCTGATGTCCTTAGGAAGGCCTCGGCCTCTCTGCCCTGTTGTTGGCCCTCCAGAGGAACTGGGTGGCCCCTGGGTGAGACGGGAGGCTGGACTGGATGGACCCCTGGTCTGACCCAGCAGGGCTCTCCTGATGTCCTTAGGAAGGCCTCGGCCTCTGTGCCCTGTTGTTGGCCCTCCAGAGGAACTGGGTGGCCCCTGGGTGAGACGGGAGGCTGGACTGGATGGACCCCTGGTCTGACCCAGCAGGGCTCTTCTGATGTTCTTAGGAAGGCCTCGGCCTCTCTGCCCTGTTGCTGGCCCTCCAGAGGAACTGGCTGGCCTCTGTGTGAGACAGGAGGCTGGACTGGATGGATCCCTGGTCTGACCCAGCAGGGCTCCCCTGATGTTCTTAGGAAGGCCTCAGCCTCTCTGCCCTGTGACTGGCCCTCCAGAAGAACTGGTTGGCCCTTGTGTGAGACAGGAGGCTGGACTAGATGGACCCCTGGTCTGATCCAGCAGGGCTCTTCTGATGTTCTTAGGAAGACCTTGGCCTCTATGCCCTGTGATTGGCCCTCCAGAAGAACTGGTTGGCCACTGTGTGAGACAGGAGGCTGGACTAGATGGACCCCTGGTCTGATCCAGCAGGGCTCTTCTGATGTTCTTAGGAAGACCTTGGCCTCTATGCCCTGTGACTGGCCCTCCAGAAGAACTGGTTGGCCCTTGTGTGAGACAGGAGGCTGGACTAGATGGACCCCTGGTCTGATCCAGCAGGGCTCTTCTGATGTTCTTAGGAAGGCCTCGGCCTCTCTGCCCTGTTGCTGGCCCTCCAGAGGAACTGGCTGGCCTCTGTGTGAGACAGGAGGCTGGACTGGATGGATCCCTGGTCTGACCCAGCAGGGCTCCCCTGATGTTCTTAGGAAGGCCTCAGCCTCTCTGCCCTGTTGCTGGCCCTCCAGAGGAACTGGCTGGCTCCTGTGTGAGACAGGAGGCTGGACTGGATGGGCCCCTGGTCTGACCCAGCAGGGCTCTCCTGATGTCCTTAGGAAGGCCTCGGCCTCTCTGCCCTGTTGTTGGCCCTCCAGAGGAACTGGGTGGCCCCTGGGTGAGACGGGAGGCTGGACTGGATGGACCCCTGGTCTGACCCAGCAGGGCTCTCCTGATGTCCTTAGGAAGGCCTCGGCCTCTGTGCCCTGTTGTTGGCCCTCCAGAGGAACTGGGTGGCCCCTGGGTGAGACGGGAGGCTGGACTGGATGGACCCCTGGTCTGACCCAGCAGGGCTCTTCTGATGTTCTTAGGAAGGCCTCGGCCTCTCTGCCCTGTTGCTGGCCCTCCAGAGGAACTGGCTGGCCTCTGTGTGAGACAGGAGGCTGGACTGGATGGATCCCTGGTCTGACCCAGCAGGGCTCCCCTGATGTTCTTAGGAAGGCCTCAGCCTCTCTGCCCTGTGACTGGCCCTCCAGAAGAACTGGTTGGCCCTTGTGTGAGACAGGAGGCTGGACTAGATGGACCCCTGGTCTGATCCAGCAGGGCTCTTCTGATGTTCTTAGGAAGACCTTGGCCTCTATGCCCTGTGATTGGCCCTCCAGAAGAACTGGTTGGCCACTGTGTGAGACAGGAGGCTGGACTAGATGGACCCCTGGTCTGATCCAGCAGGGCTCTTCTGATGTTCTTAGGAAGACCTTGGCCTCTATGCCCTGTGACTGGCCCTCCAGAAGAACTGGTTGGCCCTTGTGTGAGACAGGAGGCTGGACTAGATGGACCCCTGGTCTGATCCAGCAGGGCTCTTCTGATGTTCTTAGGAAGACCTTGGCCTCTATGCCCTGTGATTGGCCCTCCAGAAGAACTGGTTGGCCACTGTGTGAGACAGGAGGCTGGACTAGATGGACCCCTGGTCTGATCCAGCAAGGCTCTTCTGAGGTTCTTACGAAGGCCTCGGCCTTTCTGCCCTGTTGTTGGCCCTCCAGAGGAATTGGCTGGCCCCTCTGTGAGACAGGAGGGTGGACTAGATGGACCCCTGGTCTGTTGTTATGTGCTTATGGTCAGTTGTTTCTTGCTAGTAAAAAAAAAAGAAAATCTCAATTCCAGATCCCACTTTGGTAACTCCCCCTCTTGAAAGGCTGGATCATAACTTAGGCTTTCATTCCTCACTGAGAGATCCTTTGTGATCCTTTTCATTAAGTGCATTCCAGAGGTTTTGAAGTGTGATAAATGAAGTTTTTATACCAGAAGGGGGTATTTCAGGACAAGCTCTCTGTGCCCTGAGATTGCCTTGAGCCAAATAGGGTTTGCGGTTGCAGGCAAGGTGGATTTGGGCAAGGATGACCACCGACAGCTAAGGGACGGAGCAGTTTGCTGCAGCCTGTAATCTTGTGGCTGCAGAAGGAGGGAGCGCGCCAGGTGAGGCTCAAAGGAACACACCTAAGCCCCTTTTTATGAGATTTAGTTTTGAGTGAGATGGCAGTACGTGGGGAAAAAAGGCTTTGGAAAGTCATTTTTTCTGGTGCTTTACTCAAGAGCAAATATTGAAACATTATAACAGCTCCCTACAGTAAGCATTTCACTACATTTAATGGGTGCGGAATTGCCCATTCAACCCCGGATCTCTCCTGCCTGTTCTCTTATCTATTTTGAAGTGCAAATTGTGGGACGTTGCAAGAGGTCTCCTCCAACTCTATGATTCTAAGCACACAAATTTGCCTCCTATACAATCAGACCCTTGGTCTCTAGAGGTCACACAAAGTGACAGCAGCTCTCCATTTATTCTCTCTCAAGGTCTTCATATACTTCCTACCTGGTCCTTTGAACGGAAGATGTTGGGGATTGAACCTGGGACCTTCTGCATGCCAAGCAGATGCTCTACCACCAAGCTATAGCCCCGCCCCACAAGGTCTTGACCTTCAAAAGCCCAATGTAGTTTGGGTCCAACACACCTGAAGGACCCCCTACTTCCTTAACAATCTGCTTAATAACTGTGGTCTTCATCCGATGCCCTGCTTCAGATAACTTCACCTGAGATTAACCATGTGGCTATCTGGGACAGAGCCTTCTTGGTGGTGGCTCCAAGCTCTGGCATACTCACCACGGCGATCTGTCTGTTTGTCCCCTTCTAGTCCCATCTTCAGCCAGTATCACAGAATCATAGAATCATAGAGTTGGAAGGGGCCACACAGGCCATCTAGTCCAACCCCTTGCTCAACGCAGGATCAACGCAGTAGATGAAGACTCTTTTTTTTATGGCATTCCCTGGAATGATCCCTCCTTCCCAGCTGATGTTTCAGTTGCCATTTGTACGTTTTGTATATTTTAACTCTGTTTTAAAAAATACATTTAATGAGGTGAGTTTTCAGGGGTGCTTGAAATGGTTCTACAAGGTGATTGATAGAATCATAGAATTGGAAGGGATCTCTTGGGTCATCTAGTCCAACCCGTTGCATTATGCAGGACACTCAACAACCCTTTTGCTCATCCACTGTCACCTGCCCCCCCTTGAGGCTTCACAGAATCAGCCTCTCCGTCAGATGGCTCTCCAGCCTCTGTTTAAAAACTTCCAAAAAATGAAAAACCCACCACCTCCCCAGGAAGCCTGTTTCATGGAGAAACCGTTCTGACTGTCCGGAACTTCTTCCGGATATTTAGACGGAATTTCCTTTGGATTAGTTTCAGCCCATTGGTTCTCAGCCATCCCTCCGGGGCAAGAGAGAACAACTCTGCTCCATCTTCTATATAGAATCCTAGAATCACAGAGTTGGAAGGGACCTCCTGGGTCATCTAGTCCAACCCCCTGCACTATGCAGGACCCTCACAACCCTATTGCTCATCCACTGTCACCTGCCACCCCCTTGAACCTTCCCAGAATCAGCCTCTCCGTCAGGTGGCTCTCCAGCCTCTGTTTAAACATTTCCAAAGATGGAGAACCCCCCACCTCCCGAGGAAGCCTGATCTGATGTGTCACTTCTTGATTTGATCAATCCTGTTTGGAATTGTTAGCCCCCTCGGTGGCCCTGGTGAGGACCGAGGACAGAACGGTGGGAATGCACATTTTGGCAAATAAACCACTTTAGAAAAAGGTTGCTCATGATGGTTGCATTCTGCAACCCAAAAGCTGCACATTGATTTGCACACTGCTGTCCCCCCCCCCCCCCCGAGTGGCCGACAAGTCCAAGGGCATCTTACAGGGTCGACTTCCTTGTGAAGAGAGACTCTTTTGTGCAATTGCAGGATCTGTTTATTGTCTAAATATACAGCTTGAACAGAGGAAAACAAGAACATGGACAATGTGGTCTCCTAAAACTGAATCCTTCTTCCACAGCATACTTTTGGAACTGCCAGTCCACTTGGAAGATGCCCAACTCTTTTGCTGGCTCCATTTCACCTTCCGACAAGAGCTTGGTGTCGGGGTTAAGAGCGACAGCTTCTAATCTGGAGAGCCGGGTTTTATTCCCTGCTCCTCTACATGCAGCCAGCTGGGTGACCTCGGACCGGTCACAGTCCTGTTAGAGCTGTTCTCCCAGAACAGTTCTCTCAGAGCTCTCCCAGCCTCCCCTCTCCCACAGGGTGTCTGTTGTGGGGAGAGGAAAGGGAAGGCAATTGTAAGCCCCTTGGCGACTCCTTCGGGTAGAGAAAGGGGCATATAAAAACCAATTCGTCTTCTTTCGTCCTTTCCCTGTCTCCATAGCTGGGGAAATGCCTAATGGTCAGGAAGCATTAAAGCTATGGGCACTTAAGAGCTGTTGGTGGAAAACACTATCAAGTTGCAACCAACATAGGGGTAGATATACCTTGGCCACCTGCAGGAGAATGGGAGGGGGGCGTGTAGGGTAGCCAGCTCTAGATTGGGAAATTCCTGCCAATTTGGGGTGGAGGACTGGCAACCCAGTGGGACACAATGCCATACAAACCACCATCTGAAGCATCCGTTTTATGCAGGGAAACGGATCTCTGCAGTTTGGGGATGATCAGAAATTCTGCCAGATCCCCAGGTCTCACCTGGAGGTTTGCATCCCCGCTTATGGTGACCTCTCCCCCACAGCAGACACCTTGTGAGGGAGGTGAGGCTGAAAGAGCTCTGGGAGGACCGCTCTGGGAGAACCGCCCTATCAGGACTGTGACAGGTCCAAGGTCGCCCAGCTGGCTGCATGTGGAAGAACGGGGAATCAAACCCCATTCTGCAGATCAGAGGCCACTGCTCTTAACCACTACACCAAGCTGGCTGTACTATAGACGAGGGAACTGGGACATTATCGGTCATATCTTGTGCACAAATGTCAGTCTCTGCTGGGACGTGGCTCCTTCTTTGTTTAAACAAAAACAATATTTGCAAGAGACCCGGAGGTGATTTGGCTGGTATCAGGTATCTGGCGTGTGTTTTTTTTCCCCTTTAATGTGCTGAGACTTTTTGCCTTTGAATGAAATCTGTTCTGTCCTCCTCTTGACCTTGACAAAGGAACATTTGTTGCCTGTACTGTTCTGGGCCCCGGGCCAGTTTCGGAGAGAGGTGCCCCTTCCACGGGCCTTTTGGCTACAGGGACTCGTTCTAATGTTCTCGCTTACGTGGAGGGGGGGGGGATTTCTTCTTCCTAGAATTCACTGACAGATAGCCACCGATTTATCTAGAACTAGCGTGTTGTAGCCACGAGAGTGTTATAGTGGTTAAGGAGCAGCAGATTGCAATCTGGAGAACTGGGTTGAATTCCCCACTCCTCATCCACATGCAGCCAGCTGGGTGACCTTGGGCTTGTCACAGCACTGATAAAGCTGTTCTGACCGAGCAGGAATATCAGGGTTCTCTCCGCCTCACCTCCTTCACAGGGTGTCTGCTGTGGGGAGAGGAAAGGGAAGGCAAATGTAAGCTGCTTTGAGCCTCCTTTGGGTAGAGAAAAGCAGCATATAAGAACCAACTCTTCTTCTTCAGTAATCTCAGGGCTCTCTCAGCCTCACCTCCCTCACAGGATGTCTGTTGTGGGGAGAGGAAAGGGAAGGCAAATGTAAGCCGCTCTGAGACTCCTTCGGGTAGAGAAAAGCGGCATATAAGAACCAACTCTTCTTCTTCTTCTTCTTCTTCTTCTTCTTCTTCTTCTTCTTCTTCTTCTTCTTCTTCTTCTTCTTCAGTAATCTCAGGGCTCTCTCAGCCTCACCTCCCTCACAGGGTGTCTGTTGTGGGGAGAGGAAAGGGAAGGCAAATGTAAGCCGCTCTGAGACTCCTTCGGGTAGAGAAAAGCGGCATCTAAGAACCAATTCCTCCTCCTCCTCCTCCTCCTTCTTCTTCTAATCCCAGAAGATCCCTAGGCCCCTGATAAATTAGCAGCCCTGCACCCTCCGTTGACCCCCTTGGCAGGACCATCCCTGGATAAACCTTGAGTGGAGAGCGGGAGAGAGGAAAACACATTTTGCAGTGCTGAGCTTCTTTCCAGCAGCCTTCAGAGCGCAGTTCATGGTGTTTTGAGTTTGTTCCAGGCTCTTGACCTTGATGGGAAACCTCTCTCAGCCATGGGTGATTGCTGGAGCACATGAACCAGAGAGAGGCACAGTGACGGAGCCCAGTCCCACAAGCCTTCCCTGAAGAATGATTTTAATGCGGCCCCTCTCCTCCGTTGACCCCCTTCTCTTCCAGACTTCGCCTCCACGACGGCAAACTGATCAAGGACAGGCGTTACCACCTGCGGACCTATCCCAACTGCTTTGTGGCCAAGGAGCTCACCGATTGGCTGATCGACCACAAGGAAGCCCCGGATCGAGAGACCGGCATCCGTCTGATCCAGAAGCTGATGGATCATTTCATTATCCATCATGGTCTGTGAGTTTCGTAGTGAGGGATTCCTTTGCGATCTGCCAGCTCCGGGCTGGGGAATTCCCAGATATTCTGTTTTGGGGAGGAGGTGGAACCTGAGGAGGGTGCAGTTTGAGGAAGGGGTGGACCTCCGTGGGGTCTGATGCCATCGGAGTCCGCCTTCAAAGGTGGCCATTTTCTCACCGACCCGTATCCCCTGGAGATCAGTTGTAATTCTGTTGGAGTCTGATTTGTATATTGTTACGTCCGGTAGGGTTTTTACTGGGGACCTCCAGGGTCATCTCGTCCAACTCCCTGGACAATGGAGGAAACTCACAACTCCCTGCCCACCCACGGTGACCCCCATTCCATGCCCAGATGATGCCCCCTCCAAGAAAACCGGGAAATTACCAGAAAAGGATTCATTACATTTCATAATCCATTCCTCTGTGACTATTAGCTGCCTGCCAAAATCTTGTGAAGGTTGTTTAAAACATTTGCACACCTGCCTTAAAAATGGATCCTAAAAAAAACAGTTCTTCAAACAAAACAACACTTGCGTGGCCACTTGTTTAAAGCGATGTGTGCTACTGTTCTGTTAGAGCTGTACTTGCAGAGCAGTTCTGTCAGAGCTCTCTCCACCCCCCCCTACCTCATGGGGGTGTCTGTTGTCCCAAAGCAGCTTACAACCCTTTTTTTCCTTTCTCTACCCACAACAGAAATCCTGTGAGATAGGGAGGTAAAGCTGAGAGAGCTTTAAGAGAACTGCTCTGTGAGAACAGACCCAGGAGAGCAGTGACTAACTCAGGAGGTGTTGAACTCCCCCTCACTGGTGGTCTTCAAGCATTGTCTGGACCAGGGGTAGTCAAACTGCGGCCCTCCAGATGTCCATGGACTACAATTCCCAGAAGCCCCTGCCAGCGAATGCTTGGAGGTCTTTTGACTCTGCTGGAACTGTCCAGCAAGGGAAACATTCTCTTCCCCTGCCGTCTGTCGCCTGGGGAAGAGAATGATCAACCTGGAATTAAAGCAAACCCTATTGCAGTGCTACCAAGGCTGCTGCAATTAGTTTTGGGTTAATCATTTGCACATGAATCTGAGTCCCGTCCTCCCCCCCCCCCCCAGCCAGGAAGGCCATTTCAAAGGAATCCCAGGACTTTTAATTAAATAATAGGACTCTGGCAAGAAACAACCCCTTGGCTGTTTATCTGGAACAGTTATCATCAGAGCAAGATAATCCTCTCTCAATTGGGTAGTGTTGGGTGCAGGTTTTCACTGTGTCTGATTTTCCTTTGTCTAGTCCATATGGGCTTGTTTTTTCCCCCCAGGAGGAAAGATAATTGTGTCCTTTTGACTCACCGGCTCACCTAAATTGCTTCTGGGAGGCCTCCCTTAAGACAGGAGCTGACATAGTCCAGCAAAATGTGTTTGATCTTAATTGTTTTTTTCCTTCTTATTGATATGGGCCTGCCTGCCCCGAAAAAAAGTTTCACGCAAACAGGCCAGGCGATGACGAATGGAAAGTGAAATGCACAGTCCTTTATCATGCAAAATTGTATTAAGCAAAGACATTCTGTATTTCCCCCAATAAGGACAAAAACCTCCCTCTGTTACGTAGAAACTGGAGAGATTTAAGGCCAGATTTTAACCCCACCCCCATGTGGAAGTCTCAGATCCATTTGGAGAAGAAAAGTTGGCTATTGTAAATATATTGTTTCATGCCATGCACAGAAATGTCAATCAGAATATTTCTGTTTGGTGGGGAGATGAGCTAACTGTTTTGGTGGGATGTCTTCCCTAACAGACAGCCATTTGCCGAGTCGAGATTCCCAACATGGTGCTGCCCCGGCAGGTGATGGCACCTGCTGACAACTTTCCAGGTTCCTACTGAAAAAAAATTTAGAAGGGGATTGGGGCCACACAGGAGACTTGATCGGCAGGGCTTCTGACTAGTCACCAAAGATCTGAGTGGTTGGGCAGATTTAGATTTAAAAAAAAATCAAATGATCCCTTTTCCTCCTGCTCTTAAGCTTCCTCTACGTGGTTGTCTTCGCCTTATGTGACGGACATCTTGTGTTTGGCCCTGCCTCTTGTTTTATGCGTTTCAAAATTCCAAAGGCATGCACAGACTCTGAAAGAGCTGTAAAAAGTTCCTTTGCTTGCATTTTGAAGCGGAATATAGAGAGCCGGAGCCTGCCAATCCATTCTGCTAGCATGCAACTTTCTTTTTTATTGTGTTTTATTTTTATTTATTATATTTGTATACCGCCTTCCTCTGAGTAACAAGCCTTCACTGGGGCAATGTCAAAGAAGAAGAAGAAGAAGAGTTGGTTCTTATATGCCGCTTTTCCCTACCCGAAGGAGGCTCAAAGCGGCTTACAGTCGCCTTCCCATTCCTCCCCCCACAACAGACACCCTGTGGGGTGGGTGAGGCTGAGAGAACCCCGATATTCCTGCTGGGTCAGAACAGTTTTATCAGTGCCATGGCGAGCCCAAGGTCACCCAGCTGGCTGCATGTGGGGGAGTGCAGAATCGAACCCGGCATGCCAGATTAGAAGTCCGCACTCCTAACCACTACACCAAACTGGATCTCAAAGAAGGTCCTTGGCACCAGAAGAGGATGCAGTTACTAGAAGAAGTGTTTACACCTTTCTTTTCACTACCTGACGGAGCCTCAAAGCGGCTTACCAACACCTTTCCCTTCCTTTCCCTACCACAGGCAGCCTGTGAGGTAGGTGGGGCTGAGAGAGCGCTAAGAGAATAGTTTTGTGAGAATCACTCTAAGAGAATTGTGTCTAGCCAAAGGTCACCCAGATGACTGCATGTGGAGGAGCAGGGAATCAAGCCCACTTTTCCTAATTAGAATTTGGTACTCTTAGCCACTACACCAAACTGGCTGTCACTGGATCCGCAAGCCTCGGGTTGCTAGGTCATTCCTGGAAACTGGTGGGTGACTAGGAGGAGGCTTACCAGGAGCAAGAGCGAGGCTCCTATGACATAGCAAGGTTTCTACATCACTGCCCAGGTGACCTGGAAGTGACGTCATCAGACTGGGGATGTCAGGGTGTTGCTCTAGTATTTCGTCAAAAATTCTATGGTAATCTTGGCTCCTGCCATAGAGTTTTTGCCCAGTTACCAGAGCACCACCTCCCACATCCCTGATGTGATCTCACTTCCAAGTTACAGGGGCAGTGATGCAGACATGTCATAGAATCATAGAGTTGGAAGGGACCTCATGGGTCATCTAGTCCAACCCCCTGCACTATGTCACAGCACCTTGGCACAGCTTCTCTCTCTTTTGGAGTAAGTCTCCTCCCACCAGCCAGCTGATCAGGAGCTAGGACATGGGGCCCGTCTCCCCTTGGGGGGCCGGTCTGGCAACTTTACCCAAGCCGCAGTTTGCTTGTCTGAGTTGAAAGATGTTGATCCCCACTCTGGAACTCCTTTTTCCCCCCAGTCTGCGATGAACATTTCGACTACAAGGACGCGAAGCTGCTCTACCGTTTCCGCAAGGACGACGGGACCTTCCCCCTCAACAAGGACGTGAAGGTCTTCCTGCGAGGACAGGGCCTCTACGAGAAGTACGTGATTTCTTCTGTCCAGGGGCTCGCAAGAAGTCTTGGCAGGACAGCCGATCGGCCGCCCTGCCTGGGAACGCTCCCTGCTGGTGCCTCCCTAAGCCGCCTGTGCCTTGCAGCTTTGATATTTTCGTTTGGATTTCAGAAAGCCCTTGAGGGCAGCTCAAATATTCCCGTGTGGTTTCTCCCTTGCGAGAAACGGATTCAGATATACCTGAAGCTGCCAGACCCTTGGCCCATATTGTCTCCTCCAGGCAGGCTCAACCAGGGTTTTATGAAGGCCCCGGAAGCGTTTCCTCGATGGGTGGGGGTAAATCAATATATTTCTTCACTTTGTTAAACGTTTCTCGAGAGATATGACCATATATCATGTCAATATGACCCCTCTTCCTCCCAAGTTGGCCAGTGATAGGCCTGGAGGGGGTGGGAAGGGGTGGACATGTCCAAAGCTCTGCTTCCCAACCCTATTAGAATCATAGAATCATAGAGTTGGAAGGGGCCATGCAGGCCATCTAGTCCAACCCCCTGCTCAACGCAGGAACAGCTCTAAGCATCCTAAAGCATCCTAAGGCCTTCATAAGAACACCAGAAGGACAAGACCAGGGGTCCATCTAGTCATAGAATCATAGAATCAAAGAGTTGGAAGGGGCCACACAGGCCATCTAGTCCAACCTCCTGCTCAACGCAGGATCAGCCCTAAGCATCCTAAAGCATCCAAGAAAAGTGTGTATCCAACCTTTGCTTGAAGACTGCCAGAGAGGGGGAGCTCACCACCTCCTTAGGCAGCCTATTCCACTGCTGAACTACTCTGACTGTGAAAAGTTTTTTTCCTGATATCTAGCCTATATCGTTGTACTTGTAGTTTAAACCTATTACTGCGTGTCCTCTCCTCTGCAGCCAACAGAAACAGCATCTTGCCCTCCTCTAAATGACAACCTTTCAAATACTTAAAGAGGGCTATCATGTCCCCTCTCAACCTCCTTTCCTCCAGGCTGAACATTCCCAAGTCCCTCAACCTATTTTCATAGGGCTTGGTCCCTTGGCCCCAGATCATCCTCATCACTCTCCTCTGTACCCTTTCAATTTTATCAACGTCCTTCTTGAAGTGAGGCCTCCAGAGCTGCACACAGTACTCCAGGTGTGGTCTGACCAGTGCCGTATACAATGGGTGATTTGCACCACCTTCCTCTGTGTTGGAGCTCTGGTGTTCTTTGGTGGTCTCCCATCCCAATACTGGCCCGGACCAGCCCTGCTTATAATTAGATCTTTAAAGATCTAATGAGGGTACTAAAGGATACAGCTCAGGGCCTTGTGCTGGAATAAGGAGCCACATTCTCCTCGGCTGGCGAATTTTGGACCCCATCCTGGACGGAAGTCAGAGCACTCCGATGAAAGCAAAGCCAGCGCATGGACACATAAATACAGAATTCTGCTTGCCTTTCCCAGTCATTTATCACGCTGCTCAAACTTGGCACCTGATGCCTAAAAGCCATTAGTATGCCAGGAAACTGGCATACTACCTTTCAAATACTTAAAGAGGGCTATCATGTCCCCTCTCAGCCTCCTTTTTTCCAGGCTGAACATTCCCAAGTCCCTCAACCTATCTTCATAGGGCTTGGTCCCTTGGCCCCAGATCATCTTCGTCGCTCTCCTCTGTAACCTTTCAATTTTATCTACATCCTTCTTGAAGTGAGGCCTCTTCTATTCTTCTTAACTCTGCCACTTCTGGGGTTTCTTGAAGTCTGAAAAATGTTTTGGGGGTTTCTCAATGGTAAAGAAGTTGAGAAAGGCTGCCCTAGGCCTTTGAAACTGATTGACCATGAATTCAATAGCAACTTTCTTTGGGAGGGCTGGTGCTTGGTGGTAGAACATCTGCTTTTCATGCAGATGGTCCCTGGTTCATTCTCTTGTGAAATAAAAGGTCCAGGTGGCTGCTGATTTTAAAGATCTTTACCCAAGATCACGGAGACTCCCTGCCAGTCAGTGTAAGCAGCATCAAGTATAAAGCTCCTTTATGTTTTCCTCTCGACATGCTTCATCGTTGCTTTACGGAAGTTGCATTTGGGCAATGTGGACACGGACATGAGCTTATTATTATTATTATTATTATTATTATTATTATTATTATTATTATTATTATTATTATTATTATTATTGAATTTATTACCCGCCACTCTCTTGCGGCTCATGGCGGGTTACAACAATAGACTGAGCCAAACTACGTAAGAGAAGGCATGTTGGAATCAGGCCAATGGCCTATCCAGTCCAACACTCTGTGCCACACAGTGGCCAAAATCCAGGGGCCACCAGGATCGGGGTCAGTGGGTCCATGGATGGACCTCTGCTCCAGATGTTTATCTGATCCCCTCTTGAAGCTGTCTGTGTTTGTAGCTGCCACCACTTCGCCCCAAACATTGGTGGCCACGGGTCCATTCCTCCATGACTCTTTTGGCCCTGGAAAAAGGACAGGGAGAGTACCTCTTGGGACCACAGCATAGGGATGCCAGCCTCCAGGTAGGACCTGGGGATCCCCTGGAATTACAGCTTATTTCTAGACTTCCTGTCAGTTAGAGTGGTTTCTCAGTGGAACAGGCTTCCTCGGGAGGTGGTGGATTCTCCGTCTTTGGAAATGTTTAAACAGAGGCTGGAGAGCCATCTGATGGAGAGGCTGATTCTGTGAAGGTTCAAGGGGGTGGAAGGTGACAGTGGATGAGCAATGGGGTTGTGAGTGTCCTGCATAGTGGAGAGGGTTGAACTAGATCCCATGTGGTCCCTTACAATTCTATTATTTTATGATTCTAAGTTTCATCTAAACATCAGGAAGAAATTCCTGACAGTAAGAGCGGTTTCTCAATGGAACAGGCTTCCTCGGGAGGTGGTGGGTTCTCCATCTTTGGAAATTTTTAAACAGAGGCCGGATGGCCATCTGACGGAGAGGCTGATTCTGTGAAGGCTCAAGGGGGTGGCAGGTGACAGTGGATGAGCGAGAGGGTTGTGAGTGTCCTGCATAGTGCAGGGGGCTGGACTAGATGATCCAGGAGGTCCCTTCCAACTCTAGGATTCTATGAGAAACCATTTAAAACTTAAGGAGGATAATACAGTCAGGATCCATCAGGTGCCAATGACTGGTTTCTTGCCACCAGGAAAAGAAATGCCAAACAGATGCCTACCTGGTTAGGGTTCAGAAATAGCTCTACCTGGGAAGAGGTGGGGGATCAGTTCAGGCAAAAGGAACAGAATGAAAATGTTGCTCTTGTTTCTGGGCGTGATGCGCCCTCTTGTGGCGAGTGGAGCCATGTACTTTTTTTGTTCTATTTTCAATTAGATTTTTTTTCTTTAAAAAAAGAACAATAAAAGTACCAAACGAAAAAAAGAGAAAGAAATAGGCCCGTGAATTCCGAGTTTCTCAGTGACAAAGCCATGTAACATTACTGACCAATTACTTAATCTCAAGTTCTGACATTACTTACTCTAGAATTCTAACATTGTAAGAAAACACTGTCTTTTCTGTTATCTAAAACAGGGGTAGTCAGCCTGTGGTCTTCCAGATGTTCATGGATTCTGCACTATGCAGGACACTCACATCCCTATTTCTTGTCCACTGTCACCTGCCACCCCCTTGAGCCTTCACAGAATCAGCCTCTCAATAAGATGAATATCCAGCTTCTGTTTAAAATGTTTTTGTTTTTTTTTAAAAGATGTTCCTGATCACTCAGTCTCAGCCAAATGCTTGGCGGAAGAGCTCCCTTTTGCAGGCCCTGTGGAACTGTTTAAGCTCCATCAGGGCCCTGATCTCCTCCGGGAGCTCCTTCCACCAGGTGGAGGCCAGGACAGAGAAGGCTCCGGCCCTGGTTGAGGCCAGGCGGGCTTCTTTAGGGCCAGGGACCATTAGCCGGTTGGTGGTGGCGGAGCGTAGAGCTCTTTGAGTGGCATAGGCAGGGAGGCAGTCCCTCAGGTACACTGGGTCCTGACCACATATGGCCCTTTCTTGACATCAGGTTGATCAGCATGGAAGACTCGATCCTGAAAGTCAGAGAGGAGAACTCGGTGAAGTACCAAAGGACCTTCCTCGGCTGCGAGATGATTGACTGGCTGATCCTGGAAGGAGAGACGGCGAACCGCAAAGAGGCCGTCGAGCTTTGCCAAACTTTGCTTGAAGACGGGATTATCCAGCACGGTAGGTGAAGGGGAACCTGGCCAGGTAGTAGGCAGGAAAGTTTGCAGGACAGGAAAGGACCAAAGTTGGTGGTGGGCCATGATTACTGGCGGGCCAGATTAGGATCTGAGAGATACGAGATCATTTGCGGTGATCTGAGTTCAAACCCCTGCTTTGCTGTGAAGTTTGATAGGTGTCTCACATTTCTCTCAGCCTAGACTACTTAGGCATAGAGCAGGGCCTGTGGCTCAGTAGTAGAACATCTGCTTGGCTTTCGGAAGGTCCCAGGTTCAATCCTCTGCATCTCCAATGAAAAGGGTCAGGTTTTAGGCGATGTGAAAGACCTCAGCCTGGAACCCGTAGAACTGCTGCTGGCATGATTGAAGGTTTCTCCTTGCTAGAGTGACATAACTTGTGAGAGATAAACTCAATTTACACCTGTCATACAGTAGCCAAAACCCAGGTCCTATCAGGAGGTCCACCAGCTGGGCCAGAACTCCAGAAATCCTCCCACTGTTGCCCCCCAAGCACTAAAAGTACAGAGTATCATTGCCCCAAACATAAGAGAAGCCATATTGGAGCAGGTCCACCCAGTACAGACCCACCTGGAGCCTCTTCCCTCCCCACCCCCTCTAGGCCCTTCACTGACCATTTTGGAAGGGGGGAAATGAGTCAACGTGACCACATATGGTCAGATTATGACAAATGCTCAATGAATCAAAAATATATTAAAAATAATTAACTCCCACCCATTCAGGAAACCATCAAGAAGCCCCAGGGCTTCACAAAACCTATTTGAGAAAGCCTAAGTTAGAGGGTTTGGGAAGCCAAGGTCAAATGTCCATTCATCTCTGACGTTTACTGGGCAAGTCACTCCCAGCCAACTTCACCCACTTCTCAGGATGATTGTGGGGTAAAATGGAAGCGAGAGAACCATGGGCCTCCCCTTGATCTCCTGGAAGAAAGAGCAGGATATGGATCACACAGGACAGTGTGTGGAGCTCCAAGAGGATCCAGCAGGTTTTCCCAAGCTAGGATTGGAAGGAGCAGTAAAGAAGATGGTCCCTCCCCAAGTGTGTCAGGTTGCTGGTTCAACATCTATGAGGACTTCTGCCCCCCACCCCTCCTTGCAGAAGGAGAGGACTTCTGCCTAGACCTGCTTCTTACTCTCTGTTCCCTCCACAGTCTCCAACCGACATAACTTCTACGACGGAAACCTTCTTTATCAGTTCCGCATCAACTTCCGCCGGAGAAGACGCCTGACAGAGCTGTTGAATGAGAACTCGACCCGCACTCTTTCCGACAGTCCTGACAGCCCCTTCTGTCTCCGCAAGCTCAACCCGGAGCAGAATAGCTCAAGCTTCCTGTCGGGTAATTGGGGAGGGGAGGGAGGGGGCTCCTGGGGGAGGAAGGGGGCCTTGGACAAGCCTGTGGGGGCTTACCCACTACTGCCTCAGCTAAATGTTTAAATCAGTCTTTCTCAATTGCGTTTACCCTTGAGAAACCCCTGAAACGTTCTTCAGGCTTCAAGAAACCCCAGAAGTGGCGCAATCGAGCAGAATATGGGTTGGGAACCAGAGCTGTAGACACGTCCACCCAGGCTCCTCCCCTTCCCACCCCCTCCAGTCCCTTCATTGGCCAATTGGGGAGGGGTGGGGAGGCAGGTTGACATGACCATATATGGTCATATCGCGCGATAAATGTTTAACAATTAAAAAACAAAATTAATTCACTCCCACCCATTCAGAAAACCCATCCAGGGCCATCAAGAAACCCCAGGGTTTCACGAAACCCAGGTTGAGAAAGCCTGATTTCAATGTTTATCTCAGGGGTATTCAAACTGCGGCCCTCCAGATGTCCAGCATTCGCTGGCAGGGGCTCCTGGGAATTGTAGTCCATGGACATCTGGAGGGCTGCAGTTTGACTACCCCTGGTTTAGCTCATTGACTTGCATTTGCTTTAAATTCGACTCTGTCATTCAGAGATGAGTCCTGTCCCCCTGCTGTGCTGCTTGTTCAATAATTGATAACGCCGTTTCCGCCTTTTAAAATGCATTCTTAATTGCTGCTGCTAATGAGCTCATTGCTTAGTATATTATTATGGGATCCTGGTTTTAGCAAAGTTTAGCGTGTTATTTACTGAGATGCTTCAGCTACGAAGAGCAATCAGAGCAGCAGTTCTGTTTGTCGCAGATGCTAACCAGATACCCGCCGAAAGCTCTCAAACAGGACACAGAGTCTATAGCCTCCCCCACCTGCTTCCTCCCCCCAGAATTGAGGGATATCTCTGCCCCTGAACATTCACTCAGCGCAGCTAATAGCCCTTGACGGACCTTTCGGGATTTGTCTAGCTCCCTTTTAAAACTTACCAGCAGCCAGCCCCGATCAACCAATATAGCCCCGATATAGGCTAGATATCAGGAAAAAATCGATATAGGCTAGATATCAGGAAAAAATTTTTCACAGTCAGAGTAGTTCAGCAGTGGAATAGGCTGCCTAAGGAGGTGGTGAGCTCCCCCTCACTGGCAGTCTTCAAGCAAAGGTTGGATACACATTTTTCTTGGATGCTTTAGGATGCTTAGGGCTGATCCTGCGTTGAGCAGGGGGTTGGACTAGATGGCCTGTATGGCCCCTTCCAACTCTACGATTCTATGATTCTATGATTCTATGGCCTGTATGGCCCCTTCCAACTCTACGATTCTATGATTCTATGATTCTATGGCCTGTATGGCCCCTTCCAACTCTATGATTCTATGATTCTATGATTCTATGGCCTGTATGGCTCCTTCCAACTCTATGATTCTAACCCTTCTCAGACCTTGGAAGCTAAGCAAGGTTGGTACTTGCATGGGAGATCTCAGGGGAAGTGAAGAGTTGCTGGGCAGAGGCAGGCGATGACAAACTGCCTCTGAACTTCCCTGGCCTTGGAAACCTTATGAAGTCACCATAAATTGGGTGTGATTTTCATGACTTTTGCAACACTGGTGACCAAGACTGTATCCAGGGGCAGTGAGTTCATAGAATCATAGAACCATAGAGTTGGAATCATAGAGTTAGACTTCGTTTTGGGTCCTCTTTCCTCGTTGACCCTTGCACCTCCTCTGCAAGGGCCTGAAATCTATTCTGGAGCTCCAAAGGCCCCGAGAACTGTCTCGCTCTACGCCGTTGAGTCTTTTTCCGAACTGTCTGCAGAGGCTCCGTAATGAGGTCAATCCCCTTATCCTCTTCAGGATACATGTGCCATTGCCTACCACTACCACTGCCGCCCCAATTCTCCACGCCGCAGCACTTGGACCCCTATGCGCCGCTTTCGGCTTCCGTGATCACCAAAATTTGTGGGATTTGTCAGCTTTCCGCAGGGCCTGTAAAACAGAGCTCTTCCGCCAGGTCTATGGTTGAGGCTGGGGTCAGCGAATCAGGGACATCGCTCCCCCCCCCAGGAGTCGGAGTGTACGCTACTCCCCTATCCTTTCCTCTTCACCTCTTTGACAATTGGGGGAGGGATGGGATTTTTAGCCGTCATGTGAGTAGATTGATGTTTTAATGGGAATATTAATGGGGTTAGTTGTTGTGACCCGCCTCGAGGTGGGAAATAAATCTAACAATAACAATAACAATAGCAATAGCAATAGCAATAGCAATAGCAATATCAATAGCAATAGCAATAGCAATAACAATAACAATAAATGACATAGACCAGAATGAATGTATAGCCCCTCCAGTACTCATGAGTGTCCCAGGTGATTTTCTCATTTTTCTAAATACCCCCCCCCCACCACCACCACAAAAGTATAGGTTCCAGATCTGTATTTCCTTTAGGAATGGCAATTAGAACTGGATCGGAAGAAAGCAGTTTTTTTGGGGGGGGGCAGCAGTGTCTTAATCTGTGACGGGAGGACTAACAAAAGCAGGCAGGGTGTTAACACCCTCCCGCAAACCATCCTTCTGCCTTCTTGTCCCGATTTTACACAGGAGAAGCATTGAGGGGCTATTCTAAAACCAAAGAGGATGAAGCCGTTAAGGCACACATTCGAAATGCTTATGCTCATGACCCTTGAGTGAAGTAAACCTCTGATTTCAGAGATGGGAAAAGACAGACTCCCAAAATCCAAATTTCTTTCAAAGGAGCTAAAATCGGGGGGAGTCTGGCTTGAGTACTTATTTCGACTCAACTCTCGTTTGTCTTTCTTAGTCCAACCCAACAAAGAAATCAAGACCGTCTCGGCCGTTCGGAGGAGTAGCGTTACGTCTCTCGCCGGAGGGCCCAGTTCCTATTTCAGCCTCTCCCCTAGTTTGGGGCTTCCGCCCACTGTCGAATGCAACCCCAAATCTGGTGAGGATTCCTTTCCCTTGCTTACATTTGATTTTCCCGTTCTCCACTTATGTGGCTACATCAATCTCTTGCATGCGTGATTCTCTGGGGAGAATTGAAGCCTGTTCCTTTTTCCTTTTCCTTTACAAGTGTTAAAGAGGCCTGTCACAAATGAGGAGATCTTGAGCCCTGGGGCACCGTATGTCAAGAAAACGCTCACGGTAAGTGGCCACATCCTCATAATATTCTGTAAGCTATACCGCTAAACTCTTCCCGGGTGGGGATTGTGGGCTCAAACCCAACTCACATGCCCCCCAGTGACACCCCCTCCTTTCCCATTTGCTACCCTTTGTTTGTTTATTTATTTCTTAGATTTTGAAACCACCTTCCTGGCAAGCTGTCTCAGGGCGGTGTACAAAGTGGCATATAAATGCAATACGTAAAGTGAATAAAATTTAGGTTTACTACTAGTTTACAACAGACGGAATTAAAAAAAAATTAATATCAACCGTTTCCGCACAGCAGCTATTGAGGTTTTTCCAAATAGGTCAGGCTAGGCCAGTCTGGGGATCCATAAATCGATAGATGAATGGGCAGATGGGATGGGTGAGGCCGTAGACAGGTTCTTGTGAAAGGACTACTGACTGTGCTATGAGCAAATGGCGCAGTTCTGTAAAGTGATGGTGATATTCGGGCCCTCTCTTCCCCTCTTTCCCTTTCAGATCGTGGGTGATGCGGTCGGTTGGGGATTTGTGGTCCGGGGAGGTCAGCCGTGCCACATCCAGGCCGTGGATCCAGGTGGGCCAGCTGCTGCTGCAGGAATGAAGGTATGGGTCTTCAGTTGAGCTTCATCAATGGAGCTTCCCTTGGGCAGACAAGAAGCCTGGTTGGCCAGGTGTGGTCAGAACCACAAATTAATCTATTATAGCATTCCCTTTGCCCCAAGGCAGAACTCCTGCAAGTACATCTGCTGCCCCAAAATGAACCCATGTGAGCAGAAACTGCAGTATAACAAGAGAGGCAGTGTAGTGTAGTGGTTAAAGGTAAAGGTATCCCCTGTGCAAGCACCGGATCATGTATGACCCTTGGGGTGACACCCTCTAGCGTTTTCATGGCAGACTCAATACGGGGTGGTTTGCCAGGGCCTTCCCCAGTCATTACCGTTTACCCCCCAGCAAGCTGGGTACTCATTTTACCGACCTCGGAAGGATGGAGGGCTGAGTCAACCCTGAGTCGGCTACTGGGATTGAACTCCCAGCCTCATGGGCAGAGCTTTCAGACTGCATGTCTGCTGCCTTACCACTCTGCGCCACAAGAGGCTCTTAGTGTAGTGGTTAGAGCATTCTTTCTCAACTAGGAGTTCATGAAATCCCGAGGTTTTTTTGATGGCCCTAGAAGGGTTTCCCAAGTGGGTGGGAGTTAATTAATTTTTAATATATTTTTTAATTTGTTAAACCTTTATCAGGTGATACGACCATATGTGGTCATGTCGATCTTCCCCCCCCCCCAATGGCCAGTGATGGACCTGGAGGTGGTGGGAAGGAAAGGGGTCCCAGGTGGGCTTGTACATAGCCCTCCTTCCCAAATGTATTCTGCATGATGGCACCACTTCTGGGGTTTCTTGAAGCCTCAAGAATGTTTCAGGGGTTTCTCAATGGTAAAAAAGTTGTTCTTATGCAGGTTGTGGCCTTTGTACTCTGTTTCTGGTCCTCCAGAGGAACTGGGAGGCCTCTTTGTGAGACAGGAGGCTGGACTAGATGGGCTACTGGTCTGATCCAGCAGGGCTCTTCTGATGTCCTTATGAAGGCCTCGGCCTCTCTGCCCTGTTGTTACCCCTCCAGAGGAACAGGCTGGCCACTCTGTGAAACAGATCGCTGAACTGGAGGGACTGTTGATGTGATTCAACTGGACTCTTCTTATGTTCTTACATTTGACATTTGACTCATCCCTAACAAGGATAATCCCAGATACGACGGAGAGGCAGGACTTGGAATTCTTGTGTGAGAAAACCGGGGAGAAAGGCAGGGTGTAAAAGATGGAAGGAAAGATTAGAATAGGCATGCGGCTACAGTCCTCCAGCAGTCTTGTTCTCTGTCTCTGTCTCTTCCCCTTTTGCACCCATCCCTCCCTCCCCAGTCTGGCTGGCAGGAAGTGGGGAAGCTAGAAGAGCCAGCAAAACAACTTGGGGTCCGGAGATTCATCGAGCCTCGTTCCTGCAGAGCTCACCAGAAATCCAGACCTTCTCACTCCTCAGGCAATTAATCTGGATTTATGGAAGGGGGTGTATGAGCACTCGTGCAATCAGAAAGCTGCCCGAATTGTGAAGCCAGGGGTATCCTCCAGCTGGCTCGTAGCACCTGCACAATGGAGGCTGCTAGCAGCAATGTAGCTTAGATCAGGGGTAGTCAACCTGTGGTCCTCCAGATGTCCATGGACTACAATTCCCATGAGCCCCTGCCAGCAAATGCTGGCAGGGGCTCATGGGAATTGTAGTCCATGGACATCTGGAGGACCACAGGTTGACTACGCCTAGCATAGATCAACAAGCAAATCCTCTTGGAGTCTGCTGAACCAAAACTAAGCGGGCTTTGATCTCTTCGGATCGGATCTTTAGGAACGGAGGGAACGGCTTCACTCGGATGTTTTTTTTTTTTTGGAAAAGAGAGGAAGGAAGCAGTGCTCCAGTCAGAGGCGACGTTAGCATCGTTTCAGTTGCCTCCGGGAATTTTCGAAATAACTAGCGTCTTCAGGAAGTTCTTTTAAGGATTAGGATAGAAGGAAGCAGGGAGGCAGGTGGGGCGTGGAGAGGAATTGGGCAGGAAGGAATCAAGGATATGAATGATCAATGATTCTCACTTCGTGTGAAAACGGGTCATTGACGGGTCTGTTCTTGGTTTGCGACCGCCGATGAATCCATGTGCCGAATTAGCCTCTGATGTCATCGAGATCCGGGGCGGGCAGGGCAGCGAAAATAGCCCTGGCAAAAACACATCAGAGAAACTCTGTGTCCGGAAAACGCTTATCGCCAATCAGCAGGGCTGGGGCATTCATAACTCATTTCCCCTCGATGCCCATAGATTTAGCATGCAACCTGAATGTGATTAGAGGGCTTTGGGGAAAAGGAACTGTGAGCAGCAGGACTGAATGAAAACATAAAATCCGAATCTATACAGATCCTCATATTAGAACATCAATAGAGCCCTGCTGGATCAGACCAGGGGTCCATCTAGTTCAGCATTTTGTCTCACACAGTGGCCAGCCAGTTCCTCTGGAGGTCCAACAAGAAATAGAGGCTGAGATTTTCACAATAAACTCAGAAGAATCCTGCTGAATCAGACCAGTGGTCCATCCAGTCCAGCATCTGGCAAGCTGGGTTTGGTTCCCCACTCCTCCACATGCAACCAGCTGGATGACCTTGGGCTCGCCACAGCACTGATGAAGCTGTTCAGGGCTCTCAGCCTCACCTCCCTCACAGGATATCTGTTGTGGGGAGAGGAAAGGGAAGGCGAATGTAATCCACTTTGAGACTCCTTCGGGTAGAGAAAAGCGGCATATAAGAACCAACTCTTCTTCTTCTTCTTCTTCTTCTTCTTCTTCTTCTTCTTCTTCTTCTTCTTCTTCTTCTTCTTCTTCTTCTTCTTCTTCTTCTTCTTCTTCTTCTTCTTCTTCTTCTTCTTCTTCTTCTTCTTCTTCTTCTTCTTCTTCTTCTTCTTCCAGTAAATTAAAAACTAACACAATATATTGAAAATAACAGTATAAAACTTAATGAAGACATAAGTAACAAATCAATACACAACTAGGGGGTGTTTTGTAGGGGAGGGCCACATATGTATTAAGTCATTGGCCTCAATGAAAACTTGGTGGAAGAACTCCATCTTGCAGGCCCAGTGGAACCGAGCCAGCTCTGACAGTGCCCGGATCTCTTCCGGGAGCTCATTCCATCAAGTAGAGTCCAGAACTGAAAATATCCTGGCCCTAGTTGACGCCGAATGTACTTCTTGGGGCCAGGGTCCACCAAACAGTTGGAATTTGAAGAGTGCTCTTCGGGGGACACAGGCAGAGCTTCTTGTGGGTGTTTTGTTGGAAGAACCCTCTGTTTCACCTTAGATATCCTGTCAGGTGACATTTCATGGAACCATTTCAAGGAGTCCTTTCTCCTCCTTTCCCGCCCTGCAGGTATGCCAGTTTGTGTATTCTGTGAATGGGATATACGTTTTGCATTTGGACTACCCGACCATCAGCAGCCTCATCATGACGGGACCCCGAACTCTTGTGATGGAGATTATGGAAGCCGTTGAATGAAGAGAGGGGAAACCACACTCGCAACTCACACACAGATACACATACATCTCCTCTTCCCCAAACACACCATTATTTGTCATTTTTAGACAATCATTTCCTTAACTTGTGGAGGGGCCAATTTTCAAACTCCTTCTGATGGAAGAAAGAAACAAGGGCAATTCCGCACTCTTTACACGTAGCGAAATGCTTACCTTAGGCAGCTGTTATATTCCAGCCGCTCCGCATGACGTTACCAACATTCGCTACATCCTCCATTTTAAAACACGTGTTGGGGAATCGCATAAAGTGGAGATGGGAAGTGCTTTTTAAACATTAAGAACAACCTGGAGCAATGAATAGGCAGACAAGCGTGCAGGCGATGCCCGAAATAATTTTCTCCAAAAGTTGTAACAAAACATGCCTCTCTAAAGTCCCCCCCCCCCAATAATCAGGAACAAGATTTTTTTTTTTAAGAATCAAGACTCGTGATTCCATAAGGGTTTGCATTCAAAAAGCGTTGTGCATCTATGATTAGATGCATAGGCATTTAAATGGAGAAGCATTTAATTTTTAAAAATTAGCAGGCATCACAGGCCCTTTAAAAGAAGGAGAAAGGGGATTGGTTGCCAGGATTGATTGACAGGTGGAAGAGAGTCGTATATAAAGTGTGTTGCTCTCTTCTGCCATTCCCAGAAGCACAAGTGGAGTATAAGAAGCGTGAAAAGGCGGCAGACGAAAGTGAGAGAGCCAGGAGGTGAGGAATGGCCAGGAGGTGTGATAATGTTTAGTGCTGGCATAACACTGTTTTTAATGATGTGCAGAAATAGAGATGGCTATGTGTGTTACCAAGACCTGCTGCTATTGATTGCAGTACTTTTCAATAGTGCACAGATTTAGCAACATTGCCCATTGTGCGGAATGGCTCCCCAAGTTTCCTCCCCTCTCCTGAGAGCTTTTTGACTAATTAGGAGTCAAATCCTTGATTTAGAGCTCATTTTTTCTTTTTTCAGAGCATCTTTCTTTTAGGAGAAACAGTTAAAAGGGGAACACAGATTCCTTTTTTAAAAGGGTCCCGAACAAGCATACTTCTGAAGGTCAGAAACCAGAAGAGAATTCTGAGACGTTGACCTCTTCCTCATTTTTCTTATTCTCGCTTGTGTGTTAGTGCAGCTTGGTTCTGTCCCCTATGTATTTTGCTCCTTTTGGTTGCCAATTTAATATTACATCTTTTTGTATCCAGCATTATCTCCCTGTAGACTTAAATGGAAGTCTCGACATCTATCGATGTAATATCAAGCACACCACCAGAGGGAGCAAAACACATGCAGAAAAGAAGCAATAAGGGCATATCGATGGGGGAAATCAGAATGCGGAAGAGCCCATTTTGTCTGCCTTCCTGTGACCAAAGATTACACTTTCTTTACAGCTTGCTGTCTGCTGCATGGATCAGTAGAAAAACCCTCCTTCCATGAGGCTCATTCATTCTACTTTCAACCAAAACTTTTCAAAGGGTTTTCACCAGTTCTTTCTAAGGTGGTTCATTTTTTTTTGGTATGTGAGCACTAATTACTGATTATAGAAGGATTTGGCTTTGCTATTCTACTTTCCAGTCTCTGTTTATTGTTCCTCGCTGGCTCTTGGCAGTGCGGTGTAGTGGTTGGTCTCCCTAAAAACGGCTTTTCCCATTGTGTCTTTAAGAACCCAATAAGGTAGCTTAGGTTGAGAGAAAATTTAAATCTCCCATGTTCGAGTCCAACTATCCGACATCGAGTCCAACTATCCGGCATTATCTAGCAGGGTTCCCCAAGGTGGTATTCATGGATACTATAGTGCCTGCCACCAGGGGCTCATGGGAATTGTAGTCCATTGAAATCTGGAGAGCCACACCTTGGCCGCCCCTGATATAAACAGTAAGCTTTAAAATCACATGTTACATTAGAAGCAAAACAAAATCTGACCCATCCGCCAACTAATTAATCAGCAATATTAAAAGTTTAAACCTTAAAGATTAAGGAGGGTAGCCTTTTTAGGGTGGATGTAGTTTCCCTCGAGGTTCCAGCCAGCAGATAGACATTATACTTCTGGCCCCAATCGTAGAGGCCAGCTCTGACGTGCAAAATCTGCAGAACTGATTAAGGTTCTGCAGGACCCAGATCTCCATTCTTAGAACATTCCACCAGGCTGGGGCCAGGGCTGAAAGGCCCCGATCCTGGTTGAGGCCAGGCTCACATCTTTGCCACCGTTGGATCCAGTTTTCCCACGGACGGGAAAGCAGAGGCTTTTAATCAATCAGATCTGCCCATTCACGAGAAAATTCCTTTTAGCAGGATGCTGGACCGGGCCTTCCGTCATCCCTCTCCTATTCCTCCTCAAGGCCTCACTGTGAACAGACCCTTCAGCTCCTTTCTAAAAAAATTGGGGCTGCTTATTGCCCACATGAATAGATAATTCTAGCAGGCTTCATGAGCTCTGAGACTGTGACCCTTCTCCCTGCTCCCCCCTCCTAAGAGTTCGGGTCCTGCCGAATTTTCATAAAAGAGGCTTTTCAGGAACTTGAAAGAGGCGCTTGTTAAAAATGCATGCCAGAAGCTGGCTGGCAATGAGACGTCATCTCCTGTCCCTGAACAGATGTTCTGGGAAGGGGGAGGGAAGGAGGAGGGGTGTCAGGTCTCCCCTGTCCCCCAGTGGGGGATGGGGAGGGTGTGGTTGCCAGACTCAGGTTGGGAAACTACTGAAGATTTGGGCTGGGAGCCTGGGACCTCAGAATGTTACGGTGCTCTCCATCCTCCAAAGCAGGGGTAGTCAAACTGCGGCCCTCCAGATGTCCATGGACTACAATTCCCATGAGCCCCTGCCAGCATTCGCTGGCAGGGCTCCTGGGAATTGTAGTCCATGGACATCTGGAGGGCCGCAGTTTGACTACCCCTGCTCCAAAGCATTTTCTGCAGGAAAACATGATTTCTGTACTCTGTATTATTATTATTATTATTATTATTATTATTATTATTATTATTATTATTATTATTATTATTATTATTATTATTATTATTATTATATTAGGTTTCCAGGCCACCCAAGAGCGGCTCAGGGCAGTGTACACACACAGTACATCAGTAACAACCAGCTAAAACAGCAACAAAACCATAACATTAAACAATAAACTAATGAAAATTGAGCCTATTAATAGATTAGCAGGATCAATTGGCCGCTTCAATTTACTGTCATTACTATCCAGAAGTTAGTCGCTGCCAATAGGTCTTTCCCAGGCTGGATGACTCTAGGAGGGTGTTTTTTTAATTGGGGGGGAGGGGAATAGATGTTATGTATGAGTTGTGATTGCAGGAATCCCCAGGTCCCAACTGGGGGCTGGCATCCATCTCTCCTTCCGTCTGTCTGTCTGTCCCGGTGCAAAGAAAAACGATGACAGAGAATCATGGGTGGTTGCCAACAGGCATAAAATCATAGAATCATAGAGTAGGAAGGGACCTCCTGGGTCATCTAGTCCAACCCCCTGCACTGTGCAGGACATTCACAACCCTATCGCTCATCCACTGTTACCTGCCACCCCTTTGAGCCTTCACAGAATCATCCATTCCAAGTTAGCAGCTAAAATCTGGACTCAAATCAGTGCAACCGCATGGATCTTAACAGGATCCTTCTGAGCCAGGTGGCTGATTGGCCACTGGATTTTTTAAAATTGGCTATGCAGATTTTTGAGTTTTCGCTTTGGCAGCTGCTGTGGCCACACTGCAAGATCCAGCGCAGTGTAGTGGTGAGGACTGGTGGTTTCTAATCTGGTGAGCCGGGTTTGATTCCCTGCTCCTCCACCTACAGCCAGCTTGCATGACCTTGGACTAGTCACAGTCCTCTTAGAGCTGCCCTCACAGAGTAGTTCTGCCAGAACACACACAGCCCCACCTTCCTCACAGGGCCTCTGTTGCGGGAAGAGGAAGGGAAGACAACTGTCAGTTGCTTTGAGACTACTTTGGGCCGTGAAAAGCGGGGTATAAAAACCAACTCGTCTTCTCTGTGTGGCTGAAGGGGAGCTGTGGCAGCCATTTTGCGGCTGGCTCTGCCTTCTATGGCAGCCATTTTGTGGTTGCCCCCACCGTACAGTGTCAGAGTTCGAAAACTGACAGGAGGCTCAAAAGGGTCGGGGATAGGACATCTGTGCAAAAGAAACGTTGACTGTGGGGGGGGGGGTGTACAAAAAATTCTGGGTGTGTACAAAATAATCATTCCCATGGCAGACGCCTGAGCTTTAATTCAATGGGCACTGGATGGATTCAATTAATTGCCAATCTGTTTTTCCAGGATTGCTCAGCCAGCAGAAATAAATCATTTCTGCTTTATTTTGTGTACTAATGCTCATTTTGACAGGCTTGAAAGGGACTCAGTCAATTAATTTCCTACTCAGGAGTCATTTATCCAATATTCTGTCATCCAGTATGCAAATGTGATCTGAAAGAAGTGTGGGGAGGGGAATGTATCCTGTTGTTACTCAGTGAAGCCGTTCAGCAACTGCCGAATAAATGCTCCAGAAAAATGTTTATTAAAGGGGCGTTATAGATTTCACATAAGCAAAGCTATTCCTTAAAATGTGCACTAGCAATCTTTATTTACCAAAACCTTGCAATTTTCTAATTAAATTGTTTGGATTGCAATCTGCAAGTAATTTGGTGAAGTCAGCCCCGAAGGACTGTTGTTAAGCTTTTAAAGCAGCCATGCTGTACCTCTGTGCTCACTAGTGGCATCAAGTGGTCACAGGTGAGGTTGCAGTGGAAAAAAATCCAAGCACATGTCCCTGGGAATTCCTTTGTTTAAGGTGGGCTTTCACCCACTTCTCTCTTCAGGAAGAGAAGCTCAGAGTTCTTTTGTGGAAGCAAGGAGCAACCACCATTTTGGGCTCTTAGCTTTCTCCATCTGCTGATGTGTGGGATGTAGTCCTGCTTGTAGCCCAGCCAAAGAGGCTTGCAGTGTGCTGCTTTTGTAACTTATTGCTTAAGGTTTTATACGCTGCTTCCGCAAGGAAACTGAAGCGGATGAATATGATATATGTTTGTAAATAATCTTTCACAGTAAAGATTTCTCTCTTTTAAGCCTCAAAGTACTGGATCTGTGCCTCATTGACAAAAGTAACTAATAACTGCATAGTTTCAAAACATTCTGTTACTCTGCAGCTGTCATTTTTCTGGAGGGCCAAGTCCAAAAGTCCCAACATAAAGACTTTGTTTTGTCTTCTGGGTATATGCTGACAATAACAGAGAGAAGGCGGAGATAATGTGGGTTTAACAGTTGCAAAGTCACAAGGTTTCCCAATCTTAAAGTCAAGTGTTGGAAAATACCTGGGACATTTTGGGTCTGGAGCCTGGGGAGGGTGGGGTTTGGGGAAGGGTCTCAGGAGGGTATAATACCAAAGCAGCCATTTGCTTTATTTCGAAAGGTGGGAGATTTCCAGGTGCCACCTGGGGGTTAGCAACCCTAAGCAACGAGACTTCCAGTATAGTCGATTTTGACCTGGTTCAGGGTCTTCTTCAGGACTTTATAAAGAACACAACTGTGAGGTTCTGTCTGTGAGTTCCTGTCGATTACTCCGAATAAGCAGTTTTCATTGAATGAAAATCTCTTTATTGAAAGAATAGCAAACTGATCATCACGGGGCTCTTGCTAAGACTAAAGACTAAAGATCCTACCTCTACAGCCCCCTTATCTACTCTCCACCTTAACCAAATGGCTGGGACAGATGCAGGTGCCGGCAAAGCCCCAAAGATGGTGGGGGGGAAAGTTTGTTCCCACACCTTCAAACACGGGGCCTCTGCATAAAACACCAGGGTGGCTATCGACATTCACACCCATGTTGATCAAATAACAATGGACCAAGTGCTCAGACAGGATCATACAGGACTGCAGTGAGAGAAAGATAGGACAGGAAGCAACCCATGGCAAGACAGGTCAAGTGATGCAAGCCATGCAAAGCAAAAGCCTCAAATATAAGTATGACATCAGAACAGTCAACAGCAAGGCATACAAGCATAGAATGACAGAGTTGGAAGGGACCTCCTGGGTCATCTAGTCCAACCCCTTGCACTAGGCAGGACACTCACAGCCCTATTGCTCATCCACTGTCACCTGCCACCCCCTTGACCCTTCACAGATCAAGGCAGATCAAGCAATACATGGCAAAAGCATATGGTTTTGACAAGCACAAAATCTTATGATAATTCCTAATGATATACCCCATGCACCAAAAACAGCATCAAATATAATGTTTTACCATGTCACCGCTTCCTTGCAGATATAACGCTGTTGACGTTATAGAAAAGCTGAGTTCACCATGACAGGTGCATCCAATTAAGGGGGGAAAGGGCAGGGGGGGGGGTCTACACTGCTCTAACCACCTGGAGGTTGGCAACCTAATCCCTTCACAGTTTGAGAACCATGTGAGTTGGGCTGAACCTAGCAGGCCATGACGGCCAACCAAGGGAGGTTCGATGGTGTGCGATGTGGAAAACCGGAGGAGACGTAAAGGAAGACTGGGAATCAATTGAAGCTCTATGGGAAAAACCATAGAGTTCCCAGCAATTCCTAGAGTTACATACATTTCCATGTGCCTCAACAGGCTGGATCGGAAGTTGCTTTGAAGCACTGAAGAGGGGAGCCATATCAGCCTAGGAGCACCTTAAGGACCGACAAGATTTGGGGGTACATGAGTGGTTGAGAGCCAGAGGTCCCCGTGGAAGACAATGGCAAAGAGATCTTTGACTCTTGAATGCTAATTATCCCTCCCCATCTTGTTGGCATCTGTTGGACTCAAATCTAACTGTTTATAGGGCTGAAGTAGAAAAGAACAAGAGTCCAGTTGCACCTTGAAGACTAGCACAATTTACTGGCAGGGGAGGAGCTTTTGTGAGTCATTGCTCACTTTTTCAGATATAGCCAGAACATGAATCCATCTGTCTATAAGTCTTGGAGAGTGGAGTGATTTCAGATGCTGAATAAGCAGGCAAATGACAATGAGAATTACAGGTCATCTCCAGATGAAAGAGATCAGTTCCCATGGAGAAAAGGGCTGCTTTGGAGGGTGAGCTAAGGATGCCAGCCTCCAGGGGGGCTCTGGGGATCACCTGGAATTATAGCTCTTCTCCAGACGAAAGAGATCAGTTCCCCTGGAGAAAATGGCCGCTTTGGAGGGTGGACTCCATAGCATCACACTCCACTGCAGCTCCTCCCCACCCCAAATCCCACCCACTCCTGGCTCCACCCACAAAGTCCCCCAATATTTCCCAGCTCAGAACTGGAAACCCTAAAGACAACAGCACCCGTGATTGCATAAGGAGGGATATGCAGAGTGGTAGCAGGTGTGGAGAAATCAACCTTGATAATGAGACAAGAAACCTAGGTCTCTATTCGGTCCAGGAGGATGTGATGTCTTCCACTTCATAATCAGTTGTCACTCAACGCTCCGTCTTTCTCATTCCCCTTTGGAATTCTTTTATAAGACAACTGCTACTGCTCTGAACACAGCTGAATGCTCTGAAGATATTCCTCAGGATGAGTGGTGGAGGAATATGATTTTGTTTTTTTCTTTCTCTCTCTCTCACTCACTCCTCTGACGTCTGAGCAAGAAAGCTTCCCCAAAAAGGGGGGGGGGGAGGAATTCTTCCAAGACAGCAGACAAGCCTCTGGCTTCCTCCCTGACATCTCCAGAATGCACTCGGATTCTTCCTACCACCCCAGCCAACTTCGGAGAGAATCATGCGAAGAGATAAGGTTGGTGGTATTTGCGATTCCCTCTGAAACCGATTCTCAGATTCTTTATGACTGCAATGAAAGGGATTCGGTGAGCGATGTTGTTTCAGTATTGTTGTTTTTTTTGCTTTGAGAAGGAAACCCAGTTTTAGTAGGAATTTTCGCCCTGTTAGTTTCCCACTTGTTTTGGATGGCATTTGGCAGGCTTGTATCCAGCGCTCAAGGGAATTTCCCCCCCTCCAAATTAAGGCTGATTAGGGAACAATTAAATGGACTCCGGGGAATGGTAGAGGACAGGAAGGCCTGGAGGATCATTGTCCATGGGGTCGCGATGGGTCGGACACGACTCCGCAACTAACAACAACAAAGGAACAATTCCCTTTCTCTCTCCCTACCAGGCACCCTGGGAGAGAAGATGGTGGAGCTAAGATAGTTACGTCTGCATAACTATATCCTTGAGGACTTGGTGTCCGATGGTTGAGTTTTGCACCTGGGTGTTACAAGGTGCCTGGGAAAGTGGCAAGACATGATCTGAAAGTGGAGCCAATGGGGACTAAATCAATGTGTATTGACAATCATTCTTAACAAAGAATTATCATGAGCTTAGTTCGTGTCTTTTTAATAAAAGGAAAGGAAAGGCGACTGTAAGCCGCTTTGAGCCTCCTTCGGGTAGAGAAAAGCGGCATATAAGAACCAACTCTTCTTCTTCTTCTTCTTCTTCTTCTTCTTCTTCTTCTTCTTCTTCTTCTTCTTCTTCTTCAGTAATCCCAGGGCTCTCTCAGCCTCCCCTCCCTCACAGGGTGTCTGTTGTGGGGAGAGGAAAGGGAAGGCGAATGGAAGCCCCTTTGAGACTCCTTTTGGTAGAGAAAAGCGGCATATAAGAATCAACTCTTCTTCTTCTTCAGTAATCTCAGGGCTCTCTCAGCCTCCCCTCCCTCACAGGGTGTCTGTTGTAGGGAGAGGAAAGGGAAGGCGACTGTAAACCGCTCTGAGACTCCTTCAGGTAGAGAAAAGCGGCATATAAGAACCAACTCTTCTTCTTCTTCTTCGTCTTCTTAAATTGCTTTGGCTGAACACGCCAAGCCTGTGTCTCGAGAAGTTGACTGGCAACCTGACCGTAAACTCACATTGATTCAAGACAATCCAGTTCACGTTTAGATTGCAGACAAAAGAAGGGGAAGGAGACTAACAAAGAGTACTTGACCTCTCACAGACTTCTAGCTAGTCTGGCATCATGGGTGTGGGAGTGTAAAGGCACTGTCTCTACAGGAGACACCTGCAGAGATGTGTGTCTCCATGGAAGGCCACGTGAAGGGAAGGGAGTGGACAAAGAGAGTGGCCAGAGGGCAGCTTCCAGGTTAAGAGAAAGAGAGGCACCTCCCAATGTCCAGGCATTCTGAGTTGCTCACTCCAGCAGTTCTGGATTCTAGCAGGAATCTATATTTGTTAGTTTTGCAGCCAAGTTCTGAACAATTGTAGTAACTCATATTGGCCTTCCTCAGCTCCCATGTCCCACACACCTGTATGTTCTCTCTCCTGCAATCCCCTGCCAGGCTGCAGGCCCTTTGAACAAAGCAACGTCTGTTTTTGTGTGAGCAGAATCTCGCCTCTCATTTGCAATTCTCCACTGAGCAGAGCTAATTTTTGAGCAGCGGCCCCCTTTTTATTTCTCAAACCATAGGTCCGCAAGGAGCCTTTTGGTATTCAAACTCACGCCAAGCACAAAAACAAACAGGGAAAGAGAGGCAAACGTGTACAAAGCAGGTACAATTACAAATTCGGCAAAGCGTCCATAAAGTGATGATCAGACGCCATGAAAACAGTGACAGGAGAGCACTTAAAAGCAGCTGAAAACAAATCGCTCGCTGATTGAAAATATTTATTCAGCTGTTCCAAGAGACAGAGTTAAAATACCTGAACAGGGGAGGGGAGGGGAAGGGGAAGCCAGCCCTTCAGAGATGGAGGGTGTTTCATGTTTGAGCTGCTGGCCAAAAGACTCATGTTAGAGGCAGGCAAGTTCGGGTGGTGTCTTAAGGACCAGAGAGAACCATGCAAGAGACGGCTGCTCTGAGATGCCCAAAATAGAGGCATTTCACAGTGAGAACTTGTGCTTCACAAGAGGGTTTCCAGGCTGAGTCTGACAATTAATGGGAAAGTAGGAAGAAGAGGATATTGGGGGGGGGGGGGAGGTGTCATGTGATGTTGGCTGCATCTTTCGATCTCTTTTGGGGACAATGTAGGGTAGCTCTAGGAATCCTTAGAAGTTCTGTGGCTGGGGTGTCAAACAGGCCAGTAATGTCCTATCCAAGGCTCTTCTCTAGCCTAAGAAAAGCAAATTACTTTTATCGCCAGAGGAGAGAGGCTGTGCATTTTGGACCTGTAAGCCAGCCTTTTCCGACCTTTTGACTGTGGAGTAAGCCCCGAAAAATGTTTCCAGGTTTGTGGTAACCCGGAAGTGATGTCCGCTGGCCACGCCCCCCTGCCACCACCCTGGACGTGAAGCAAACATCGCAAAGTTTGGGGAACAGCAGACAAGAGCCAAAGGCGATAAACCGAAAGTGACTGATAAACCGGAAGTGGCCTTCAAGGCCAGATAAGGAATTCACACTTGCACAAGGTCGTCGCTTTGGATGGGAAACATTGCTAAAATTGTGCTGAGATAAATAATAAGAATTGTGTTTATTAAATGTGATCTGGCCTTGAAGAACAGCAGTTATAGAATCATAGAATCATAGAACTGGAAGGGACCTCGTGGGTCATCTAGTCCAACCCCCAACATCACCAACTGGGTGTGACTAGGCCACTCCCACCCGCCCGCCCCCAAGCCCTGAAACTGGCTAGCAGTTGGCTCCGCCTCCTGCCAAGGACGAGAATTCAGTCTGCCATGGGAGTGGACAAGAGCTAAACCCCTGTTCCTGCTCACCTGCCCCCAAGCCCTGAAGCTGCCCCTGTTAAAAAAGTAAACCCCCCGACCAGCGTAACCCCTCTGGGGGTCTGGCAGAGTTCTGCTGTAGGCTGCCCCTGTGGTAACGAGTAATGGGTGGTAAAAGTGGGCGGGTGGGCATCAGGGAGGTACATAAGGGTGCTGGAATGTTAAGCATGTTTGTATTTTGAATAAAAAAAACTTGTCAATAATTGTGTTTTTCTCTCTTCTTTGTAAAGTACTTTGCATTATACAAAGGCCTCGCCCAACAAAGTGATAGTTGTGTCAGATCTGTCTGCTAAATGCAAAGACCTTGTATGGTTATTATCAGAAAAGACACAGTGTTTGAGGTTATTCCAAGGCATTTTCTTAATTCCTCTATAACCCTCTCTGAAGTCAAACATGTTTCTTTTCTGTAAAAAATCTGGAGTCTGTTTCTAAGCAATTCTGACCTTCCCAGGGTGAAATTTGAAGGGAGGGGTAGGAAGGGAGGGACTGCAGAATTTCCGAATTTCACTGCGTAGGTGATCAGAGGCAGGAAGTGTCTTCCCCTCCTTCTGCTAGAGCACCACCTAGTGGTCTGTAACATATTTTCTTAAAACCCTGAAAGGAATGAAGGTCCAAAAGGGTGCGTTGATTTCTCTTCAAAGAGAAACGAAAGAGAAATGAAAGAGAAAATCCTCTTTAGAAAAAGAAAAAGAGAGAGAATAAGAGGAATCAACGGCTATATCCAAACAGTGGATTTCAAAAAAGATTCCACACAACCATAAGAATGCTGATTTGATAAAAAGTGATATGCTTTTCTTCTGTAATGCAGCTGTCTCTAACCCCCAGTCTTAGGACCGGTACCGGTCCGTTGATCAGTCAGTACTGGGCTGCGGCTCCTCCTCGTCCTCCTCCCCGTCTGCTGCCTCGGGGGCTGCCCTGCCACTCTGCTGCTGGCTCACCTTTGGTGCTCTACAGCAGCCGCCATGGCTGAGGCTCCCCCTTGGTGTGGCACTGCGCAGATGCTGCTGGCAGTGCCCCCCAGTGGGCAGCGGGAAGTCAATGGTGCCGGTGGGAAAGTAAGCGGAGCAGGGGCTCAGGCAGCAGCGACGACGTCCCTCGGCAAAAGACTACCCCCTTAACCCCCCCCCCCGGGCCTCACTAAAATTCTCAAGCGTTGACCGGTCCCCAGTGATAAACAGGTTGGGGACCTCTGGTATAATGTACACATGATTTTTTGAGCTTTCCCCCTCCTTTTTTTGGTGAGGCAGCTGATGGCCTTTTGGGGGGAGGGGCTCTCCTACATCCTCAGGGCAGAAGGGGTGGCAGTATGCAAAACCTTAGATATGACCAGCTAGTTTCGAGTGCGTTAAGGACCCCACCAGATTGGGTGTAAGCTTTCAAGATCTGACAAACAGAGCATGGACTCTTGTCAATCTCTAAGATGCTCCTGGATTCGAATTTAGCAATCGGATTTTTAAGAACCCACTAAGAGAATCACCATCGCTTTGAAGAGGGATGCCAACCTCCAGGTGGGACCTGGGAATCCCCCGGAATCGCAGCTCATCTCCAGAGATCAGTTCCTCTGGAGAAAATGGATGCTTGGGAGGGTGGAATCTAGACCACTGTACTCCGCTGAGGATCCTGTCCTCCCAGGCTCCATCCTCAAATCTCTAGGACAACAAAATCAGAGTCCAGACCAACAAAGGTTTATTCAGGGCGTGAGCTTTCGAGGGCAAGCACTCTTCCTCAGACCATGACCTACCATCATGACAGTAGGAAAATAAAGCAAAAGTTAATCCTGTTAAATTAGTAAACTGTAATTAGTAAACTGTGTCACAACATCCAAATACAGCCACGTGATAATTCTTTGCTAAAACAGCCAATCAGTCCTCTCGAAATCAGTTGCAGTTCACAAAAACACAGGAGAAATAAAACTGTCTATCAGGGCCGGGCGTTTCAGGGACAAATAGAGTCCAGCACTCTTGGGCTTTGTGCCTCCATGGGTCTGGTCACCTTATCTAGCCTCCTATCTTTCTGCGGTGGCCCGGGGGTGGGGTGGGGGACGGGGACCTGGGAACCCTATCTGTGAGATCACTGGCTGTGAAATCAATGTCAATTTAGACTCTAATAATAACCCGCCCCAGATCTTCCCTTACAGAAAGAAAAGCATGCTTTAGGATGCTTTGGGCTGATCCTGCGTTGAGCAGGGGGTTGGATTAGATGGCCTGTATGGCCCCTTCCAACTCTATGATTCTATGATTCTATGATTCTATGGCCTGTATGGCCCCTTCCAACTCTATGATTCTATGGTTCTATGGTTCTATGATTCTATGATTCTACAAGTACAACGATATAGGCTAGATATCAGGGGGGGGGGAATTTCACAGTCAGAGTAGTTCAGCAGTGGAATAGCCTGCCTAAACAGGTGGTGAGCTCCCCCTCACTGGCAGTCTTCAAGCAAAGGTTGGATGCACACTTTTCTTGGATGGTTTAGGATGCTTTGGGATGATCCTGCGTTGAGTAGGGGGTTGGACTAGATGGCCTGTATGGCCCCTTCCAACTCTATGATTCTATGATTCTACAAATGGATCAGCTGAGGCCAGGTTCTGATCTGTGAGGCATTCTGCTAATTGTTTCTTACAGCGTTCTTTTCTGTGGACTGTGGATTCCTAGTGCAAACTGTTTTCCTTTGTTTCTGGGTTTTTCATAACTAGCTTGCTCAAAGTTGATGTGACCAGTGGGGAGCCTGCTTTTGACAGGGGAGCGCTCTTATCTGTCTTGCATTGGACTCTTTTTCACTGAGAAGTGTTGTCATCTGTATAAGAAATAATGATTATCAGATCTCTTTAACCAGAGAAATCCTGATAAAAAGAGAGACTATAGGATTATGGCCAAAATGGACATCTATTCTGTTACGCGAGAGACTTTCAGCTCTGCCTGAATTTCTTGGCCCTGTGCAATTATTATACAACTGAGAAAGTCCACTAACGAAACTAGATTTTACCTTGGCTCCTTGTCTGGGTTGTGTTTGAAGATGATTGCTAAAGATACTGAGGACAATAAATGTTTCTTCTTGCTTGGCTGAATGTTGAGCTCCAGTTGAAATATACAAATTGTTCTGAAACCTACGGGATGTATTTACACTTTCCTCCCCTTGCCTTTTGCCCTATAGGCAACAAGCATGGCAGCCTTAAATGCCAGACTCTCTCACTGCTAAAACAAGGCATTGTGGGTAAGAGCCTTTACCTTGACAAAGCTCTTCTTTTTTTCAGGTCCTCATGTTGGCCCATGGGCTCTTCTGGATTCCCTGCATCATGCTGACATGTCACATCATGCTACAGGTGTGTGGGCAAGGTAAGGAGATAGACTTTCCTTTTTCCAAATCCTCTGTTATATACTGTTGTGTACGCTGGCAGCGTTTAACTATGCAAAAAGTGTAAAGCACCAGCTGCTTAAAAGAGTAAAATAGTGGTTTTAAGAAGAGAAACAGATGTTTGTAAGACAGGAGATAGTCCTAACTGTCTAACTATTGTGGAGAGAATGCAGACAGGAAGTGTGCTCAAAGGAACAGGAATTCTCCAACTGAGCCAATCAGGACACAGATTGGTTGAAAACATACCAGGAAGTTCCAGTTGGAATTACAATCAGCAAGCAATGTGATGAAGACAACCCTGAAGGGTTGTTGTTATGTCATTAAGCTGCTAAGCCTTCCTCTGTGTCACACCCCCCTGGTGTTCCATAGTGGTCTCCCTTCCAGTCCCGACCCTGCTTAGCTTCCAAGCTCTGACAAGACCAGGGAATCCTGAGCTATTCAATCTCTCTTCCTTGCCACTTGATAGCCGTTCACAGCAGAGAATTTCCTTCCAAGCCGGGGCAGCTTATTGCATCCTGGATATTATGGATAAGCCAGATAATTCCTTCATTTTCGTACCCAGCTGCTGACATTCTTGAGTCTTCATTTTGGGGATCCTCAGTTGGGAGCCAAGAGCTGCGCTGGACTGGCGGAGCAAGAAACGGCTTCGTTTTTCATCAGGTCATGAATAGCCTTTCTGTTCCCTCGGGCACCCCTGCGTTTGCTCCAGCTAAGCCAAACAAGCGGTCCTTCTGAGATTTCCTCTGAGAAAGGAAGGCCCTTCATTCTGCTTCGGCCTGGGCAGCGTGTGAATCTGGTCTTTGTCTCCCTCCGTCTGAACTAATTTCCTTGCAGGAAGCTCGTAAGATATCTCGGAAAGGTTAACGCATACAGATGTGGGGAGGAGTTACATCCCAATAAACTGGTGATGGTTATATTCTCGCTGAATCCAGATCACGTCTCAGAAGTTTGGGGGCAAATAGAGCTGCAGAGTAACAGAGCATTTTGAAAGAATGCAGTTACCAGTCACCTTTCTGGATGAGGCACAAATCCAGACTCACAGCACTTGGAGGTTTAAAAGAGAGAATCTTTACTGCATGGATATTAACAGAAAATATACCATATTCATCAGCTTCAATATCCTTACTGAAGCAGAGTACAAAAACTTAAAGAGTAGTTACTAAAGCGGCACATTACAAGCCTCTTCTGGCTAGGCCAAGAAGAAGAGACCTATCCTTATAGCATTAAACAATAGTAAAGAATATTTTAAAACAATGTCCTTTCTTGAGTTAACTTTCAGTTTATTTCATTCCAAGGACGTCAGCCAGAATAGTTTCCCAGATAAAATCCTTTTTCTGTTATCTTTTCCTCAGTGGCAAGTCCTCTCTTTTTTAAATACAATAAATCTAAGTAGTATTTCTTCTATAACCTCAATAAACATAGTAATATAAATTGGCCAATGGCTCAAAATAGTTTGGAAATCCTGATCCAAAAAGACAATTTATATTTCTATAAGCTATACACAGTTGGCAGAGTTTAAATATGCAAAGAAGGGCTAAAGCACTGGCTACTTATAGAATAAATAGCTTTATTCAGGACAGAAACAACTTTGTAAAGGAGGAGAGGAGAAAGATAGTCCTAACAGTCTAACTGACTGTTCTGGAGGCAATCAGGAAGGAAGTACACTCAAAGGAACAGGAAGTCTCCGACTGAGCCGATCAAGACCCTGGAGGAGGTGATTTGAAAAATCCCAGGAAGTTCCCGATTTAAATATGCTAACTACACATCTCCTCCTATGCCCCCTGCAGGAGATTCTTCATATACCGTTGAATCATGCACACACCAGGTCTTGCAGATTCCAACAGGAATTACAGACCAGAGTCTCAGTAACCCATCCAAGTAAGTTTGTGACCTGCATAATAAGAAATCCAGTGGTGTTAGGAAAAGTTGAAAGCAGCAGGAATAGAAGAAAGACCCAACAAGAGATGGAAGCCTGTATGTAGCAGACTGTAGTAGTCGGGGAGTCTGTCTGTAGCAGTAGAAAAGTGCTTTCACAAGTCACTGTTGGCTTCTGCAGAAAAGGTACAAAAACCAACTCTTCTTCATCTTCCTCTCCTTCTTCAACATGTGTCTCTGTGCTGTTTAATCTCTGTTGTGTTAGTTGCTCTGCTAAATTATCCCAACAGAGCAAACGCCAGAAGAGATGGAGCCTGTCTCCCTCCCTCCCTCTGTGTGTGTGTGCGCCTTGATTCAATAGCTTTCTTTCTTGCACAAAGAAAGAGCCCGGGAGTCTTGCTGACTTACAGGCTGTCAAGGGCTGTTATTGACGCTTTCCCAGGCTTCCTATTTTCCAGGCAGGTGGCCTTGGAACTGCCAGGTGAAATTGCACAGTCAGCAGAACTGAGTTTCAGGAGCTGCCAGAAGAAGATTTTAATGGACAGGGGTGCTCTGGGAAGCCTGGCGGGCAACTGGAAGCAGCATTGCCCATCTCCAGGTTGAGGCCTGCAGATCTTTTGGTATTACGATTTATCTCCAGGCTATGCTCCCCTAGAGATTGTTTTGGAGGGTGGGGTACATAGCATTGTACCCATAGAAGAGATGGGGGGTTTTGTTGCCTGCTTTTCTCTACCCGAAGGAGTCTCAAAGTGGCTTCCAATTGCCTGCCTTTCCTCTCCCAACAACAGACACCCTGGGAGGTAGGTGGAGTTAGGTGGAGAGAGCTCTGAGAGAACTGTGAATAGCCCAAGGGATACAGCACAAAACCAAAAAGGGAAACAAAACCCAACCTAACTAGACAAGTTAGGAACCTTAAAGGCTGAGCTAGAAGGGAAGTTTAACATGCAAATATTTATTACAGTCAAGTGCACATATTAAAAATCAAAAACAGCCTCAGCCTCCGCCTACCTCCCAGGGAAAGGAAGGGAACGCGGTTGTAAACCACTTTGAATCTCCTTCTGAAACTCCAGAAGGACTATTCCCCTTCTGGAGTTTCAAACCCACTCTTCTTCTTCTTCTAACTGGAAGTCCGTTTATTGGGCATCTCATACTCTGTTTTGGAATACACAGGCTCTGTAGTGTGCATGATTCAACAGCACATATGAAAGAGTGTCCTACACCCATAAAGGCTACTAGTGCCTTACCTGGCCCCAGAACACTTCGCCCCAGTGGCCCATATGACTGTCACCTCCAAGCTAGACTACTGTAACTCACTCTACATAGGCCTACTCTTGACCCTGATCTGGCAGTTATAGCTGTTCCAGAATGCAGCTGCTCCGGTCCTTACTAGGACCTTATGCAGAGCCTGCATATGACTGGTCCTCCAACAGCAGCATTGGTTGACATTCGAATTCCAGATCAGGTTTATACTATTGGCTTTTAACCATTAAGACAGTGGTTCTCAACCTTCCTAATGCCGGGACCCTTTAATCCAGTTCCTGATGTTGTGGTGACCCCAACCAGAAAATTACGCAAGGGTTCTTTCACAGAAATTAAACCGAAACTGACCAATGGCGTGAAAATCCATTGTTCAGGATTGTATATAAATTGGGTTTTTTTTTTTCTGGGGATTCTCAGTTCAGTTCTGCCCCTTGTCCCACTATGCCGATCTCACTCTTTTCTGCTGATCCAGAAAGACCAACGCTCTATCTCGATCTACCCCGCAAGGCTGTTGTGTAGGTGGTGTAATGTTGTTAGCCACCCAGAGACCATTGCTGGTGAGGGGAAGCCTACAAATGACATCAATAAAATAATAAACAAATAAAAAACCCTGGAGATGGGGGGTTAGCATATTTAGACTGGGAACTTCCTGGTATTATCAAATCCTCTCAACCTGGGTATTGATTGGCTCAGTTGGAGACTTCCTGCTCCTTGAAGCCCACTTCCTCCCTGATTGCCTCCAGACAAAGAACAGTTAGACTGCTAGGACTCTCTCTCACACTCCTCTCCTCTCTTTCTCTACAAAGTTATTTCAGTTCTCAGTAAAGCTGTTCATTCTTGAAGCAGTTGGTCCTGAACTCCTTTGCATATTTAAACTCTGCCAACCCTTTGGGCCTAATTCTTAGCTAGATTGGGACTCTGTACTCCACAGAATGTCAGGACTATTCCTTTTGAGCCCTGTTTTTTTATCCCCTTTCTCCCTTACCTTGCTAACAAAATGACGTAAAAGGGAGAACAGGGGGCTAGCCAACCTGTTAACTGAAGCTTTAGAGACCAGGACTGGATCTGCACAGAGCTTTCCCCCCTCCCCCTGCTTTCGATCCTGCTGAATTCAGATCTATTTGAACTTGAGTCTTTGTGTTCCCCCTCCCCCAACTTGAAACAGAAACCCATCTGCACAAGACTGCGAGCAGGCGGGGTGGAGTGGGGAGATGAAATGAGCAGAGACAGCAGCAGCCTCTCACAGAATGAGGCAAATCTCTGCTGCGAGAAGTGTGGATTCTGGAGCACAGTCACCTTAAACCTTTAAAAAATAAGCTGCACACTTACTCATGTCAATTTTTCAAATATCGAGGGTTATATCCACTCCAGGATGTTGCAGGGGAAAGGTAGGGTCACTTTGGATCAATCTTGCTTGTTGCAGATGAAAAATTCAAATTGTCCAAAATCAAAATGGAAATTGCATTCATTGTAGACAGCAGGGTTGAATCGACCTGGGATTGGAATAAAATCTCTGTGCAGATTCAGCTCCGGTCTAGGAGCACTGGATTCGAATGATGGGAAAGGAGGTTCCACTTACTTATTAGAAAGTTTTTTCTGATGACAAGGGTTGTTCACAGATGGAATCTGCTGCTACAGAGGGTGGCAGAGTCTCTTTTGTTGGAAGTTTGGAGGAGGAGATTGGACGAGCGCCTGTCAGGAGCATATGATTTTTAAGCCCCCAAGAAGGTGGGTGGCTGGACTGGATGGCCTTCAGTGGTCTCTTCCAGCTCTGAGTAATTTTATTGATCCATGCGTAGATTCCTCATCTGGGCTGTAATACTTGGAGTCCTTTGCCACTAGGCTTTGTTCCTCAGCTGCCGATCAGCTGGCCAGTGGGGGGACCAAACCAATGATCTACAAAATTGTCTACAGTAGAACCAGGAAGTCTGGTAAAAGCATGGAACGCCCATTCACACATACTTGTTCTGCCGTTCTCTCGTTGTCCACGATCCGTTTGAAGATCATGAGCAGAATTGGCGTCTTCTTGAGTATCGTTTGCGCTCCTTTCTGAGCAGAATTTGAAAAGATGCTCATGTTTCCCCATGTCAGGAGCGAACCGCTTGAAGCTGACGGTCCTGTCCGAAGACCGACTACAGATGAAGTGGAAAGAGACGGAAGGGAACACCAACGGCTACAAAGTCCGCGTGAAGCCCATGGCAGGTAAATGCTAAGGAGGTTCCATGCTGGAGTAGACTGGAGTCCCCAACCTTTTGGAGCCACTGGGACTCTTTGGCATTCTGACATAGGGCGGTGGGTGTGGCCACAAAATGGCCGCCAGAAGAAGTGGAGCAAAGCACAAAAATGGCTGCTACGTGAGGCGGAGCTAGCCATTAGAAACCTACTGCATTATAAGTCGAAAACAATCATGACAACTGTATTGGCAAAACAGTTTGGAGCATCTTGGTTCCAGATGGGGTGCCCGTACAGAGGGAGCCCAGGTGCTTCTTAACCAAAGCTTGGGCTCTGCATATCTGTGGGATTGTTTGTCTGCCTATGCCCCCCGCAGGGCACCCTGCTCTGCGGGTATGAATTTGCTGGTGGCCCCTGGCCTTTGGGACAGTCACCTGGCCTCGACCCGGTCCAGGGCTTTTTCAGTCCTGGCCCCAGCCTGGTGGAATGAGCTCCCAAGAAGAGCTAAGGGCCCTGATGGAGCTGTCAGCTTTCTGCAGGGCCTGTAAGATGGAGCTCTTCCGCCAGGCGTACGGTTGAGGCCAGCTTGAGGTCCCGGAACTATCATCAGGGGATCCCCTAGAACCGGTGAGATCAGGACCCTCACTCCTAAGGAAAAGAGCTTTGGACTGCTAGCTGAACAGCGGAGGGAGGGGGGGAGATGGGGAGTTAATGCCAACAAATAGACATATTCTAATGTCTTTTAATGTGTTGGGGATTTGAAGGGTTCTATGTGTTTATTATTTTACTATAAACCACCACGAGTCTTTGAGAGCGGCGGTATATGAATGAATGAATGAATGAATGAATGAATGAATGAATGAATGAAGCTGTCCCGATGTTCCTTGGCCCCAGCCCAATGCCTGGTGAAAGACCTCCGTCTTACAGGCCCTGCGGAACTGTCTTGGGGCTCTTAGCTCTTCTGAGCTGGAAAGGCCCTGGCCCTCACTGAGGCCAGATGTATATCTTCTGAGCCCGGTATCCCAAGTCTGTCAATGTGGGATGAGCTTAGCACCCAAAGTCAGCCAAGAGGTCCCTCCGGTATGCTGGGCCCTGACCGCGTATGGCCTCAACGGTTTTGGATTCAGCAGATTCCCCGGGTCGGGCTGTCCTGCTCATTGCTTCCTCCTCTTCTACTCATGGCCAGGCGATCTGGAGCAGGAGGTCATGCTCAAAACGAAGACTGCGAAGGCAACGGTGGGGGGCCTGAGCCCCACCAAAGAGTACACCCTGCAGATTTACATCCTTAACGGCTCCCAGGAGGCCCTCTTTGTCAAGAGGCGTTTCGTGAGTAAGTGGCCCCTTTTCTGCTTTACCGCAGGGATCAGTAGAATGGCTAAGTCTCTTTCCGATTACCTTTATTCCCATGGGGCGGGAATGCCCCAAAATAATGGAATTCGGGGGGTGGGATTTTCATAGAAATCAGACAGACCTCTACCAGAGACCTTGGGGAGCAGCTGCCAGTCTGACTAGACAGTACTGAGTTGACCCTGATGGACCAAGTGTCAGATTTAGTATAAATCTGAGAGCCAGCTTGGTGTAGTGGTTAGGAGTGCGGACTTCTAATCTGGCATGCCAGGTTCGATTCTGCACTCTCCCACATGCAGCCAGCTGGGTGGCCTTGGGCTTGCCACGGCACTGATAAAACTGTTCTGACCGAGCAGGAATATCAGGGCTCTCTCAGCCTCACCCAACTCACAGGGTGTCTGTTGTGGGGAGAGGAAGGGAAGGCGACTGTAAGCCGCTTTGAGCCTCCTTTGGGTAGGGGAAAGCGGCATATATGAACCAACTCTTCTTCTTCTTCTTCTTCTTCTTCTTCTTCTTCTTCTTCTTCTTCTTCTTCTTCTTCTTCTTCTTCTTCTTCTTCTTCTTCTTCTTCTTCTTCTTCTTCTTCTTCTTCTTCTTCTTCTTCTTCTTCTTCTTCTTCTAAAGCAGATTCATGCATCCATATTGGATCTCTCTCTCTCTCTCTCTCTTTCTCCCCCCACCCCCTTTCTAATTTTTCCCATCCCGGTCCTGTTGCTTATCGGATACTCGATGATGTCTGATTACGTCATTTCAGATTAGTAGAAAAGTAGAATTAGTAGAATGCAGATATTGGGGCACTGGACTTCTCAGAGGGATTTAAAATAACGGTTGGGATTTCTGGCGAGATGTGCAGGTATTTATTCGGGCGGTTGGAGAGCTGATAGCTCCGACTGAGACCCACCCATGTTTGGACCACTGCAGTTGAAGAACTCAAGAACTTCTCCCAAGTTAGAAGCAACAGAAGGAACCCGACCATGGCCCCAGAAAAGCCAGAGACCTTCTTCCTGGGGACAACAGCTGCCGATTACATCCTGGAGACAGAAGCCCCCTTCCCTCCTACGGGCAGAACACTGACAGGTATGTGCAGAAGCGAACTGTGGATTCAGAGACATTGTCTTTTACAGCTGGGACTGAAGCGATGGCTTCATAGTCCAATGACACTGATCATGCCATATTGGCTCATTAGGCACGGCCGATTTCGGGTCACATGGAAAATGCAGAGGGGGAAGAAGCGAAGCACACTGGTTATGCACGGGACGGGACGCAATGGCGGCAAAACCCAGAGTAACCGATTACGCACGTGGCGACCCCGGCACTGCTTCTGGTTGCACCCTGGTCACCCGGAAGCTGCACTTTCTTACGCGTTTCGCTAACTCGGCTTTTTCGGTGGCATGCACCGAATCTGCGGCTGGTTGCAGCCGGCACCGTGCGTTATTGGGGATTTTAGTCACCGCCATTCCGCCCCGAATGTGCGCTATTCCCCCCGTGCATAATGGGCCTTAAGGTCATCTTGTTTATTCTTCTCTGTTAATGTTTTTTGGAATTGACCCATAAAACAAATCATATTTTTTACCCATTTAAAGAAAAAACATAAAAAATACATTGCAGATTTTGTCCCATTCCACGGTGAGTCGATTATCTTTCACTCTACATGGGCCCTTACTCTTGCTCTGGAAATTGCAACCTGTCCTGAATGCGGCGGCCAGGTTCCTTACAGGTGACTACCTAGCAAACATTGACTCCCTTCCTCTCCCTCCGAGTTGGTAATAGAGAAAGACAAAGGAATTAATTAAACTGGAGGAAGGGGTTGGCAGAATTTAAAATATGCAAAGAAGCATAGTGCACAGGTTGAATAAAGAATAACATAGTTTATGTAAAGAAGAGAGGGGAGGGAATAGTCCTAACAGTCTAACTGACTGTTGTGGAGGGAATGCAGAGTGTGTTCAAAGGAGCAGGATATTTGGGGCGTGGAGCCTGGGAAGGGGTGCTTCAATAGGGTGCAATGCCCTGGAGTCGATCCTCCCAAGCAATCATTTTCTCCAAGGCAACTGATCTCTGAAGTGAAGAGGGGACATAGTGGCTCCTTGCAGACCTGAAACTGGTTGTGATAGAAATAGACTCCTATTTAAAGTGTGAAAATGCCTGTAAAGGTAAAGGTATCCCCTGTGCAAGTACTGAGTCATGTCTGTATAGGTGACGCTCTCTAGCGTTTTCCTGGCAGACTTAATACAGGGTGGTTTGCCAGTGCCTTCCCCAGTCATTACCGTTTACCCCCGAGCAGCAAGCTGGGTACTCATTTCACCGACCTCGGAAGGATGGAAGGCTGAGTCAACCTTGAGCCGGCTGCTGGGATCAAACTCCCAGCCTCATGGGCAGACAGCTTCAGACAGTATGTTGCTGCCTTACCACTCTGCGCCACAAGAGGCTTTAAAATGCCTGATATTGGTCAAAATCCAAACTCAAAGGGGCGGATGTGCTCTCATGCTACTCCAAGAGGCCATGGGCATGGGCATGGGCGCGAACTGATTGTTCCCCTTGTGTTATGCTTTGGTACATAGGAAAGGATGAGCTAGACAAGAGAAGACCCAAAACAGCCGTACCCAAAGGTGGGGTTGAAAATGTGCCCACAGCAGAACCAACAACCGTCAGGAACACGCCTCTGCCAGGTCAGATGGAGTTTGAAATGGATTATCTGGCCCAAGAGAAAACGACCAGAGAGAGCTTAAGGAGAGGTGAGATTCATTTCGAACACAGTGTTCTCTCAGCCCAATTTCCCTCACAGGGTCTCTGTTGTGGGGAGAGGAAAGGGAAGGCGATGGGAAGCCACTTTGAGCCTCCTTCGGGTAGAGAAAAGTGGCATATAAGAACCACTTCTCCTTCTCCTTCTCCTTCTCCTTCTCCTTCTCCTTCTCCTTCTCCTTCTCCTTCTCCTTCTCCTTCTCCTTCTCCTTCTCCTTCTTCTTCTCCTCCTCCTCCTCCTCCTCTTCCTCCTCCTCCTCCCCCCCATGCTTTTAACAAGATCATTATCCATTTCAATATTATTTGGTACCATATTTAATAACGTGCATTTTGGATCCCGTGCCAATTTAACTTTTAATATCTTTTGCATCTCCTAATGAATCATAACCCCGTATTTCCTTACTCAGAATCACATTGTTGCTTTGGGGTTTCTCATCAGGACCGCAAGGAACCCAGCTCCTTCACTAAATACTCCTTCTGGAATATGAACCTTTGTGTTAGTGGATTAATTGCTACATGTGTGTCTGTGTGGGGGGGAGATGGGGAGGGACGGATAAAGGCAGCAACAAGATCTGTGAGATCGGATTTCTGCACACAACGCTATGCTAGATATTCGGGATGGGGTGTGTGTGTTGGATCTGATTCAGAGAGACAGTCTGAATAATTCTGCCCCCCCAAGGGGCAATTGATGAGCGTGGCCATTGAGCTAGGCTGTTTTCGTGAGCTCTGGATTAGAGCCCTGATCGAACGGAGTTGACAGGGAGCATAAAAATCATGCTGGGGCATATTTTCTTAAAAGGTGGATTGTCTTCACATTGCCTTTGTGCACCTGTGGTCTGGACGCAAGGCGAGCTTCCAGTCGAGTGGGTGAAAACTGAAACTGCTCTTTGCCGTGATTCTCCTTCTCTTGCGTTGAGAGCGTTCCCAGGTGTGGCGAGCAAGTCCAGGCGATGCCCCCTTCCCACTGATCTCCCCCCATACCTCAATGAGGGGCTGGACTCATCCCATGGTACATAGGAAAGGAGGAGTGGGCCCAGTCATTTTTGAGCCTGCAGGCAACTATGGAATTCAGGCTACCTGTTTGGCCCCTTCCAACGCTGGCATTCTAGGATTCTATAAACTCTGCAATGGTTTTATTAATTCTATATTGTCCCTTTTATCACGCTGATAAAGATTTGTATTGATTGACTGATTCTATAAACTATGTGCAGAACAGAGAGCCAGTTTGGTGTAGTGGTTAGGAGTGCGGACTTCTAATCTGGCATGCCGGGTTCAATTCTACACTCCCCCACATGCAGCCAGATGGGTGACCTTGGGCTCACCACGGCAATGATAAAGCTGTTCTGACCAAACAGTGATATCAGGGCTCTCTCAGCCTCACCCACCCCACAGGGTGTCTGTTGTGGGGAGAGGAAAGGGAAGGCCATTGGAAGCCGCTCTGAGAGTCCTTCGGGTAGAGAAAAGTAGCAAATAAGAATCAAGTCTTCTTCTTCTTCAGAAATCTCAGGGCTCTCTCAGCCTCGCCTTCCTCACAGGGTGTCTGTTGTGGGGAGAGAAAAGGGAAGGCGATTGTAAGCTGCTTTGAGACTCCTTTGGGTAGAGAGAAGCATCATATAAGAACTAACTCTTCTTCTTCTTCAGTAATCTCAGGGCTCTCTCAGCCTCACCTCCCTCACAGGGTGTCTGTGGTGGGGAGAGGAAAGGGAAGGCAACCATAAGCCGCTTTGAGCCTCCTTCAGGTAGGGAAAAGTGGCATATAAGAACCAACTCTTCTTCTTCTATTGCTAGATATTAGGAAAAAATGTTCAAGGTCCGAGTAGTTCAACAGTGAAATCAGCTGCCTAAGGAGGTGGGGAGCTCCCCCTCACTGCTGGTCTTTAAGCTGCGATTGGACAGCTACTTCTCCTGGATGCTTGATGCTGATCCTGCAATGAGCAGGGGGTGGACTAGATGGCCTGCATGGCCCCTTCCAGCTTTATGATTCTATGATTAGGACTTATTTCTAAGTAGGCAGGACGGCTTCTTGAAACCACTTCGGCACTAGCTCTACTGCCTGAAACCTTGACTCCCTAACTCCTCTTCTTCGTTCAGTTTCTAACTTCCAGTGCAACTCCTTGGCGGCGACAGACATCGTCTTTCTGGTGGACGGCTCCTGGAGCATTGGCCGCAACAATTTCAGGCTCATCCGAGAGTTCCTGGCTGCATTGGTGGCACCCTTCAACATTGCTGAGGACAAGATCAGAGTAGGTAAGGGGCTTCTTGTCATCCAGCTTCCATGTTCAAGGATGGAACAAGATCCCACATCACTTATCTGCAGGAACGCTCAATGCATCTCAGTGGAACTGCTATAGCGCTGAAGTGCTATATCGGTATAGCGCTATAGCACTCCCATTAGAACGTTAGAAAAAAAAAACTCAGAGAAAGATCACACAGTGAAAAAGGGCAGGCACAAAAAGAAAAAGCGACAATGTTTGAAATGACCATGGCACTGCAGAGGTTGCTCATTAAAGGAAGGAAATTTGCCGTGTCAAACACCTGTCCCTGTATAGCTTTACTGGACAGCAGGCGAACAATGAATAACACCTGGTTTAGAATAGCAATGTGAAAATCCCCTTCAGTTTATTCATTCAGAGCTGGATAAGCTTTTAACACAATGACCCATGTGTGAAACCAATGATTCTCAATAGTGAACCTCTAATTAGGGTGATCAGGATGTTCTTCCTACATCTATAAAACAAAAAACCCCTCAAACTTATGTGCAATGGTGATTTTAATCATCTTGTATAATATCACCACACACACACACACACATGCCATTTAGGACTATAGAAGTCCTTGCTTGGCTTTGTTAAAAATATTAAATACAGATATAAGTTCAATTCAGTAAGCAACCAGTTAAAGCATTGGGGGGAAAGTGCCATGTAAATGAAATAAAAGTAAATGAATACTTTTACACTGTTCATCTCATTGGTGTTTGTCCCACTCCTACAGTGGTAGGTGAACGGAGATGGTCACAGACCAAAAGCAGGGGTTCATTTTGTGGTTCATGCCGTGCCCCATTCATGAACCATGGTCTGCCACAACATTTTAGCTGCTTCACACACTGGTTTGGATCGAGAGATCCACGGGGCAGTAGAGCACACCCTCTGTGGCACGCTAGAGGCAGCAAACTCACAGGGCATCTCTGGCTGATTCTCTTCTCCCTACCCTTCAAGTTTGGTGTTTCTCGCTTTTACAGGATCCATTCTATATACTCCTGAGCATGCCCCTGGCATAATGATTGACATCCAGCAATGTATGGAATGTATCTGTGGGGAGAACAGGGCACTGGATTTTGGGAATCAAAGGTCATATAAATAATATGGTGTCCTGTGGACCACACTAGCTTCATGTGGACTTCTTCCTTTGGTGAAACTCTCTGCTGATTTCTCCCTGTTCTGCTTCCAGGCTTATCTCAGTACAGCAGTGATCCACGGACCGAATGGGACTTGAAAACATACAGCACCCGGGAGGAGGTGTTAGGTGCACTGAGGAGCTTGCAGTACAAAGGAGGGAACACGTTCACAGGTATATCTCTCAGCCTAACCTACCTCACAGGGGTGTTGTGAGACTAAAAGGGAGGAGAGAATGATGTAAGCCCCCTTGCATCCCCATTAGGGAGACTGAACTGAGAAATCACGGGAACAAAACAATTTCTATACAATCCTGGACAATGGATCTATATGTCATTGGTCAGTTCTGGTTTAAATTCTGCGAAAGAACCCTTGCATAGTTTTATGGCTGGGGGTCACCCCAACAGGAGGAACTGGATTAAAGAGTCACGGCATTAGGAAGGTTGAGAACCACTGACCTAAGTGGTCTGGGTTCTTCATTCCTCCTTCCATCTTTCCCCCTCCAGATTTGTGTACTTCAATCCATAATCGCCTGGTGGTGCCTGACCGCTAAAATGGCCTCCACCAGGATGAGGCCCTTCTTTGTGGTGGCCCCGTTAGGGTAGAACCAGGTGCTGGGTGGCGTCTGCATCACAACCCAATCTGAACGAGGCCTCCGCACATTTTGAAGTCAAGTTATGAGTACTAAACAGCCAGATAGGTCCGATTCCATGTTTTGTTGGGTCCTGGGCGGAGATGTACCCCTTTCCTCTGCTTGCTATGGTCCTAATCTGAATCAGGTCCCAATCCGACTATGCTTCCAATCTGAATGAGGCCTCCGCACATCTTGAAATTAAAGTTGGCACACAAAATGCCTAGACAGGGCCAATTCCAAGTTTTGTTGGATCCTAGGCAGATACAAGAGCCTCTTGTGGCACAGGGTGGTAAGGCAGCAGACATGCAGTCTGAAAGCTCTGCCCATGAGGCTGGGAGTTCGATACCAGCAGCCGGCTCAAGGTCGACTCAGCCTTCCATCCTTCCGAGGTCGGTAAAATGAGTCCCCAGCTTGCTGGGGGGTAAACGGTAATGACTGGGGAAGGCACTGGCAAACCACCCCGCATTGAGTCTGCCATGAAAACGCTAGAGGGTGTCACCCCAAGGGTCAGACATGACTCAATGCTTGCACAGGGGATACCTTTATCTTTACCTTTAGGCAGATATACCCCCCATCTATTTTCTGCCATGACCCCCCTATGCACAACCCTGTCCGCTTGTTTGCATTATCCTCACCTGCTATCTACCCACCCATCCTTTTCCCACCCACTTGCTTATTTCCCAGTTCCCCGCATGCGCACACACACCCCCTATGACTCTGCAGGGCAGCGCATGCAGCTGGAAGTGTGGGTGGTGGTAGTGGAAGGGCTCACAAGAAGCAGCAGGGAACCAGAAAAGGTGAGCAGGTGGTGGCAGCAGGCCTCTCCGGAAGAGCTGGGCTATCTCAAGGTATGGGGTTGCCACCTCTTCACCCAGATCACGTCTACTGACCTGAACCATCAAGGAGAGGAGGGTTTTTTAAGGGGTGAATCAGCCCCTGGATTTCCCCCATGGCATCAAATGCACAAAGAGGATCAAACTGATGTAAGAGAGACAGGTGGATCAGGAATGCCAATGTTGAAAATGACAATATAACACAGAATCAGAGTTGGAAGGGACCTCCTGGGTCATCTAGTCCAACCCCCTGCACTATGCAGGACACTCACAACCCTATCGCTCATCCACTGTCACCTGCCACCCCCTTGAACCTTCACAGAATCAGCCTCTCCGTCAGATGGCTCTCCAGCCTCTGTTTGAAATTTTCCAAAGATGGAGAACCCCCCACCTCCCGAGGAAACCTGTTCCACCGAGAAACCGCTCTAACTGTCAGGAACGTCTTCCGGATGTTTAGATGGAATTTCTTTTGAATTAATTTCATCCCATTGGTTCTGGTCCGTCCCTCCGGGGCAAGAAGGAACAATTCTGCTCCATCCTCTACATGGCAGCCTTTTCGATACTTGACGAAACAGAAAGCAATGCAGCCAGGCAGATGTGTAGATCATTACCTGGTGAGCGCCAGATGGTGGCATTGTTCTCCATGTTTTCTTTTTCCTGGCTTATTGTGCGGGTATTTTTTATCGTGTTGCTATTCTTGCTGTTTTACGAGGGAAGCTGCCCGGCGGGCCGTTCTGCCGAGAGGCAGGGTAAAAATATCCGTACGAAAACAAATAGAATAATCAATCATTTCCCTGCCTTTATTGTCCCTTGATCTGTCCTCTCCTGGGACATGCTGTCCTGAGAGCCTAGTGCTTGCCAAGGGATGCTAATGAATGAGCAATCAAAACCAAGTTACGGATGAAACGTTCATCGGGTTTGTTTCAGAAGGTGGCTGTGTGGATCTGCAGTAGAACAGCTAGATCTCAGTCGAGTCACACTGTAGAAAGCAACCCAATTTTAAAGGCGTGAGCTTTTGAAACCAGAGAGTCCAGCCTCCTGCTCCATGCTGCATCATCCTACACATAGCACCCATGATAAGTATCTGTCCAGATGTTGCTTGAAGACTGCCTGTAAGGGGGAGATCTCCACCTCCTCAGATGGCTGATTCTACTGCTTGAATTACAGATTGTAGAAAAAAAACTCTTATCTAGCTGGTACCATTCTCCACGTAGTTTAAACCCATTACTGCAGGTCCTGTCCTCTGCTGCCAATAGGAACAGCTCCCTGCCCTCCTCCAAGTGACAGCCTTTCAAAAAGACAGCAGTCGTGCCCTCCCCCTCCCCTTCTCTAGGCTGAACATTCCCAATTCCTTCAGCTTTTCCTCACAGGGTTTGGTCCCCAGGCCCCGGATCATTCTTGTCACTCTCTTCTGCCCCCTCTCAATTTTGTCCACGTCCTTTTCGAAATGAAGCCACCAGAACTGCATGCAGGACTCCAGATGAGGTCTGACTAATGTGGTATAGAAGAAGAAGAGTTGGTTCTTATATGCCGCTTTTCTCTACCTGAAGGAGGCTCAAAGCAGCTTCCAATCGCCTTCCCTTCCCTCTCCCCACAACAGACCCTGTGAGGGAGGTGAGGCTGTGAGAGCCCTGATATTACTGAAGAAGAAGAGTTGGTTCTTCTATGCCGCCTTTCTCTACCTGAAGGAGTCTCAAAGCGGCTTCCAATCGCCTTCCCTTTCCTCTCCCGACAACAGACACCCTGTGAGGTGGGTGAGGCTCAGAGAGCCCTGATATTCCTGCTTGGTCAGAACAGCTCTATCAGGGCTGTGGCGAGCCCAAGGTCACCCAGCTGGCTGCATGTGAGGAAGTGCAGAATCAAACCTGGCTCACCAGAAGTCCTAACCACTACACCAAACTGGCTTTCTTCACCTGAGCTCTTCACCTGAGCTTTGACTCAGTGTTGTTGGTCTCTAAGCTGCTTTTGTGGACTTGAATCTAGCTCTTTGCCCCTTTGGGTGGGACAGAGAAAGCAGTTCTGTAATGAATCGCATGAAACACTGAGCCACACCACTGGTCCCTCTGGCGCGTTCAACATGATCTGAATACGCTGGAAAAGTGGCCAAGTGAGAACAAGATGCAATTCTAAAAGGAGAAGAGCAGAGTCGTATATCTGGGTCACACAAATGAGAAGCAGGCCTACTGGATGGGAGAGACACTGCTGGGGAGCTGTGTATGGGAAGATAAATAGGAGCAGACAAAGTGATGCAGCCAGAAAGAAGGTCAATGCAGTCTTGGGCTGTATCAACAGAGGCATCGCATTGAAATCACAAGATGTCCCAGTCTGTCTGTATACCGCATTAGTCAGACCCCACCTGGAGGGGGTGCAGGGGTCAAAGGGCAACTCCCAGGTTGACAAAGAGACAGGTATCTCATTCAAGGAGGTAAGGTACACACAGAGGGATGTAGCACCCAGTGTCCAGGCTTTCTGAGCTGCTCCCTGCAATACCTTTTGTTCTTTCTCCCTTTGAAGGACTCGCTTTGACCCACGTCTTGGAACAGAACCTGAAGCCTGAAGCCGGGGCCCGTTCAGAAGCTCCCAAACTGATTATCCTCTTGACGGACGGCAAATCGCAGGATGATGCCGGCCCTTCTGCACAAACCTTGAAGAATATGGGGATTGAGATTTTTGCCATTGGTGAGTTCACATCTCTAGGGTGTTGAGAGCCAGTTTGGTGTAGTGGTTAGGAGTGCGGACTTCTAATCTGGCATGCTGGGTTCGATTCTGCACTCCTCCACATGCAGCCAGCTGGGTGACCTTGGGCTCGCCACAACACTGATAAAGCTGTTCTGACCGGGCAGTGATATCAGGGCTCTCTCAGCCTCACCCACCCCACAGGGTGTCTGTTGTGGGGAGAGGAAAGGGAAGGCGACTGTAAGCCGCTTTGAGCCTCCTTCGGGTAGGTAAAAGCGGCATATAAGAACCAACTCTTCTTCTTCTTCTTCTTCTTCTTCTTCTTCTTCTTCTTCTTCTTCTTCTTCTTCTTCTTCTTCTTCTTCTTCTTCTTCTTCTTCCTGTTGTGGGGATGTTGAGGCATCTTCTTGGGCCCAGGGTTGGGGGAAGGAGGTCTGAGCTTATGGGTTCTAAATATGGGTGAGGAATTGTGTATTGGGGGGGGGGCTCACGCATCCAACCTGCAAGGTGAGAATGACCACTAGCTGGTCATCCATCCACACTGAGGCCACTGCAGGAAGGATGCAGGAAGGGTCACCAAGTCCAGTCAGTGTCCCTTAATGCCAGTTTAGTGTAGAGGTTAAGAGTGGTGGCCAGATCTGGAGAACTGGGTTTGATTCCCCACTCCTCCTCCACATGCAGCCAGCTGGGTGACCTTGGGCTGGTCCCAGTTTACTCAAAGGTCTCTCAGCCCCACTCCTTCAGGTAGTGAAAAATGAGGTACAAGAAAAGCTCTTCTTCCTCCTCCTCTTCTTCTACTCCTTCTTCGTTGGCACTAGATCCTGTGTACAGCTTTGCTTTCTTGGGAGATTAATGGCAGTTCTCTTCTTCTGGGTGCACGTTCATCTCTAGGAGGCCTCTGAAATTATGTCTCCACTTTGTGTCACAGATAATGTCTTCAGAACATGTGTTTATATTCATAACAACAAATCCATTTTATTAAGGAAATATCTTTTTCTCCCTTCCTTTTCACTATTTCATCCTTTTAAGACGCCCAGTGTTTTGCTTCTCTCTTGCATATTTCAATGCCAACATGCAGGACTCTGAAGGAGGAGATTTCTGTGGGGTGGGGTCTTAGGTACTCAGCTTGCTTGGCAAATATCTCAGCTATCAGCGTTCATTTTTATGGGATTTTGGGTTGTATCAAACAGAGTATTGTGTCCAGATCATGGGGGGTGATGGTACCGCTTTACTCTGCTCTGGTTCTTGGAGTCCTGTGTTCAGTTTTGGGCACCCCAGTTGAAGAGGGAGGTAGATAAATTGGAATGTGTCCAGAGGAGGGCAACAAAGAGGGTGAGGGGTTTGGAGACCAAGGCGTATGAAGAAAGGTTGGGGGAGCTTGGTCTGTTTAGCCTGGAGACGACAGAGAGGGGATCTGAAAACCATCTTCAAGTATTGAAAAGGCTGCCATATAGAGGATGGAGCAGAGTTGTTCTCTCTTGCCCCGGAGCAATGGACCAGAACCAATGGGATGAAATTAATGCAAAAGAAATTCCGTCTAAACATCCGGAAGATGTTCCTGACAGTTAGAGCGGTTCTTCAGTGGAACAGGCTTCCTCGGGAGGTGGTGGGTTCTCCATCTTTGGAGATTTTTAAACAGAAGCTGGAGAGCCATCTGAGGGAGAGGCTAATTCTGTGAAGGCTCAAGGGGTTGGCAGGTGACAGGGATGAGCAATTGGGATGTGAGTGTCCTGCCTAGTGCAGGGGGTTGGACTAGATAACCCAGGAGGTCCCTTCCAACTCTGTTATTCTATGATTCTATTATTTTAAAGGAGTCAAAAATGCAGATGAGGCAGAACTGCGGCAGGTGGCCTCTGAACCTTTGGAGCTGACCGTGTATAACGTCCTGGACTTCCCACTACTCAGTTCTCTGGTTGGCCGGCTGACGCGAGTCTTGTGCGCACGAATTAAGGAGAAGAACAAAGAGGAGAACACAGGTGAAGCCAAAGCCAATGTCTTCATTTAACTTCCTGACTGTCCAGATTCTCATTTCCTGCACATGAATAAGAACCCCCTTTGTAGGTATGACATCACTGTACATCTAGCATAAGAACTGCACTTGAAATCTGCAGGGAGATATGCTGGGCATCAAGTGATGCAATATTGAATCGACCACTAGAGGGAGCGAAACATGGGCAGAACAAATAATGATCAATAGGGACACACAAGCGAGGAAGATTAGAATGCAAAGGAGCCCATCCGAATGCATGCCTACTTCCTCTTGAACTCTAAACTAACAACCAAATTGAACAGACTTTCAGCACCCTCGTCAGTTGAGACAATTTTGTTCCAAACTCACTGTGTGAATTCCAAAATTAGTTTTTGAAGTGTCTGGCGAAGTCTTAGGGTGTATGTCAGATATGTGGTGTGGCGGTGAAGAGAGGCAGACTCTCATATGGAGAACCGGGTTTTCTTCCCCTCTCTTCCACACACAGCCAGCTGGGTGACCTTGGTCTAGTCTCAGTCCTGTTAGAGTTGTTCTCGCAGAGCAGTTCTATTAGAACTCTCAGCCCCACCTACCTCACAGGATGTGAGGAGAGGGAGGGAAAGGTGTTTGTAAACCACTTTTGGTCTCCTTTGGGTAGTGAAAAGTGAGGTGCAGAAAAAATAATAAATATCTCACTTCCATCCTAGGACATTTGGCTGAGAGATAGTGATTGATTGTCCATCTCACCTAGCAGGTTTTCTGTCTGAGAAGAACCTTGAACTCAGGTCTCCCCATTCTGAGTCCAAAGCTGTACTGTGTGGATCCCCAACCTTGTTGAGCCTATGGGCATCTTAGGAATTTTGACACTGGATGGTAGGCGCAACCCCAAAATGGCTGCCGTTAGAAGTGGAGCCAACCCCAAAATGGCAGCCTCAGGAGGCGGAGCCAACTCAAATAAATCTCTTGGCATAAAGTCATGCATGACTCTAATGGGAACTCATCAAGATTTCAGGCAGAAGCTGTGTTTGATGGTCCATCTTTTAAAAGGAACACCTTGGTTAAGAGTGTTATCTTGTACGCACACCGCTCATTTTCAATCATGCCGTGAGAATTCTGGCAAGTGATGCTGAATCGGCTTCTTAGACATCTACACGGTCAATCAGGAACCCTGCTGGGCATAAAGCCCTATCTTTCCCTGCCCACTTTCTCCAAAAACCTGGTGGGCACAGGGCATCCACAGGAACCATGCCAGGGACCCTTGCTCTCCTGCGGGGGGTAGCCAAACTGTGGCTGTCCAGAAGTATCCTGGCAGGGGCTCATGGGAACTGTAGTCCATGGACACCTGGAGAGCCACAGTTTGGCCACCCCTGCACCGCACACTATGAAACGCCGGTCTACTTTTCACATTTGCAGGCGATCCCATCAAAACGTCTCCAGTGAATGAAGGGGCCCATCTGAGCCCAGCCAACTTGGTCGTCAAAGAGGTGACTGCCAGAAGCATGCACCTCATCTGGAGGCCTCCACTGATACCACCCAAGAAGTACAGGGTGGTCTATTACCCCTCTAGGGGTGGAATCCCCAAGGAGGTAAGCGATCCCATGTTTTGTTGGCAAGAGGCCAGTGAAATCAGCCAGAGGGCAAGGAAATGCTGCAAGGGCCTTAATCGGCCTACTACGGTGCAGTAACTGTTTTGACCAGCCATGGAACATCTGCATCTCAAGAATTTGTGCATGGCCATTGATTCCGAGAGAGGATGTGAGCAGAGGCATAGCCACGGACAAGCCCTGAAACCTTCTGACAACCCCGATGTACCGACGTCATTTCCGGGTGACATCAGTGTGTTGGGTGACGTTCTGGAGTCCTCCTGGCTTTGGGGCAGGCTGGTTAATCTTTTAATTAGCGAATGATGGCACGACATGGAAATTATACCCGCACCTTCCTTAACTTCGCCTGTGCAGATAGGTCTGCGACATGATCAAAGTCCGTTTCTTCTCTTTTTAGTTTGCTAATCAAAGACAGATCAGACATCTGAAGAAAATCCCTTTCTCGCTATCCGAGGATAGCTTGTCTGATTTTATAGGAACTGCCCAGGAGTGCCTCGTATCAAGGAAGTCAAACTTTCCTCAGCTTTTTGATTCGGTTTGGGAATCAGCAAGAATGACGGTTCTGATCCGTCCTTTAAGCAGGTTGTAATGGGGAGGAGAACCTCTTTGTGGCGCAGGGTGGTAAGGCAGCCGACATGCTGTTTGAAGCTCTGCCCATGAGGCTGGGAGTTCGATCCCAGCAGCCGGCTCAAGGTTGACTCAGCCTTCCGTCCTTCCGAGGTCGGTAAAATGAGTACCCAGCTTGCTGGGGGGTAAACGGTCATGACTGGGGAAGGCACTGGCAAACCACCCCGTATTGAGTCTGCCATGAAAACGCTGGAGGGCGTCACCCCAAGGGTCAGACATGACCCAGTGCTTGCACAGGGGATACCTTTAATGGGGAGGAATGATTTACGGAAGGCTTAGCCCTGGTTAGTGTTGGAGTGAGCAACTCAGCATGCCTGAACAGGTGTGTGTACAGATGTTATCTCTTCAAATGGGAATGCTTCTGTCTTAACCGGAGAGCTGCCCTCTGACGCCTCCTCTCCCTTTGTCTTCTCTCACACTCCACATGGCCTTCTGTGGAGATGCATGTCTCTGCAGGCCTCTCCTGTACAGGCAATACCCTCGTACCCCCTCAGACATGATGCCAGAGAAACTGACCATTGTGATGGGGAAAGTAGACTTTAGATTAGCCTTCTCTCTCTTCTTTGGACTGCAACCCGTATGTGACCTAGATCGGCCCCAGAGAAGTATGCCTGGCCTCAATGAGGGCCAAAGCCTTTTCAGTCCTGGCCCCTACCTGGTGGAATGAGCTCCCAGTGGAGCTGAGGGCCCTGGGAGACCTTACGGCATTCCACAGGACCTGCAAAATTGAGCATGTCCACCAGGTTAACGGTTGAGGCCAGTGCTAGAGGAAGAGTGGATGGGAAGATCTAATGTCACGCAGGTTCCAGCATGCCTTTTGGTCCTGGCCCCAACCTGGGGGGTGACCTGCGGATCCTGCGGGAACTCTCGGCATTCCACAGGGCCTGCAAAACGGAGCTCTACCACCATGTCTATGGTTGAGGCTGGGGTTGGTGAGGAAGATCAAGCCCCTCCCCCGGCATTAACCAACAACTTGAGTCATCTTAGCCCTCCTTCCTCCCCCCTCTAGAGGTAGGGATGGGTGGGGTGATATTCAGCTATGTTCTCTTTTCTGTTGTATGTCTTGAATTTTTGTGTCCTTTCAATGGGGGGTTATAATGAGTTTTTATCGGACATCTGTAACCCACCACTGGCCGGCTTACAGGAGTGGTGGGGAATACATTTAATAATAATAATAATAATAATGATAATGATAATGATGACGATGACGATGACAATGACGATGACGATGACGATGTTATGCTCTTGCCCTGGCCGGTTGCCCTTCCATGTTGAGAGTGCCCATATTTTCCACCATCTTGTTGTGCTGTGTGTTTTTTAATCTTTATAGTGGGGATTTTAATGGGGTTTTAATTGGGAATTGTTATGATAGTGCAGTGTTGTAACCCACCACGAGCTGGCTTGCTGGAAGGGGCAGGTAATAATAATAATAACAACAACAACAACAACAACAACAACAACAATAAATAAATTTACCTTCTTTGCGGTACATTTCTTGGGAGATTTAATTACTCCACTCAATATGACGCCTCTGACTGGGCTAAGCTGCTCTATTAACTAAATATCCCAATAGTTAGAACCTGTTTCTCATGGTAAATTACTCCCCCCTCCCCACCGAAAGGTTTGGGAAAGAAAGAGTCAACAGGGGCAGGTGGATGCATTTTTTTCAGGAATCTTGCTTGAATGTTCAGAAACTTCCATGGCCTACTGAGCACTATATATGCTTATTGGACATTTCTATGTTTGGCTGCAGAAAAGGTGGGTGGTTTTGGATAGAATCATAGAATCACAGAGTTGGAAGGGGCCATACAGGCCATCTAGTCCAACCCCCTGCTCAACGCAGGATCAGCCCTAAGCATCCCAAAGGATGAAACACAAGGGCATTCATCTCTCCCCTTACCTATTTGCAGGTGGTATTAGATGGTTCTGCCTCCTCCGTGCACCTCTCTAACCTCACATCCCACACGGAATATCTGGTTTCGGTGTTTCCCATTTACGAGAATGCAGTCGGAGACGGCCTACGAGGCATCACCTCGACCTGTAAGTCTAGAATCAATGGCTGGTGTTCAGGATATGGGAAACCGCACATGTCATGTGCACCTCTGAACGTGGGTGTCTTTCTGGATAGTCTGTCAAGAGCACAGGTTAAGGCAACTTGGATGGATGTTTACACTCATAGCTCTTGGACCGGTTCCAGAAAGAGGGGTTGAAGTTCAGCAGGAATTTATCTGAACATTCATTCATTCATTCATTCATTCATTCATTCATTCATTCATTCATTCATTCATTCATTCATTCATTCATTCATTCACATTTATATACCGCCCTCCCCAAATAGCCTATCGGGGTAATGACTGGAGGTATTGTATGGATGGTTCTTCACACTCCACACTTAATATCTGGTTAGGATGTTTCCCATTTATGAGAAGGTGGTGGGAGATGCTTTGAGGTACCACCTCGACCTATAAGTCTGACTGTATTCAGCATACGGGAAACCTCACGTAACTCCTTCTTTATCCCTCTGAATGTGGGTATCTTTTTGGATAGCCTATCAAGATCATGGATTGAGGCACTTTCAATGGGTGGCCCTACTTGTAGCTCTTGGGCAGGTTCCAGAGAGAGGGACAGGCTTCTGGATAGCCTACTAGGGTCACGAGTTGAGGGACATTGCATGAATGGTTCCACTAATAGCTTCTGGGGGGGGGGGTTCTAGGAAGAGGTATTGAAGTTCAGCAGGCATTTCTCTGGATAGCCTATGAGGGTCATGAGTTGAGGGACCTTGCATGGATGATTCCACTCATAGCTTCTGGGCAGGTTCCAGGAAGAGGGGTTGAGGTTCTTCTTAAATATGCTTGTCAAATTTATCCAGGCATCATGCTTGGCTACTGTAATTCACTATCGGTAGGGCTGCCTTTGAAGACTGTTCAGAAACGTCAGCTGGTCTAGAATAACATGGCCAGATCCTTAACTGACAAAGGTATTTGAGGAACATCCAGCGGCTAACATAAAACATTCAGGACACAAAGACCTTCGCTGGCTTCCAGTTTATTTTTTTCTTCTTCGCACGCTGCACAGTTTTGGTTTTGACCTACAAAGCACCAAGCAGTTTGGAAGCGACAGGGTCCATGAAAGGCTGCTTACTCCCCGAGGAACCTGCCTGCCAATTACGAACTCCCTCTCCACCTTAGAGCTGCCTGTTGCCCTTGTTACTCATTTCTGAACCCCCGAGCAGAATGCACCGTGTTTGCTTTTCAGAACATCAAAGTGTGCCTCTGGTTTGCTCTCTTTTAATTATTCATTGCTCCCCCCCCCCCAAGCACCAGTTTTGTCTATTGTTTTAAACTGATTTTCTGTGGATTTTTAATAAAAAAGCCACTTTGAGGTCTGCTTCAGAAGAAGAAGAGCTGGGGTTTTATTATACCCCACTTTTCATTACCCAAAGGAGCCCCAAAGCGGCTTACAAACCCCTTTCCGTTTCTCTCCCCAAAGCAGACACCCTGGGAGGTAGGGAGGGTGGAGAGAGCTCTGAGAGAAGTGCTGTGTGAGAATAGCTGTAAGAGAACTGTGTTTGGCTCAAAGTCACCCACCTGGCTGCATGTGGAGGAGGGATGGGGGATCAAACACAGTGCTCTTAACCACTGCACCAAAGGTGACCAAACTATGACTCTCCCAGATGTCCGTGGACTACAATTCCCATGAGCACCTGCAAGCAAACAAAGCAAGATCTTTGAGGTTTGGTGGGATGCAAAAGCACAACCCTGCTGTTCCAGCTTTTTTCTTTATCATCTTCTTCTCGCAGTGCCTCTGTCAGCTCCCCGTTCCCTCCGAGCGTCGGAAATCAGCCACAACAGTATCAAGCTGACCTGGCAGCCAGCAGATGGCGCTACCCAGTATCTGGTTCTTTGTTCTTCAGCCCCCAATGGCGCAAACGACCATACGAAAGAGGTAAAGACTGTTTTGTTTGCTTGTTTCGCTGGAATCATGAATCCCAGGCACTTAACTTAGAAATGACTGGGGAAGGCACTGGCAAACCACCCCGTATTGAGTCTGCCATGAAAACGCTGGAGGGCGTCACCCCAAGGGTCAGACATGGTGCTTGCACAGGGGATAACTTTACCTTTACCTTTTAAACTAGAAATTACAGGCAGAATGTAATTTTTATATGCGGGCTGTTTTAAACCGATGATGGGTGCTCTGAAGTGGTACAGTCCCATGAGAAGACTGTACCGCATGAACGTGTGAGAGGACTGTACCATATGAACACCTGCATCTGGATTTTATTTTGGATGCTCACCTGGGCAGAATGTTAACGGGGCTTCATGGCAGAGAGCAGAGAACACCTGTCCTGTTTCAAGTCCAGTGGTTCCCAGTTTGTTTCTGGGCTCCATGCAAGGTGTCGGTTTCCACCTTTAAACCAGGTGTGGTCCAAACGACCACCAACCTCAGCATACCTTGATAGAGGGTTGGAAGTTCTCAGCTGAGAACCAGAGGGACCATCTTCTCCAGGTGGACAGATCTCTGTTTCCTCGAGACCAGTTGTAATCCCAGGAGAAGTCCAGGCACCACCTGGAAGCTGGCAACCCCAGGGCCTGAGGTGGGTAGGGATAAATTTGAGCAAAAGGGGTAAGTATTCCACTGAGTGAAAATCACTGGAGATGCAAGTGAAATTGGAACAGCAGTCTCCATTGCAAAAGTGCAAAATGTCTCTGTGTTTGTGTGTATGTGAACAGAATCAGTAGAAAAGGGTTTTTTAAAAAATCTGCATTATGCCTCTTTCACAATTGCACATCATTTATTTATTTACAGGAATACAACAGGATCTAGATAGGGGGTGGTGGAAAGGCTGCAGGCAGCTGTTAGGGAACTCACCGGCAGGGGCAGCTCTCACGCAGCAGGGATCTGCAGCCTCCGAGCCTCGGAGGGAAGTGGAAGGAGGAGGGGGTGGGTCAGGGGTGGGGGATGGAAGGCGATTGGCTGGCCGCTGGACAGACAAGAAAGCCAGTTGGAGGAGGAGGCCCTCAGGGGCGGGACAGCTGCCCTGAGTGGCTGTTAAGCACCGAGTGGCACTTAAGCCATGAGACACGCTCTTCCTCCTAGGCCATATCAGAAATATTAAGTGGAACAGATTTTATTATATTTATCTGCTCCTCCCCCTTGCAGCTCAGGATGGTTTACGAGGAGACTTTCATAATATAAAAACAATAATATGATAAAAAACTGATTTGAAATATAACATTTTGAACAATAGGAACTTGTATCAAAAGTCAAAAACGTTCATCAGAATACAGCAGTTTCCAAGTTAACGCTCAGCAGTGGTAGTTTTACTGCAGTGTGGGTGCAGTGGACGGGGGGAGGGGCCTCTGGGCTCTGGTGGGTGTCTAGTTCACTTGTCTCGACTGAAAGCCTGGTGGAAGAGCTCCCTTTTGCAGGCCCTGCAGAATTGTTTTAGTCTTGGCAGGGCCCTGTTGTCATTGCTGGATATGGCAGTTGCCCAAGGGGTAAGGCAACCACGCGAGAAGAACAGAACTCGACAATGCTGTGCAACCAGCAAGACCTCTGGGACGAAGAAGCACCGAGAATTTGGGGCTGCACATTGCAGCTGTCTTGCGACAATGAAACAGGGGTCTTGGATGCATAAGAACACCAGAAGAGCCCTGCTGGATCAGACCTGTGATCCATGGAGTCAAGCATCTCATCTCCCACAATGGCCAACCAGTTCCTCTGGAGGGCCAATAACAGGGCAGGGAGGATGAGGCCTTCATAAGAACATCGGAAGAGCCCTGCTGGGTCAGACCAGAGGTCCGTCTAGCTCAGCATCCTGCCAACCAGTCCCTCTGAAGGGCCAATAACAGAGCATAGAGGCCAAGGCCTTCATAAGAACATCAGAAGTGCCCTGCTGGACCAGGCCAGGGGTCCTTCTAGTCCAGCATTCTCTCTCACACGGTGGCCAGTCAGTTCCTCTGGAGGGCCAGCAATAGGGCAGAGAGGCCGAGGCCTTCCCCATTGTTGCCTCCTGGTGCTGATATTCACAGCTGACTGTCTCTGAAAGTGGATGCTGCCTTTAGCCCCCACTGCATGTGATGCTGGGCTGTAGTGCATGGAAGGTGGGAGCCAGCTTGGGGTTGTGCTTAACAGTGGTGGCCTCTGAGAACTGGGCTTTGTTCTCCACTCTACCACATGCAGCCAGCTGGGTCACCTTGGGCCAATCACAGTTCTCTTAGAGCTGTTTTCACAGAGCAGTTTTGTCTGAGCTCTCTCAACCCACCCCTACGCCCCAGGGTGACTGTTGTGGGGAGGGGAAGGGAAGGAAATTGCAAGCCACGTTGAAACTCCTTTGAGTAGTGAGCAGCAGGGCACAAAAAACCCCAGCTCTTCTAGCTTTTATGGTGTAGTACAACTCCTGATTTCTTATTGCTGCAACAGAGAAACCCAAAGCATCGACTCTTCTGGAATTATTACCTTGCCGAAAATAGAACTCGATCACAGAATGGTGCCACTGCATTGAGGCAGCGTCTCTCAAATTGGGGGACGGGAGATTGTGAACTTGCATGGACCACGTTCTGGGAAACGTGGGCTGAGCTGAACAATGGAGCGGGGGGGGGGGGGGAAGCTCCTTACGGGACCCACCTGCATAAAGAACATTTATTTCCCAGGTCGTTCTGCAAGCTGGGCAGCAGGGGGCAGCAAATCGGCTGTAATGGCAAGGGGGTGGAGAGAAGGGGAGAAGTGTTGACATAAATGGCAAATTGTTTCTGCAAATGGGGATCCGCGGTTGTGATCCACGCAGGTCCTTGCAGATGCAGGGCTCTGATGGGTTGGCCTCCCCTCCCTCTGTCATCTTTGGGAGTTTCTGCCGAAACATTGCTCGGGAAGGGCGAGGGAAAGCAAGGAGATCTCTGGATAACTCTTGCTTTGTTCTTTAGATCCTGGTTCATAGCAGCATAGATGCACAGAGTTGGAAGCGACCTCCTGAGTCGTCTAATCCAGGGGTAGTCAAGCTGTGGTCCTCCAGATGTTCATGGACTACAATTCCCAGGAGCCCCTGCCAGCAAACGCTGGCAGGGGCTCACGGGAATTGTAGTCCATGAACATCTGGAGGATCACAGGTTGACTACCCCTGGAATAGCCCAATCTTCTGCAGAATGCAGGAAAATCACAAGTAGGAGCTACCCTTCCTGGAGGGTTGCCAACACCTTGGAGAGAAAGTACACTGCCCTTAAGAGAAGATTAGTTTATTGGCTGATGTTACCTACCTCCATGCTGTGAAAAGCTTTCCACTTAGAGTCATCAGCCTTTATGCTGGGCCTGGAGCCCTGCTGGAATTATAACTCATCTCTGGATGACAAAGGTCAGTTCCTCGGGAGAAAATGAGTTCCTTCTGGAGGAGGACTCTATGGCATTATACCCCTCTGAGAGACCCCTTCTCTTCCCAAAACCCACCTTCCCAAGTGATGGGGCTTTTGGACTTGAGTCCCTTCAGAGAAATGCTGAGCTGCAGAGTAACAGAACGATTTGAAAGTATGAGCTTACTGGTTAGCTTTGTGCATGAGGCAGAGATCCAAACTCATAGCATTTGAGATTTTAAAAAAGAGAATCTTTACTGGGAAAGGTTATTTACAAGTATGCATCGTATTCATCTGCTTCAGCCTCCGTGCTTGAGCAGAGCACAAAAGCAATTACAAAAGGCAGCACAATGCTAGCCTTTTGTGGCTAGGCTGGAGGAAGGGTGCTCAAAGGAGCAGGAAGCCTCCCACTGAGCCAATTTGAACAATTCTAGATAATTCCTATTCCAGCTATGCCAAACATACATCTTCTGCAATGCCCCCTGCAAGATATTCTTTTTATCCTGTTGAATCATGCAACACTTGAATATTCCAAATATTTTCAAGGGGTCTTTCTCTCTCTGTCTCTTGTCAGGTGAAAGTAATGAAGAGTGAAGTTTTGCTTGGGGGTTTGTCCCCCAGCACGGAATACTCGTTAGCTGTGTATGCAATGTACGGAGAAGACGCTAGTGACCCTGCAAGCATCCAGGAAACCACATGTAAGTCGTGGTCTGTTTCTTCATGCATCCGTCTTAAGAACACCAGAAGAGCCCTGCTGGATCAGACCAGGAGTCCATCAAACCCAGCATCCTGCCTCACACTGGGGCCAACCAGTTCCAGCCACAGGGCAAAGAGGCTGAGGCCTTCCCCTGATTTTGCCTCATGGCTCTGGGTTCCAGAAGTTTAGTGCCCTGGAATGTGGAAGCTCCCTTCAGTTACTCTGGCTAGTAATCCCTGCTAAACTCATCCTGCATGAGTTTAACTAGCCCCCCTTTTAAGCTGTTTATTCGCATTGATTTTGATGCTGTACACCCACAGCCCTGAGCTGGCTTACTGGCACAGCTGTCTCGGGGTGGTTTACAACGTTGTTAAAATACAAAGCAGTTAAAAGTGTTAAAACAATTACGTTATTACTAATTTATTAATTTATTAATGTATTGGCACTCTCAGCGCAGCCGGCTCATGGCGGTTAAAGTTAAATAACTAGAGAGCCAGTTTGGTGTATTGGTTAGGAGTGCAGACTTCTAATCTGGCATGCCGGGTTCGATTCTGCACTCCCCCACATGCAGCCAGGTGGGTGACCTTGAGCTTGCCATGGTGCTGATAAAACTGTTCTGATCGAGCTTTGATATCAGGCTCTCTCAGCCTGATATGACTGGAAGCTGCTTTGAGCCTCCTTCGGGTAGAGAAAAGCGGTATATAAGAACAAACTCTTCTTCTTCTTCTTCTTCTTCTTCTTCTTCTTCTTCTTCTTCTTCTTCTTCTTCTTCTTCTTCTTCTTCTTCTTCTTCTTCTTCTCCTTCTCCTTCTCCTTCTCCTTCTCCTTCTCCTTCTCCTTCTCCTTCTTCCTCAACCTATCAGCACACAATCAGTGACATCCCCATATCATTCTTCTTCTAGGGGTAGGCAAGAGCTGTTGAACTGCAGCAGGGGAGGCCCATTAGTATTTGTGGATTATATATCCCACCGTGATCCCTCCTGGCCCCAAATTCTATCTTCCCATGCTCTACCTCCTGGAAACTGGCAATTGAGTGATGCTTCTTCCCCCCTATAGAGCTTTGCTGTCCCAGACATAAGAACCCAAGAGAAGCCATGTAGGATCAAGCCAATGGCCCCTCCAGTTCAACACTCTGTATCAGTGGCCAAAATCAGGTGCCATCAGGAGGTCCATTAGTGGGGCCATAACACCAGAAGCCCTCCCACTGTGGCCCCCCAAGCACCAAGGATATAATGCATACCTTCCCCAGACATAAGAGGATAAGAGAAGTCATATTGGGTGAGGCCAGTGGCCCATCCAGTCCAATACTCTGTGTCACACAAAGGCCAAAACCCAGGTTCCATCAGGAGGTCCACCGTTCCCTCCTCCCCAAGTACAGAGCCAAAACACAGAGGCCATCAGACCTCCCCCACCCCTCCCAATGCTCATCCTTGTGAAAACACCTTGAAGCCCCTTTATTTTCCTGGAGGGATGCTTAGAATTGGGGCTTAATAAGGCACCTGAGAATTTCCCAACAGCAATCTTTAGCTTCTTTTCTCTGCTACAATGGCCAGGATTGACTGGGAAGGAAACCCCAGAAGGAAACTTGGATTCAGACGGTATGTCGATGACCTATCAATAGCAGCCCTCATGTCTTGCAGTGGCCTTGAGCCCTCCGCCCCGCCTGAGTTTCTCAGATATCAGCCATGGTTCAGTCAGGGTCAACTGGGAGGCGACTCTGCGTGCCGTGAAGATTCACCGGGTGACGTATATGTCCAGCCGGGGAAGCAACACTGGGGAGGTGAGTGACTGTAAGGACAAGGGGACTGCTTTCCGCTACACCCCCCAAAGAGTATTGAGGTTCTCCAACCAAAACCCACTCAGCATCCCCATCCCCATCCCCAAAGAGGTGAGATTGGCCTTTACTAGGGTCCTGGCCTTTTCAGTGTTGACCCTGGTCTAGTGGAACGCTCTGCAGGACCATGGACAGTTCCGCAGAGCCTGCAAGACAGAGTTTTTCCGCCAGGCCTATGGGTGAGGCTGGATCGAACATCAAAAATGCTTGAGAAGTAGAAGGAAGACCACCTCTCCAAGAAGATCTTGAACTCCCACCCCAAGGTTTATTGATGGGGGGGGAGGGCTGATACAAAGTATATAACATTTTAATGACTTAGTGTTTTTTAACCCATGCTGTCACCCCTCCTGAACTACCAGGAAGGGTGGGATTAATAATAAAGTATATCATACCACCCCAAAGGCCAATTAGAGGGTCGGCACATTGTTGGAAGTACCCAGCACATTTAAATATGTATAGATATTCCTTACTTCCCATCATTTTAAGGATGTTTCTTCTCTTTCGCCACCAACCGATCATGGTAATACCCTCGGTGGACATTCAGCAGACCTCATTTCATTTCAGTTGGAGGTTCTGGGCAACGTTTCGTCTGCTGTGCTGCAGCCTCTGTCATCGCTGACAAAATATTTTGTCAGTGTGACTTCCGTTTACGATGAAGGTGAATCCTTTCCGGTTACGGGCAATGTTACAACGTGTAAGTATGGGGTAATCAGCTTAAATGACGGCTACCGGGCCTCATACTGTGGTGGGAGGTGTCCTTTGGCAAGCTCTCTTTGCCCCCAGAGTGGTGGAATAAGCTTCCTAGAGAGACCAGGGCCCTGTCAGAACTCTGTGAGTTCCGCAGGGCCTTTAAGAGCCAGTTTGGTGTAGTGGTTAGGAGTGCCGACTTCTAATCTGGCATGCCAGGTTCGATTCTGCACTCCCCCACATGCAGCCAGCTGGGTGACCTTGGGCTCGCCACGGCACTGATAAAACTGCTCTGACCGGGCAGGAATATCAGGGCTCTCTCAGCCTCACCCACCCCACAGGGTGTCTGTTGTGGGGAGAGGAATGGGAAGGCGACTGTAAGCCGCTTTGAGCCTCCTTCGGGTAGGGAAAAGCGGCATATAAGAACCAACTCTTCTTCTTCTTCTTCTTTAAGACAGAGAGCTCTTCCGCCAGGTCTATAGTTGAGGCCGGCTGGACAATAAATCCAAATCTTGGGCCTCATTCCTACTCCTTCTGCCCTTCTCTTTCCTCTGGTTCCTCCAACCATAGAATCAGATAATCGTAGAGTTGGAAGGGATCTCCAGGGTCATCTAGTCAACCCCCTGCTCTACGCAGGAATCGTCAACATCTAGTTGGCTACTCATTATTATTAGTGCTGGTGCAATAATGATAAATGCAGTTATGAATGGTTTTAACTTGTTTTAGTAGTAACTGACTATATTGTATTAGTTCATTGAATTTATATGTGTAAAATGCCCCAAAATAGTTTGAGAGGGGTAGTATATAAATCCAGAGATAGAGATAGAGATAGAGATAGAGATAGAGATAGAGATAGAGATAGAGATAGGGATAGGGATAGAGATAGAGATAGAGATAGAGATAGAGATAGAGTTTTTGTCAATTCCTAGAGCAACCCAATGTCACTTCTGGAGCGGGGCCAGTGGCTCAGTGGCTGAGCCAAGCGGGTGCTTTTTTAGCCCTGGTCCCAACCTGGTGGAATGAGCTCCCAGAAGAGCTGAGGGCCCTGTTGGAGTTGTCAGCTTTCCGCAGGGTCTGCAAGACGGAGCTCTTCCTCCAGGTATATGGTTGAGGCCAGAGCGGTACCCGGTGTTGCCATCTGAGGATCTCTAAGCTGAGGTCATCTAGGTTCCTCGCTCCCAGGTAGAGAGAGAGTTTGACCCATGCTGAACGGGGGAACAGGCTGATATTTTACTGTCTGCCATCTTGTCTTGTTATGTTATGTCATTATTCTATTATGTTTTAAGGGGTATTTTAGGGGATTTTATTTTTTATTGATCTAGTAAACCGCCTTGAGACATTTGGGAGCAGCGGTATATAAATGTATAAACAAACACGGAAAGAAAGAGAGAAAGAAAGAAAGAAAGAAAGAAAGAAAGAAAGAAAGAAAGAAAGAAAGAAAGAAAGAAAGAAAGAAAGAAAGAAAGAAAGAAAGAAAAGGAGAAAATATATACTAATTATTTTTAAAAAATAATTCCCTTTTGGAATTTATGAAGGCCGGCCTGCATCTCTAGCCTAATCCCATTTCCAAAACAAAATCCTGCTTCCCTCTCTCTCCTTGAGCGTCCTTCTTGGGCTCCTCAGTTCTTGGCAATGCTAACCTGAATGTGTCTTCTCTCCCACAGTCGAAATAATCACCCCTTAATGAATGGCCGCAAAATGTTACATCCCAGTCCTTCAGGATGTGCTTTTGTTGGGGGGGGGGAGGGGGGGTTCAGAGAAGTGAAAGGGAGGCTGCTTGAGGACGGCTGCCCGGTTGCAGCTCTGCTCCCTCGCCATCTGCCGCGTGGCATGGCCGCATGACAGCTTTTCTCCGAGCAGCCGGGAGAGAAAACCAACCTCGAGCCTCTCCCCTCCCTTCGTCTCTCAGTGAAGGTGCCGCCACCGATGCACCTGAAGGTCACGGAGCTCTCGGGCAGCGAGATCCGGCTGGAATGGGAAGCCATCGCGGCATCGGATGTGGTCGTCTACCAGATCAAGTGGAACGTGCTCGGGGAAGGGTGGTCGCAGGAGGTAGGTGGAGGGGAGGAGCGGATCGGCGGAACTCGCTGCTGCAAGATGAACATGAGAAAGACCAGTGGGATTGAACTAGTCTAACTAGTCATAGAAATATCAAGGCATGGAGTTGGAAGGGACCTCCAGGATCATCTAGTCCAACCCCTGGCAGAATGCAGGAAATTCACAACTACCTCCCCACCCGCAGTGACACCAATTTCATGCCCATATAATGACCCCCCCCAAAAAAAATCCCCAATCCCTGGCCAGTCCAGGGTCCTTCTAACTCAGTGGCCAGCCAGTTCCTCTGGAGGTCCAGCAAACAGGGTATAGGGATCGAGGCCTTCATAAGAACATTTATTTATTCATATTTATTTATAATTCAGCTTCTTTCCTTCCAGGTCAGACCAGGGGTGCATCTATTCCAGCATCCCATCTCACAAGGTTCTTCTGAAGGTCCAACAATAGGGCATAGAGACTGAGGCCTTCATAAGGACATCAGAAGAATCCTGCAGGATAAGTCCAATGGTCTATCCAGTCCACACAGTGCCAACCAACCACTGGTTGCTCTGGAGGTCCAACCAACAGGCATAGAAGTTTACAGTCACTGAGTGAAGCAGGATGCTGGACTGGATGGAACATTTATCTGATCCAGCAGGGCTTTTCTGATGTTCTTAGGAAGGCCTCAGCTTCTCTGCCCTGTTGAGGAACTGGCTGGCCACTGTGGGAGACAGGATGCTGAACTATATGGACCAGTGGTCTGAACTAGCAGAGCTCTTCTTTTGTTCTTATGAAGGCCTCAGCCTCTCTACCCTGTGGATGGCCATCTAGAGGGACTGGTTGGCCATTGTGTGAGGCAGAATGGTGGACTAGATGGACCTCTGTTCTGATCCTGCAGGGCTCTTCTGAGGTTCTTATGAAGTCCTTGGGCTCCCTGTCCTGTTGCTGGGCCTCCAGAGGAATTGGTTGGCCACTGCGTAGGACGATATGCTGGACTAGATGGACTTTCACTGGTCTGATCCAGCAGGGATCTTCTGGTGTTCTTATGAAGGCCTTGGGCTCCCTGTCCTGTTGCTGGACCTCCAGAGGAACTGGTTGGCCACTGCATAGGACAAGATGCTGGACTGATCCAACAGGGATCTTTTGTATGTCTTATGATGGTCTCAAGCCTCCATGCCCTATTGGACCTTTAGAGGTTACTGGTTGACCATTGTGGGAGCTGGGGTGTTAGCCTAGATGGACTATTGGTCTGATCCAGCAGGGCTCCTCTTATGTTCAAATCAATCAGGGATGGAGCTTCCTCAGAACTGGAGTAATGCCAAGCAGAACCTGTTTTCAACTTGCTTTTCACTACAGCTCATGTATGACCATCCTGGCCACTTTCTGTAAGCCTTGCTGAAATCATGCCAAGTCAAATCATACAACAACAGGGCCCTCCAAACTTTCTGTAGGCCCTTTTGAAATGTTGACCCAGAATAGGGTGCTCAGCAACAAAATGGCTGCCAAAAGAGGTGGAGCCACCCATACAGAAGAAGCCGAACTGCAGGGAAGAAGAAGAAGAGTTGGTTCTTATATGCCGCTTTACCCTACCCGAAGGAGGCTCAAAGCGGCTTACAAAAACCTTTCCCTTCCTCTCCCCACAACAGACACCCTGTGGGGTGGGTGAGGCTGAGAGAGCCCTGAGATTACTGAAGAAGAAGAAGAGTTGGTTCTTATATGCCGCTTTTCTCTACCCGAAGGAGTCTCAAAGCGGCTTCCATTCTCCTTCCCTTTCCTCTCCCCACAACAGACACCCTGTGGGGTGGGTGAGGCTGAGAGAGCCCTGATATTCCTGCTCGGTCAGAACAGTTTTATCAGTGCCGTAGCGAGCCCAAGGTCACCCAGCTGGTTGCATGTGGGGAAGCGCAGAATCGAACCCAGCATGCCAGATTAGATGTCCGCACTCCTAACCACTTCAACTGGAAGAATAGAGATAATTTTTTAAAAAACTACACTGTGAAAGAGAATGAAACCAACACTGAACAAATGTCATTTTAATCTGCCCAGCTGATCAGACACCCAGCAGCCTGTCTGAGGTCCCCTCTGTCCCCACCCACGTCCCAAAAACCCTCAGTGGGTTCCAGGAAAAATAAAAGCAGGTGCCATGGTGCCCATGGGCTCCGAGTTGGGGACCTGTGTTATATGATGAAACAAGATGCGCTTGTTTATTTGCTCCCAGCGCCTCTGAGCTCAAGAATGTAGATGTCAACGTTCAGTAGAGCAGAACCAGAATTCTGGGGAAGGGATCTAAACAGCCCTGACTGTGAACCGATCAGGGGAAACTCAACTTTGACAATTTTCATAAAGTCACAGGGTGATGCACACGTCTCAAAAACTGGCTCTGTTATCCCTTCTCCTGTAGCTCTCAGTGGCTGGAAACCTGGCGGCCGCTGTTCTACCTGGCCTGAAAAAGAACACCGAATACCAGATATCGATTTGGGCGTATTACAAGGATGGGGCTCGGAGTGACACAGTCTCTGTTCGGCACAGGATGAGTAAGTGCCTCGCCGTGGCTTTGGGGACCGGGGTGGGCTGATCAGAGATGTCATATTACTTGAATCCCAGTCCTATGAAGCAGAGTCAAGCTTGTGAACTCGGTGGGTTTGGATGGAAGACGCTCTGCAGGACAGGAAAATGTTGGGTAAATATAGGAAGCAGATGTCCATCAGTGGCTCTTAGCCACAAGGTATAGATGGGACACTCTGTCTGGGGCAAGGATGCTCTGTCTTCTTGGTGCTTGAGGGGCAATAGGTTGCTGGAGTTCTGGCCCTGTTGGTGGACCTCCTGAAGGCACTTGGTTTTGGCCACTGCGTGATCCAGAGTGTTGGACTGGATGGCTCACTGGCCTGATCCAACATGGCTTCTCTTCTGTTCTTATAGATGGAAGACGCTGTCTGGGGCAGGGATGCTCTGTTTTCCTGGTGCTTCGGGGGCAACATGGATTCCCTTGTGTTCTTATATCTGGGGCAGTGATGCTGTTATCTTGGTGATAGGGGAGAAATATTGAGAGGGCTTCTAGAATTTTGGCCCCACTGGTGGCCCTCCTGATAGCACTTGGGTTTGGGCCACTGTGTGATACAGTGTTGGACCAGATGAACTATTGGCCTGATCTAACATGGTTTCTCTTATGTTCTTATGTCTGGGGCAGTGATGCTTTGGGGGGCAATAGTAGGAGGGCTTCTGGAGTTCTGGCCCTGCTGGTGGACCTCCTGATGGCCCCTGGGTTTTGGCCACTGTGTGACACAGTGTTGGACTGGAGGGGCCACTGGCCTGATCCAACATGGCTTCTCTTATCTTCTTATGTCTGGGGCAAGGATGCTCTGTCTTCTTGGTGCTTGAGGGGCAATAGGTTGCTGGAGTTCTGGCCCTGTTGGTGGACCTCCTGAAGGCACTTGGTTTTGGCCACTGCGTGATCCAGAGTGTTGGACTGGATGGCTCACTGGCCTGATCCAACATGGCTTCTCTTCTGTTCTTATAGATGGAAGACGCTGTCTGGGGCAGGGATGCTCTGTTTTCCTGGTGCTTCGGGGGCAACATGGATTCCCTTGTGTTCTTATATCTGGGGCAGTGATGCTGTTATCTTGGTGATAGGGGAGAAATATTGAGAGGGCTTCTAGAATTTTGGCCCCACTGGTGGCCCTCCTGATAGCACTTGGGTTTGGGCCACTGTGTGATACAGTGTTGGACCAGATGAACTATTGGCCTGATCTAACATGGTTTCTCTTATGTTCTTATGTCTGGGGCAGTGATGCTTTGGGGGGCAATAGTAGGAGGGCTTCTGGAGTTCTGGCCCTGCTGGTGGACCTCCTGATGGCCCCTGGGTTTTGGCCACTGTGTGACACAGTGTTGGACTGGAGGGGCCACTGGCCTGATCCAACATGGCTTCTCTTATCTTCTTATGTCTGGGGCAGGGATGCTCTGTCTTCTGGATGCTCAGGGAACCACAGTGGGAGGGCTTCTGGAGTTCTGGCCCTGCTGGTGGACCTCCTGAAGGCACCTGGGTTTGGGCCACTGTGTCACAGAGGGTTGGACTGGAAGGGCCATTCGCCTGATCCAACATGGCTTCCCCTATGTTGTCAAAATGGAAGTTCAGAAAAAGTGGTGGACGAGTCTTGAAAAGAGTTGCCAGGGATGAAGCTTGTGGGCACCTCCGGTGAGCCAGCTTGGTGTAGTGCTTGAGAACAGTGGGTTTGATTCCCCGCTCCTCCACATGCAGTCATCTGGGTGCTCTTGTGCTAGTCACAGTCCTGTTCTCACAGCATAGTCCTCTTAGAGCTCTATCGGCCCCGCCTACCTCAAAGTGGGTTTCTGTTGCGGGGACAGGAAAGGGAGGCTATTGAAAGTCACTTTGTGACTCTTTTGAATAGTGAAAGATTATAAAAATCAACTTCTTCTGGAATTCTGACACAAGCTGAGGGGTGCAATGACAAAATGGCTGCTGTAAGAGGTGGAGCCACGCACACCCAAAGGAAACCTAAGTTCAGGGGGGAAATAGGAATATTTTTAGAAAATACACTGTGAAAGAGCTGCAAAAGAGAATCAAACCAACACTGCTGCTAGCTGGCAGAGAAAGAAAGTTATTTCAATCCTCCCAGCCAATCAGATCTCCCGACGCCTGTCAGAAACCTTATCTGGTCCCTCCTACTTTCTAAAAACTCTTGATGGGCACCACAGTGGGTATTGGCTAGCACCTTGGTGCCCATGGGCACCCTGTTGGGTACCCCTGCATTGTAATCATGTCAAGGAGCGCTTGTCAAGAAAATCCACTGAATCCACAGAGTAGGTAGACTGGAATGTCCTGTGGACAACGACACAGCATTTCCCCAGAGGCGGGAGAATGAAGCCATGAAGCACTGAGTCACTCCTTGTTCACAAGGCTCTCCTGTCTGTATTGCCAGCCGGATAGGAGGCTGCAGCGCCTGGCTTGGTACGAAAAGGATGTGAGGTTAGAAAGGTCCTCCCCGAAGGTTCTGCCTTAATTAATAGTTCCTGGCTAATGGCTCTGCTGGCAGCAGGTAGAAGACGATTCGTTCCATTATTGTCCTTGATTCCTCATATTTGGCCAGGTTTTTTTAATTTATGGTGCTTCTGAGGCTTGGATCAGTGGCCGTCTCCTCACTGCCAGCTTTCTCTTTCTTTCTTTCTTTCTTTCTTTCTTTCTTTCTTTCTTTCTTTCTTTCTTTCTTTCTTTCTTTCTTTCTTTCTTTCTTTCTTTCTTTCTTTCTTCCTTCCTTCCTTCCTTCCTTCCTTCCTTCCTTCCTTCCTTCCTTCCTTCCTTCCTTCCTTCCTTCCTTCCTTCCTTCCTTCCTTCCAACTTTGGTTCTTCAAATGTATGACAACAGATCAGAACGACAATTCATAACAAGAACAAAGAATCAAAAGTTCAAAATGTAGCCTAGGGTTTTCAGCTCTGGGTTGGGATGCTGGACTAGATGGACCTCTGGTCTGATCCAGCAGGGCTTCCCTGATGTTCTTATGAAGGCTTCCATGATCTGTGGTTGGCCCTCCAGGGGAACTAGCTGGCCCCTGTGTGAGACAGGAGGCTGGACTAGATGGACCACTGGTCTGATCCAGCAGGGCTTCCCTGATGTTCTTATGAAGGCTTCCATGATCTGTGGTTGGCCCTCCAGGGGAACTAGCTGGCCCCTGTGTGAGACAGGAGGCTGGACTAGATGGACCACTGGTCTGATCCAGCAGGGCTTCCCTGATGTTCTTATGAAGGCTTCCATGATCTGTGATTGGCCCTCCAGGGGAACTAGCTGGTCCCTGTGTGAGACAGGAGGCTGGACTAGATAGACCACTGGTCTGATCCAGCAGGGCTTCCCTGATGTTCTTATGAAGGCTTCCATGATCTGTGGTTGGCCCTCCAGGGGAACTAGCTGGCCCCTGTGTGAGACAGGAGGCTGGACTAGATGGACCACTGGTCTGATCCAGCAGGGCTTCCCTGATGTTCTTATGAAGGCTTCCATGATCTGTGGTTGGCCCTCCAGGGGAACTAGCTGGTCCCTGTGTGAGACAGGAGGCTGGACTAGATAGACCACTGGTCTGATCCAGCAGGGCTTCCCTGATGTTCTTATGAAGGCTTCCATGATCTGTGGTTGGCCCTCCAGGGGAACTAGCTGGCCCCTGTGTGAGACAGGAGGCTGGACTAGATGGACCACTGGTCTGATCCAGCAGGGCTTCCCTGATGTTCTTATGAAGGCTTCCATGATCTGTGACTGGCCCTCCAGGGGAACTAGCTGGCCCCTGTGTGAGACAGGAGGCTGGACTAGATGGACCACTGGTCTGATCCAGCAGGGCTTCCCTGATGTTCTTATGAAGGCTTCCATGATCTGTGGTTGGCCCTCCAGGGGAACTAGCTGGCCCCTGTGTGAGACAGGAGGCTGGACTAGATGGACCACTGGTCTGATCCAGCAGGGCTTCCCTGATGTTCTTATGAAGGCTTCCATGATCTGTGGTTAGCCCTCCAGGGGAACTAGCTGGCCCCTGTGTGAGACAGGAGGCTGGACTAGATGGACCACTGGTCTGATCCAGCAGGGCTTCCCTGATGTTCTTATGAAGGCTTCCATGATCTGTGATTGGCCCTCCAGGGGAACTAGCTGGTCCCTGTGTGAGACAGGAGGCTGGACTAGATAGACCACTGGTCTGATCCAGCAGGGCTTCCCTGATGTTCTTATGAAGGCTTCCATGATCTGTGATTGGCCCTCCAGGGAAACTAGCTGGCCCCTGTGTGAGACAGGATGGAGACTAGATGGACCCCTGGTCTGATCCAGCAGGGCTCTTCTGATGTTTTTCAGAAGGCCTTGGCGTCTGTGTTTTGTTTGCTGGACCCCCAGAGAAACTCTGCCGTGACCCGCACAAACCCCATACAATTTTAGCCCTGGAATTTCTCTTTTCCATTAAGATTTCTAGGTTTTACGTTTTCAAAATGATAAAGAGATTTTATATTTAAAAAGAGGGAAAAAAATTAAATCGAATCAGTTTGTGAAGTACTTGAAAAGGCATTAAAATAAAACCCTCTTGAGAAACTTTTTATAAAGGTTGCCATTGAGGGTATTCCAGAAGTCTTAAACCCAGCCAAAGACAGTCAAATTCAGGTTTTTCTTAATACATTTCTCTCTGGATGATATATTCTTACTGAGGTTTCCTGAATAGAAATCCCAGGACAAGTTTTCTGAAGTAAGTGGAATAGAATAGCTGCTCTTCACATCTGCAAGAAAATTCATTGTGAAAGGCTGCTGAAGAGAAACAGCGAGTCCTCAGAATCGATCTTCCTGCCAGAATACATTTTTATCTCACCTTCTCTCCAGGGAAGTCGAGAGTTGTTCTCTCTTGCTACATTCTGTCCTTGTGACAATTCCTTGAGGCAATGCCAGCAGAAGGCAAGCCGCCCAAGGTCACCCAGTGAGTTTCGTGGCCGCCTTTGATTTGAAGTTGGGCCTTCCCAGATCCTAGGTTAGGGTTGTGAGCTCTGGATTGGGAAAGACCTGGAGACTTTGGGGGCTGAGACGGGAGAGGATGGGATTTGAGGCATTCTTACATCACTCTTGGATACAACCTGGAAGTGACAATGGGTAGCTCTAGGAATTGCTGCAAACTGTATGGTAAACCATAGAGTTTCTGGTGATTCCTAGAGCTACCTTTTTGTCGCTTTCAGGTTGTGCCTGGAAGTGATGTAGTGACTGTGGGGTTATATTTATGGTTCGGTTTTAATGGTATTTTTATTGTTGTCAACCTCATGTTGTGGTGACCCCCAACTATAAAATTATGCAAGCGTTCTTTCACAGAATTTAAACCAAAACTGACCCATGGCATGAAGATCCATTGTTCATGATTGTATATAAACTGGTTTTTCCCTGGGGTTTCTCAGTTCAGTTCTGCCTCTTGTCCCACCATGCCCATCTCTCTCTTTTCCACTGCTCCAGACAGATGAATGCTCTATCTTGATCTACCCCACAAGGCTGTTGTGTAGATGGCGCCCCCTTTAGCCAAGCTGCTTGCCCAACTGCGACCCCTGTGAAAGGGTTGTTTGATCCCCAAAGGGGTCCCAACCCCCAGGTTGAGAACCACTGCATTAGACCCATTCACCAAATTTAATTTGGTGGATTTCTGGCAGGGGGGGCAGCAATTCTAGGTGTTATTTCAGCCTCAGCTATAGACCTGGCAGAGGCTCTGATGTCATTCAGAAGAACATTCCACCAAGCTGGCACCAGGGCCAAAGAAACCCTGGCCCTGGTTGAGTCTATTTTGATCTCCTTGGGGCTTGGCACCCTGAGCAGATTTTTGGTCTGCAGACCTTAAAGCTCTTGGGGAGGGGGCAGGTTAATGGTTAATCCACAGCAGGGTCTTTTCCACCTCGGACCTGGCAACCCAAGGGTTCATTGACTACGAAAAGCAAGCTGCGCCGTCCACATCGTTCCCAAGCAAAACTCAAAAGTGCCCTGTTACCTCGACAAAATTATCTAGAAAACCTTTTGGTTTGCCAGGAAGGAAGGCTGTCGAAATAACCATTAAAATGCCATTTACTGTGGAGCGACGATCCCTTGCAAGAAATGGATGTTCTGTCTCTGATGCTAAATGAAAAATAAAAGGAAATTACATCCCTGGAAACGGCAGGTTATTGTCCGTGAACTCCGTTTTGCACTGCTCGGAAACGAACCGGGGCGGAGAGGCGGCTGGAGCAGCGGTCGCCTACGGGTGCTTAGCTCGGGGTGACTCGACAGCTTGAACCGGCCCTGACTTTTGAAATCGACAACAGCACCGTGTCTGCAACCGAGAGCCCCCTTGCAGCTCATGAGTTTGGATGCTGCCGTTTTTGCCCATTAAGTCTAAGGAGCATCGCAAGGTTGCAAAGTCCTCCGGAAGAGAGAGGCGAAGGCAGAATTCAAGGCACAGATGGCAGCCCTTTGTGCCTAGCAACGTCGGTTGCCGTCCCCGCGGGCAGCCTCCAAACCCTTGACCTTTCTTCCACCTGTCAAGATCATGTTGTCAAGATTCAGCGTTGCTCTGGGGAACTTTCAGAGCGAATCCGCTGTCTTTTCCTTGGCGTAGTTGTTTTTTTCCTTGTTCTTTCCTGGGATGTGTCTCAAGGCTATTGCTAAGTCATTGGCACGTCTGGCCAACAGTTGTGCGAATGCTCCATTTTAACCCACACCCTGTCCCTTTTCAAGTGGAGAAACAGTCAAGGGGGGGGGGGGCTGTTTACCAGGGTCTGTGGTTAATATGGGAAAGTTTGCCCAGTGGTAAAAGTAAGTCTAAGTGAGTCTCCCAAAAAGTATATTGAGGGATGGATGGAGGGAGGAAGGGAGGAAGGAAGGAAGGAAGGAAGGAAGGAGAGGGAGGGAGGGAGGGAGCAAGGAAGGGAGGGTGCAAGGAAGGGAGGGAGGGAGGGAGGGAGGGAGGAGACGGAGGGAGGGAGGGAGGGAGCAAGGAAGGGAGGGTGCAAGGGAGGGAGGGAGGGAGGGAGGGAGGGAGGAAGGAAGGAAGGAAGGAGAGGGAGGGAGGGAGGGAGGGAGGAAGGGAAGAAGGAAGGAAGGAAGGAAGGAAGGAAGGAAGGAAGGAAGGAAGGAAGGAAGGAAGGAAGGAAGGAAGGAAGGAAGGAAGGAAGGAAGGAAGGAAGGAAGGAAGGAAGGAAGGAAATTTCTCCAGGCCAGGCTGGCTAGGGATTCTGATTGGAGGGGGTATCATCTGGGCATGGAATTGGGGTCACTGTGGGTGAGCAGGTAGTTGTGAATTCCCTGCATTCTGCAGGGGGTTGGACTAGATGACCCTGGAGGTCCCTTCCCGCTTTATGATTCTATGAAACAAAAGGTAGACTTGCATTTACTTAAGTAGATCCAACTCACATTCAAGCAGCAGCAGCAGAAGACAGATGGATTTTTGCCCCCTACTTTATACTACCCAAAGGAGTCTCAAAGCGGCAGGCAATCACCTTCCCTTCCTCTCTCCACAACAGACACCCTGTGAGGGAGGGAGGTGGGGCTGGGAGAGCTCTGAGAGAACTGTGAGGGGCCCAAAGTCACCCAGCTGGCTTCATGTGGAGGAGGAGTGTGGGAATCAAAAAAAGAGAGGGAATCCTAATCAGCTCTGATCTCCAGATCAGGGCTAAGGGCAGCCCCACATTGAGTGAATTCTAATAATGTAGTCTAGACCAGTGGTTCTCAACCTTCCTAATGCCGTGACCCTTTAATGCAGTTCCTCCTGTTGTGGTGACCCCCAACCATAAAACTAGGCAAGGGTTCTTTCACAGAAATTAAACCGAAACTGACCAATGGAGTGAAGATCCATGGTTCAGGATTGCTCCAGACAGATCTACCCCGCAAGGCTGTTGTATGGATGGCGCCCCCTTCCAGCCAAGCTGCTTGCCCTGCAACGACCCCTGTGCAAGGGGTCCTGACCCCCAGGTTGAGAACCACTCGTCTAGGTTTCCAGGGCCAGAGAGGGTACTGGTAGCTTCACCCGATGAAGACAGTAAAATGCTTGGTGAACTACATTTGCGACCTGCACCTTCAGGGATTATTTGCGGGTTTAGTCATTAAAGAAAGCAAATGTAGAATTAATTTTCCTTTTAAGAAGTAATTTTGAAACAATAAGTATGAAGTACAGATTTGCAGCTTATGAACTGTTTGTCTGGAGACTTAAAAAAGTTAATGAGTTGTCTGATGTTTTCTCGTTTCTCCCTTTTCTGGTACTTCTTTTTTCCTTTTAATTGTAGAAAAACTTTGATTTTAATAAGGAAAACACACGCTGACGGACAATGCAAGCTAAGCTCCTGGCAAGCTGGGCTTTGAGCATGCATGTGTGCAGTGAACCTTGCCAGAACCCCATGCATAGCTAAAACTAGGCATTTTAGACCATCAATGCTGGCTACCCATCAAATAATCCTTAATTGTTGTTGTTGTTGTTGTTGTTGTTAGTCGTGTCCGACCCATCACGACCCCATGGACAATGATCCTCCAGGCCTTCCTGTCCTCTACCATTCCCCGGAGTCCATTTAAGTTTGCACCGACTGCTTCAGTGACTCCATCCAGCCACCTCATTCTCTGTCGTCCCCTTCTTCTTTTGCCCTCGATCACTCCCAGCATTAGGCTCTTCTCCAGGGAGTCCTTCCTTCTCATGAAGTGGCCAAAGTATTTGAGTTTCATCTTCAGGATCTGGCCTTCTAAGGAGCAGGCAGGGCTGATCTCCTCTAGGATTGACCGGTTTGTTCGCCTTGCAGTCCAAGGGACTCGCAAGAGTCTTCTCCAGCACCAGAGTTCAAAAGCCTCAATTCTTTGACGCTCGGCCTTCCTTATGGTCCAACTTTCACAGCCATACATTGCAAATTTATTAATCCTTAATTAAGCTATCCCTAACACTTGGCAGAACCTGGCATCCCAAGGTGGGAAAAAACCAATATGATGGACTACAGAGCTTAGTTCACCTGGTGAAAATGTTTGTTTCCAAGGTCAAACTCTATGGCAGCCTTTTTCAATCTTTTGACCATGGTTGTAACACTGAAATATTTTTCAGCCTTTAAGATACCAGGAAGTGATGTTAGCTGGCTACGCCTCCCTGCCACGCTTGCTGGAAGTGAGAGGAGCCGCGACCAGCAAATGTTTAAATGGCTGGTTAAAGTTAAAATTTAAATGGCTGGATTCAAGTGGGTAGCCGTGTTGGTCTGTGTGAACCAGCCATTTAAACAAAATCAGAGTCCAGGGGCACCTTTAAGACCAACAAAGATTTATTCCAGGCATAAGCTTTTGAGTGCAAGCATTCTTCCTCAGTCTCGAAAGCTCACGCCTGGAACAAATTTCTGTTGGTCTTAAAGGTGCCCCTGGACTCTGATTTTGTTTAAATGGCTGTTTAAAGTTTTAAAACTTGTTTCTGTCCTGTTTGCTTAGAGCTGGAAACAGCAGGCATAGGGTGGGAAGGCTCTTCCCAGACGCCATTTTGAAAAAAAACCCATGCCATGGTACCATTGAATGGCCTTCTTGTACCGTGCGTTGGGAAATCCTGCTCTACAGAATCACAACCCCATTGAGCGCTCTCCCCTCCACAAACTCTCCCCACACACTCATATTTGGGTCTTAGCCCAACCCCGGGCCATCCAAACAAGCTACAAAGGGAACACGGGCCAGGCACAGAATAAATACCAAAAAAGAAAGTGAACTTGGCTCCTTAACTAAAGAATTGAGACAAATAGACAATTTGCAACAAGAATGTTAATAGAGGTCACAAAGTGACTGCTATGTAGGCAAGTACTTATAAACCATCAGTGTGGCTCTCCCCAAACCAACTCTTCTTTTATTCTAAGGAAAACCTGATGGACTTCCAGGGTGTCTGTTGTGGGGAGAGGAAAGGAAAGGAGATTGGAAGCCACTTTGAGACTCCTTAGGGTAGAGAAAAGCGGCATATAAGATCCAACTTCTTCTTCTTCTTCTTCTTCTTCTTCTTCTTCTTCTTCTTCTTCTTCTTCTTCTTCTTCTTCTTCATCTTCTTCTTCTTCTTCTTCTGCTGTTAATTGAGTTCTTGACCTGATTTAAGCTCCACGCTAAATAATATTTTGCCATTTCGAATGCATTTTGAATATTTATATTTTGCTCAGGAACTGTGCCTTGAGAACTTTCCCATGAAACGGAACGGCACCATATAAATGACCTAAATAAATAAACCACATTCAAGGCACAGAATTGCATTTTATTTGCATCATAAAAATGGCCCTGTATGTATTCACCTAGGAAAATTTTATGCAGCTTCTGCAGGGACCACCTGAGGCAGTTTACAGAATAAAACATCATAAAAAAACATAAAACATTAGAAGCTGTTCATTAAAACACTTCGTTTAAAATACCGAGCAGGGCATGAAAGCACGTATCAGTGGGCTGAGGAAAATGAATTACAGATTTCAGACTCAAAGGCTGCAATAAAGATGTGGTTAAAAGCCTGCATAAACAGAAGCACAGGGATTTGACAACTAAAGAGAGGAATGCAGGTTTTTTTCCATTGTATTTTGGGTCTTCCTAACGTGGTTAGCCTTTCTACCTTTTGTAACGAACTTGGCCTCAGTTTGCTAGAGCAGTGATCCGCAACCTTTTCTAGGCTGCAGACCAGCTGTGGCGGGGAGGGCGACCGCCCGGCCGCGCATGCCGCGCATGCCGCGCATGCCGCGCATGCGCGAGTGTGCCATGCGCAGCCACAAATGCGCATGCGCGGCACTCCACGGCACTACTATGCCTGCTAAGGAGCACCGTGCATGCGCGTTTGCGGCTGCACACGGCGCAAATGCGCATGTGCGGCCGGGTACGGCCCTGCGGAGGCAGGGAGCCGCGTCCTAGTGCCAGGGCCTTCGCGGCCCGGCAGCAGGCCGCAGCCCGGTGGTTGGGGACCACCGTGCTAGAGTATGGACTTCTATCAAATTTTGGATAAAATTGCATGATCGCTCTGGTCCTAATAGTTTCGTGTATGATCTGCTATGCAATTTCATTGTTTCTAACTGGTACCGGCAGAACCGACATAAAATTCACAGACTTTGGATAATTAAGGGGTGTCTCGTTATTTGGCATTATTAGACAGAGAATCTGTGATATTGAGAGACAAACCAAGCGGGAATCAATCGGACTTGCTCCCCCTGCTTCTTTGGCTTGACTTCTAATGCATGGACAGATTCACTCAATATTTACTAGATGATAAATCCCCAGAAATATCAGAACCAGTGGCTGAATTCTTGGCCACTGTGAATCACAGGGATAATTGGCCAAGCAAGAAATAATTCTAGTCCATGGGCATCCACATTTGGTGTAATGCCCGTCATTTCCACAAAAAGCGCTTCCTTGGAGGCACCTTCTTTGGGGGAACTCATCAACCCAGTCCTTACCAAACTTGGAGGGCCAGGAGAAGAGAGTCAGCCAGAGATCCCCTGCTGGTTTCGTGTCTCTAGCATGTGTGTGTGTGTGGGGGGGGATTCTACCTCATCCCAAACTTTACAAGCCAAACCAGTTCATTAATTGCTTAAGAGTTCTTGGTGGTTTGTAGCTAACAGAGCGGACACACCACTAACCATGAACAGAACTTTCCGAGGAACAGGCTTCCTCGGGAGGTGGTGAGTTCTCCATCTTTGGAGATTTTTAAACTCCATCTGACGGAGAGGCTGATTCTGTGAAGGCTCAAGGGGGTAGCAGGTGACAGGGGATGAGCGAGAGGGTTGAGAGTGTCCTGCCTAGTGCAGCGGGTTGGACTAGATGACCCATGAGGTCCCTTCCAACTCTTATTATTCTATGATTCTAACTGCATTCTCCCAGTTCATGCCCACCCGTACAGCCTAACCTACTTCACAAGGTTGTTGTGAGGATAGAGCAGAGGAGAGGAGAGTGATCTAAACCGCTCTGGGTCCCCACTGGGGACAAAGGTGGGAAATAAAGTAAATAAATAAAATCGTTGCTGCCCTGAGGTCAGATTCCCATTACCTGTGCTTGATTTCAGGTAAATGAAAGTGGTCTTGATATTGAATTGAGGAGTATGGAGATAAATCTAGGTTTTTCTAAAGACTGCTTGTGTGTTTGCCTCAGCAAAGCAAAGAGCGCTCTTTCTGAATCCTGGCGTTTAAGCCGGAGAGCTGACTCATGGGATTCTAAAGATGTACAAGACCTGTGCAAAACGCTTTTGATTGCTTGCATGACTCTTTTCCTTCTATGCTGGCACCGTGATTAAAAACTGACCTACTTTTCATCCAGATGGGTAGCTGTGTCTGTAGTCTGTCTGTAGCAGTAGAAAAGAGTAAGAGGGCCTTACCTTAAAGATTCACAAAATTTCTGGCTGGGTAGGCATTTTCAGGAGTCTCTGCTCACTTCTCCAGATGCAACATTTCCAATGCAGACAAAAAGCAGCAAAACTGCTGCGGACCAAATATCAGCATTCCTGGAAGAAACTTCAGCCCTTGACCCATTTCAGTCAGGCTTCCAGCCTGGACATGGGGTAGAGACAGCGTTAGTTGCCCTGATGGGCAATCTCTGACGCCAGCTAGACCGAGGCGGGTCAGCGCTGCTCATACTATTAGACCTGTCAGTAGCATTTGACACAGTAGATCATGATCTCCTAGCTCTTAGCTTATCGCCTAGCCGATGCCGGGATGCGACCGACTCAGAACATCTGCTGGGCCCCTCCTCAGACACCCTTCCATGACTGAACAATTTGATCCCCCCAGTGTGGTTGTTATTTATGTTGTGTTGTGCATTGTTACTTGATTGTTGTGATGTTGTATTGAAACGTGCATATCGTTATAGATTATTATAATGTTCCATGTAAAGTTACATAATGTTCCATGTAAACCGCCCAGCGCTGTAAAGAATGGGCGGTATAAACATCCAAATAAATAAAAATAAAATAAATCAAGGCCAATAGCAGCCCAGCAGAACAGAATCAAAGTCTCTGAGAAACTTCACAGTAGGGTATGTGTGTATGTGTGTGTGTGTGTGGGGGGAGGTGTTAATTTTTGCAGGCCCAGCAGAACCAATGCTATGACTTAATGCCCAGAAGAACCCAGTGACAATGTGGCAATGCCAGCTCAATCACAATCCAATCAAGGGGGGGGGAACATTTTCTGCAAGCCCAGCAGAACCAGTATAGAGTGCCCAGCAGTACCAGTGCAATCACAGTGCAACTAGTGGGAAGACATCGCCTGGGAGGAGCAGAAGGGTTCTGGCAGTGGAATAAACCATCAATCCACTTTGGGGGCTGTCATTCGCATCCCAGAAAATTTCTGTTATGACTCACAAGTTGTCAGCCCAATTTGTGGGCTGTCATTCCAGCCCCTGAACACTTCTGTGACCACCGAGGGAAATCATTCCCATCTGGGAGCTATCATTCCTCTCCCAAAACACTTCTGCAAATTCCAGAGGCTGTCATTCCACTTGGAGGGCTGTCATTCCAGTTCCAGAGTAAATTCTATTTCAGAGCATGATTTCTACTGTCATTCTACTCTGGGGCCTGTTATTCCAGCCCCACAGCAGTTTACCTGGACCCAACGACATGGACTGAAAACCCAGACTGCATTTTCATTGCAAGTATTTCGTGCTGCAAAGCAGGGGTAGTCAACCTGTGGTCCTCCAGATGTTCATGGACTACAATTCCCATGAGCCCCTGCCAGCGTTTGCTGGCAGGGGTTCATGGGAATTGTAGTCCATGAACATCTGGAGGACCACAGGTTGACTACCCCTGCTGTAATGTATACCCGTGGATCCCATGCAAGTCAATTGGTATTCCTGGCTCCCATTATCTCTAATGGGTTTTTCAAACTTCTTCCATTGTTTCCAATGGGCAATCCTTTCATACCTTTTAATAAATCTCCCAGCAGAACTCAGTGCCATTGTAGCAATGCTAATTCAACAGGATTGATGTGAAGCATAGAATCACACTCCAAATCTCTCTGTGTGTAGTTTTCAAGCCCAGCAGAACTAGTGCAATGTTCTAGTACCCAGCAGAACCCAGTGCCACTCACATGACAAGTTTAAAAAAGACTTGTCACAATGAATCCAAGTGTATGTGTATGTGTGTGGGAGTTTGCAAGCTTTATGCAAGAAAATGGGAAGGGAACCATGGGAATGATTCTGCCCTTCTCCACATACAGCCAGCTTTTGGGCCAGTCACCGTTCTCTCAGAGCTCTCAGCCCCACCTCTTCACAGGGTGCCTGTTGTAGGGAGGGTAAGGGAAGGAGATTGTAAGCCTCTTTGAGACTCCTTCAGGTAGAGAAAAGAGACATATAAGAACCAACTCTTCTTCTTCTTCTTCTTCTTCTTCAGTAATCTCAGGGTTCTCTCAGCCTCCCCTCCCTCACAGGGTGTCTGTTGTGGGGAGAGGAAAGGGAAGGCGAATGTAAGCTGCTTTGAGACTCCTTCGGGTAGAGAAAAGCAGCATATAAGAACCAATTCTTCTTCTTCAGTAATCTCAGGGCTCTCTCAGCCTCCCCTCCCTCACAGGGTGTCTGTTGTGGGGAGAGGAACGGGAAGGCGACTGTAAGCCCCTTTGAGACTCCTTCGGGGAGAGAAAGCGGCATATAAGAACCAACTCTTCTTCTAACCAATGTGGAATCTTTATTTCATTGCAGCCACCAAGAATCCGCCAGCAAACCTCTTTGTGGATTCGGAGAGTCCGAACAGCCTGCAAGTCCACTGGAGTCCTCCAGAAGGCCTTGTGCAGCACTACAGGCTCACCTACACCCCAGAAACGGGCCAGAAGCACCAGGAGATGGTGGGTTTTGTGGAGGGGGCTTCTGACCTTGATAGCCCAGGCTAAGCCTGATCTTGTCTGATCTAGGAAGCTAAGCAGAGTCGACCCAGGTTTGGACTTGAATGGGAGACCACCAAGGAAACCCTTAGTCACTACACACATGAACACACATGAAGCTACCTTATACTGAATCAGACCCTTGATCTATCTGTTGGTATTGCCCACTCACACTGGCAGCCGCTCTCCAGGGTCCCAGGCAGAGGTCTTTCCCATCACGTACTACCTGCTCCTTTTAACTGGAGATGCCGGGGATTGAACCTGGGGCCTTCTGCATACAAAGCAGAGGCTTTTCCGCTGTGCCACAGAGGCAGGTAATGGCCAACCACTTTTGTTTGGCTGTCCCAACCTGAATGTCGCAGGTGAACTATATCTTGGAAGCTAAGCAGGGGCAGCCCTGGTTAGGACTTGAATGAGAGACCGCCAAGGAACTCGAGGGCTGCTAAGCAAGCCATCTTTGAACTTCCCTTGCTATAAGTTGGTCGCAACCCCCCCCCCCTCCCCAGAAAGCAATGTCTTCTAGGACAAGGCATGTCTCTGTTGGGTCCTGAAGATAGTTTCGGCCACCAAGTGCAAAAGGAGAATAACCCTCCCCAGGGCTGTCTCTTCTATGACAGGGGTAGTCAACCTGTGGTCCTCCAGATGTCCATGGACTACAATTCCCATGAGCCCCTGCCAGCAAATGCTGGCAGGGGCTCATGGGAATTGTAGGCTATGGACATCTGGAGGCTCACAGGTTGACTACCCCTGTTCTATGACTTAAATCTACACCTCATCTGATTGCACTAGAGTTGGGGATAATTTACAGTAATGAGTCTAAACAGTTGAGCGAGAAAAAGAAGTAATTCAAAGTCACACACATTCAAATGCATCACAGGATGAGCCAAGGTTACATAGACACTGCTGAAGACTGGGGTAGGGATAAATAAAACGGGACCATTTACAAATGGTTTTGAAAATACGTAAGCCAGGAATGGACACTGTTTGCAGATGTTTCATGGCAAGGTAATGGAGGGCCATGGAACTGGATAGAGGGGAGCTGGGTTCAAATTCCTACTGAATTGTGAATAGAGTTGCTAGCCTCCCAGTCCAATGCTCTGTGTCACACAGTGGGCCAAACCCAGGTGCCATTAGGAGATCCACCAGTGGGGCCAGAACTCCAGAAGTCCTCCCACTCTTGGCCCCTAAGCACACAAGAAGACAAAGAATCCCTGCCCCAGACAATCTTCTACATATACCTTGTCGCTAGTAGCCACTCATGGACCTCTGCTCTTAAGGACATAAAAGAAGCCTTGTTGGACCATGCCAATGGCCCGTCCAGTTCAACATTCTGTGTCATACAATGGCTAAAACCTAAGTGCCATTGGGAGGTCCACCAGTGGGCCAGAGTTCCATAAGCCACCAGCACCAACAATACCATGCACCAATGCGCCAGATAGAATGTTCCACCTATGCAATGTAGCTAATAGCTTCTCATGGACCTCTGCTCCATATGTTTATCCAGTCCACTCCTAAGAATATAAGAGAAGCCATGTTAGATCAGGTCATTGGTCCATCAAGTCCAACATGGTATGTCACCCAGTGGCCAAAACCCAGGTGCCATCAGGAGGTCCACCAGCAGGACCCAGCTCCAGAAGACATCCCACTGTGGCTCGCCCAGGATCCAAGAATCCATGGCACCTGTGCCCCAGACTGATGCCTTGTGGTGGATAGCCACTCATGGACCTCTGCTCTTAAGAACATAGGAGAGCTCAGGCCAATGGCTCATCGAGTCTAACATTCTGTCACACAGTGGCCAAAACCCAGGGACCATGAGGAGGTCTACCAGCAGGGCCAGAACTCCAGAAGCCCTCCTATTGTTACCCTCCCGAGCACCAAAAATACAGAGCATCCCTGCCCCAGTCAAAGCATACCATCTCTACCTTGGGGCTAAAAGCCACGGACGGACCTCTGCTCTGTATGTTTCTCCGATCCCCTCTTTGACTCTGTCCATGCTCGTAGCTGCAGCACCACTTCCCATGGCAATGAAATCCTGTTTTATATCCAAATGAGTCTCAAATGTCAAAAAGGAGGCTTTCGTTGGGCTGTAAAACTTTATTTTCTCCCGCAGATAATGCTTTCGGGAAAAAGCCGGGCTGTCGTCCTTCACTCTCTCCTTCCTGGCACCATGTACACGGTGACGGTGTCTGCAGTCTATGCCACCGGAGAGAGCGATCCTATCTCTGCAACTGGCCAGACAGGTAGTGAAACCAGTGGATTCCTCATCTCCCATTTAGGCCTCTTGTTTCTAACCTCCTCGGGCTAACCTGTTTGACTGGGCTGTGTGGTCAGGAACCCATTTTCCAGTGGTTGATTCGTCCTCTTGGTTTTATCCCAGCGTGCCTTTCGTGTCGTCGTTTCATTCGATGTCTTTGAGAACAGGAATTGTGCCCAGGATGATACACCATGCGATTTGCACAAACTGTTCTGAGACTCAGAATGTTTGAGATTGTGGATTGAGCCCAAGATACGCTGGATAATCGTTCAGCAAATCTAAAGCGTTCTTGTATATGGCAGCAGGTAGATAAGGAAGGAAACTGGCGGAGGAACAAGACAAGAGGCATAACGGCACCCTGATGGGTGAGGGGAAGCACCGAGATATTTTTCAGGCTGTCCTTGGCATATTTATTCTGGGACTGCTAAGAGCAGGGGTAGTCAAACTGCAGCCCTCCAGATGTCCATGGACTACAATTCCCATGAACCCCTGCCAGCAAATGCTGGCAGGGGCTCATGGGAATTGTAGTCCATGGACATGTTGGCAGGGGCTCATGGGAATTGTAGTCCATGTACATCTGGAGGGCCGCAGTTTGACTACCCTTGGCTAAGAGACAGAGACAGCTTGTTGTAGAGAGAGCCAGTTTGGTGTAGTGGTTCAGATTGGCAGCCTGTAATATGAAGAGCCGGGTTTGATTCCCTGCTCCTTCATATGCAGCCAGCTTAGGCGACCTTGGACCAGTCACAGTTCTCTCTGAGCTCTCTCATCCCCACTTACTTCACACGGTGCCTGTAGGTATGCAGATGTGAGGCCACTGAATGGTAAGTTATGTTAAACGTTCCTCCGCGCGCAGGAATTTTTGGCAGGAAAATATGTATATAAGGGGGGATGAGTTATTGGGGGTTTGCCAGTTAGTTTGTAGTTGCGGTTGGAGCGTTAATAAATTTGGGTTACTGAAGAATGTCGGAGACGTCTCCATTCTTAGTACACTTCAGGAAGGGTCGGTGATTGTAAGCCACTTTGAGAGCGAGCTTGGTGTAGTGAGTAAGAGTGGTAGGCCTCTAATCTGGAGAAACCAGGTTAGTTTCACCACTCCGTCAGCCAGCTGGGTGGCCTTGGGTTATTGACAGTTCTCTCGGAGCTCTCTCAGCCTCATCTATATTGCAGGCCATCTCTTTTGGGAAGAGGAAGGGAAGGTAATTGTACGCTGCTTTGAGACTCTTTTGAGTACAACCCCCCCCCCCCCAGCTCTTCTTCTTGACTATCTAGTCTCCCTTTTGGAATATGCGATTAACATAGTGTTGGGTTGGGTATAGTTTTTAAGAACTGCCTAACTCTACATGTCTTATTGTTTGATTTCTTGTTAGCCTCAACCTTGGCTAGGCTGCCCACATCAAGAGGATCGGCCCCATTCAAAACGGATGGTAAGTGCTCTGCTGTTCCCCTCAGTTTCTTTATCATTGTAAAAACTAGTCCCTTTGTACAGTCCTCCTGTACGAGTGTGCTTGCTAAGCACTGTCAAGTTATTTCCATCTAGGATGGTCCTTCGACTCAATGAATGAATATCCTCCCTGTCAGCAGAGTTCTAATACCAAAAGCGTCAAAGCACCAGCTACTTAAAGAATAAAATAGGTTTATTAAGAAACAACTCTGTGAGTAAGAGAGGAGAAAGAGAGAGCCCTAACTGCCTAACTGCCTGAAAGTTCAGGAGAGAAGAGCAGGCAGGAAGTAGACTCAAAGGAGCAGGAAGTCTCCAATGAGCCAATCAGGATGCAGGAGGAGATTATTAGAAAAGAGCAGGAGGTTCCTAATCTAAATATGCTAGCTACATATCTCCTCTGATGCCCCCTGTAGGATATTCTTGTGATGTTTTTGAATCATGCACAGTAAAGATCTTGCATATTCCCATGCTCTGAAATGCCCTTGTTCACAACCTTGCTTAGGTCTTGCAGACTGAGATCCGTGGGGCTTCCTTGCAGGAGTCCAACCATTCCTTGTTCGGTCTCCCTCTTTTCCTACCGGCCTAAACTTTTCCTAGCATGATTATGTTTGCCATTGACTCTTGTTTTCTTATAACATGACCCAAACACTATAGCCTCAGTTTAGCTTCTAGGGAAAGTTCAGGCTTGATTTGATCTCAATCCCAGCTATTTGTCTTTCTGGCGGTCCAGGTTATCTGTAGTACCCTACTAGCAACAACTCATTTCAAAGGAAATCCATGTTCTTCCTATTATTTGTCTTCATTGTCCAGGGTTTACACCCATACCTCGTGACGGGAAATACCACAGCATGAATTAATTTGAACTGAGTTGCCAGTAGCACATCTTTACACTTAAGGAACTTTGCTAGCTCCTTCAAGGCTGCCCTTCCCTGCCTCAATCTCTTCCCAGTTTCAGTCTTAGTTGATGATGGAGCCAAAGAATAAGAAAATCTGAACCATTTACATTTCTTCATTGTCAGTTTCAAAGTTGGGTATAGGACCCATTTATTTGTCATCTTGGCGGTCCGCAGGATCCATCGAACTCTCTTCCATTGCCACCTTTTGTTGGGACTTTCGGACTAGACTTGGTCCTAAGTCCTCCCAGAAAATTACAGCTGCATGGTAACAGAGTGTTTTGAAAGTATGCATCTATTAGTTACCTTTTTGGATGAGGCACAGATCTAGACTCACAGTGCTTTGAGGTTTAAAAGAGAGAGAATCTTTACCAGAAAGATTATACAGAAATATATATCATATCCATCTGCTTCAGTCTCCTTACAGAAGCAGAGTGCAACAGCTTGAAGAGTAGTTACAAAGAAAACACCTTGCAAGCCCCTAGGGTAGGCTCAAGCAGACTACATGACTATACATCAGCAGAGAGCCGTAATGGAGGATGCTGCCCCTTGCTTCACAGACACACTGCTCTCCCCTTCCTGAAGGAGAAAGTGGCTAGGAGCTCATTTTAAATACAGGAATTCCCAGGACATGTGCTTGGGGTTCTTCCATTGCAACATAACCTATGACCACTTGGGGGCATTAGTGAGCACACAGGTACAGCTCAGCCGCTTCAACAGCTTAACAACAGCCTTTCAAGGCTGACTTCACCCAATCACTTGCTGATTGCAAATCCAATGCTTTTCAAACTTCCTAGAATGATGTAAAAAGCAAAAGCCATAAGAGTTCCTTTGGAATCCAGCCCGATGTGTATGATTGCCGGATTTTGAAATCCATAAAGCCCATTTTCAGAGCTTGGCACAATTTTGCATCAATCCAAAGAGGCATGAGGCTTCCCAGTTTCCGAAGGTGAAAGAAATGCAAATCCACAAGGCGAGGAGTGATTCTCAACAAACGTCTGGCATTCCACAGCACGAGGATATTTATTTCTTTGCCCTTGGTGGGAAAGAGAGGCTGCAAATGTATTTCAGTAAGCCTTTCAATTAAATCCCTCCCTCTTTAAAATGCTTTATTAATCCGAGATCGTCAGGGGCGCCTCTTCAAATTACTCGCTATAAAGCAGGTTTGGAAGAGGGTTCCATAGCAAATGTTGAACAAACTATGCCATAAAAAAATCTGTCAGGGAGTTGACTGTAAAATACAGATGTCACCAAAATTAGCTTGGCGGATTTCTCCGTGACGGCCGGAGTTGCTCTTTAGGATGCTTGTCGGAGAAGTGTGGCAAAGGGGAAAAAATGAATGGGATTTAGCTGCAAATGAGGAACAATTGGGACCATCAAAGCTTTTACCACTCTTCTGACTCATGTAGGAGAGGGGTAGGACAGAGGAGCTTGGGGTGGGCAGGGGCTCATTTTGCAATTCTCTAAGCCCTAGTTCTGGGCTGCCAAGGAACTATCACAATTAGGGAGGGGAAAGAACATAAATCTGCTGGATCAGAACAATAAAGCATCTAGTCCAGCCTCCTGATTCGCACAGTTCCTCCAGTTCCTCTGGAGGGCCAATACCAGGGCAGAGAGGACGAGATCTTCCTAAGAACATCAGAAGAGCACTGCTGGGTCAGACCAGGGGTCCAGATAGTCGAGCATCCTATCTAACTCAGTGGTCAATCAATTCATATGGAGGGCCAACAACAGGGCACAGAAGCCGAGGTCTTCATAAGAACAGCAGCAGCAGCAGAAATGTTGGTTCTTAAATGCTGCTTTTCTCTACCCAAAGCAGCTTCCAGTTGCCTTCTCTTTCCTCTCCCCACAACAGACACCCTGTGGGGTGGGTGAGGCTGAGAGAGCCCTGATATTCCTGCTTGGTCAGAACAGTTTTATCAGTGCCGTGGTGAGCCCAAGGTCACCCAGCTGGCTGCATGTGGGGGAGCGCAGAATCAAACCCGGCTTGCCAGGTTAGAAGTCCACATTCCTAACCACTCCACCAAGCTGTGAAGATTTATCTTGCTTGGGAAAGATACATCTCCTCCACACCCATGTTTCTACTACCATGGAGAAGGTCCTTGCTATGTTCTGAGATGGCAAGTCCCCTGAACCACAAGACTGCAGCCTTTCTCATGACTGGGATGCCTTCCTAAAAGAAACCAGCAATTGTGGAAATGTTTGCAGACTTAGTGCCATATGGATCTGTAGCTGGTAGCTAAACTATTTTTCTAGTGATTCACCTCTTTTGAAAGTGGCCTCTGTCCCTAGTCTATTGTACTATTTTGCAAGCTCCTTGCGGCCAGAGACTAAACATCATGCATGCACATGGCGCCATATTACTAGCAAACATTACTCATGGGAAACATGCCAAGAAAAAGAAGAAGAGTTGGTTTTATACCCTGCTTTTCACTGCCTGAAGGAGTCCTAAAGCATCTTCCAATCACCTTCCTTTCCTCTCCCCACAACAGACACCCTGTAAGGTAGATGGGGCTGTGAGAGCTCTGAGAGAACTGCTCCAACAGGACTGTGACTGGCCCAAGGTCAACCGGCTGATTGCATGTGGAATAGCAGGGAATTCAACCCAGCTCACCAGATTAGAAGCTGCCACTACACCATGCTCAGACAGGCTTTTCCACTGCAGGACACCCTCTTGCTTTTCGGGGGCATCTTTGATTTTGATCTTTTCCCAACAAAGGCCATGTCTGATTCTGTTTCGGCCTCATTGCCTGACACTTCCCCCCCTCCCCCCCAGAAGCAAATAACTGCTTTGGTTTTTGAAGGAGTCTTTCCCCCCCCCCTTTTCCTGCTGAGCCCATTTCAATGGAGAGCACTTTAGAACCCTTCAGCTAAAGGGCCTTTGATTCTTTCTGCCTATCTCCGATTTGTATGAGCGGCGGCTCCTGATTCTTGATTCCCCGGCTCAAAAGGATGAGTGGAGATTTAGCGAGGGATTTCCTGCAAGGGGTGAACGGCCGGCGCGTGCCGAAGTACTTAGATTTTGGACAAAACAGCTCATTTAGCCGTGCACAATGCCGCCGACAGAATGGGCCCGGGAAGGAGGTGGGAAAATGCGCTCCCTTTCAAAATGCGCAATTAATATTAATATCCAGGCATGGAGTCATTTTCTCCAGGGGAACTGATCTCTGTAGTTTGGAAATGAGCTGTAATTCTAGGATATCTCTCGGTCCCACTTGGAGGCCGGTGTCCCTGACGTGCCTAAATATATCTTTATCGGAGGAGCTGCTTGACTCCTGTCCCTTGAAGCAAGGAGAGGTTGAGAGAAAATGCTTCAGATTCTACTAGGTGTTTGGTTTGGCTGCTGGAAAGGGAGGGGGGAGAGATACAAGTTGCCCAGGGCAGCGAGACATGGGCTGCTGTCGGGGATTTGCGACCAGTAAGCATGGAGGTTCAACAACAGGACCCAGAGGCCGAGGCCTTAAGGACATCCGAAGAGCACTGTTGGATCAGAGCAATGGTCCATCTAGTCCAGCCTCCTGTCTCTCACACAGTGGTCATCCAGTTCCTCCAGAGGGTCAACAACAGGGCAGGGAGGCTGAAGCCTTCGTGAGAACATCAGAAGAACCCTACTGGGTCAAACTATTGAAGGTCCATCCAGTCTAGCATCCTGTCTCACACAGTGGACAACCAGGTCCTCTGGAGGGCCAACAACAGGGCTTAGAGGCCAAGGCCTTCACAAGAACATCAGAAGAGTCCTGCTGGATCAGATCAATGGTCCATCTAACCCAGCATTCTGGCTCACACAGTGGCCAGCCAATTCCTCTGGAGAGCCAACAATAGGGCATAGAGGTGAAGGCCATCATAAGAACATCATAAGACTGGTCTGGATCAGACCAGTGGTCCATCTAGTCCGGCATCCTGCCTCACACAGTGGCCAACCAGTTCCTCTGAAGGGCCAACAACAGGGCAGGGAGGCTGAGGCCTTTATAAAAACACTAGAAGAGCCCTGTTGGATCAGGCCAATGGTCCATCTAGTCCAGCCTCCTGTCTCACTCAATGGCCAACCAGTTCCTCTGGAGGGTCAACAACAGGGCAGAGAGGCCAAAGCCTTTACAAGAACCTCAGAAGAGCCCTGCTGGATCAGACCAGTGGTCCATGTAGTCCAGCCTCCTGTCTCACACAGTAACCATCCAGTTCCTCTGGACTGCCAACAACTGAGCATAGAGGCTGAGGCCTTCCCCTGATTTTACCTCCTGGCTTTGGGATTCACAGTCTTAGTCCTTCTGAATGTGGAGGTTCCTCTCAGTCACCATGGCCGGTAGCCACTGCTCCTTATCCTCTATGAGTCTATCTAATCCTCTTTTCATGCTGTGGCCACCTCTTCATCTTTTGGTAGTGAAATCCATATTTCAACCGCTCACGGTGTAAAGTAGTCTTTCCTTCTGTGTGTCCTGAACCTACTGCCCATCACCTTCATTGAATTCACTCAAGTTCTAGTCTTTTGAGAGGGAAATTCCTAGACATTTGGGAAAGTGGAGCCTGGGAAGGGTTTGGGAGTCTGGGAACAAGAGGGACCTCCACTTAGTATCATGCCATAGATTCTACCTTCCAAAGCTGCCATTCTCTCCAGGAGAACTGATCTCGGCAACCTGGAGAGGAATGGAAATTTCAAGAGATCTCCAGGCACCAACTTGAGCTTGGCACACCCAGCCTGTCTGAGAGTTCCAGTGAACCATGAATTTCTAGTTACAGGGGTGACACGCTGCTGGCAGAGGCTCATGGGAGTTGTAGTACATGGACATCTGGAGGGTCACAGTCTGGCCTTTGGGTGTGGTGGGGTCTTTGCTATGAACGTTGCACGGCCATCTGATGGAGAGGCTGATTCTGTGAATGTTCAAGGGGGTGGCAGGTGACAGTGGAGGAGCGAGAGGGTTGTGAGTGTCCTGCACAGTGCAGAGGGTTGGACTAGATGACCCAGGAGGTACCTTCCAACTCTATGGTTCTATGATTCAATTAGATTAATGATAGTTTCCATTTTGTTTTGTTCTGCAGACTGCCCCGTCCTTGACTCTACAGAAGGAACTCTACAAGGTATGGCTTTGTTTGTGCTCTGTGATCGGGCCAAATGACCCTTTCATCAATAATTATGTTGATTTCCACTGTCTCAAACCCAGGCGCTGTCTTCATAGTCAGTCAAAATTCTTGGTAGTACTAGAGGACAAGGTTGTGAAGGCCTGTTTTCTTGGTCTCTGGCTGGAGAATGGGGTAAAGGGAGGGTCCGAAGTCTTTGCTCATTGAAGGGGGGGGGTCTTCTGCAGGTGCTAGCCCGGAAATGGGCAGCATCAACCACTGCTTGTACATGGACTTCTTGGTTGTGGCCCCCTCCATTTGGAACAGCCAGCCCAAGGAGGTCAGGAAGGCTTGTACTCTCTGGCCTTTCCATAAACGATGCAAGATGGAATGAGTCAAGATGTTTTCTAAGAGGGCAGCACTGGCCAAAAGTATTCACAAAGTGTCTGGGACAAATTGGTGTCTAAACAACTGTGTGGAGCTTAGAATCATAGAATCATAGAGTTGAAAGGGGCCACACAGGCCATCTAGTCCAGCCCCCTGCTCAACGCAGGATCAGCCCTAAGCATCCTAAAGCATCCAAGAAAAGTGTGTATCCAACCTTTGCTTGAAGACTGCCAGTGAGGGGGAGCTCACCACCTTCTTAGGCTTGAACACACATGAAGCTGCCTTCTTCTGCCTTCTGCTTCCTTGGTCCATCAAAGTCCGTATTGTCTGCTCAGGCTGGCAGCCATTCTCCAGGGTCTCAGGTGGAGGTCTTGCAACTTACCTACTACCTGATCCTTGCACTGGAGATGCCAGGGATAGAACCTGGGACCTTGTGCATACCAAGCAGATGCTGTACCGGAAGAGTTGGTTTTCATATCCCGCTTTTCACTTCCGAAGGAGTCTTAAAGTGGCTGACAATCACCTTCTCTTCCTCTCCCCCTAACAGACACCCTGAGAGTTAAGTAGGGCCGAGAGAGCTCTGAAAGAACTGCTCTGTGAGAACAGTACTATCAGGACTGTGATGCGCCCATGTGGAGGAGTGGGGAATTGTCGTGGTTCGGTCCTTGGTGGCTGGGGAACCGGACCGAACCCCGCCATCAGAGGCGCCCGCGATCACGGAGGTAGGGCATGGTGATCATAGGCAAGCCGGCAGCTGGGCGCCCCACCCGATCGTTGAGGTGGCAATGGCCGCTAAAGAACCTCAATGTCCCCCTCCACCTTTTGACAAGGGCCCGGAGATGGCCCTTTGTTCCAGGAAAATGGGCCATCAGGAACCCCGGAAAACCTCGCATATGTGCATGAGTCATGATTGTATCAGCATGTTCCCTCCGCAAGTACTGGGTGGGGCAATACAGCCTAAGGAGGTGGGTTTTGTATAAAAGGGAGCTTCCACCTGGGTTTCGGTGGAAGCTCTTACTCCATACCAGCGGACTCCACGTTGCTGAAATAAAGCTTGTTCCTGTTGTATCGTTCACCAGGCCTGGCGTGACGTTTTCTTCAAAGGGGCACCCTGGTTTTTCAGTTAGCAAGCGGGTCCCCGACATCGTAAGAGCTTCCCACCGAACTCCAGGGTCGGCATCGCATCCGAGCGCTTATCGGGACGGATCCAGAGATGGCGTTTTCAAGCAACGGGGCGGTCTCGACCCCCACGAACCCCGGGAACATGAGTTTAATGTCCCCGGGAGATTTCCTCCGAAAATCGGGGGGCCAGGAGCAGCTGTCCGGGACCCCGAGACCCTCGGCAGTGGCGGCCAAGGGAAGGCGCCGGGCCATGGGGTTCCCAAGCACGGCGGGGAGCGCGCCGAGGTCTGGGGGGTTGGCCCCAACCTGGGACACCCAGCTGAGGCAGGCGCTTCGCCCGGTAGGACCTGAGGAATCCCTAGAAGACCTGCGGCGGGCCATGGCGGACTTGGCCAGGCGCTTGCAGGCAGCTGAAGCCCGTGAGCAAGCTCGGGCCGGGCCCGGAGGGACTGGTAATACAACGGCGGAGGGGATCGCATCGAGTGAGGACGTCTCCAGCGACGAGGACGAGCCCGGCACTGGTGAGCGGGCCCCGGACCCCGACCCGGAGCAGTTTTCAGTCCCGAGTAGGCGAGACGGCCAGCGGAGAGGCGAGACAGCAGAGGATCTCGGGGGAGCGGGTGAGCCGACGGGGCGGCGAGAGCCGGACCAACGCAGGAGCGACGTGCAAGGCAGGGAGCGGCACGGCGTCGTTGGGCAAGTTGGTAGCCGGTGGAGCGGAGCAGGACGAGACGGCGGACGCCGAGAATCCCGGATCCGGAGGGGGTCGGACTACTCTCCAAAACGTTCCCCCCCAGAGCTTAAGGCGCGTTTCGACGGGACGCCGGACGACCTCCCGCAGTTCCTCCTCCACGCGCTGACGCATGCCCGGAGGTATGGAGACCGGTATGAGGACTCCGAGGACTTGGTCTGGGGGGTGGCCTCGTGTCTCCAGGGCAAGGCGGGTCAGTGGTACCTAGGGTTGGCCGAGCGCGGCGACCCGGCAACTCGGGACCTGCAGGACTTCGTGGTCGCGCTCCGCCGACGATTCCAGGACCCCCAGGCTGAGGACAAGGCAAAGAGTCGGATCAAGGGACTTCGACAGGGTACTAGGGGGGTTATGGACTATATAGACATTTTCCGGAGGGAAGCAGGCAAGGTGTTCTCCTGGAACGAGGAGACCCAAATCGAGTACTTCCGGGAGGGCCTTAACCCGAAGCTTAGGGAATGGGCCGTGATCAAGGGGACGGAAGAAGATCTGTCTACACTGGAGGGGTGGTGTTTTGTGGTCGCCAAGCTGGAAGCCAGCCTGGGTTGGGCCGCCGCACCCCCCCGGGAGGCCAAAGGCGGGTCAGCCGAGGCGCCGAGACCGGGCCCCGACAACTCTCGCCCCAAACGACCCCCGAACCCCGAGCGGGAAAGGAGACGCCGGGAAGGTCTGTGCCTGAAATGCGGGGGGTCAGGACATTTCGCAGCAGCGTGCCATCGGCAAGGGGGGGAGGACCGCGGGCTCTCCCAGGGGGGAGGTGCGACACGCCCCCAGCAGGCACGCCGGGCGGAGGACCTCCGCAACGAACCGGGAAGCGCCCAGGCGACGGGAAACGGCCAGGACCTGCTGTAGACGGCGCCGGGCAGCAGGTCCCGCGGTGCGAGGGAAAACCCCTACAGCATGAGGCGCGACCTCCGAACGTGGTAATTTTAGAGCTCCGGAACCCGGAGAACGGACTAAGTTGGGTGGGGGAGGCTCTTTTGGACTCTGGATGCGACCACAGCATGGTCCACCCCCAGATAGCCCGGGCTTTGGGGCTACCGAAGCGCATTCGGAAGGTTCCCCTGGTTTTCGTCCAGATGGACGGCAGCCCGATTCAGGGGGGACCTTTCGGGGAGGAGGTGGGTCCTATCGCCATCCACATAGGGGACCACCAAGAGCTGCGGTGGCTGATCCAGGTCCCCGTAGCGGGATATCGGGCGGTGTTGGGCCTGGATTGGCTGAAGGAACACAACCCCGTGGTGGACTGGCGGGCGGGGACCCTGAAGTTCGACTTGACGGTGGGTGCACGGCATCGGGTCCCCCACGAGAATTCCAGCCACAAGAGGACGGCGGCGCGTCCCAGGGGAGCGGCGGCGGCGCAGCAGGAGATACCAGAGCCCGAGGTCCCGCCAGAGTACCGAGACCTCGCAGCCGTTTTCAGCGAGCGGGAAGCGGACGAGCTACCCCCACACCGCCGCACGGACTGCGCTATCAACATCCCAGAGGGGGCGGTACTACCCAAAGGGCGCATCTACAAGATGAGTGAGGGTGAGCTCAAGGACCTCCGGGAGTTTTTGGGTAAAAATCTGGCCCGAGGTTTCATCCGGCCCGCTTCCAGTCCCATGGGAGCTCCAGTCTTGTTCGTCCGGAAAAAGGATGGGTCCCGACGGCTGTGCCAGGACTACCGGGGCCTCAACGCCATCGCAGCGGGGAACGCTTACCCCCTCCCGCTGATCCCGGATTTGCTGGCCCGGCTGGGCAAAGGGACTCTGTTCACTAAGCTGGACCTAAGGGAGGCGTACTACCGGGTACGCATCCGGGAGGGGGATGAGTGGAAAACAGCGTTTAACTGTCAATTGGGACAATTCGAATTTAAAGTGATGCCGTTCGGTTTAAGCGGGGCACCTGGGGTTTTCATGAGTCTAATTAATGAGGTGTTGCAGGACCTTCTGTTTCAGGGGGTGGTTGTTTATTTGGATGACGTCCTGATCTACAGCCAAGATCCCCAAGAGCACGTGACCCTGGTGAGGGAGGTGTTAAAGCGCCTGCTGGCAAACCACCTATACGTGAAGCTGGCTAAGTGCGAATTCCACCGTCCCTCCCTGGACTATTTGGGCTACCGCATCTCAGCCCAGGGCATAGCTATGGACCCCGAGAAGGTGCAGGCGGTGCTGGCCTGGGAAAGGCCCCGCACCCGGAAACAGCTACAAAGCTTCCTGGGGTTTGCTAACTTTTTTAGAGGCTTCATCCCCAGATACTCCTCCGTAGTGGCTCCCCTCACGGACTTGCTAGGTACCAAGGGGAGAGGTCCTCGCGCCACGCGGCCCAGCGCAGCGCTCGGCTGGAATGAGAAATCGGAGGCAGCGTTCCTGGCCCTCAAGCAAGCTTTCGCGTCTGAGCCCACGCTACTGCATGTCGACCCAACCCAGCCGATGGTGGTACAAGTCGACGCCAGCGACGCAGCAGCCGGGGCGGTTCTCCTGCAGCGAGACAAGGCGGGACAGCTGAGGCCGGCGGCCTACCTCTCACGAAAATTCGCCGAAACGGAGCGGAACTGGTCTACCTGGGAGAAGGAGGCGTTTGCGATTAAGTTCGCCCTCACCGAATGGCGGCATTGGCTGGAGGAAACAGAGGAGCCGTTCGAGGTCTGGACAGATCACAAGAATCTGGAGGCGCTCCGGCAACCGCGATCCCTGAACGCCAAACAGATGAGGTGGGCGGAGTTCTTTTCGCGGTACAATTTCAAGCTTGGTCACATCCCCGGCAAAGAGAATTTCCTCGCGGACGCCCTCTCCCGTCTGCCGCATTATGGGGAGGGGTACGCTCCCTGCACCAGGTCCGTGTTTGGTGAGGAGCAGCTGGGACGGGGGGTCGTCACTAGGCGTCGGGCCAGGGAGGAACGGGAGCCCGACCCGGCGACCGCCCCGCTCCGAGACCGCCTAGTGGCAGCCTATGGGACAGACGAGGAGCTGGCTGAGCTCCGGGACTCTTTGATTTTGGACTCCGGTCTCTGGCGGAGGGGGGAGGCTGTCTACGTCCCGGAAGGGCTACGACGGGAAGCCCTCAGCCTCTGCCACGATGCTAAGACCGCCGGGCACTTCGGTTTCGTAAAATCCTGGAAGTTGGCCCGGCGGCGGTTTTGGTGGCCCAGTCTGCGGCGGGACACAAAAGCTTACGTCAGTGGTTGTCCTGTCTGCCTGACCTGCAAGCCGGGGGTTGGCAAGCCGAAAGGTCTGCTGCACCCGCTCGAGGTCCCGACCCGGCCGTGGTCAGTGATCTCCATGGACTTTATAACAGACTTGCCTCCCAGCAAGGGGAAAACGGTGATCTGGGTGGTGGTAGATCTATTTTCCAAACAGGCCCATTTCATTCCTTGCGCCAGTGTCCCCAGTGCCTCACAGTTGGCTCGGATGTTCCTGGATCACGTGTTCCGACTGCACGGGCTGCTGGACAAGGTGATTTCCGATCGGGGCTCACAATTCGTGTCCCGGTTTTGGCAAGCTTTCCTGCGCCTGTTAGACATCGAGCAAGGGCTGAGCTCCGCTTACCACCCCCAGACGGACGGGCAGACCGAGCGGGTTAATCAAGTACTGGAGCAGTACTTGCGGTGTTTCGGTTCCTATCATCAAGACACCTGGGTGCCCCTGCTCCCCCTGGCCGAGTTCGCGTACAACAACGCAGACCACAGCAGCACGGAGATGTCGCCTTTTGCCGTCGTCTACGGGACAGACCTGAGACACTTCCCGGAGCTTGGAGAGGTCCCCGCCCGGGAATCGGCCGACCTTCGCGAGTGGGGGAAGCGTGCCGGGAGCTGCTGGAAGTCGCTGCAGGAGCAGCTCCACAAAGTCAAGGCAGCGCAGAAAGAGGACGCCGACCGGAAGAGACGACCAGCTGAAGAGATCCGACCGGGGGATCGAGTTTACCTTTCCACCCGGAACCTACGGTTGAATTTGCCCAGCAAGAAGCTAGGCCCTCGGTTTTTGGGGCCTTTCGAGGTCTTGGCCCCGATCAACGAAGTTTCGGTCAAGCTCAAGCTCCCCAAGAACCTCCGGCACATCCATCCCGTCTTTCACGTGAGCCTTCTAAAAAAAACTCCGGACGGTGACGTTTGGCACCCCGTGTTTTCCCCGCCAGCGCCCGAGGTCCTGCCGGGGGGGGAGCACCACGAGGTGGCGGATATCCTGGACTCTAGACTCCACAGGGGGAAGTTGCAGTACCTCGTGGAATGGAAGGACTTCGCTTTGGGGGACCGGGAATGGGTCTGGGCAGCGGACGTCTTTGCGCCCCGACTCACTGAACGTTTCCACAAGCGGTATCCTGGCCGTCCCGGGGGGTTGGAGAATGGACCTTTGGGGGGGCAGAATGTCGTGGTTCGGTCCTTGGTGGCTGGGGAACCGGACCGAACCCCGCCATCAGAGGCGCCCGCGATCACGGAGGTAGGGCATGGTGATCATAGGCAAGCCGGCAGCTGGGCGCCCCACCCGATCGTTGAGGTGGCAATGGCCGCTAAAGAACCTCAATGTCCCCCTCCACCTTTTGACAAGGGCCCGGAGATGGCCCTTTGTTCCAGGAAAATGGGCCATCAGGAACCCCGGAAAACCTCGCATATGTGCATGAGTCATGATTGTATCAGCATGTTCCCTCCGCAAGTACTGGGTGGGGCAATACAGCCTAAGGAGGTGGGTTTTGTATAAAAGGGAGCTTCCACCTGGGTTTCGGTGGAAGCTCTTACTCCATACCAGCGGACTCCACGTTGCTGAAATAAAGCTTGTTCCTGTTGTATCGTTCACCAGGCCTGGCGTGACGTTTTCTTCAAAGGGGCACCCTGGTTTTTCAGTTAGCAAGCGGGTCCCCGACAGGAATCAAACCCGGCTCTCCAGATGAGAAGCTGCCGCTCTTAACCACTACACCAAACTGGCTCTCAATGGAATCATGGGATATTCGTCCGCAGCAATTAGAATTTGCCAGTAGGAAGAGATATAAAATATTTTAAACGTTCATTGCCCTCTAGATCTCAAACTGTTTCTTTCCACCAGGGGTCATTCGGGGAGGGAGGGGGAGGGATTATCAAAATGAAATATAAATCGGCTTTATTAAAAACCCTTTAAAAGTAAAGCGGGGAGGGGGGGGAATAGCTCATGATTTGCAAGCTCTTCTCCGTATGCAACTTTACTCAAAGTCAAGAGGGCCATATATAAGGAGATGAGCAACTCACACGAGAATGCCAGAACTGTAAAACAACACGCCAGCTCTCTGAATGCCTCTCATCCTTATGTTATGCAAAGTGTCAAATGAAGCAGTTCGTTATATTGAAATCTGCTTGCGACATCTCGTAGGAATCTCACCCGATAATTATGAAGCATCGAAGGCAAATCCGCTGCCAGTCTAAAGCCGGCTGGGAGAACATAATGAGGTGTTTCATTTTGGGGCGGTGTGTAGCAGAAGGATTATTGACACAAAAATAGCTAGTTTTTTTTTCCCTCCAGTTAGAAAGTAGATACCTTGCAAAGCCTTCATTTTTTTCTAGCACCTGCTTGTCCCCGCTTTTGGGGAAAGTTACATCTAGAGCTGTTGTTCTTTTTAACCTTGGGTTGATTTTTTTTTTGCCTCTTCTTTTTAATGAATTGTAATAATTCATAGTTGTATTAATATTTGATAAGATAGTGTAATTATTTTTTTTTTCCAGAACTGCCTAGGGGAAGAGTGACATGGCAGTCCCAGAATAAGCCCCCATATACCGATCTAACAGATTATTTGACTTTATAAAGATTTGCCACTATGCTGTGGGGCGTCTGTGTTTATGCAGTGTGTGTGTGTGTGTGTGGGTGGGGGGTGTCAGTCATCCTCTTTATAGAATCACAGAATCATAGAGTTGGAAGGGGCCATACAGGCCATCTAGTCCAACCCCCTGCTCAACGCAGGATCAGCCCTAAGCATCCTAAAGCATCCAGGAAAAGTGTGTATCCAACCTTTGCTTGAAGACTGCCAGTGAGGGGGAGCTCACCACCTCCTTAGGCAGCCTATTCCACTGCTGAACTACTCTAACTGTGAAAATTTTTACCTGATATCTAGCCTATATCGTTGTACTTGAAGTTTAAACCCATTACTGCATGTCCTCTCCTCTGCAGCCAACAGAAACAGCATCCTGCCCTCCTCCAAGTGACAACCTTTCAAATACTTAAAGAGGGCTATCATGTCCCCTCTCAACCTCCTTTTCTCCAGGCTGAACATTCCCATATAGAACTTTGTAAACCAAGGGCTCACTTTGGCCCAGAAACTTTTCTTCTTTGACACTCTTAATTCAAATGGCCACCTCTTTTCCTAAAGGTACCTTTTTGTGGGGACCACCGGGGTGGGGGGAGATTCACCCTAAACAGAGTTACAGCTTCTTAGTACAGTTGTGACCCTCCTTAGGTTTGTCCTGCTAAGGAGGAACAGGAGAATTCTCCAGTCTCCAGTGGGGATGATCCTTATCTTTCCGGCCCATGAAACGTGGTACAACTTAAACATAGGAAAATCAAGCAAACAAGGGGAAAATATGTCCAGTTAATTTGGTGTAGTGGTTAAGAGCAGCGGCTTCTAATCTGGCGAGCCAGGTTTGATTCCCTGCTCCTCCTCTGCATGCAGCCAGCTGGGTGACCTTGGGCTCACCACGGCACTGAGAAAACTGCTCTGACCGAGCAGTAATCTCAGGGTTCTCTCAGCCTCACCCACCTCACAGGGTGTCTGTTGTGGGGAGAGGAAAGGGAAGGTGACTGTAAGCCACTTTGAGACTAATTTGGGTAGAGAAAAGCAACATATAAGAAACAACTTTTCTTTGTCTTCGTCTTCAACTTCCCTGGGGAGCTGGGTTTGATTCCCCACTCCTCCACAGGCAGCCAGCTGGGTGACCTTGGGCTAGTCACAGCCCTGATAGAGCTGTTCTCCCAGAGCAGTCCTGTCATATTATTGATATTACACTTCTACAGGAATTTCTTATTTCCTTTGCAGTCCCCAGGTCTCACCTGGGGATCCCCTGGCTCTCTAGCTCATCTTCAGACAACAGAGATCAGTGCCTCTGGGAGAAAATGGCTGCTTTTGAGGTCCCTGCTGAGATCCTTGTCCATTCCCAAACCTGCCCTCTCCATAGCTTCACCCCCACCCTAATCCCCAGGAGTTTCCCAACCCTACCCAACCCTACCCAACCCTTGCTTTATGATGCTTAGGGCTGATCCTGCAGGGGGTTGAACTAGATGGCCTGTGTGGCCCCTTGCAACTCTATGATTCTAGGTTCTAGGTTCTATGATTCTATGACCTGTATGGCCCCTTCCAACTCTATGATTCTATGATTCTACCACCAATGATTGCCATGATTGCTGCCACCTTGAGCACCAAACCTGGCCAGAAAAACCCAGGCATCGGCTCCTTTTGGAATGTTCTTTTGTAACTTTATTCCCCCCTTCCTCTTGGCTGGAAAAACAGGCAAGCATCCCCCTGGCCTTCAGCTGCCACTGACCTCCTCTCCCTCGCTTCATACAACTGGCATCCATACACCCCCCCCCCAACATCCCCAGCTGCTGGCCAGGGCAGTGGTGAGAACGCCAGGCCACGACCATTTGCTTCCCAATTTCGCCCTAGAGCAGGGGTAGTCAACCTGTGGTCCTCCAGATGTCCATGGACTACAATTCCCACGAGCCCCTGCCAGCAACTGCTGGCAGGGACTCATGGGAATTGTAGTCCATGGACATCTGGAGGACCACAGGTTGACGACCCCTGCTCTAAACACCCTAACACCTACCTTGAGGCATGGAGCTAGGTTAAGCTAGGTTAGATCTGTCAAGCCTAATTTGGCTATTGGGGACGGAGGGGGGCAGATGGGTTTTCCTTATTGACTGCTGTTATTGTATTTTATTGTGGTTTTATAACGCTGTTGTGAAACCCCACAAGCCGACTGGCCCGAGAGGGGCAGTCAACAAGTCTAATAATAAACAAGGTATGTTCTGGGATGGGTTGCCACTGCCTGCCCCCTGCCCCTATCACCGTCCCAGGGGTCCCTGGAAGTCCCCCTTCCAAGAGCTAACCAGGACCGACCCTGCTTAGCTTCTGAGATCTGACAGGACGGGGCTAGCCTGGGCTATCAGAAGCGAGCAAAAGGAGATGGAAAAGATGGAGAGACGGGAAGAGCAGAGGCAGGATATTGCTTGGATTAGAACAAGAATTGCAGTATGTCCCCCTTGCTATTTATACAGTTCCTCTTTCCCTCCACTTGTCGGCCCCGTCGTCCCCCCACCCCACCCGCTCGCCCTCCGGCTCTCCATAAATTTCAGATAAGCAGAGGGAGGAAAAAGACATCCTGATTGCGGGAGCTTGTATTAAACTGTTCTCTGCAAGAAAGTGACTCACCGAGCATTAATGAGGCGCTTGAGCAGAGGACGGAGGCTTCTAGGGCCGAAAACATTCCTTCCTTTTTTTATTTTTTGCGGTGGGAGAACAGGTATTCACCGCATAACTCAGGTCAGGCTTCGGTAAGCGTTTTAAAGAGGCAGCTTTCAAAAACACAGGCAAAAAAATGGGGGAAAGCATTTCCATTTCTGTACCAGCATCTTAGCAGCTTGTTCGTGGCTGTGTAAGCCGGGGAGATTTTCTAGCCCCTCTAGGGAGGGTTTTTGAAGGACTAAGGAGGGTCAACCAGCCTGCAAATAGAGCCTAGACATCTCCCAGAAGAAGAGGAAGAAGAATTGGTGTTTATACTCCACACATTTCACTACCCAAAGGAGTCTCAAAGTGACTTCCGATCACCTTTCCTTCCTCGCTGAACTGCCTGGAGCAACGAATAGGCATAAAAGCGTGCAGGCAAAGCTCGTTTCGAAACTAGGGCCAGGGGTCACCAGGATGTTGACATTCACTGAGCATGGTGTTGTGGTTAAGAGCGGCGTTTTTTAAACCGGCGAGCCGGGTTTGATTCCCTGCTCCTTCCCATGCAGCCAGCTGGGTGACCTTGGGCTAGTCACAGTCCTGATAGTTCTGTTCTCACAGAGCACTCGCCTCAGAGCTCTCTCAGGCCCGCCTACCTCACAGGGTGCCTGTTGTGGGGAGAGGAAGGGAAGGCGATTGTCAGCTGCTTTGAGGCCCCTCCAGGCAGTGAAATGCGGAGCACAAAAAACAACTCTTCTTCTTCTTTCTGGGGCATGTAACAGATGGCTCCAGCCTCAAATCTCCAGGTATTTCCCAGCCTAGAGCTTACAAGCCTTTTGACTCACTGAATCATTCTAAGTTCTAGAAGAACTTAGTGTGATTGTACAGGTGAAAAAAGCGAACTTGAACTTGGAAGACCTGGGTTCAGATCTCCCGATTGCCATGGATTTGTTCCCAAGACCATCACTCAGGGGCTTTCCGCGCCGGGATCCATGTAGCAAATTGCTTGCTGAACGAAAAATCGCCATTTAAAATAGTGGAATTCATCGTTTGAGCTGCCGTTTCATCGTTGCCACGCTCCCCCCGAGTGAAAAAAAAAATCCCCCACCCCCTCACGGGCGAGAATTTCGGCCGAAAACAGTGTGAAAAATAAAGGGAAAATAAATCAGCAAACGGGCTTCTGTATTGCTTGTGCTTTGTGACTGTAAACAGAGGGACTGCAGATGGGGAAGCCTCACTGGCTAAACGGAGGCTCGCCGGTGCGTTGATCTCCGCTCGCTCGGAGAAAAAAAAAATGGCGATCGCTTCGCCGGAAGATCAGAGGAGAGAGCCAGGGGGAGGGACTTTGTAGAAACCACAACAATGGTAACGCACAGAACTTTCCCGCTAGTGTTGCAGATTGGTTGCAGGAGTGTAGCGCTTTCCGGAGGGTGAATCCACTTTTTGGGATTTCCCTGAAAGCGCTACAACGAAGCGCTTTTTGCAGATCGGTTACAGGAGTGTTGCAGATGGTCAACGACGTTGTGCATAACGGCAAAACTGTAGCGATTTCAATTAGTAACCATTGTGCAATTTTGAAGGAGTGCGGAAAGCCCCTCACTCTGCCTCCTTCTAAAGGGGGTCTTCCAATGAGAGGGGTGCCCCTTCTCTGCCTCCCTGCTCTTTTTCTCTCCCTCTTTCAGGGTTCGACCTGATGGAGGCGTTTGGACTCCAGGAAAAAGAGTACGCCTCCATTAAGGGCGTGGCGATGGAGCCCTACATATTCCTCGGAACCCCCACCTACACCCTCTACAGAGATATCCAGCTGACCCGCCAAACGAGGTAAGGGTGGAAAACAGGGCATGTGACTAGGGTGGGAGGTTGCGGTCAGCTGTCGGACTGCTGCACAAAGGGTTGATTGGCAGCTATTTATGTGGGGCAGCCCCACAAGTGACGTGAAATGAGGAACACCTTGGAAAACCTCTGTCTAGGGCTTTGCAGGGGGTGGATATCTTGGTCTGCTGGAGAAGAACTGGATTCAAGGTGTAGCACTTTAAAGACCCATAAAAATTGCCAGTTTGTGAGTTTATTTGCAAACTCAGAACAATCCCCCCTTCTTGTGGCTGACGAGGGACACAGGGTTCTTATCGTACTACAGAAACTATTTTCTGCCTCCAAGTATTTCCCCTCTGGTCTAATCAAGCAAAGAAGGAGAAGATGACAAAGAATAATTGTTTCTTATGCCCTACTTTTCTCTACCTGACGGGTCTTAAAGTGGCTTCCAATCGCCTTCCCTTTCCCACAACAAACGCCCTGTGAGGGAGGTGGGCCTGAGAGAGCTCTGAGAGAACTGGGAGTGGCCTTCATGTGGAAAAGTGGCAAATCAAACCCAGTTTTCCAGATCAGAGTCCTCTTCTCTAAACCCAGCCCTTTTCAACCTTTTGACTGGAGAGGAGCCCCTGAAATATTTTTCAAGCTCCGAAGAGCCCCAGAACTGGGTTGGAAGTGATATCAGATGGTCACAACTGAGGAGGATTAGGGGAAAGATGTGAGATGGTAGGTGAATTCCTCCAGGCCAGGCCGGATTCTGGAGATCTTCGGTGGAAGGATCACTTGGACATGAAATTGGGGTCACCATGGGTGGGCAGGTAGTTGTGAATTCCTGCATAGTACAGGGGGTTGGACTAGCTGGCCCTGGAGGTGCCTTCCAACTCTATGATTCTATAATTCTAGGGCTCTTTCACATTCTCCTTTTCACAACTTGAGTTTCGCTACTGTCTATTTTTTTTTCTTGCGTGTGATTTGATCCTTCCAGCGGTTGATCGGACATTACATCCCCGGACGTCCTGCGTGTTTCTGTGCCATTTTAAAGCGCAGGAAAATTTACCCAACATGCAGCTATGTATTATTGAGTAGATTGCTAGAGAAGCAAAATGCGTTCAGGAGAGGGAGGGGAAAAAGAGAGAAGCTGCAGGGACACACCAGAGCCAAAAATGGGAAAGCAGAAAAGCCCTTATACCTGCTTAATCGCATAGATTTACAAGAGTGCATCCCCGCTTAGGAATGCAAAATCACTCACTCTCAGGCAAACCTGCCTCCCAGTATTATTACCGCGACTCTATAATACAGCTCCTCATGTTGTGGGGACCCCCAACCATAAAATTAGGCAAGGGTTCTTTCACAGAAATTAAACCAAAACTGACCAATGTTGTGAAGATCCATTGTTCGGGATTGTATATAAATTGTGTTTTTTCCCCCCGGGGTTTCTCAGTTCAGTTCTGCCTCTTGTCCCACCATGCCGATCTCGCTCTTTTCCACTGCTCCAGATAGACGATTGCTCTATCTTGATCTACCTCGCAAGGCTGTTGGGTGGATGTAGCCCCCCCCCCGGCCAAGCTGCTTGCCCTGCCGTAACCCCCGTGAAAGTGTTGTGCGACCCCCAAAGGGGTCCCAACCCCCTGGTTGAGAACCACTGCTCTAAACCCCTCAGATATTATTATTATTATTATTATTATTATTATTATTATTATTATTATTATTATTATTATTATTATTATTTATTGCCCGCCACTCTTGGCAAAGCCGGCTCGTGGTGGGTTACAAGATAAAATAAATAAATACAATCCCCTAAAAATCCCCCCAAACCACAATAGTTAATAAAATACAATCTAACAAGAACACGACGGTAGACCAACCCCCCATCTACCCCTGCTGGGGACCAGGGGGAACAGCTGGCCACCATAGGTAGAACATGGTAGAATAACTTCCATCCTTACTCCTCCTTTTGGGGAGGAGTAAACAAACAAACATGCTCACCAAAGTAAAGGTAAGCACAGGTGCTTTGAACCGTGCCGGTCACAACAGGTTAAAAGGCAGTGAGGGCAAATGAGGGCAAATGAGGGCAGAGGGAGTGAAGGCCGGGTAGGATATAAATATCCAAGGACCGAAGAAGCCCAGAACAGAAGAAGCAGCCAGAGAACTCAAGAACCCCCAGCAGCTTTGAAACAATCCAAATGCTCAGCGAGGTGAATGTCGCTTGGTAATTGGTCCAGCGATGTCAGATACGCTAACTTCAAAGCAAAAAGCAGAAATTAGAGGCTGTTCAGAGCAGCCAAGAAGGGGGGGGGGAGAGAATGTATCTGATGCACTTTGAACCCTGTCAAGTGCTATTATGAGTTATTAATTATTATTATTATTATTATTTTGCTCTAGAGAGCAGTAGAAATTATCTCTTCTGCTGAGGAAGACAATGGGGTGGCGGGGAGACCTCCCTGGCTGCTGGCCTGGGAGAGAAGGTGAATGTTTCCGAGCATCTCTGCTCAGCACGAAGAAGATTTTGTTTTTATGCCCCACTTTTCACTACCCGAAAGAGTCTCAAAGCGGTTTACAATAGCCTTCCCAACTGAGAGCACGTGGAGAGAGCTACTGGGGAGAGTTGCTGCTGACCAGGTGAGGCTATTGTTCTGCCTGGGTGAGGTGATTGCTGGGTAATTGTTGGGAGGATTGCAAAGGGCTACTCCTCACCAGAGGCGCGAGCCTAAGGGCGAGAGACAAAGGGCTCTTGGCCTGTGGCTCTTAGCCTGGGATTCTTGGCCGAGCAATTAGAATCAGTGATTATATCAGTAGATTATATTTCCCTAGTACTTCCACTGCTTAGACATTCCAATGGACCTCCAGGACACTCATCCCATCATCTGCAGTGAGTGTGACATGATTGCCTTCCTCCCAGAAGACAAGATGGACTACAGCTGCCCCAAGTGTAAGCTGGTAAGACTTTTGGAGGAAAGGATTAGGGCACTAGAAAACAGAATTATTACTCTGACCCAAAGTAAGAAAGGGGAGGAGTTCGTAGTCCAGAGCTCTGCAACATGGAATAAAGAGAATACAACCAGTCCTGAAGAGGATAAGGAGATTGACCACAATAGGGAGCCTCTGCAGGCAGTTCGGAAAAAGACTGAACGGCGAAGGGCGAGACAGTTCTCGGGGCTTTTGGAGCTCCAGAATAGATTTCAGGCCCTTGCAGAGGAGGTGCAAAGGTCAACAAGGGAAGAGGTCCCAAAACAAACTCTAAGACAAAGGGAAGAGGCCACGGGGACAGAAGGAAATGGAGTTGAGAAGAAAAAAAAAGGAGAGTACTGGTAATTGGAGACTCCCTGCTAAGAGGAATGGATCGCCATGTGGCTGGGCCCGACCCCCTAACCCGAGAGGTGTGTTGCTTGCCAGGGGCGAAAATTAAAGATGTTTCAGAAAGGCTGCCCAAACTCCTCAAATCTACGGATCGCTACCCATTTGTGATGGTCCATGTGGGAACGAATGACATGTCCCTGAATACCATCGCTCCTATTAAAAAAGACTATCAAGATCTGGGGAGGAAGCTCAAGCAAATGGGGGCACAAGTGGTATTCTCTTCAATCTTGCCTGTCAAGGGAAGAGGAATGCGTCGGGAGAGGAAGATAATGGAGGTGAATCACTGGCTGCGTAGTTGGTGCCGGCAGGAGAGATTTGGTTTCTGGGACCATGGGATAGGCTTTCTTGAGGAAGGCCTACTAGCACCCGATGGACTGCACTTATCGAAACTGGGGAATAATGTGTTTGGCAGGAACCTGGGGAGATTCATCAGGAGAGCTTTAAACTAAAGCCACTAGGGGAAGGAGACGATCAACATAGGGAGTGTATGGAAGGAAAACTATCGGAGGCAGCCCAACCGGCAAGGCCAGCTCATAGGGAACCAAAAGTAAAAGGATTCAGATGTCTTTATACTAATGCCCGAAGCATGGGCAATAAAAAGGAAGAGCTGGAACTTCTCATGCTGATGGAAAGGTATGATCTAGTAGGCATCACAGAAACTTGGTGGAATGATTCTCATGACTGGAATGTAATGGTGGATGGATATGAACTGTTCAGAAAAAACAGAATAGATCGAAGAGGTGGAGGAGTGGCACTGTATGTGAAGAAAGGGCTTACCTGTCAGGAAATTCTAGTGAAGGAGAGCATATCTACAGTGGAAAGCATCTGGGTGAAAATAAGTGAGGGGAAAACAAACAGTGTGGTGGTTGGTGTCTGCTACCGACCGCCTGACCAACGAGAGGATGTAGATGCTGCACTTTGTGAGCAGATTGAGAAAATATCCACGCGGCAGGACCTTGTCATCATGGGTGACTTCAATTTCCCAGATGTGTGCTGGGAAACAAACTTTGCAAAGCGTCCTCAGTCATACAAGTTTCTGACCTGCCTGGCTGACAATTTCATTTATCAAATAGTAGATGAACCCACAAGAGGTTCAGCCATACTGGACTTAATACTGACCAACAGGCAAGAGTTGGTGGATGAGGTGAAGGAGATGGGGACCCTAGGGGGAAGTGACCATGTCCTCATAGAATTCCTTTTGAGATGGGGAGCCAAGGAAGCTTGTAGCCAGACGCGGATGTTGGATTTTCGTAGGGCAAACTTTAATAAACTCAGAGACATGATGAGTGTCATACCATGGACGAGAATGCTGGAAGGGAAGGGAGCATGTGAAGGGTGAGCGCTACTCAAACAAGAGCTATTGCATGCTCAATCAATGACTATTCCAGAAATACGAAAACACTGCAGGAGCTCTAAGAAGCCTATTTGGATGAACAGAGAACTTCAAGAGGAACTAAGAAAGAAAAGGAAAATGTTCAGGAAATGGAGGGAAGGACAGAGCTCTAAAGAAGAGTACCTACAGGTTACTAGGCACTGTAGATCAATCATCAGAAAGGCCAAAGCTGAGAGTGAGCTAAGATTGGCCAGGGAAGCCCATTGTAACAAGAAAAGAATTTTCAGTTATGTGAGGAGCAAACGTAAAGTAAAGGAGGCAATAGGCCCACTGTTGGGTGCGGATGGACAAACTCTAACGAAAGATGCAGAGAAAGCAGAAAGGCTTAGTGCCTATTTTACATCTGTTTTTTCCCACAGGTCAAAGTGTTTAGGCACATCTAGAGATGGCTGTAGCCAAAGGATAGTGTCTGGGTGGCAGGTTAACATGGATAGAGAGGTTGTTGAGAGGCATTTAGCTGCACTGGATGAGTTCAAATCCCCTGATCCAGATGAAATGCACCCGAGAGTACTCAAAGAACTTTCCAGAGAACTTGCACAGCCCTTGTCCATCATCTTCAGAACCTCTTTAAGGACTGGAGATGTCCCGGAGGACTGGAAAAGAGCAAACGTTATTCCGATCTTCAAAAAAGGGAGGAAGGATGACCCGGCAAACTACAGACCAGTGAGTCTGACCTCTGTTGTGGGGAAGATAATGGAGCAGATATTAAAGGGAGCGATCTGCAAACATCTGGAGGACAATTTGGTGATCCAAGGAAGTCAGCATGGATTTGTCTCTAACAGGTCCTGCCAGACCAACCTAGTTTCCTTTTTTGACCAAGTAACAGGTTTGCTGGATCGGGGAAATTTGGTTGATGTCATTTACTTGGATTTTAGTAAAGCTTTTGACAAGGTTCCCCATGATGTTCTGATGGATAAGTTGAAGGACTGCAATCTGGATTTTCAGATCGTTAGGTGGATAGGGAATTGGTCAGAGAACCGCACTCAAAGAATTGTTGTCAATGGTGTTTCATCAGACTGGAGAGAGGTGAGTAGCGGGGTACCTCAGGGTTCGGTGCTCGGCCCGGTACTTTTTAACATATTTATTAATGATCTAGATGAGGGGGTGGAGGGACTACTCATCAAGTTTGCAGACGACACCAAATTGGGAGGACTGGCAAATACTCCGGAAGATAGAGACAGAGTTCAACGACATCTGAACACAATGGGAAAATGGGCAAATGAGAACAAGATGCAGTTTAATAAAGATAAGTGTAAAGTTCTGCATCTGGGTCAGAAAAATGAAAAGCATGCCTACTGGATGGGGGATACGCTTCTAGGTAGCACTGTGTATGAACGAGACCTTGGGGTACTTGTGGATTATAAACTAAACATGAGCAGGCAGTGTGATGCAGCACTAAAAAGGCAAATGCCATTTTGGGCTGTATCAACAGAGGCATCACATCAAAATCACAAGATGTCATAGTCCCATTGTATACGGCACTGGTCAGACCACACCTGGAGTACTGTGTGCAGTTCTGGAGGCCTCACTTCAAGAAGGACGTCGATAAAATTGAAAGGGTACAGAGGAGAGCAACGAAGATGATCTGGGGCCAAGGGACCAAGCCCTATGAAGATAGGTTGAGGGACTTGGGAATGTTCAGCCTGGAGAAAAGGAGGTTGAGAGGGGACATGATAGCCCTCTTTAAGTATTTGAAAGGTTGTCACTTGGAAGAGGGCAGGATGCTGTTTCTGCTGGCTGCAGAGGAGAGGACACCCAGTAATGGGTTTAAACTTCAAGTACAACGATATAGGCTAGATATCAGGAAAACGTTTTTCACAGTCAGAGTAGTTCAGCAGTGGACTAGGCTGCCTAAGGAGGTGGTGAGCTCCCCCTCACTGGCAGTCTTCAAGCAAAGGTTGGATGCACACTTTTCTTGGATGCTTTAGGATGCTTAGGGCTGATCCTGCGTTGAGCAAGGGGTTGGACTAGATGGCCTGTATGGCCCCTTCCAACTCTATGATTCTATGATTCTATGATTCTATGATTCTTCTTCTCCCCACAACAGACACCCTGTGGGGTAAGTGGGACTGAGAGAGCTTTGGCAGAACTGCTGTGTGAGAACAGCTCTAAGAGGACTGTGACTAGCCCAAGGTCACCCAACTGGCTGCACGTGCAGGAGTGGGGAAACAAATCCGACTGTCCAGATTAGAGGCCGCCACTCTTAACCGTCAGAAGGGACATATAAATCTCCTGGAATTACAGTTCATCTCCAGAATACAGTCCGGACTTTTGAACTTGGCTTGATCCTGACTCCCTCCAGAAAATTAGTGCTGCAGAGTAACAGAGCATTCTGAAAGTGTGAAGTTATTAGTTAGCTCTGTGGATGAGGCACAGAATAATCTTTCCTGCAAAGATTATTTACAAATATGTCTCATATGCATCTGCTTCAGCCTCCTTACTGAAGCAGAACACAAAAGCTGAAGGAGTAGTTACAAAAGCAGTGCATTGCAAGCCTCTATGGCTAGGCTGCAGGCAGACTACATGCCCACACAGCAGCAGATGGAGAGAGCTGAGCCTAATGGTGGCTGCTCCTTGCTTCAGCAAAGCACACGGAGTTTCTGTCTTCCTGAAGAAGAAGGAAGTTGGCAGGAGCCCACCTTAAACAAATGAATTCCCAGAGCTTGTGCCCAGGGGTTTTCCACTGCAACCTCACCAGTGACCACTTGTTGCTGCAGCTGCTACACACAGATACAGCTGCTTTAACAGCCTAGCAAGAGCCCTTCAAGGCTGACTTCACCTTGCTGATTGCAATTTCAACATGTTCCCCTGGATAAGATGGATGCTTTAGAGGGGGGACCTAATGGGATTGCCCCCCACTAAGCTCCCTGTCCTCTCCAGGCTCCACCCCCAAATCTCCAGGAGTTTCCTAGCTTGTCTTTCACACCTCTCCCTCCCCCCCCCCCCGCAATCCAGAACTGGTGTTTGGGGGGGAGGGGGGCTGGCAACCCTGATTTATCCCCATTTTCTCTCAAAGGAAAAAAAATGACACAGATTTGCATGTGAAGAATAATCATATGGATTTGCAGATGAGGGCTATTTGTCTGCAGGGAATTGCAACATTGCAGTGAATGATGCCTGTATTCCTCCTCCGTGTGCAGCCAGCTGGGCGAGCTTGAGATAGTCACAGTTCTTGTAGGGCTGTGCTCACAGAGCAGTTCTTTTGGAGCTCTCTCAGTCCCGGATCAGTTCTCTTTGAGCTCTCTCGGCCCCACCTCCCTCACAGGGAATCTATTGTGGGGAGAGGAAGGGAAAGGTGTATGTAAGCCACTTTTGGACTCCTTCAGGCAGAGCAAAGTGGGGTATAAGAAACTCAGCTATTCTTCATAAATGATACCATGTCAGGTCCATGGCAAGCCATGTGGCCTCTTGGGAGTTCAACAGGTCTAAGGGGTAGTCAAACTGCGGCCCTCCAGATGTCCATGGACTACAATTCCCAGAAGCCCCTGCCAGCATTCGCTGGCAGGGGCTCCTGGGAATTGTAGTCCACGGGCATCTGGAGGGCCGCAGTTTGACTACCCCTGAATTAAACCCCTGACTCTGGACTGTGACTTTGAGCATTGCGTTGCCGTTTGCCGCCTTCCTCCTAATCAGGGCTTTACCAACGCCCGGCATGAACGCCTCTTTTATTGCCTACAGATTTGCAAAGCGAGACAGACTGGATTACCGCGAAGCAGCTGTAGTTTCCTTTTTAAGTTTAATTACCGCAGCGGAGGGATAATTTTAATCTTGTTTAAAGAAGCAAAGCTTCTTAACACCAAATTGTCGGATGCCGCAGTGTCTCCTCCGTGGAAATATTCTCAGCCACGGTGCGTTCACGTTGCCGGCATTTCGGAAGGGCCGCAAGAATAATCACCTTCTCAAGGTCAGGGTGTCATTCGAGAGGGAAGGTGAAAAGCCAACAGGTTTGGGATGGAAGCAAGGCCACCCAGTCCCAGTCCAGAGACAGCTTGGTGTAATGTTTAAGGGCTGGAGAATGTTGCACCAAATGACACCTGTATGGCCAGGAAGGGATTTGAACCCAGATCTTCCTTGACTTAGTGCATAGCCATGGGATGACTGTGCTTCCCCTAAAGGTAAAGGTAAAGGTTTCCCCTGTGCAAGCACCGAGTCCTGTCTGACCCTTGGGGTGATGCCCTCTAGCATTTTCATGGCAGACTCAATACGGGGTGGTTTGCCAGTGCCTTCCCCAGTCATTACCGTTTACCCCCCAGCAAGCTGGGGACTCATTTTACCGACCTCGGAAGGATGGAAGGCTGAGTCAACCTTGAGCCGGCTGCTGGGATTGAACTCCCAGCCTCATGGCCACAGCTTTCAGACTGCATGTCTGCTGCCTTAACACCCTGCACCACAAGAGGCTCTTGTGCTTCCCCTAGTAGGTGCATTTCCCCAGGTCACTGTGAGGAAGGCACAAAGAGAGAACGTGGTGTAGTGGTTAATGCAGGCTTTCTCTCCCAGGGTTTATCGGGTGAGATGACTATATATGATCACGTTGGCTCATTTTCCCCTCTCCCAAAATAACCAATGATGGGCTTGAAGGGGAGGGGCCCCAGGTGGGCGTGTCCACAGGTGTGTTTCCCAAACCACGTTCTGCACGATCGCTCCACTTCCGGGGTTTCTTGAAGCCTGAAGAATATTTCTGGGGTTTCTTAATGGGGGAAACTGAGAAAGGCTGGGTTAAAGAGTGACAGACACTAATCTGGAGAACTAGGATTGATTCCACCCTCCTCCACTTACAGCCAGCCCTTGGGCCAGTCACAGTTCTTTCAGAGCTCTCAGCCCCAACTCCGTCACAGGGTGTCGGACGGAGGGGAAGGGAAAGCGAATGTAAGCCGCTTTGAGACTCCTTTTAGTAGAGAAAAGTGGTCTATAAGAACCAACTCTTCTTCATCAGTAATATCAGGACTCTCTCAGCCTCACCTCCCTCACAGGGTGTCTGTTGTGGGGAGAGGAAAGGGAAGGTGACTGTAAGCCGCTTTGAGACTCCTTCGGGTTGAGAAAAGTGGCATATAAAAACCAACTCTTCTTCATCAGTAATATCAGGACTCTCTCAGCCTCACCTCCCTCACAGGGTGTCTGTTGTGGGGAGAGGAAAGGAAAGGCAACTGTAAGCCACGTTGAGACTCTTGCAGGTAGTAAAAAGCAGGACACAAAATACCAGCTCTGCTTCTTCTTATACTGGAATGATCTAAAACAACATCACTGGGGTTGCTAGCTTTGGGCTAGGAAAGACCTGGGGACTTTGGGGGTGGAGCCAGGAGTGGGTGGAGCTCCTAGGAGTGAGCAGGGAGGGACCTGCTATGGAGTCCCCCCTCCCAAGCAACCATTTTCTCCAGGGGTTCAGATCTCTGTTGCCTGGAGATAAGCTCTGAAAGATCCCCAAGTCCGAACTGGGGACTAGCATCCTTACCAATGTGCCACTTTCAGGTGACATTGTAATGTCGTGTTTACTTCTGACTAATTGCCTGTTGGGGAGGGAGGTAATTCTCTGGGAGGGGTGTAATGCCCTGCACACACATTGCCTCTCATTTTGAGACTTCTGAAATGGGGAGAGAGGCTCCAAACCAGGGGACAACCCTCCTGCCCCCAAATGGGGACTGGCAAGCCAACGACCACCAGCAATGAACTCTGGGACCTCAGTCCAGAACGGCCGACTGAGGCATTCCCTGTGTGCTGTTTGTGTCCACAGCGAAGTCTTTCCTTCTGGGATCCCGAGCGAATACACCGTCTCCTTCCTGCTCCGTCTTCTCCCGGAGAGCCCCAGGGAGCCCTTTGCCGTGTGGCTGGTGACGGATGAAGGCTCCCAGCCGCTCCTCGGCATTGTGCTCGACCGTAAGTGGGTGCATCATCTGCAGGGAGTCCCCAGGGCCGGTTTATCCAGGTAGCTCACGCAGCATATGCTGCGGGCCCCGCACGGTGTCTCCCCCTACTCTTCCCTCCCTCCTTTCCCCCTCGACCTTTATGGCATGAGGGTGTTTTGGCTTGTAGCCAGGGCTGGAAGGTGTCTGCCATGTTGCAGGTGCAGTCCTAAGAAGGTGGAGCCAAGCGGGAACTAAGAACGTGGCACACACCTTCTGTGCCACAAAAGGGAGGAGGAGAATGCTATTTCGTACTCCTCCATCTGAGCCCTTTCTTGCCCGCTGCAGCCGGTTGGCACTGCTGCTCCTTCCTTCATGCCCCCCCTTGCCCCCGCTCCTGCACAGGACTGCTAAAAGCAAACAGCTCCTCCTCCTCCTTCTCCTCCTCCTTCTCCTCTAGGCAACCTGTGTTGCTGAGTGGGCTGGCCAGAAGCTCTCTCTGTTATAAGTTAGTTCACACTGAGCAAGTCTGCAGGTCCCAGAGGACAGGTTTGAGCTTCCATGGGTCCCACCATGTACAGTGACCCATTTGCCCTTCTGGTTATGATCCTTGCTCAACTTAGGGTTGCCTGCTCCAGGGGTCACAACCCTGCCCTCCTCAGGCTCCACTAGGGATGCCAGCCTCCAGGTGGGACCTGGGGAACCCCTGGAATTACAGCTCATCTCCAGGCCCCGGAGATAATTTTGGAAGGTGGATCATATTATTGAACCATACTCCCCAAACCCTGCCTTCTGTAGGCTCCACACTCAAAATCAGGTTTTTCCCAACAGGTTGGGAAAAAACCTGTAGCTGGTGACCCTAGGTCCCATCCCACCCCACCCCAAAATCTCCATGTATTTCCCAACCTGCTGCTAGCCACACAATTAGGACTTCCAAAATGGAGGCTAGGACGCCGCGGTACGTGGCTTGCCTACGGTTGGGTGCATCCCACAAAAATCATGTTTCCAGCTGAGAAATCCATGGGTCAAGAAACACAGAGGCCCTGGAATCTTTTAGCTTTTTATTAGTGATCTCAGCTCAGGATCCTCTGAACTGAAGTCCTCCCCCATATATACAAGTCAGGACAGAAGAACTTTGCGTGCTTGCAGGTGATCCAGATTGGTTTCAAGCGATTGGATCCCTAGTGGATCTGGCCACGTGTTGTCCAATCAGGGGTACAGCAGTTGCCTCTCAATCTCCTGGCTCCCCCGAGGAGACCAAACCGACATGAGCCAATCAGCAGCACAGGATTACGATCCTGCCTCGGACCTGAAACTCTGATCCTCTACGGATCCACAAACGCAAAGCCTGCATAGCCCTTTGTGAGACGCTCTTTGAGTTTTGGGATCTTGCCCAGCCTTTTCCCTCTGAAATATTATATTTTGGCGTGTCGCTCCACTCTCTGATGGGCTCCCATTGGGGAGGTCAGTCCTGCTTGTTTCATTTCCTTTCAAAGGAGGCAATTTGCCACTTTCTGTTCCCTTCCCCTCCTCTAGCCAACAAGAAATCCTTGACCTATTTCAGTCGGGACGATGATGCCGACGTAGAAGAAGTCACCTTTGACCAACCGGACGTGAAGAAGGTTTTCTACGGGAGCTTCCATAAGGTGGGTACCGAAGGGGAGACGTTTCTCGGAATGTCGTCGTCTCCCGTGCTTTGGTTCATCTACGATTCTAAAAATACCCCAAAGACGTCTGCTAAGTTTTCTGGGTTTGTGCATGTTTGGTGTAGTGGTTAGGAGTGTGGACTTCTAATCTGGCATGCCGGGTTCGATTCTGCACTCCCCCTCATGCAACCAGCTGGGTGACCTTGGGCTCGCCACGGCACTGATAAAACTGTTCTGACTGAGCAGTGATATCAGGGCTCTCTCAGCCTCACCCACCCCACAGGGTGCCTGTTGTGGGGAGAGGAAAGGGAAGGCGACTGTAAGCCGCTTTGAGCCTCCTTCGGGTAGGGAAAAGCGGCATATAAGAACCAACCCTCCTCCTCCTCCTCCTCCTCCTCCTCCTCCTCCTCCTCCTCCTCCTCCTCCTCCTCCTCCTCCTCCTCCTCCTCCTTCTTCTTCTTCTTCTTCTTCTTCTTCTTCTTCTTCTTCTTCTTCTTCTTCTTCTTCTTCTTCATGTGTTGAAATACTAATGGAGGGGGAGGGGAGGGGGAGGAGGAGGGGGAGGGAGAGGATCGCCGTCTGAAACCACTTCCTGTTTGCAGCCTATAATCTATTTAAATTGATACATGAGCATAGCCAAGAAACAGCATGGCAAGGAAGCAGAAAATCTGCAAATAGAAAACTTCTAATCCATTTGGCTCCCGAATTAATAGCGCTCTAACAGATTGAACTGTCACGAATTCATTGAACTTCGGGAGCGGGCTTTCCCACAGTCCGGGGCATCGGTCTTTCTGTCCAGGGAACGTGACAGACAGATGCATGACTAAGTGCCTGGCAGAAATCATTCCCAGACTTCCAAAAAATTGGAGATGCCAGAGAATGAACAGAACCACCGCATTCTCCATGTACCACGTTGTGCATAAATCTAGCAAATTAATTTGAAGGCGATTGCTCACTCTCGTTCTGTTGCAAAGAAAATTGAATGGCTTTCCAGGATTTTGGGTTTGGACTGTGCAATGCATTGATGTTTTGGGAATTGGAGCCCGGCTGTTAGGGTGGCCAGATCTTCCTTGAGAAATTTCTGGAGATTAGGGGCGGAGCCTGGCAAGGGCGGAGTTTGGGGTATGAATGCCATAGATTCCACCTTCCGAAACAGCCATGTTCTCCAGCTTTAGACCCTGCATTTCACTACTTGAAGGAGTCCCAAAGCAGCTGACACCCCATGAGGCAGGCAGGGCTATGAGAGGTCTAAGAGAACAAGGTGTAGTCTGTTTGGGGCTTTTTTATCCACTCCCAGTCCTGCAGTCTACACTGAATTCAATCTCCATTTTGATTTGGGGTGCTTTAAATTTTCCCTCTGCAACAGGCATGACTGTTCTGGAGTGACCCTACCTTTCCCCTGCAATATCCTGGAGTGTATATAGGCCTCTATATTTGAAAAACCATAATCAATAAATGTGTAGACGGCTCCTTTTTGTGAATTAATTTATTGTTCCATGCTTTGGAGCAAAGCAGTCTTCCCTGATTGGCCAGGGCATCAGTTCAAAGCTTCTGGTTCCTGGATGCAAAGCTTGTCTTAAAAGGGAAGCCCTAACTTCTCTCAGCAGAAGCTCCAGAAGCCCTAACTCCTTTCAGCAGATATTTGCCTCTTGGAGATATTCCTCCTCTTTGCTGTCTCCAGTCCTCTACCTGCCCCCCATTCCAGAAAAGAAAGAAAGAGGTTCCTTCTGTGCTTGACTCCCCTCCCCATGCTGAGCTTTCCCAACTGAGATTTTTTGTTTCCATGGGGGGAGGAGATAGAGGAAGACCGGAGTTCAAATCGATCTGAATTCAATCTGAATTCAGTAGGATCCACAATGGAAAAAACAACATAAGTACAGAATCAGCCCAGCATACTAAGACCAGCTCTAAGAGCTAGTTGCATGTGGTGAGGAGATGGGGAATCAAACCCGGCTCTCCAGGGCTGCTTCTTCAGATCAATTTCATGTGTCTTCCTCTATCCCCCCATTGAAACAAACAAGCAGGAGGCTCTTTCTTTTCTTGAATGGGGGGGGTAGTGGAGGAGGAGAAGACAGCAAAGGAGGGGGAATAAATCCAAGGGGAAAATCTCTGCTGCGAGAAGTTAGGGTTTCCCCTTTATGGGAAGCCTTGCGACCTGGGAACGAGGAAGCCTTTGAACTGACGCCCTGGCCAATCAGGGCGTTTCTACAGTATTGGAGGCTTGAGGCAGCAAGTTAGTTGGGGAAAAGCAGAGATGATTACTCATGATGATTTTTCAAATATCTAGGGTTATATCTACTCCAGGTTATCACGGGGGAAGACAGGGTCACTCCGGAACAATCGTGCTCGTTGCAGATGAAAAATTTAAATCACCCAAAATCAAAATGGAAATTGCATTCAGGGTAGATGGCAGAGACTGAATCGCCTTGTGATTGGAATAAAAACTCTGTGCAGATTCAGTCCAGATTAGAGTCCACTGCTCTTAACCGCTACACCAAGCTGGCTCTCTAACCCCCAAAGCCATTAGTGGTGGTCAAAATCAGCATAACTCTGCCTTTCAAGTCTTCTGCGCTTCGGCAAGCTGCCAAACTGAGCTTGGCCACCTTGGCTGGCTGCCTTGACGTCAGGAGACGAGGTTATGCCTTTCAGCCGGTGCGGTTCTCAGGCGTAGCTGCCGGGATTCGGTTGTGAATTATTTAATAACCGATTGCAGCCCATTTGTTCTCATCTTACTCTCTGAATCACCCTGGAGTCAACTTGCCTCCAACGGTCCCTTCCGGACGCAACTGGCAGGTGTTTACAGAGAGAGGCTGATTGCTCTATTCTCCTTTTGTTCTCTTCTCCCCTTTCCAATTTGTCCCCCAGAACTGTCTCTCTTCCTTTGCCCGGCTCTCCACCTCCCTCTTCGCCTTCTGAGCTCTCTTCTCAGCCAGCTTCTTTTTGCCGAATCTTTGGGGACCCCCGTCGGCTTCCCAGTCTTAATAATCCACCCAAATCTCTCGTTCGTTTCGTGCCTTTCCTCGAATTCCGCTGTGCAAATCTCTACGTCCTTATTCGGAAGTAGCCCCCGCTGTATTTAATGGGTTCTTAAGCCTAGGTAAGTGCTTCCGAAGAATGAATCTCCGTTGTTGACACACACACCTTGGCAGGTGGCGGTAAAATGCGGATTCTGTCTTGGAAACGCAGATTCTCACTTGAAATGCTGCAAGTCTGCTAAACTGGGACCCCCATCGACTGGTCTGAGGCAGTGGAGCTGGAGAAGATATTGAGAAGATTGAAAGCCTAGCTGCCTCTCATGTGTTTTTTTATTCGCGGTGCATCAAATTTGTTTCCCCAGCACAGAGAATCGTTGTACAGGAAAATTCCCACCTGAACTTAAATGGACTTTGAGGAATGGTAGAGGACAGGAAGGCCTGGAGGATCATTGTCCATGGGGTCGCGATGGGTCGGACACGACTTCGCCCCTAACAACAACAATAATTCTATGATTCTAGTCAAACTGTGGCCCTCCAGATGTCCATGGACTAAAATTCCCATGAGCCCCTGCCAGTGTTCGCTGTCCATGGACATCTGGAGGGCCGCAATATGACCACCCCTGCTTTAGAGGTTAGTACCCAAACCTTGAAACTGATTTGATCTCTAATCTGGAGTCGGTGCTGCTGGGAGATCACTGGTATGATGGGCACCCTCTACTGCAGTGGTTCTCAACCTGGGGGTCAGGACCCCTTTGGGGGTCGAACGACCCTTTCACAGGGGTTGCTGCAGGGCAAGCAGCTTGGCCAGGTGGGTGCCATCCACACAACAGCCCTGCGGGGTAGATGGAGATAGAGCATTAGCCTGTCTGGAGCAGCGGAAAAGAGCAAGATCGGCATGGTGGGACAAGAGGCAGAACTGAACTGAGAAACCCCAGAAAAAAAAAATTTCTATACAATCATGCACAATGGATCTTCACACCACTGGTCACTTTTGGTTTAATTTCTGTGAAAGGACCCTTGCATAACTTTATGGTTGGGGGTCACCACAACAGGAGGAACTGTACTAAAGGGTCGTAGCATTAGGAAGGTTGAGAACCAGTGGTCCGCTGGATCACTTTGAGAAAACCAAAGCAGCATTGCTCTCTTCTCCTCCGTTTTATACTCACAACAACCCTGCGAAGTGGGTTCGGTTGAGAGCATGTGGCTGCCCCCAGGCCAACCAGCAAGCCTCCATGGCTCTAGTGGGGAAGCGAACCTGAGTTTCCCACATCCTCAGCCAACCATTGAACCAGTAATTACCCTGGTTTTCTGCATGTATGTTGCTAAAATAGCTATTGGCTCTTACGTTGCTAGTATATATCGCTAGGGTAGCTATTAGCTGTTTGTGAGAATTGTTCCTGACAGCTAGCTATATCCTCAAGGCCCGGCAGCCAGCTTCTTGGCTCGGGTCGGCATTTCAACCGGGACGGGCTTGATCCGAGTCCAACCAGCTCTCCTGTATGCCAGGCTGGCACAGCGCTGGGCACATTTGGCCGGGTTCAGCAGTCTCGGATGGGTTTTCTCTTGAAAACGAATGTTCCCGCTGCAAGGAGAGGTACAGCGGAGCTATTTTTGTCTGTCGAGCAGGTGCATGTATCGGTGAGCCGTTCCAGGGTCAAACTGTATATCGACTGCAAGAGGGTAGCTGAGAAGCCGCACGGAGCTTCAGAGAACGTCTTGACGGCTGGATTTGTCATGCTGGGGAAGCTGATGAGGACCCGAGGACCACGGAGTGGGTCAGCAGCGGTAAGCCCGGGCACTAGGTGTTTGGCTCCAAAGGTCTAAAGCTGAGGTCCCCCCCACCACCTTTTTGGAGCTTGTGGGGTACGTTTGGGATTGGGAGAGTGGGTGGTGACTAGCACTGTCCCCAAATGGCTGACACAGAAGGCAGAGCTAAACCCCAAAATGGTGGCCACAGGAGCCTAAACCCAACCCAAAATGGCTGCCTCAGAAGGCAGAGCTAAACTCAAAATGGCGGCCACAGGAGCCAAACCCAAACCCAAAATGGCTGCCTCAGAAGGCAGAGCTAAACTCAAAATGGTGGCCACAGGAGCCAAACCCAAACCCAAAATGGCTGCCTCAGAAGGCAGAGCTAAACTCAAAATGGCGGCCACAGGAGCCAAACCCAAAATGGCTGCCTCAGAAGGCAGAGCTAAACTCAAAATGGCTGCCACAGGAGCCAAACCCAAACCCAAAATGGCTGCCTCAGAAGGCAGAGCTAAACTCAAAATGGCGGCCACAGGAGCCAAACCCAAACCCAAAATGGCTGCCTCAGAAGGCAGAGCTAAACTCAAAATGGCGGCCACAGGAGCCAAACCCAAATTCAAAATGGCTGCTTCTGAATGCAGAGCTAACCCAAAATAACAGCCACAGGAACCAAACCGAAACCAAAAATGGCTACTGCAGGAACCAGTGCCAAGCTCAAAATGGCCACCACAGAAGGTGGAGCTGAAGGGAACACCTCCCTCCTCACAACTTCTAGGAAGAAGGAGATCATGAAGAGGAAATGGAACCACAGACTGACTAAGGAAAGCCCTGATGCTGACTGGTTCTCTTAATCCTCCAGTAGGAAACCCTTTCATTGGAAAGTGGGTGGCCAATAACAAGCCCTGCCTTACAATTGCCCCACCTTCTTCCTGACACTTGGGGGTTGACAAGGGAAACAGGTACCACAATGCCCCCAGGAAGCTCACTGGGGAACCCTTGTTTAAACTCTCCAGTCCTCTTTAGAGGAGTGTGCTGTAGAACAGAAGTAGTCAACCTGTGGTCCTCCAGATGTCCATGGACTACAATTCCCAGGAACCCCTGCCAGCATTCACTGGCCAGAGCTCATGGGAATTGTAGTCCATGGGTATCTGGAGGGCCGCTGTTTAACTACCCCTGCTGTAGAAGAAGGAGAAGGCACCCTAAAAGAGTTGTCTCTGTGGTACAACAGGACCACAAGCACCTGTTGGTCACACTCCCCCGTTCACTGACGAACGCAGGGGTTCAGGGGCTCCTCCACGGTCAAAATGTTGAAAAAGACTGGATCAAACCCAAGCTCCTTTTCTGAGCATCCCACAAAAGTGATCTCTAGAGGTGTCAGTCCGCACTCTGGAGGAGGGAAGAGGGTCACCCATAAGACCTCCCCAAATTGGGGAGATGGGGAGGTCTATTGTTCACCAGGTTGTGTTAGTTGCATTCAGCTGTGTGAGGAGCTGAAAACAGATCCTGATATAGGTACACACATGTGGTTCCCATTTCTCCTTTTTGCGAGCTGGCCCTGTGTCCTCTACCATGCCCAGGAACAGGGTCTGGTCCGCAGACGTAGCAGAATGAGTCTGTGGACTCCAGAGCTGATGATTGGAGTGTGCTGTTGTTGTTGTTGTTGTTGTTACCCAAATAGATACATGTGCTAGTCCCATAATGCGCTAAGTGTTCTCTCTGCTCAGAGCGTGTCACCTGGTAATTATTTTGGAGTCTTATAACTTGGTGTACAGTTGGCAGTGTACTCTGATTAGGAGGGGCAAATGAGACAGAGAGAATCTCAGAAAAGCAATCATCTTTATTCCCTTAATAGGATGCAGGGCTAGACAGATGAAATGTAAGAGGAGGCAGAAATGGGAAGTGTAGTTATGCAATCCTATGCTCCACTTGATTGCTACCTTATTGGGGTGGATAGGGAGTCTAAGGGGAAATCAAGGGTGATGTGTACATTGACTTATCCTGAAGAGGAGAATCTACAGCAGTGTTGCCAGGTTTCCCCCGGCAACTGGCAGGGGATTGGGGGACTTTGCAGGAGAAAGGGAAAGTTCTAGGCCATGTTGCTGTCATCACACAGGAAGTAACTGCATCACACCTGGCCATGTGATGGGACAATGTTCTAAGCCAGATTTCTCATTGCTTTGCTAGCATGCTATGGAGAATTTCTTGTAAGCATGGAAACATGGAAGGCGGAAGTAGCAGAGTCACCTCCCGAGGAAGCCTGTGCCACTGAGAAACCTCTCTAATTGTCAGGAACTTCATCCAGATGTTTAGATGTTTAGAGCCAGTTTGGTGTAGTGGTTAGGAGTGTGGACTTCTAATCTGGCATGCCAGGTTCGATTCTGTACTCCTCCACATGCAGCCAGCTGGGTGACCTTGGGCTTGCCACGGCACTGATAAAGCTGTTCTGACCGAGCAGTGATATCAGGGCTCTCTCAGCCTCATCCACCCCACAGGGTGTCTGTTGTGGGGAGAGGAATGGGAAGGCGACTGTAAGCCGCTTTGAGCCTCCTTCGGGTAGGGAAAAGCGGCATATAAGAACCAACTCTTCTTCTTCTTCTTCTTCTTCTTCTTCTTCTTCTTCTTCTAGATGGAATTTAGAATCATGGAATCATAGAGTTGGAAGGGACCTCCTGGGTCATCTAGTCCAACCCCCTGCACTATGCAGGACACTCACGACCCTGTCGCTCTGCAGAATCTACACTGCACAGAAACCAGACTGTATCCTACCACTCCACTCAGCCACGCTTCAAACCTCCTTAGGCTGGAAGACAGCTTCCGCTGTTCTCAAGAAGAGTGACAGGATACCAGCCACTATCACTCAAACAAACTTTATTTAACAACACACATATTCTGTTCCAAAAATCGCTACACAGGGCAGATTGACAGCTGCCTTGTTAGATCCTCACTCACTCCCCCCTTCCCCCTGCATCTGTTCTACATTTTCTTCCAGCATCTTTAACTAGGATGAACAATGGAAAAGTCACCAATGAACAGGCTCTGGGTCCTTTGCTGCCCTTCGCTTTCAAGTCCTTTGCCCTTCCCGGAATTGCCATCCTGGCGTGGGAAGAGGCCTCCATTCTTAGCACACGTCACGTCATCGTGTCAAACTGGAAAGGCTCTTTTACGTGCCAGCTTGATTAGTGGGCCTTGTTTCAGAGTCTATTTGCTGGCCAGTACATTTCCCCCCCCCCCGGTCCCACTTTGCCTACTTACTCATGGCCAGATGCATGTTAACGCAGGAGGGTCGATTGTGCAAGGGGCTTTTATCACAAGACGGAGAAGCGTTTTTAATAGCCAGGGCGGAGCTTCCCTTTGGCTGCGTTCAGTATTAATGAGCTCTCTAAGAGGGCCTTGAAGGAAAGCTCTCTGTGTGTCTTTGAGAGCTGGCTTCTGGCCCACAACGGCCGACCTACATGCGCCCATGGTGCTGCAGCATGCACACTCAGGGTCACACTGTGCCCCGCCAACCGTAATTTGTGTGCGTGGGGAATTGCGGTTTCCGCTGCTTTGCTCCTACAAATACAGAGAGGGTGTCGATGGGGACGAGGTTGGCACAATCGCACAAAAAACAACCAGCACGAGAATCGATACAAGTTGCCAAGGTGCTTATCGGAGTCAGGGCCCGGTTAGCCATGTAGCGCATGAAGGGGCTCCACACGGTGTCTTTCCGCCCATGGATCAGGGTCGTAGCCTCTGCTTTGCCCCCTGTCCCCTCTTTAAGGGCACTTGGAATGACACCCTTTCCACTGTGCAGGGCCACTCCACTCCCAGTATGGCTGTTTCTGCTGCAATCGTATTCCGCCAGGGCCCTGTGAATCCATGAACTGGATCCAGTGCTGTGGGTCCATCCCTGATCACAGAAGAGGTTCCTTTTGTTGTGACTCAAGTGGGTAATAGCCGTGTCGGACTGTCTGAAGCAGCACTACAAAATCAGAGTCCAGTGGCGCCTTTAAGACCAACGAAGATTTATTCCAGACGTGAGCTTTCGAGTGCAAGTCTGAGGAAGGGTGCTTGCACTTGAAAGCTCACGCCTGGAATGGATCTTTGTCGGTCTTAAAGGTGCCTCTGGGCTCTGATTTTGTGGTGCTCTTTTGGAGTGAGCAACTCAGCTTGCCTGGAAAGGGTGGAGCTACATCACTCTAAGTGTGTCTAGGTGTTCGCTCCTTGAATGGGCGGACTCTTTTGGTCTTAACCTGGGAGGTGCCCTCTGACCTCTCCTCTGTCCTCTCACTTCACATGGCCTTCCATGGAGACGCACCTCTCTGCAGGTCTCTCCTGAAGGTGGGCGTTGGAGTGAACAACTCAGCGTGCCTGGATATCGGGGGTCAGGTGCTACATTACTCAGAGTGTGTCTAGGTGCCATCTCCCTGAATGGGCTGCCTCTCTTGGCCTTCACCTGGGAGGTGCCTTCTGACCCTTCCTCTTTCTCTTGCATTCTCCTCTCCTTTCCTCTACATGGCCTTCCACGGAGACTCGTGTCTCTGCAGGCCTCTCCTGCAGATATAGAGCCCTCATAATTCCCACGCACATGATGCCAGGTACATGATGCCATTCGTGGCAAGGAAAGGGCTCTTCAGATTGGGCTCCTTCGTCTTCTTTTGATTGGAGCCTGAATGTTAGCTAGATCAACCAGTAAAGCTTGCCTTCTCTGTAATACAAAATTTGGGTCCAGTCTCAAAGTTGCCATTCAGCTCAAAATTGGTCCTGCTATTTCAGACCAACAGGGTGACCCTACTTGAATTTTTTTATTTTATTTTTTTGCGATATACTTCTTGCAAGATTTATGTACTGCGCTCAATATCATTCTTCTATGACTGGGTGAACCTCTGCTTGGGGTCCCGGTTAAGAGCGACGGTCTCTAATCTGACAAGCCGGGTTTGATTCCCCCACTCCTCCACATGCAGCCAGATGGGTGGCCTTGGGCTAATCGCAGTCCTGTTAGAGCTGTTCTCACAGTGCAGTTCTGTCAGAGCTCTCTCAGCCCCAGCCCACCTCACAGGATGTCGGTAGTGGAGACAGTAGAAGAAGAAGAATTGGTTTTTATACTCTGCTTTTCACTGGCTGAAGGAACCTCAAAGAGACTGACCATCGCCTTCTCCCCCTGTCCACACAACAGACACCCTGGGAGGCAGGTGGGGCTGAGAGAGCTCTGAGAGGACTGTTCTGTGAGAACAGCTCTGACAGGGCTGTGACAAGCCCACTCCGCTGGCTGCATGTGGAGGAGCAGGGAATCAAGCCCAGCTTGCCAGATTAGAAGCTGATGCTCTTAACCGCTATACCAAGTTCCTTGTAAGTCGCTTTGAGACTCTTATCTTTGTTATTAACTTTGATCTCATTAACTCTTATCTTTGCTATTGACTTTGATAGTTTTCAGCTTCTGTATAAGTATCATCAAATGGAATAAAACCTCCCTCCCCACCTCCAGGGGAACTGAGCTCTTGATTCTGGAGATGAATTGTAATCCCAGAGATCTCCAGGTCCCACCAGGGGACTGGCATCCCTAGCTGGATCTTCCTCTTGTCCTGCTGCCTGTACAATTTTTTATAAATATCGACTTTTCCAGTGTCTCTGGAATGGGACCAAATAATGTGACCAAATGTGACCACAGCATGATAGCCTCCAATTAGTCATTGTAGCTGCTTGGGAGAGTTCAGGCTCAATTCAATCTAGAACCCACTGATCTGACTCTTTGGCATTCTGGGATACCTGTAAAACTCTCCTCCGAAACCCAGCTTCAAATTAATCACCTTCCTTCCTGTCAACGGTCTGTCCATTGTTTGTGGAAGCCCTTGGTGTAGTGGTTAGGAGTGCAGACTTCTAATCTGGCGAGCCAGGTTCGATTCTGCGCTCCCCCACATGCAGCCAGCTGGGTAACCTTGGGCTCACCACGGCACTGATAAAACTGTTCTGAGCTAGCAGGAATCTCAGGGCTCTTTCAGCCTCATCCACCTCACAGGGTGTCTGTTGTGGGGAGAGGAAAGGGAAGCCGCTTTGAGACTCCTTTGGGTAGAGAAAAGCGGCAGAGAAGAACCAACTCTTCTTCGTCTTCAGTAATCTCAGAGCTCTCTCAGCCTCCCCTCCCTCACAGGGTGTCTGTTGTGGGGAGAGGAAAGGGAAGGATGACTGTAAGCCACTTTGAGCCTCCTTCGGGTAGAGAAAAGTGGCATATAAGAATCACTTCTTCTTCTTCTTCTTCTTCTTCTTCTTCTTCTTCTTCTTCTTCTTCTTCTTCTTCTTCTTCTTCTTCTTCTTCTTCATTTTGTGAAACAGTTCAGTAATCAAAACTGTGCCATTCCACAAACAAAGGAAGTCCATGGTGATACGTGAAGTCCCTACAGATTGTCCAGATTAACCCCGGACCACTATAGAAGTCAGTCATCCCTTTAAAACACTCCATCCTGGCTTTAATAGTACTGGGACCCTGCAGATTCGGCAGTAGCTCTCTGAAAATGCCTCCCAGAGTCATTAGTTTTAAAAGGTTATGTGAGTCCTGGACCTTGCTTGTTAATGTCCTGCTTCCCCCTCGGACGCCCGGCGTACATTATGCGCCATTTATATGCAACTGGTGCAAAAGGACCTTTAAAACAGCATCAACTCCATGGGGGAAATGGGGCAGAGAAACAGAAAACAGCACCAAATTGGGTCGGTGCGTCCACAAGAGAAACAACATCAGACTGAGGATATTTTGGAATCCGTGGGGGATGGGCGTCCCTAGTAAAATTGCTTCCTAGATGCAAGGGACCGAGGGATGGCAATGAAGCAGAGAAGCAGAAAGTCAATTTGGTTTGTAAAGTCTTGGAATTTATTGCATTTTATTTATTTATTATTAAATTTCTAGGCAGCCCCTATCGGCACAGCCGTCTCGGAGAGGTTTAAAATTGTTTTAAAAAAATACAATAACAATTAAAATCATTAAAACCATTCAAATGAGCTGACAATTCATCTGCCCGGCAATTGATGATGTCCCCAGTTAGGTCTTCTGGCCGGGGCCGACAGTGAGCTATTGAACTGCAGCGAGAGAGGCCCTTTATGGTTCGTATTTATTCGTCCAAACTGGCCTCAGCCATAAACCTGGCAGAAGAGCTCCATCTCACAGGCCCAAGGAACTGTGTTGGTTCCATTAAGACCCTGATGTTTTCTGGGATCTCATTCCCCCAGGCAGGGGCCGGGACTGAAACAGGAGCCTCAGGTGTATTTCAAGTATTTAAAGGCTGCCATATCGACGATGGAGCAGAGTTGTTCTCTCTTGCCCCAGAGAGACGGAACAGAACCAATGGGATGAAATTAATTCGAAAGAAATTCCGTCTAAACCTCCGGAAGAAGTTCCTGACAGTGAGAGCGGTTCCTCAATGGAACAGGCTTCCTCGGGAAGTGGTGGGTTCTCCATCTTTGGAGATTTTTAAGCAGAGGCTGGATAGCCATCTGACGGAGAGGCTGATTCTGTGAAGGTTCAAAGGGGTGGCAGGTGACAGTAGATGAGTGAGAGGGTTGTGAGTGTCCTGCACAGTGCAGGGGGTTGGACTAGATGACCCATGATGTCCCTTCCAGCTCTATGATTCTAGGTGGGCGTGTCCACAGCTCTGCTTCCCAGCCATATTCTGCACGATCGCACCACTTCTGGGGCTTCTCAAAGCCTGAAGACCTGAAGAATGTTTCAGGGGTTTCTCAGTGGTAAAAAAAGCTGAGAAAGGCTGGTATAAGCTTTTGAGAGTCCAAGCTACCTTCATTAGACACAGGAGTCATAGGACAGACGGCATTCCTCTTAGAAATGTGAGCTCCTTTGTTTTCTTCGGGTTTGTCTTCCTTTGACGGGCCGCAAAGTTTTTAAAAAATCTGCTTCATATTTTAGAGCCAAATCCAATTACTGAGCCTTCAGGAGAAAGGTTTGGCCAGGCACAGAGCAAATGAGAATTTAAGAACAGCTGCTTGGGGGCAGGCTTCCTGGGTTTACTTGGGAAGGGTTCAGCCTTCCTGACCCCAACTGGCCACGGAGGACGTCTTTTGCCCCTAGACTCGTAAATAATTTGGCATTGGCCGTGGGTTTCCAGGATGGCTTTCTGCACAAACAAGCCCCAGAGTTCTGGTGTGAAGGCAGGGAAGACCTAATGACGTTTGCTGCTGCAAGATGGGACTGCAAAGGTTTTGCAGCACGCTGATGGATTTCTTGGCAGATTGGACACCCGTGGAGTTGAAAGAAGCCAAGGTACGATTCTCTCAGGAAGGACCAACTTGGAAGGACGCTCATAAGGATGCTTGCTTTCGCCCCTCCATAATTTGGAAGGCTTTAAAAGTAAAGATAAAGGTATCCCCTGTGCAAGCACCGAGTCATGTCTGACCCTTGGGGTGACGCCCTCTAGCATTTCCATGGCAGACTCAATACGGGGTGGTTTGCCAGTGCCTTCCCCAGTCATTACCTTTTACCCCCCAGCAAGCTGGGTACTCATTTGACCGACCCCGGAAGGATGGAAGGCTGAGTCCACCTTGAGCCGGCTGCTGGGATTGAACTCCCAGCCTCATGGGCAGAGCTTTCAGACGGCTGCCTTACCACTCTGCACCACAAGAGGCTCTTTGGAAGGCTTTAGAGAAGTTGTTTCCGGCAAACTGGAAGTGAGCTCTTTCCCTTTCCTTGAATCATTTTTGTGTACCTGGCGGTAACAGTAGTAGAGTATTTGTTTACTTCATTTATTACACCCTATCTTTCCCCCCAAAGGAATAGAACCATAGACGAGATCTGGAAGAGGCCAGACAGGCCATCTAATCCCACACCCTTTTCAATGCAGGATCAGCCTAAAGCATCCAAGATAAGGATCTGTCCAGCTGCTGCTTGAAGACGGCCAGTGAGGGGGAGCTCCCCACCTCCTTAGGCAGCCCCTTCCACTGCTGAACTAGACTCCTAGAATCCTAGAGTGGGAAGGGGCCATGCAGGCCATCTAGTCCCACTCCCTACTCAATGCAGGATCAGCCTCAAGCATCCAGGAGAAGGATCTGTCCAGCCGCTGCTTGAAGACGGCCAGTAAGGGGGAGCTCCCCACCTCCTTAGGCAGCCCATTCCACTGGTTAACTAGACTCCTAGAATCCTAGAGTGGGAAGGGGCCACACAGGCCATCCAGTCCCACTCCCTGCTCAATGCAAGGTCAGCCTAAAGCATCCAGGAGATGGATCTGTCCAGCCGCTGCTTGGACCACCAGTGAGGGGGAGCTCCCCACCTCATTAGGCAGCCCATCCCACTGGTGAACTAGATCTCCCATATACTCTAACAATTGCTCTACACTGCTGTGTAATGGCTCGTGGGCTCAGAATCTGTTCTTGAAAGTCACTGCTGCAGGAAGTGGCAGCTAGAAGTAGCTTCAAGGGGAGCTGGAGAAACATCTGGAAAAGAGGATTGTCAATGGCCATTAGCCACAATGTATAGATGAAACATTCTGGGGTAGTGAAGCTCTGTATTCTTGATGCTTCAGGGGGGCAATACTGGGAAGGCTTCTGGAGTTCTGGCCCTGCTGGTGGACTTCCTGATGGCCCCTGGGTTTGGCCACTGTGTGACCCAGAGTGTTGGACTGGAGGGGCCATTGGCCTTATCCAACATGGTTTCTCTTATGTCTGAGACAGTGATGCTCTATTCTTGGTGCCTGAGAGGTGGTAGTGGGAGGGCTTCTGGAGTTCTGGTGAACCTCCTGATGGCCCCTGGTTTTGGCCACTGTGTGACCACAGAGTGTTGGACTGGAGGAGCCATTGGTCTGATCCAACATGGCTTCTCTTATGTTCTTCTGTCTGGAGCAGTGATCCTCTGTATCCCTGGTGCTTGTGGGGTCAGTAGTGGGAGGGCTTCTGCGGTTTTATCCCAGATGATGGACCTCCTGATGGCCCCTGGGTTTGGGCCATTGTATGACACAGACTGGCCGTCTCCAACATGTCTTCTTTTATGTGCCACATTCTTATGTTCCTCTGAGTGCGCCTCCTCTCCTTTCATTCCACGTGTAGTTCCAGCTGCAGTCACTGCGGATCGTGTGCAGCAGCTTGTGGGCAGAAGAAGACAGATGTTGTGAGGTCCCAGCACTGGTAAGGCTGCAAGTGCAACTGTCTCCTCCCCGGCATTGTCACTTAAGAAACATCTGTATTGTAAGCATGTCACACTTTTTATATATTTCCATTGGGGGAGACCCAACAAGGGCTTGCATCTCCTCCAGGAGTTCATTCCACCAGGTAGGGGGCCAGGACTGAAAAGGCCCTGGCTGAGCCCTGCTGAACCTCTGAGGCCAGGGACCACCGTCCTGTTGGAACTGGCAGAGCGTAACGCTCTTCGGGGGACATATTCCAAGAAGTTGTCCCCCAGGTGCGTCTGCCCCATTCCAACACTGTAAAGGGAGTGGCCATTTGTACCTGGCTTGCCCCCAATCCTGAAGGGTTACCCAAGCCAAACTGTCTCACTGCAATGTCACAGTGTTGTGTATTTCCTTTCCCGTTCTGCCCACCATCGGTTGCCATAGTTATAAAGCCAAGCCCACGCATGCATGTGGTCTCACCGGGGTCTCACCTGTTGCCCATACGTGACTTCAGTCCCTCCTGTTTTCTTTTACCTGTTCCAGCGGGATGAAGAAACCTGCCCCAGCGTCTTTCCTTCCTGCACCTGCACGTCGGGGATTCCAGGTGTTCCAGGTCCTCCGGGGCCTCCGGTGAGTCGGGATGTCCTTGATATGCTTCCGGAAAACCTGTGAGAAACAAGACGTAAACATCGGCAGCTGCCGCATGCTGACCCATCAAAGTATTGTCTACTCAGGCTAGCAGTGGCTTGCCGGGGTCTTTCGCTCCACCTACAACCTGATCCTTTCAACTGGAGAACCAGAGATTGAGATAAACCCCCCAAATAGCTTGAGATTACAAAGAAACGGGGAAGGGGGAATAGCAAATTCATATAAATGAAGACTATCAGATCACTGCTTGGCATTAGTGTGTGGAGATACTCGGGAATACCGATATAATACCGTTCTAATTGATGGGAACGATCTATACCGCAGTTGCCTTGACTCGGGATTGCCTAATCCATATAAACGACTGCATGGATTAGAACGTCGATACGTTCACCCAGCTGTTGAACGTGCCAGCATGTTAATTGGCTCCTTGGCCTGGTAACTTAGGCAATGCTGAAAGGGGTGTGTGTGTGTGTGTTTGTAAGTGTGTGTGTGAGTGTATTCCTGATGGATCCGTACCCTCCCCTCTGCTAGAATGCGGGCACTCTGCTGCAGCTGGGTTACCCACTGGGCAAGCCCGCAAGCGTGAATTTATTTGTTATTCCGCCTCCCCCTCGCTGCGGGTCGCCCGGAATGCAGATGAGGCTGTCTGGCCGAGGCAGAAGCACTTTGAGAAATGAGAAAGTGGGCCCCATTAGGATAATCAGATGTTTTCCTGTTGGGTGTTCACCCTCACCTTTCACAGAGCTCCCTGCTTTCAACGTATGCGGGAGAGGGCGGGTGGGGAACATTACGCCGTTCCATCAGTGAGATCAGCGGAACGTGCAGGTGGCGAGTAGAAAGAAGCCCTGCATGCTTCCAAGGTCAAATTTAATCCGATTGCAGTGCTGTGGGTGGGGCTTGCTTTTGTTCAGTCTTATTCTCCTTGGAAAACCGGGGAAGGGACAGCTGCACAATTGCCTGATCTTGTCTCATCTCGGAAGCTAAGCAAGGGGTGGTACTCAGATGGGAGACTGGGAAGGAAGGCCTTGAAGGGAAAGGCCACGTCACAGGCTCTCTGCTTTGCTTTGTATCCCCTTGCTGGGGTCCCCATAAGTTGGAAACTGAGCAGGATCTGGTACTTGGATGGGAGACCGCTAAAGAACATTCTGTGGAGGGAGATGACAGCAGATCCCCTCTGCTTCTCACTTCCCTCCAAAAGCCCCTTGACAGGGTCACCATAAACCAGTTGTGAATTGTGAGCCGTTATCTATGGAACGATTTGGGGGATCCCCGTGGCACTGTCCATTTAGACCCGGGTCCTGTTTTCATCATTCTGTTGCCCCTTTCTGCCAGTGGCTGAAGGCATTTTTCTTTCGTTCCTTCCTGCCCAAAGTTTTTATCATTGTTTTGATGGTTTTTGTATGCATAGTGTGGCTCTGTTTTTAATGCTGTGGTTTGATGTTGATTTTAATGGTTTTTAAAATGTGATTTTATCCGGTGGGGTTAAATCGGTTAGCCGCCTTGGTGGGCAGAAAGGCACATGGTGGTTCTTTTGGCATCACACATAACCCTCCAATGGAACCTAACATTGATTCCCCCTCATTCATTCATTCATTCATTCATTCATTCATTCATTCATTCATTCATTCATAATTTGATTTGTATACTGCTGCTCCCATCACTGGCTCATGGCATTTCGCTTCTGAGGTCTGTGGAGATCAAGCTAGCCTGGGCTATCTATTTTTGGATGTGCACGAATAACAGACCATTTTTGATGTGCAGGAATGTTTGAACTTGGGATGGTTTCAAGGAAACACCGATTCCTCTAGGATACAGCAAAGATGATTTAAAAAATAGGATTAGACAAATTCATAGAAGATAAATCTCCCGCAGGCTCTTAGCCATGATAATGGAATCTTGATATCCACCCTCTGGATACCAGTTGCTGGGGACATCTTGTTTCTTTCTTGCCCTGATTATGGGCTCTACAGAAGCATTTTGGCTCACCATGATCAGAAACAGGAAACAGGTCAAGAAGATTCTTGGTCTAAACCAGCAGCAGCTGCAGATCTTTGTTCTAACTTCATATGTAGGAACTAAACTGAGTGATTCTTTGCTTCTTCTTCAGGGCAGTCCTGGGAGGAGAGGACCGCAGGGGGAACAAGGAGAGCCAGGCCCCAAGGTAAGTCCTGTTGCATCTAGGACTCTGGGTGAGGTGAAGAAGGAGAGTCGGTTTTTATACCCTGCTTTTCACTACTCAAAGGAGTCTCAAAGAGGCTTACAATCACCTTCCCTTCCTCTCCCCACAACAGACGCTCTGTGAGGTAGGTGAGGCTGAGGGAGCTCTGAGAGAACTGACCTAACAGGACTGTGACTATCCCAGGGACCCCCCCAGTTGGCTGCATGTGGAGGAAAAGTGGGGAATCCAACCTGGCTTGCCAGACCAGAAGCTGCAGCTCTTAACCACAACACCAAGCTGGCTCTCCTGAAGACGGAGCATTTTGAAAACCAAATACTGATACAAACCTGACATGCACGGCACTAGAATTGTTTCTGTGAATAAATATCTTTATTCTTTATTTGCCTCGTTTCCAGCCCATGACCACCCTCTTCTTCCCTCTAATCCCCACTAGGATTCTACAAAACCCTCTCTAGGACCGAACAGGACACATTTGACTTGATCAACACGTACATGCAGGGAAGAAGACAATGAAACCAGCTAATGCATGACACATTTCCAGGATCAGAGATGGGTTTCGAAAACGCAAAAGAAAAGAGCTCAGTTTTTGGTACCCCGGAGGAGTCTCAAAGCAGCTTACACTTGTCTTCCCTTCCTCTCCCCACAACAGATGCCCTGAGGGGTGGAGAGAGCTCTGGGAGAACTGGGACTGGCCCAAGGTCAACTTGAGGACCTGAGAGGGCTCTGAGAGAATGGGGAAGGGCCCACGATCATTCAGCAGGCTGCACGTGGAGGAGTGGGGAATCAAACCCGGTTCTCCAGATTAGAGTACATCGCCAAGCTGGCTCTCAAAAGAGCCATGGAAAGGGGCCGGAGGTGGCCATTCAGGAGGGCTGACCCAAAACTTACTTTCAGGGGCTTCAAGACCCATTTTGGGGAAACTGCTTTAGAAACCAACAAACATTTTCAGGGTATCAGTATAGCTTGGCAGAGTTCCAGAGAACATTAACGGAAGGGACTAACCACTTGAAGGTGATTGATTGGTGTCAGAAAACCAGAGAACATCTATTATCAGACCTGGCGTATACAGAAACACAAGGTTTTCTCCTCTTTCAAGGCAGTCTGACGAGGTGACATTGTACTTGGAGCCTGCCTTCCTTTCATACGGCCACGCCGAATTTTCGCTTCCCCGAAACGTCCAGCGTGACAGCCAGAAAAGCGAGCGAGCTTTCTTTCCCTGTAAATCAGGACATGAATAAATGGACGCCGATCTTGAACCAGGGCCCGATAAAAGCCCTGGAAAATGTTTGCAATCCATCATCGTGTCTTGGGTGGCTTCGCCCCGTCCTTTTGCATGCTAAAGAATGATTGACACAGTCAGAGGGAGATGCGGTTTGGTCTTCCTGTCCAAAATAGACCAAACAATCATCACAGCCTTTCCATCCCCACCCCCTCTTTTTTAAAGCAGAGCTCCTCAAAAGGCAGTAGGAGGGGAGAGGGAGGGAACGGGGATGACACAGTAAATCCATCTAGCACAGTAGTTCTCAGAAGAAAACATTTAAGTTAAAGCTCCCCGTCTTTGTCTTCCATCCCATTATCATCCCACCCTTCCTACAAGGCTCCTCCACTCTTGTTTTATCCTCACAACAGTCCTGTGCGGTAGGTCAGGCTGAGAAAGTGAGCGGATAACCCCAGGTCCACTGACAAACCTCTGGGGTACAGTGGGGGATTTTTCCGTTGTCCTATTGGAGCATAGATCGAGATGGGCCACTGTGTTTGTCTTTCTGTAGCAACAGAAAAGAGAGTTCAGGGCCTATTCCACACACATAGGATAATGCACTTTCAATGCACTTTAGAAGTAGATTTTCCTGTTCCGCACAGGAAAATCCAGCTGCCAAAGCGCATTCAAACTGCATTATGCTATGTCTGCGGAATGGGCCCAGGAGCATCGTAAAGTCTCATGAAGTGTATGGCAGGGGAGGAGCTTTCGGGAGCCACTGTTAACTTCCGCAGAGTTTTTCGGATATTGTGAACTGCCCAAAAGACAAGACGGCCCCTCCCGGCAAGCCAGCGTGGGGCAGTTAACAACTTAAAAATTGGATACGGATGGCATTAAATTGCCTCGGAGACGAATAGCATTGAATAGCATTAAATGATTTCAAATACCTCGTTCAGTTCTATTAGCCCACCAGTATTTAAGGCCGTTGCCTGTAGTTCTTCCTTGATTATTTCAGGAGAAGTTCCTCGTGGGGGGGGGGGGCAGTTCAATGATGTTGCTGGTTATAGACTCGTCCTAGAAGTGAGAACGACTCACCTGAGGCTATCATACTTTTGTCACATGATAAGAAGAAACAAATGGTGCAAAAGGAAAAGAATCTTTAATGGCTGAATAAAAGGGAAAGAATCCGTAATGACTGAATTGCTCTCTGCATATGCCTTGTGGAAATGTAGTAAAGGGAAGGCCAAACCATGGCTCTCCAGATGCCCATGAACTACAATCCCCATGGGCTACAATCCCAATGTTGATGCTGCTTTAGAGTTTACGGCAAAACAGCCAAACAGAAGTTGCCCTCTGTACATGCTCTGTGAAATTGTCCTCTATCTTTTTTCTTTAAAAATGATGTATTTAATGCATGTTCTGTTGTATATCACTTCTGTAAATTCCCCCTGATGAAGCTGAACGTAAACAGTAGGGGTTATTCTGCCATGAAAGATTGTTTTCCTTTTGCACCGTTTATTCCTTTCTCTTCATTTTTCCTTAGTTCAGCCCCCCCCCCCCATTTCTTCTCACTTTATGAGGAGACAAGGCTCACCAGAAGAAACAATCATGCTTGGAAAAGTTGAAGGAGGCAGGAAAAGAGGAAGACCCCAATTTAAATGGGTGGTCTCCATCAAGCAAGTCCCAGACCCCCGTGTGCAAAATCTCAGCAAAGCTGTTAACGATCGCACATTTTTGAGGTCCTTAATTCACGGGGTCACCATAATTCCTTTCCAGCCTGGGTGGGGGGGCAAGAGAAACAATGACTGTTCTCTTCTCCCTTCTGCAATAAGGAGACTGAAACCTGATCATTTCTAATCTCAACCTTAATTATAACTGTGAAGTGGATCCAAAGCAGATCCCAGCAGATCCCTGATCCGCTATGAGCAAACTTCTGACCAGCTGCTACCTTAACAACAACAACAACAACAACAGGAAGAAGAGGAGAAGAAGAAGAAGAAGAAGAAGAAGAAGAAGAAGAAGAAGAAGAAGAAGAAGAAGAAGAAGAAGAAGAAGAAGAAGAAGAAGAAGAAGAAGAAGAAGAATGTTCCACTATCCCTCCCCCTGCTCCACAAAGCAGGCAGTGGCTTAAAGACACAATTAAATCAGCTGCAAATCATGCAAATTGTTCATCAATAAATGCTGTGCATTAATAAAATCCTACCCTTCAGTGTTTATAGAAGTAATTTTGCTAATGGCTGCCAAACAATTTGAATTTATTTGCATCTCTGTGCAGGGACAGGTTTACAAAAGCTCTATGCAAATCTGGATAGCGGGCATTCACAGCTCTTTAGCAACCTGCTGGATCATTCACTCACATGCGGTCAACTAGGGAGGGGCACGAACCAGCTGACAAACAAAAGTTCATCATGGATATTGCCCGGTTCGTGGTTCGCAAAACAATGTCTTCATACTGTCCTCCCGAACTTTCATGCAGTTTGTTATGGTTCGTGGAGAGGAGAAAGCAGGGGTTTAAATGGTCAGAAGCAACAAAAAAAAAAGCACTTGTGTAGAACCAGCCTGGTGTTGTGGTTAAGAGTGGCGGTTTGTAATCTGGTGAGCCGAGTTCAATTACCCGTGCCTCCACATGCAGCCAGCTGGGTTACCTTGTGCTCATCACAGCCCTGATAAGTGCAGTTCTGACCAAGCTGTCCTGTCAGAGTTCTCTCTGTCTGACCCACCTCACAGGGTGTCTGTCGTGGGGAGTGGAAGAGGAAGTGATTGTAAGCTGCTTTGAGACTCCTTCTGGTAGAGTAAAGTGGGGTATAAAAATGAACTCTTCTTCTTTTATGTTTCAAACATGAAATAAAGTTCATGTAAGAGGTGGGTGGGGTTGAGAGAGCCCTGATATTCCTGCTCGGTCAGAACAGCTTTATCTGTGCTGTGGTGAGCCCCAAGGTCACCCAGCTGGCTGCATGTGGAGGAAGAGTGGGGAATCAAACCCAGCTAGCCATATCAGAAGTCAGCACTCAGGGGTAGTCAAACTGCGGCCCTCCAGATGTCCATGGACTACAATTCCCAGGAGCCCCTGCCAGCATCCGCTGGCAGGGGCTCCTGGGAATTATAGTCCATGGACATCTGGAGGGCCGCAGATTGACTACCCCTGCTCTACACCATGCTGGTTCAAGCCAGCAAAATTAATGTCTAGTGCTCAACTAGGCAAAAGTACCTTAAAGTGCCCTACCATCATTTCAAACATCTTAAGGTCACATTACATTGGGAATCCCCTGATTAGATGAGCCACTGGTTTGATCCTGCAGGGCTTTTCTGGTGTCCTTCTGTGGTCACCATTTTGGAGATCACCACCAGGTTCCAGCATTTGACAGTTCAAATCTAGAGGGCGTTGGATGCTTAGATGGTCACGTGTTTCCTTTCTCTTTCCTCTTCTCCCTGGTGACTCTAGGGTGCACCGGGCCCACCTGGGCAGGTTGGGCCAGAAGGTCCAGGAGGACAGCAAGGGACTCCAGGCTCCCAAGGGGTAGCTGTGCAGGGTCCTATTGTAAGTCACTCTTCCTTTGTTTTCTGGTTCTCCTTAAGATCCATGAGTCTATCTTTGAAATGAACAAGTTATAGAATCATAGAATCATAGAATCATAGAATCATAGAGTTGGAAGGTGCCATGCAGGCCATCTAGTCCAACCCCCTGCTCAATGCAGGATCAGCCCAAAGCATCCTAAAGCATCCAAGAAAAGTGTGTCTCCAACCTTTGCTTGAAGAATGCCAGTGTGGGGGAGTTCACCACCTCCTTAGGCAGCCTATTCCACTGCTGAACTACTCTGACTGTGAAAATTGTTTTCCTGATATCTAGCCTATATCGTTGTAGTTTAAACGCATTACTGCATGTCCTTTCCTCTGCAGCCAATGGGAACAGCATCCTGCCCTCCTCCAAGTGACAACCTTTCAAATACTTAAAGAGGGCTATCATGTCCCCTCTCAACCTCCTTTCCCCCAGGCTGAACATTCCCACGTCCCTCAACCTATCTTCATAGGGCTTGGTCCCTTGGCCCCAGATCATCCTCGTCGCTCTCCTCTGTACCCTCTTAATTTTATCTAGGTTCTGGCTTAAGGATTTATGCATTCGCCATAACTCTGCTATTACATTCTAATTCAAGGGACCACCGGGCATTAAAGGCGACAAAGGAGACAGTGGCAGCGCAGGGATTCAGGTAATGTCCAAACACATCTTGCTTCCTTTTGACATTTTTGGTGCTCTCTGCGGTTGTCCTCGGCAAGGCCTGAAATCCTCTCCTGCAGGTTGGTAGCTTTGTGTGTCTTCTTTCGCGCTGTCCTGCTTGTGATACAAAAATACCCACAACAGCCAAATGCCTGCTTCCATTCATGAAAACGTCTGAACCTAGGTGCCTCTCGCTTGCTTTTTGCATTTTTGTCACTGTCCGCAAGGTCTGGAGTCTTCTCCTGCAGGTCGGTAGTTTAGATCAGGGGTAGTCAACCTATGGTCCTCCAGATGTCCATGGACTACAATTCCCATGAGCCCCTTCCGGCATATGCTGTAGGTCAGAGGTAGTCAATCTGTGGTCCTCCAGATGTCCATGGACTACAATTCCCATGAGCCCCTGCCAGCCAACGCTAGCAGGGGCTCATGGGAATTGTAGTCCATGGACATCTGGAGGACCACAGGTTGACTACCCCTGGTTTAGATGTTGTCCTTCTTGTGATACTAGAATCCTCTGACTTGGGGTCTATAACTTATGCCTCTTGAGTCCAACATGGTTAAGGAAGCAAATATAGCTCTTAAAAAAAAAAGAAAAACAACCAAATCTGCAAGTTAAAGTTCATTAGAGAGGTAAATGGGATGCCAGAAAACCCACTACGTACAGGTACATAATACTTGATAGAGTAGGGGTAGTCAAACTGCGGCCCTCCAGATGTCCATGGACTACAATTCCCATGAGCCCATGGGAATTGTAGTCCATGGACATCTGGAGGGCCGCAGTTTGACTACCCCTGTATCAACGCATCAGTCATCCGTCGTATCAAGTTGTTTAGCCTCTGTTATGCGAAATGGGCTCTCTTCAGCCGGAACTTTCTTGATCCCTGGCTCTGAATTTTGATACAGGTTGCCCCTTTGATTGGAAAAAGTCACTGTCCCCGGCTTTTACTGTCCACCTCCCCCCTCCCCCCTCCCCAAACTTTGCTTTGCCTTCCCTCTCGCAGGCTCTGCAATTTAGCAAACATTAATTATCGGAAATCTCAGAGCAGCGTAAGGAGGTCAATCCAATGTGGTGCGGAGATTTCTGCAGCTGGATGAGCTAGTCTGAAGAGAAAACTCTCCCACCCTTCATCAAGGACAAAGTGCCTCTCCGAGAAGGGAGAACAATAAGATTCGACAACGTAATTTCTAACGACTCTCCAGAGCCCATTTCGTCCATGGGCTCCCGAATGGAAAGGAAGCATCATGCAGCACACTTGAGTTCAGAAAAAGAGGGGGGGGGGAGATTTCTGAGTGCTCATATTTTAAAACATGCTGTCGTCTTTGAACGAACAGTATTAGGGCATCCTATGAGAGCCAGAACGTCAGATCCATGAATCAAGGTAAGCTGGACGTGGTCAAACAAGAAATGTCAAGACTGAACATCGACATTTTAGGAATCAGTGAACTAAAATGGACAGGAATGGGTGAATTTAATTCAGATGACCATCAGGTATACTACTGTGGACAAGAATCTCGCAGAAGAAATGGAGTAGCCTTCATAATCAATAAGAGAGTAGGAAAAGCAGTCTTGGGATACAATCCCCAAAATGACAGAATGATCTCAGTTCGAATCCAAGGCAAACCATTCAACATCACAGTGATCCAGGTCTATGCCCCAACCACTGCTGCTGAAGAGGATGAAGTTGATCATTTCTATGAAGCCCTACAACACCTTCTAGAAGCAACACCAAAAAATGATGTGCTTATCATCATGGGGGATTGGAATGCTAAAGTAGGAAGCCAAAAGATAACCGGGATAACAGGCAAGTTTGGCCTTGGAGTACAAAATGAAGCAGGGCACAGGCTGGTAGAATTTTGTCAAGAGAATACAATGGTCATAGCAAACACTCTTTTCCAACAACCCAAGAGACGACTCTACACATGGACATCACCAGACGGTCAACACAGAAATCAGATTGACTATGTGCTCTGCAGCCAAAGATGGAAAAGTTCTATCAAGTCAATAAAAACAAGACCAGGAGCTGATTGTGGTTCAGATCATGAGCTTCTTGTTGCAAAATTTAGGCTTAAATTGAAGAAAGTAGGGAAAAGCACTAGGCCACTCAGGTATGAACTAAATCATATCCCCGACGAATACACAGTAGAGGTGACAAATAGATTTAAGGAATTAGATCTGATAGACAGAGTGCCTGAAGAACTATGGACTGAGGTTCGCAACATTGTACAAGAGGTAGCAACTAAAACCATCCCAAAGAAAAAGAAATGCAAGAAATCAAAATGGCTGTCTGAGGAAGCTTTACAAATAGCTAAGGAGAGAAGGGAAGTGAAAGGCAAGGGTGAAAGAGAAAGATACACCCAATTGAATGCAGAATTTCAGAGAAAAGCTAGAAGAGATAAGAATGCCTTCTTAAATGAACAGTGCAAACAAATAGAAGAAAACAATAGAATGGGGAGGACCAGAGATCTTTTCAAGAAAATTGGAGATATGAAGAGAACGTTTCATGCAAAGTTGGGTATGATAAGGGACCAAAATGGTAGGGACCTCACAGAAGCAGAAGAGATTAAACAAAGGTGGCAAAATTATACAGAACAACTATACAAGAGCGAGCTTAACATCCCTGATGACCACAGTGGGGTAGTTACTGACCTGGAGCCAGACATCCTGGAATGTGAAGTCAAATGGGCCTTAGGAAGTCTGAGCAACAATAAAGCTAGTGGTGGTGACAGCATTCCAGTTGAACTATTCAAAATCTTAAAAGACGATGCAGCAAAAGTGCTACACTCAATATGCCAGCAAATTTGGAAAACTCAACAATGGCCACAGGATTGGAAAAGGTCAGTTTACATTCCAATCCCAAAGAAGGGCAATGCCAAAGAATGTTCAAACTACCGCACCATTGCACTAATTTCTCATGCTAGCAAAGTTATGCTCAAAATCCTACAAGCTAGGCTCCAGCAATATGTGGACCGAGAACTTCCAGAAGTACAGGCAGGATTTCAAAGAGGCAGAGGAACTAGAGATCAAATTGCCAACATACGCTGGATCATGGAGAAAGCTAGGGAGTACCAGAAGAACGTCTACTTCTGCTTCATTGACTATGCTAAAGCCTTTGATTGTGTGGAGCACAACAAATTGTGGCAAGTTCTTAAAGAGATGGGAATACCAGAGCATCTTATTTGTCTCTTGAGAAATTTATATGCAGGTCAAGAAGCAACAGTGAGAACTGAATATGGAATCACTGACTGGTTCAAAATTGAGAAAGGAGTTCGGCAAGGCTGTATACTGTCGCCTTGCCTATTTAACTTGTATGCGGAGCACATCATGAGAAATGCGGGATTAGAGGAGTCACAAATTGGGATCAAGATTGCAGGGAGAAATATCAACAACCTCAGATATGCAGATGATACCACTCTAATGGCAGAAAGTGAAGAGGAACTAAAGAGCCTGTTGATGCGGGTGAAGGAGGAGAGTGCAAAAGTTGGCTTGAAACTCAACATCAAGAAAACAAAGATCATGGCATCCGGCCCTCTCAATTCATGGCAAATAGATGGGGAAGAAATGGAGATAGTGACAGATTTTATTTTCCTGGGCTCCAAGATCACTGCAGATGGGGACTGCAGCAAAGAAATTAAAAGACGCTTGCTCCTGGGGAGGAAAGCTATGGCAAATCTAGACAGCATCCTAAAAAGCAGAGACATCACCCTGCCAACAAAAGTGCGTTTAGTCAAGGCTATGGTATTCCCAGTTGCAATGTATGGCTGCGAAAGTTGGACCATAAGGAAGGCCGAGCGTCAAAGAATTGAGGCTTTTGAACTCTGGTGCTGGAGAAGACTCTTGCGAGTCCCTTGGACTGCAAGGCGAACAAACCGGTCAGTCCTAGAGGAGATCAACCCTGACTGCTCTTTAGAAGGCCAGATCCTGAAGATGAAACTCAAATACTTTGGCCACCTCATGAGAAGGAAGGACTCCCTGGAGAAGAGCCTAATGCTGGGAGCGATCGAGGGCAAAAGAAGAAGGGGACGACAGAGAATGAGGTGGCTGGATGGAGTCACTGAAGCAGTAGGTGCAAACTTAAATGGACTCCGGGGAATCGTGGAGGACAGGAAGGCCTGGAGGATCATTGTCCATGGGGTCGCGATGGGTCGGACACGACTTCGCACATAACAACAACATGAGAGCCTGCTTGGTGTAATGGTTAAGAGCGGTTAATCTGGAGAACCTGGTTTGATCCCCCACTCTGGCTCTTCCATATGCATCCAGCTGAGTGCCTTTGAGCCAGTTACAGTTCTTTCAGAACTCTCTCAGCCCCACCTCCCTCACAGGGTGTCTGTTGTGGGGAGAGGAAAGGGAAGGTGATTGGAAGCTGCTTTGAGACTCCTTTGGGTAGAGAAAGGCAGCATATAAGAACCAACTCTTCTTCTTCTTCAGTAATCTCAGGGCTCTCTCAGCCTCCCCTCCCTCACAGGGTGTCTGTTGTGGGGAGAGGAAAGGGAAGTTGAATGTAAGCCGCTTTGAGACTCCTTTGGGTAGAGAAAAGCTGTCTATAAGAACCAACTCTTCTTCTTCATTAATATTAGGGCTCTCTCAGCCTCACCTCCCTCACAGGATGTCTATTATGAGGAGAGGCAACTGTAAGCCGCTTTGAGACTCCTTCTGGTAGTAAGAAGTGGGGTATAAAAAGGCTCAGCTCTTTTTCTGTGTGGTGATGCCATCCAATTTTGGAATTACTCCTGGGGCCTGGCAACTGGCAAGAGATGGGAGAACTGGAGAATGAAGGGAGGATTGGCAACCTCAGAGCGATAATACCGCTTCCTGTGTGCCCCAGAACTGATGTCATTGCCCCCCCCCCCCGGGGACACTCTAAAGTTCTTTATGGTTTAGCCATCAAATTTTGTGTGAATGCCTGAGTGTCACCCAGCAGGATGAGATCACTTCTTCCGATACGGCTGGAAAGTGAGTCCATCTGTTCTATATATTGGAAAGTGGAGTGATTCCAGGGGCCAAATGTCCATAGCAAGTGAGTAACAATAGCAAGTGTAGTTAGATTAGGTAAGAGACTGCTGAATTCCAACTGATAATGAAGCTCAAGATAATGCATCCTCCTGGACTGAATCTAGAGCTAGGTTTTCTCACTCATGACCAATGCTGATTTTTTTTCCACACCTATTACCCGTCTGCATATCACACATAATCCAATCACACCTGTTATTTTCATTCACCTGCCATTGTAATTCACATGATAATATCATTTGGCATCTGGAATCACTCCACTCTCCAAGATATAAGGACAGACGTATTCACATTCTAGTTCTATCTGAAGAAGTAAACAATGATGCGTGAAAACTCATTCCCTGCCACAGTTTTTGTTAGTCTTTAAGGTCCTACTGGACTCCTGGTCTTTCTCACTGCAATAAACTAACACAGCTACCCATCTTGATCAAATTTCCCCAGGGAGCTTGTTCCGGAACCCACCAAACAAGCTTCTTTGATTGCCGGGACAGTCTGGAGGGCCTCTCTGTGTGACCTTAATCCACATCTGGGAGAAGAGGGTCCTTCAGCTAACCTGGTACCGAGCCATGCAGCTCCTTCAGTTAAGCCAGTCCCGGCCAAACGTACTTCTCAGAGAGCAGAAGTGGGGGAAAGATCAGTGCACACTGCAGGAGATGGATCCTGGCCTGAGTCAATAAGTGTGTGTGTTTTAAGACAACTGTTGAAAGCAGTTTCTTGGGATGTTGGCTTCCTAGCCAGGAGCTGTTTGTTGCTGCCGCCTGGGTTCAACTTTCTGAATAACAGTTCTGCTTGCCTGCAGGGTATAATGGGCCCCCAGGGAGCTCCAGGGAAAGATGGAATTCAAGGAGCCAAGGTAAACCACACTGGATAGGCTAAAAGGGTCCAGGCACTGCTACCTATACATGCAGGTGACCTGGCTATCACAAAGGGTAACAGAAACCAAAGTTCCTCCCAAGCCCAGGATGGGTCAAGCATAGCTGCATTAAGGCTATATGTGGTCCAGGCTCAGTGTACCTACGAGACCACCTTTCCGAATACATCCCCCGAAGAACCTGGTGCTCAGCTACTACCAACAAGCTAGCAGTCCTTGGCCCCAAATAAATCTAACTGGCCACAGTGTGGCCATATGGTCATATCACTGATAAGTAACACATTTTTAAAATATATAAAAACATTAACTAATTCCCACCTATTCAGGAAACCCTTCCAGGGTCATCGAGAAACCCCAGGTCTTCATGAAACCTTGGTTGAGAAAGCCTGGGTTAGAGTGCTGGACTAGGATCTGGCAGGCCTGGGTTTGAATCCTCGCTCTGCCATGGAAACTTCCTGGGTGATTGTGGACTATCTGCATGGCCTCAGCTTTGCCTATCTAGCAGTGTTTTCATGAAGATAAAATGGAGAGGAGAGCGAAGCCAGCTGTTTTGGGTCTCCATCGGGGAGAAAAAGTACAGGAGAAATGAAGTCAATAATGAATGTACACAGTTAGGTTTAGCTATGGTTTCAAAGGATGCCTATCCTGGGAATTAGGAGTTCTGTGCCAGGTTCTGAGACTGGGATGGAAATGAAGTGCTAAAAGATCTGTTTCAATAGGGGAACCAGCATTTTAAGGATCAGAAAGGCTAAACCAGGCCAGTCATTTCAGCTCAGGCAGAAGGGCCAAAGAGGTTGAGCAGAATCAGTAGAATCTCAAGGGGGGCAGATTTGCCATCTTTGCAGTTTCTCTTGTTTAATGTAAATGCCTGCAACAGCTTGTGGCTTATACTGAGCATGTTATCATGTCATCTCTTAAGTCTACCCTGTTTTGGATGTCCTCTTTAACATCATGCTGTGGCTTGGTTCGCAGGGTGTCCGAGGCCTAGAAGGCACAGCTGGGCCACCAGGACCACCAGGACCACGGGTGAGAGCTCAGTCATGTGCAGTAGAACATTTCCACTCTATAGACTTGAGTTATCAAAAATAGAGTCATTTGAATTCCCTCCGGGTAGCACACCAAGCTCAAAGAGCAACATACTTTGTGTTTGAAGTGAGACATCTATCTTCTTGCAAGAGCTGGGAAGCCACCTGGGCCCATAACCCTTTAGCATTTTGTGCCATCTGGGCGCATAACCCTTTGGCATCTCATGTAATCCAAGTTTGGCATCCAAGTGACTATTCTTTTCCATCTCATGTCAGCAAAAACAGGGATGCCAAGCAGGAGATAAACGTAGAATGGGAAACAATTCAAAAATTATATAAAATATATATTGTGATGCCTAAAAATGTATTGCAGAAATAGAATGAGACAAATTTTGAATATAAAGGTATAAGAAAAATATCCTTATTTTCAATGTGAGAAACAATAGATTCTTTTCTTAAACTTATATGGGAATTTGTGACAAATACGTAAAAAATAAGTAATATGTGTAATTAAATTAATAACATAGTAATATATATTAGTTATGAAAATTGAAGTTTAAATTTTAAATTTAAAATGTCCAAAAAAAGATATATATTTTGTAGGTAATGTTTTGTGGATTATAATGAAGGGGATGTTGGGAAGAAAATTCTCTTCCTGTTCTGTACTCAATAGTTTGTAATGATTTTTGATTATTATGATTTGCTGTATAGACCCTGCCTCCTTTTTTATGTGTCCTTCATATTGCTATCTTGTTTTCTAAAATACAAAACAAATTCGGGGAAAAAGCAAAAGCAAGGATGCCATTTCAGATTTTAGTGCAGGTGGTGGGAAAGATACAAAGAAATTTCAGTTGTAGAGAGGCAAGAACCCAAAGCCGTGTTGAATGGTCCACTTCATGCCCTTAAGGTAACAGTGGTAGTGAAGGGTAAGGAAAAGACATTGCTGATCTCAAGCAAAGGAGCCATGATGGGTTTCCCTGAACAAGACAAGCAGCAGACAACCCTTGCTTGGGTGCAGCATAGCCCTTAGGCCAAGTATGTTCCAGTTTAGACATCTGACTCAACCCAGTCAAGGTAGACATGTGCAAAGAAAAAAGAAATACAAATCTGGACAGTTTCAGATTCAGTCTGAATCAATTTGGCCCGAATTTGAAGCATGTGAAGCACCTTCCCCTTGTTCGGATTCAACTGAATGTGAATCGATCTGGTGCTATGATAACCGATGGCACAATTAAAGTATATTCTGTGGTCTGGGTGGGCAGAGGTTTGGGGCAGAGGTTTGAATCAGAGGCACCAAATTTTCAGCGTAGCTGTGGGAGCCTCTCTTCAAAAGATCCCCCCAAGTTTCAAAGTCCGAGGAGGAAGGCAGACTGTAAATTGAATAAATAAATAAAATAAATAAGAAAAGATTGGACCAGGGGGTCCCATTCTATGGGCACTCAAAGACGGTGCCCCCATCCAACCTTCATTGTTTCCAATGATCTGGGAAGGAGGAGGAGAAACTCCTGCAGCTATGCTCCAAATTTGGTCCCTTTACTTCGAAGCCCTGCTTCCCCAGATCACAGATTAGATGGACAAGGAACATTTTGGGCCCTTTAAACCGCCCAAACTCTGCATCGCCGAATCATGCCCGAATCACAATTTGCCGATTCACAATTTGCCAAGGCCAGTTTAACTTAAGTGGAACTGCGATCCAGACCGGATTAGTCCCAAAAATACCCGAATCAACATTGATTCGGGTACTTTTTGGACTACCTGAAACAAATTACACGTGCCTCCTTGTGGGTTCAAATGCACGGTAAGCAAAGTTTCCCCTAATTTCCCCGCTGCTGAGTGGAGCTGGTCCCATCCCTATCTTAAATTCGGCAATGGGCAGTGTGAGACCACTGCATGGCTTTGGAGGGCTGCTGGGCGGGGCTTCCCATGTTAATGAGCAGCTGCTCATTTGCATGGCTTAAAGGGAAAGCTTCACACAAGGAGGGCCTTTCTTGTGGATTCAAAACACGGGATGGAGGCAGGCGGGATGAAAGCCGGAGGAATGAGACACAGGAGAAGAGGGAAGGGAAGAGGAGAGCGAAGGATAGCAACAAAGAGAGCCAAAAAGAGACTGGGGGGAAATTGGAGGTGGAAGAAAGTGAAAAAAATGGGGAAAGGACCGTGAAAGTAGAAGAAGAACGTTTTGAACCGAGGCTGACTATTCTGTCTGAAGAATGAAGCCATTAAAACCGAGGAAAGGAAGCAGTCCCACAATGCTGTTCTCAGGTCGACGAGTCGTCTGTCTCCCCTGCCTGGTGATGTTAATAGGAGATGAAGTGAGCAGGAGTCGTGAAGGATGTATTCTTAGCCTTCCTGCCTGGGAGGGGGCACTGACACGAACCTTGAAGGCCTAATTTCCTCCTGGGAGGGGGGGCGCAAGCTAATTTTGCTCTTTTCCCTTGAGCCTCGAGTTCCAGTTAACTTTCGGTCCTCTGGCAACTTCGGCAGTTAGAGCCTTTGTGTTCCTGTTTGCAGGGTTTCCAGGGAATAGCGGGGGCCAGAGGAAGCCCCGGAGAGAGGGGGCCGCCAGGAGAAGTTGGACCGACGGTAAGTCTCCTTTTGGCCACTGGGATGCAACGGGTGGGGATTTGCAAAAATCTGCCCATTCACGATCATAGCTGTTTCCACTTTGCCAAGAATTCGCATTACGTGTTCTGGACACAACATTGCCAGCTCAGGGATGGGAAATACCTGGAGATTTAGAGATGCAGCTGGGATTGGGTGGGATTTGGGACAAGCAGGGACTTCAGTGTATAATGCTATGGAGTCCACCCTCCAAAGCAGCCCTTTTCTCCAGGGGGACTGATCTCTTTAGTCTGGAAGTACGCTATAATTCCAGCAGATTCCCAGGTCCCACCTGCAGGTTGGCGTCCCTATCTGGACACATCATATACCTGCTGTTAAGGGAATTTTGCAGACTGTAGTACAACCTTCCTCAACTTTTTAACCATTGAGAACTCCCTGAAACACACAGTTTGGGTTTTGAAAAAACCCAATAGTAGCGTGAACATGCAGAATATGGTTGGGAAAGCATAGCTCTATGTTCACATTCACCCATGACCCCTTCCCACCCCTTCAAGCCCATCATTGGGGGGGGGGTGTCATAGAATCATAAAATTGGAAGGGATCTTCAGAGTCATCTAGTCCAACCCCCTGCACAATGCAGGAACTCACAACAATACAGGGCCCAGGACAGGTCCCTGAGGCACTCGACTTGTTACTCATCTCCATGAAGATGATGAACCATTCACAAGCTCCCTTTGGGTGCGATCTGTCAACCCGTTCTCGATCCACCTAGCAGTACTAGGATCCATACTGCATTTTACCAACTGGTCAATAAAAATTTTCATGTGGAAATTCTTATCAAAAACCTCACTGAAATCAAGGTAAACTATGTCGACGGGATCCCCGTGATTTTGCAAGGTAGTAACTTTCTGAAAAAAAAAGAGATAAGGTTAGTCTGACATGATTTGTTCTTGAGAAAGCCATGCTGACTCTTAGTAATTACAGCCATCCGCTCTAGCTGCTCAAGTACTGACTGATGATTTGTTCTAAAATTTTGCCAGCTATAGACATCAAGCTGATGGGTCAGTAGGTACCTGGATCCTCATTTCCCCCTTCCTGAAGATGGGGACAACATTTGCTTACCTCCAGTCTTTTGGCACGTCACATGTTCTCCAAGAATTGTCAACAATAATGGACAGAGTCTCAGAAATGATATCTGCAAGTTCTTTTTAGTACCCTTGGATGCAATTCAGAGGATTTGGTTTCATTTAAAAGAAACCAGGTGTTTATGGACTACCGCTACGGTGATCCTAGGCCACAACTCCTATCCCTCATCTATTGAAATGATTGTGCTACTTTGAGCATGATTCCCCTCACCAGAAAAGACCAAGGAGGTGTAGGAATTGAGCAGTTCAGCCCTCTCTTCATCACCTCTTACAAAGTCACTTTCTGGTTCCCAAAAATGGTCCTAAAAAAAAGGTAAAGGTATCCCCTGTGCAAGCACCAAGTCATGTCTGACCCTTGGGGTGACACCCTCTAGCGTTTTCATGGCAGACTCAATACGGGGTGGTTTGCCAGTGCCTTCCCCAGTCATTACCGTTTACCCCCCAGCAAGCTGGGTACTCATTTTACTGACCTCGGAAGGACGGAAGGCTGAGTCAACCGTGAGCTGGCTGCTGGGATTGAACTCCCAGCCTCATGGGCAGACAGCTTCAGACAGCATTTCTGCTGCCTTACCACCCTGCGCCACAAGAGGCTCTCAATGGTCCTACCATGTCCCTATTCTTTTTCTTACTTTAAACACAACTAAAGAATTCTTTTTTGTTGTTTTTAGCATTTCTCACTAATCAAAGCTATTGCAGAGATCTTGAATCTCTGCTAAATTCTTAAGGAGGGGGGAGGGGAACAAACTTTTAACACTTGCCCGAACGACTGGGGTCAAGTGAGCTGTCAATCCCATGACACAAACAAGCAAATGACTCTTAGCCAACAAAGCAGAGAGGTGACTTTTCATAATGCTATGGTTTCTTAAATTGTAATTTAGCCCCCATTGTTGTCTTTTGCATGTATAATCAATTTAGCTATGCATCGTCGCCTATATAAAGTAACAGAATCTCGGCTCAACTGTGTATCCTCCCCAAATCCTAAGCATGGAGACTTTAATATATTGACTTCTGGAACACCATAAAAGCTTTGCGGGTGA